>NC_087348.1:54645833-55270833 GCF_030014295.1 Loxodonta africana | reverse complement strand
AATTTCCTGAAAGAAAACGTGGTCTTGGATAAAGTAATTTTTGTATTTGCACTGTTATCAGCAGGTGCTGTTTTCTGCAATGTAAAGTTGAGTTTGCATTAAGAAAATTATAAAAAATTGATTAAAGCTCTTATGGCCAACAGTTGGCATTTTTTTTTTATAGTCCTACAGCCACAGTTAACCTCCAGATTTTTTAATAATTTATTTTATAAATCACATATATAAATATATTGAGTGACTAGAAATATATTTTATAACTTTGAATAATAAATCTATTGGCACTGTAATTAACTCCTTAAAATTTTTCTGAGTATTTGGATGCTACAATTTTATTAATGTTTTTAAATGTGTTAGAGAACCACATTTCGGCACACTAGAGTACACTGAAAATCTTTAGTGAATTTTACATTAATAATGGTAACCCAGTGACATCGAGTCAATTCCGACTCATAGCGACCCTATAGGACAGAGTTAGAGCTGCCCCATGGAATTTCCCTGGAGCACCTGGAGGATTTGAACTGCCGACCCTTTGGTTAGCAGCCATAGCACTTAACCACTATGCCACCAGCATCTCCTTTTAATAAGGGTAGAAAGTGAAATCTTGTAGAACAGAAAGTATGGGTATTAAGCAACATTAACTTGACAAAAAAAAAGTCAGATCCTAAGGATGTGTTGTACTTCCAAGTTTGAACCCAATCACTCAATCATCCTTTTGCAAAATAATGGCAATCAAGATATACGTAAACTAAATTCATGCTTGGCTTGGGAAATTATTTCATGCTATTTATACTTAATATCCACTTGCATATTCTTTTACAATGATAAATGATACACACTAGTCAGAAGAATAAAATTCAGCAACTGAAAAATACAGAAAAGCTCTTTCAGAAAAAGGTCACCGGAAAATAGTATGAAAAAAATTTTTTTCTCCTGCCATACACCCAGCTAATTAATTTGCATGTAAAGAGGGAATGAATTTTTCTTACTCCCACTGAACTTAAAAGAAGAAATAAAAATCCACTAAAATCTCACATACCAATTCTAGGTTTTAATTAACTTTTTTCAAGAGGTCAGAAAGGATTTTTTTTTTTTTCTTTAGAATAAAGCCATTAGTTACTTGCCATAGTCTTCTTGTTGTATTATGTTATACCCACACCAGGTTTGAAGCTAACGAAGACCACCAACAGGATAAAGATTTGCATGCTTTCTTTACCTTCTCTGCATACATAGATGTCAGCAGCCTTGCCAGTGAGCAATCAAGGCTCCAGGAAAAATATAGTTAGTATGTCTTTCTGGAGCACCAGTTTTACTTATTAATAGAAAATTAAAACATTATTTAAACCAAAATGAATACATAGAACGGAATTTTAAAAATGCACATTAATTTTAAATTTCATACATCAGACTTCATGAGCTATATTTTTGAATTAGTGACTGGTCTGTTCATTTGAAAAGCACTGCTGATTTCCGTAATAGATCTTCTCTACTTAGTTGTATTTAGTGATTTTTTTTTTTTTAATTTTTATTGTGCTTTAAGTAAATCGGAATCGACTCGACGGCAGTGGGTTTTTTTAAGTAAAGTTTACAAATCAATTCAGCCTCTCACATATAAACTTATATACACCTTACTCCATACTCCCACTTACTCTTCCCCCAATGAGTCAGCCAACTCCTTCCAGTCTCTCCCTTCATGACTTTTGCCAGTTTCTAACCCCCTCTACCCTCCCCTCTCCCCTCTAGTCAGGAGGTGCCAACATAGTCTCAAGTGTCCACCTGATGCAAGTAGCTCGCTCCTTCTCAGCATCTCTCTCCAACCCATTGTCCATGTCTGATGAGTAGGCTTGGGGAATGGTTCCTGTCCTGGGCCAACAGAAGGTTTGGGGACCATGACCATTGGGATTCTTCTAGTCTTAGTCAGACCATTAAGTCTGGTCTTTTTAAGAGAATTTGGAGTCTGCGTTCCACTGTTCTCCTGCTCCCTCAGGGGTTCTCTGTTGTGCTCCCTGTCAGGGCAGTCCTCAGTTGTGGCCGGGTACCATCTAGTTCTTCTAGTCTCAGGATGATGTAATCTCTAGTTCATGTGGCCTTTTCTGTCTCTTGGGCTCATAATTACCTTGTGACCTTGGTGTTCTTCATTCTCCTTTGATCTAGGTGGGTTGAGGCCAATTGATACATCTTAGATGGCCGCTTGTTTGCGTTTAAGACCCCAGCTGCCACACTTCAAAGTGGGGTGCAGAATGTTTACTTAAAAGAATGTATTTTGCCAATTGACTTAGATGTCCCCTGAAGCCATAGTCCCCAAACCCCCGCCTTTGCTCCGCTGACCTTCGGAGCATTCAGTTTATTCAGGAAACTTCTTTGCTTTTGGGCCAGTCCAGTTGTGCTGACCTCCCCTGTATTGCCTCTTGTCCTTCCCTTCACCTAAAGTAGTTCTTATATACTATCTAATCAGTAAATAACCCTCTCCCACTCTCCCTCCCTCCCCCCTCTCATAACCACAAAAGGCTGTGTTCTCAGTTTAAACTATTTCTCATGATCTTATAATAGTGGTCTTATGCAATATTTGTCCTTTTGCATCTGACTAATTTCACTCAGCATAATGCCTTCCAGGTTCCTGCATGTTATGAAATGTTTCACGAATTCATCATTGTTCTTTATTGATGTGTAGTATTCCATTGTATGAATATACCATAATTTACTTATCCATTCGTCCGTTGGTGGACATCTTGGTTGCTTCCAGCTTTTTGGTATTGTAGAGTGTGCTGCAGTAACATGGGTGTGCATATATCTATTCGTGTAAAGGCTCTTATTTCTCTAGGATATATTCCAAGGAGTGGGATTTCTGGGTCATATGGTAGTTCTATTTCTAGCTTTTTAAGGAAACGCCAGATCGATTTCCAAAGTGGTTGTACCATTCTACATTCCCACCAGCAGTGTGTAAGTGTTCCAATCTCTCCGCAGTCTCTCCAACATTTATTATTTTGTGTTTTTTTGGATTAATGCCAGCCTTGTTGGAGTGAGATGGAATCTCATTGTAGTTTTAATTTGCATTTCTCTAATGGCTAATGATCAAGAGCATTTCCTCATATATCTGTTAGCCGCCTGAATATCTTCTTTAGTGAAGTGCATGTTCATATCCTTTGCCCAGTTTTTAATTGGGTTGTTTGTCTTTTTGTGGTTGAGTTTTAACACAATCATATAGATTTTAGAGATCAGGAGCTGGTCCGAGATGTCATAGCTGAAAGTTCTTTCCCAGTCTGTAGGTGGTCTTTTTACTCTCTTGGTGAAGTCTTTAGATAACCATAGGTGTTTGATTTTTAGGAGCTCCCAGTTATCGGGTTTCTCTTCAGCATTTTTAGTAATGTTTTGGACTCTGTTTATGCCTTGTATTAGGGCTCCTAAGGTTGTCCCTATTTTTTCTTCCATGATCTTTATCGTTTTAGTCTTTATGCTTAGGTCTTTGATCCATTTGGAGTTAGTTTTTGTGCATGGTGTGAGGTATACGTCCTTTTTCATTTTTTTGCAGATGGATATCCAGTTATGCCAGCACCATTTGTTAAAAAGACTATCTTTTCCCCAGTTAACTGACATTGGGCCTTTGTCAAATAGCGGCTGCTCATATGTGATTGGGTTTATATCTGGATTCTCTATTTTGTTCCATTGGTCTATGTGCCTGTTGTTGTACCAGAACCAGGCTGTTTTGACTACTGTGGCTGTATAATATGTTCTAAAATCAGGTAGAGTGAGGCTTCCCACTTTCTTCTTCTTTTTCAGTAATGCTTTACTTATCCTGGGCTTCTTTCCCTTCCATATAAAGTTGGTGATTTGTTTCTCCATCACATTAAAAAATGTCTTTGGAATTTGGATCGGAAGTGCATAGTATATACAGATGGCTTTTGGTAAAATAGACATTTTTACTATGTTAAGTCTTCCTATCCATGAGCAAGGTATGTTTTTCCACTTATTTAGGTCCCTTTTAGCTTGTTGCAGTAGTATTTTGTAGTTTTCTTTGTATAGGTCTTTTACATATTTGGTAAGATTTATTCCTATGTATTTTATCTTCTTGGGGGCTACTGTGAATGGTATTGATTTCCTGATTTCTTCTTTGATGTTCTTTTTGTTGATGTAGAGGAGTCCAAGTGATTTTTGTATGTTTATCTTGTAACCTGAAACTCTGCTGAACTCTTCTATTAGGTTCAGTAGCTTTCTTAAGGATTCCTTAGGGTTTTCTGTGTATAAGATCATTTCATCTGCAAATAGAGGGAATTTCACTTCTTCCTTGCCAGTCTGGATGCCCTTTATTTCTTTGTCTAGCCTAATTGCTCTGGCTAGGACCTCCAGCACAATGTTGAATAAGGGTGGTGATAAAGGGCATCCTTGTCTGGTTCCCGTTCTCAAGGGAAATGCTTTCAGGCTCTCTCCATTTAGGATGATGATGGCTGTTGGCTTTGTATAAATGCCCTTTATTATGTTGAGGAGTTTTCCTTCTATTCCTATTTTCCTGAGAGTTTTATCATGAATGGGTGTTGAACTTTGTCAAATGCCTTTTCTGCATCAATTGATAAGATCATGTGGTTTTTGTCTTTTGTTTTATTTATATGGTGGATTACATTAATTGTTTTTCTAATATTGAACCAACCTTGCATACCAGGTATAAATCCCACTTGTTCATGGTGGATTTTTTTTTTGATATGTTTTTAAATTCTATTGGCTAGAATATTGTCGAGGATTTTTGCATCTATGTTCATGAGGGATATAGCTCTGTAATTTTCTTTTTCTGTGGTATCTTTGCCTGGTTTTGGTATCAGGGATATGCTGGCTTCATAGAATGAGTTAGGTATCGTTCCATCCTTTTCTATGCTTTGAAATACCTTTAGTAGTAGTGGTGCTAACTCTTCTCTGAAAGTTTGGTAGAACTCTGCAGTGGAGCTGTCCGGGCCAGGGCTTTTTTTTGTTGGGAGGTTTTTGATTACCTTTTCAGTCTCTTTTTTTGTTATGGGTCTATTCAGTTGTTCTACTTCTGATTGTGTTAGTTTAGGGAGGTAGTATTTTTCTAGGAATTCATCCATTTCTTCTAGGTTTTCAAATTTGTTAGAGTACAATTTTTCATAGTAATCTGATATGATTCTTTTAATTTCAGTTGGGTCTGTTGTGATATGAACCATCTCGTTTCTTATTCGGGTTGTTAGTCAGTCTGGCCAATGGTTTATCAATTTTGTTAATTTTTTCTGAGAACTACCTTTTGGCTTTGTTAATTCTTTCTGTTGTTTTTCTGTTCTCTAATTCATTTAATTCTGCTCTAATTTTTATTATTTGTTTTCTTCTGGTGCCTGACGGATTCTTTTGTTGCTTGCTTTCTATTTGTTCAAGTTATAGGGACAGTTCTCTGATTTTGGCTCTTTCTTTATATATGTGTGCATTTATCAATATAAATTAACCTCTGAGCACTGCTTTTGCCGTGTCCCAGAGGTTTTGATAGGAACTGTTTTCATTCTCATCGCATTCTATGAATTTCTTTATTCCATCCTTAATGTCTTCTATAACCCAGTCTTTTTTGAACTGGGTATTGTTCAGTTTCCAAGTATTTGATTTCTTTTCCCTGATTTTTCTGTTATTGATTTTTGCTTTTATGGCCTTATGGTCTGAGAAGATGCTTTGTAATATTTAGATGTTTTGGATTCTGCAAAGGTTTGTTTTATGACCTAATACGTGATCTACTCTAGAGAATGTTCCATGTGCACTAGAAGAATAAGTATACTTTGCAGCTGTTGGGTGGATTGTTCTGTATAAGTCTGTGAGGTCGAGTTGGTTGATTGTAGCAGTTAGATCTTCCGTGTCTCTATTGAGCTTCTTACTGGAAGTCCTATCCTTCTCCAAAAGTGGTGTGTTGAAGTCTCCTACTATAATTGTGGAGGTGTCTATCTCACTTTTCAATTCAGTTAAAGTTTGTTTTATGTATCTTGCTGCCCTGTCATTGGGTACATAAATATTTAATATGGTTATATCTTCCTGGTCAATTGTCCCTTTAATCATTATGTAGCGTCCTTCTTTATCCTTTGTGGTGGATTTAAGTTTAAAGTCTATTTTGTCAGAAATTAATATTGTCACTCCTGTTCTTTTTTGATTGTTGTTTGCTTGATATATTTTTTCCACCCTTTGAGTTTTAGTTTGTTTGTGTCTCCAAGGCTAAGTTGTGTCTCTTGTAGGTAGCATATAGACAGAGCATGTATTTTTATCCAGTCTGAGACTCTCTGTCTCTTTATTGGTGCATTTAGTCCATTTCCATTCAGCGTAATTATACATAAGTATGAGTTTGTGCTGTCATTTTGATGCCTTTTTGTGTGTGTTGTTAACAGTTTCCTTTTTCCACTTACTTTTTTGTGCTGAGATGTTTTTCTTTGTAAATTGTGTGTTCCTCATTTTCATAGTAGTTGAATTCATTTTTGCTGAGTCGTTAATGTTCTTCTTGGTTTTTATTTTGAAGTATGGAATTGTTAGACCTCTTTGTGGTTGCCTTAATATTTACCCATATTTTTCTAAGTAAAAACCTAACTTGTATCATCCTATATCACCTTGTTTTCCTCTCCATATGGAAGATCTATGCCTCCTGTATTTAGTCCCTCTTTTTTGATTTTTTTTTTTATTATTGTAATCTTTTACATAATGACTTCAATGATTCCGTTTTGAGCATTTTTTCCTTTTTTAAATTAATCTTATTTTGTTTTTGTGATTACCCTTTTGAGTTGATGTCAGGATGATCTGTTCTGTGACCTTGTGTTGTGTTGGTATCTGATATTATTGACTTTCTGAACAAAGAATTTCCTTTAGTAATTCTTGTAGCTTTGGTTTGGTTTTTGTAAATTCTTAAAGTTGTGTTTATCTGTAAGTGTTTTATTTCACCTTATATTTGAGAGAGGGTTTTGCTGAATATATGATTCTTGGCTGGCAGTTTTTCTCCTTCAGTGCTCTATATTGCCTTCTTCCCTTCATGGCTTCTGCTGAGTAGTCTGAACTTATTGATTCTCCTTTGTAGGTGATTTTTCTCTTATCCCTGGCTGCTTTTAATATTTTCTCTTTGTCTTTGGTTTTGGCAAGTTTGATGATAATATGCCTTGGTGATTTTCTTTTTGGATGAATCTTGTATGGGGTTCAATGAGCCTCTTGGATAGATATCTTTTCGTCTTTCACGATGCCAGGGACGTTTTCTGCAAACAGATCTTTCACTATTCTCTCTGTATTGTCTGTTATCCCTCCCTGTTCAGGAACTCCAATCACACGCGAGTTATTCTTCTTGATAGAGTCCCACATGATTCTTAGAATTTCTTCATTTTTATAAATTCTTTTATCTGATTTTTCTTCAACTATATTTGTGTCAGTTGCCTTATCCTCCAACTCCCCTACTCTGCATTGCAGTTCCTCGATTCTGCTGCTCTGACTTCCTATTGAGTTGTCTAATTCTGTAATTTTACTGTTACTCTTTTGGATTTCTGAATTCTGTCTCTCTATGGATTCTTGCAGCTTATTAATTTTTAAACTATGTTCCTGAATAATCTTTTTGATTTCTTCAACTGGTTTATCATTGTGTTCCTTGGCTTTTTCTGTAGATTGCCTTATTCATTTCTGATGTCATCCCCGATGTCTTGAAGCATTCCGTATATTAGTATTTTATATTCTGCATCTGGCAATTCCAGGATTGCATCTTCATTTGGGAAAGATTTTGATTCTTTAATTTGGGGATTTGTAGAAGCGATCATGGTCTGCTTCTTTATGTGATTTGATATCAACTGCTGTCTCCGAGCCATCTATAAGATATTGTAATGATTTATTTTATATTTGCTCACTGAGTCTTATCTTCTTGTTTTGTTTTGTTTCAGTATACCCAGATGGGCTACTAGATTGTGCTGTCTTGATTGTTGTAGCCTTTGAATCACTTATGTCCCATTACCAGCTGGTTTGGGCTGTTACCAGATATATAAGCCTAAGAGCCCATTCACTATTCTTGAATAGAATCAGCTTAGGTGTTCTGATTTTGGGTCACCAAGTGTGTGGTGTAGACTGTCACCTATTAACTTAGAGGAGTACTGGTGATAGTTGTGTGCACCAGATTATAGTAGCGGCAGGTGGTCACACTCCAAGGAGGGCAGGATGCTGACAGCTTTCCCCCACGTGCCAGTGAGGTAGGTGTGTCTCTATTCCTAGAGCACTTTGGCCAGTGGGCTGTGCAGCTGTACCTTAGGCACCCAATGGTTGTACCTCTAAAGATTAGTAGATGTCACTATCCTCAGACCCCTTTAGGAAGTGGCTAGGTGGTTTGGGTGGAGCTTCAGTCCTTAGTTCCCTGCTGTGGATCAGTGAGGGCTCTATTTAATAGGTAGAGAGTTATCAGACCTGGAAAACATGTCTTTCCGCTGCTCTGCTAAAACAATTACAGTCAGATCTTTATCAGAATTGCCTTTGCATTATAATAGCCACCTTGTTCCCTGTAAGGATGAAAGCCAAAGACTGCGGCTCTCATATGCTTGGCTGGAGCTGGTTCTGTATTTTTATTCCAGGTTAGGGAAGTCAGGAAAGGAGTTTTTGCCCCTGGGTTGTTAGTTGCTGCTTCTCTCAGGCGGGGAGAATGGGTTAGGGAAAAAAAAACCCTCAGAGCACTTCATTCCCTGGCCCAGGAAATTCCATTGTTAATGAATCCGCCTGGGGCAGTGGGGGGAGGGATCAGACAGATAGAAGAGAGTAGCACCTGGCAATATAGACAAAGTTACTTATCTTGCTTGGTGATGACTGTTTTATCTGAGATTCTAGAGGGGCCTGTGGCCTGTGTGCGCTGGCTATGTCAAGATTGCCCCTGAGGGTCAGGCCTTCATCCTCTGCTTGCGCAGTCTCAGGAAGCCGTGATCAGCTCCTATTCCAAAGCCCAGCACCAAGGTTTTCTGGCTGGGACGCTGCACTCCAGGCTCCAAAAGCAGTTGCTGCTTCCCGGCGATTTCTTCTTCTGTCAGACGTGTCATTGTGCAGCCTGTGTGTTCTGGCTGCGTTCCCCTGAGGTTACTTTAGGGGACTAGGGCTGCATCCTGTGCTTGTGCCGTCTCAGGAAGCCGTGCTTAGCTCCTTTGTGCTTAGTCCAAAGCCCGGCGCCAAGGTTTTCTGACTGGGACGCTTTCTCCAGGCTCCGAAAACAGTCGCTGCTTCCCCGTGGTTGCTCATTCACTTGTCAGCCGTGTGGGGCTAAGGCTGTGTCCTGTGCTTGCCCCATCTCAGTAAGCCGCAATCAGCCCCACCTCTCTGGGACCAGGGAACCACGAGGGCTCAAGGCTGTGCCGCAGGACGCCGGTTGCAGAAGTGGTCGCTGCTTCAGGGCGCAGCTTTTCACTCTCCTGTTACTCAGGTCAACTCTTTAGTTCTGTGTTTGATGGTCAGGATTCGTAGATTGTCATGTATGTGATTGGTTCACTTGTTTTTACGAGTCTTTGTTGCAAGAGGGATCCATGGGAGCTTCTACCTAGTCAGCCATCTTGACCCCACCCTATTTAGTGATTTTTTATTGTTGTTGTTGTTATTCTCTATTTAAATTTAATTTAAGGTAAAAATTTAAGGTACCATTTTAAAATCCATCTGTTAACTTATACTAGGGTTATCATTATTGTTGGCTGCTGTGCACAATGCTATCGGACCAATGTGATCCTTAGGGTATTCATTGACTAATTTTTCAGGAGTATATCTCCAAGCCTTTCTTCCTAGTCTGTCTTAGTCTGGAAGCTCTGTTAAAGCCTGTTCAGCATCATAGAGTTATGCAAGTCTCCACTGACATACTGGTGGCTATACTGAGGTGCACTGGCCAGAAGTTGGGTCTCCCACATTGTAGGATGGGAATTCTACCCCTAAACCACAACTGCCCTTGATGCTACTATAGGAATTGATGGTTTCAGACTTGCACACTAGAATTAGGGCTAACTGATGCATGAGGGACAGGTAGTGCCCCCACACTATTTCAGTGACATTGTTACACATTACCACTAAGTAGAATTTCTCTCATCTCATTGGTGGATGTGTCACACACAACTACTTCTCAAGCCTCAGTGCTCCTAGTAGTTGCCATCCCTTGCCTTATGTGACAGTCATTATCCCTTAGCATAATAGTAAGTGGCTACAACAATGAGCTCAATCATCACAACAATTGTGAGGATGGCGCAGGACCAGGCAGTGTTTCGTTCTTTGTGCATAGGGTCACTATGAGTCGGAACCAACCCGATGGCACCTAACAACAACAAGCATTTCATTTACTTCATGCTTGTCATACAAACATAGTTTATAAAATCTGCATCAGCCTCTAAAGTTTATCATTCATATGGTCTTGATTTCTGGCAGTTTCCTGTCAATGTACTGCTGTAACAGTTTTTGAATTATCTTCAGAAAAATTTTACTTGCATGTAATATTAATGATATTGTTCAATAGTTTCCACATTCTGTTGGATCACCTTTCTTTGGACTCTAACTGCCAGAAATTCAGGCCTGATTCAGGAGAGGATGTGGAACAGGGGATATTGTTGCTGATTTCAGAATGCCAGAAAGATGTTTGCCTCTGTTTTATTGACTATGCAAAGGAATTCGACTGTTTGGATCGTAACAAACTATGAATAACTTTGCGAAGAATGGGAATTCCAGAACACTTAATTAAATTCATGCAGATCCTGTATATAGACCAAGAGGCAATCATTTGAACAGAACAAGAAGATACCATGTGCTTTAAAATCAGGAACGGTGTGTGTCAGGGTTGTATCCTTTCACCATATTTATTCAATCTGTATGCTGAGCAAATAATCTGAGAAGCCTGGAGTATATGAAGAAGAATGCAGCATCAGGATTGAAGAAATTCTCACTAACAACTTGTGATACGCAGACAACTCACAACCTTACTTGCTGAAAGTAAAGAGGACTTGAACCACTTACTGATGAAGATCAAAGACCACAGCGTTCAGTATGGATTACACCTCAACATAAAACAAAAATCCTCACAACTGGACCAGTAAGCAACATCATGATAAACGGAAAAAATGTTGAAGCTGTCAAGGATTTCATTTTACTTGTATCCACAATCAACGCCCATGGAAACAGCAGTCAAAAAATCAAAGACGTATTACGTCAGGCAAATCTGCTGTACAAGAACTTTTTAAAGTGTTCAAAAGTAAAGATGTCACTTTGAGGACTGAGGTGCACTGATTCAAGCCATAGTATTTTCAGTTGTTTCATATGCATGTGAAAGGTGGACAACAAATAAGGAAAACCAAAGAAGAATCGATGCTTTTTAATTATGATAGGTGAAAAATATTGAATACACCATGGACTGCCAGAAGAACAAACAAATCTGTCTTGGAAGAATTACGCCCAGAATGCTACCTAGAAGCGAGGATGGCGAGACTTGTCTTACATTCTTTGGACGTGTTATCAGGAGGGACCAGTCCCTGGAGGAGGAAGTCACGCTTTGTAAAGTAGGGGGTCAATGAAAAAGAGGAAGACCCTCAGAGAGATGGACTGACACAGTGGCTACAACAATGGGCTTAAACATAGCAACAATTATGAGAATGGTGCAGAACTGGGCAGTGTTTCATTCTCTTGTACACAGGGTCACTGTGAGTTGGAAGCAACTGGAAGGTACCTAACAACAACAAAAACATGTATTGAGAGATATGACTAAACCTCTTTTTTTCTTTCTGGCTAACTATTGCTCTTTTAAAAGGGCTATGATTGACAACCCTTCATGAAAATCTCTAAAATACAACATGCCTTTTTTAGTGTTGTTTCTTTAGGTTGGTGGTAAAACATCCATAATTTGTAAACACTCTCCAAGTGATTTTGATGTTCACCATTAATCAAAGACCATTGGATTAATCATCTGGCCCTTTCAGACCTGGATTGAAGCAGGTCCAAATGCCCTGTATCACCAGTGTCACTCACTCAAAACTATTAATGTTCAAACCATGATAGAATTCCCTGAATAACTGATAGGGTGAATCTGGTATTTTGGCAGGGTATATGCATTATTTAGAGGTTGAATTCATCTAAACTACTGTGGGAGATGTAAGTATTAGAAAGTGATTCCCTGACGAGACAGACACATCTTACTGCAATTATTTGACTAAACTTTCTAGAAAATTGAACAAAAGGGTAGTATAAAGTGAGTGAGACAAAATCTAGCCAACAGGTCTAGACATACTAGAAATCATAGAAGGAGCAGTTTAAAAGCCATTTTGCAAATACTATCTGATAATTATTACCCAGAGAAAACTGGGTTGCACACAAAATAAATCATTCTGATTTATGAAATAAAAAATTTTTTTCTGGGACTTTTTAAAGTGCTCTGGAAAGGAAACAAAAAAGAATACTCTAAAAAGTGAGTTTGCTTAAATAGTATTTGTGATTCTAATACCATCCTTCCAAGCACTTCAAGGTTTTCTTCACTCTGTGAGTTAAATTTAACCTTAACTGAATTCCCTGACTTTTGTTGGTAAGAAATGTAATTTTTATTTCCTTTTTCATTAGAACACACTAGCATTTTTTTTTCTTTTAGTGTACTTAAGTTCTATTGTGATACGGTAGGTTGCAAGATATCATGAAGTTAAAATACACATACACACTCTTTTGAATTGTGGTTATAAGGCAGCTGTATAAAGCTCGTAACTCTTAGAAATATGAAAAATAAATATCTAAAACTTTGCCCTTGTAACACTTACTATTCAGTTAAATTTATGGAATATGCTGCATAACTCTCTATTTGTCTCTCTTAAGGTCATATCGGAAACCCTGGGCATAGTGGTTAAGTTCTACAGCAGCTAACCAAGAGGTGGGCAGTTCACATCCACCAGGCACTCCTTGGAAACTCTATGGGGCAGTTCTACTCTGTCCTATAGGGTTGCTATGAGTCAAAATAGACCCGACAGCAGTGGGTTAAGCTCGTATGGGAAGCCTTGATGGCGTAGTGGTTAAGAGCCACTGCTGCTAACCAAAAGGTGGTGTTTGAAATCCGCCAGGCACTCCGGGGAAACCGTATGGGGCGGTTCTACTCTGTCCTATAGGGTTGCTATGAGTCAGGATCAACTCCATGGCATCGGGTTTGGTTTAGCGGGAAGCTCATATCGGAGCCCTGGTGGCACAGTGATTAAGAGCTACAGCTGCTAACCAAAAGGTCAGCAGTTCTAATCTACCAGCCACTGGTTACAAACCCTATGGGGCAATTCTACTCTGTCCTATAGGGTTGCTATATTCAGGATCGACTTGACGGCAACAGGTTTTTTTTTTTTAAAGCTCATATCAGTATAGGTATATATCTTACATCACTTCTTTAGCACTAATGATCACATTTATAACCAAGTGTTCTCATCTTTGGTACCTTTTAAAACAAAATGATATCTCTCGAAATCATTATCACTTTCATCACCAAAAAATGGGGTATTAGAAAATGCAGCACAAGTAGAAACTTCAAAACTGTTTGCGTGGGCGGAGCCAAGATGGCGGAATAGACAGACACTTCTGGCGAGCCCTCTTTACGACAAAGATCCGGAAAAAAAAGTGAAACGAGTATATTTGTGACAAGCTGGGAGCCCTGAGCATCGAAGACAACGAACTGAGGGGCTGGGGGAGGAAGAGACCTTTCAGAGAGGAGTTACTGGACCTGAATCTCAGGGAGCCCTCAGGCACCATTCCTGGAGCGGGGGCAGCAGCAGGCTGGTACTAGCATTCGTCCCCAGTTTCCTCAGGGAGAAGCAGCCAGCCACACGGCCTACTCACACCTTTGGAACCTGAGGAGAACAGCGCTCTCGCAAAAGCTAAAGTACGTTTGTATATTTTACTGTGTCCCCTCACCCCCAAGCTGGCTTCAGCAGCTGAATCCCTGGGCCTGAGATAGACCCTGGTGAACACCTAGAGCCATCCTCCCGGCCTTGGGGAAGGGAAAAATTTGCAACTGGGGGGGGAAAAGATAATTTGCTAGCTCCATTAACTGGGGGAGGCTCAGGACAGAAGCGGCTCCTGTCCGGGCATAAACCGTCCGTGGACCTTGAGCACCTTTCCTTTCTGCATGGACCTGTGTGGGCCTATTTTGGGAGAATAGGACCTTGTTGGCAAACTCCAACCATTTCAGCTGTGTGGTGGAGAGGTGGGTGTTTGACATTTGACATTGCTTTGCCTATTAAACCAGGTCCTCACCTACCCACATCAGGGACCTAGGGACTGGTAGCTTCACTCAGGTCACCCAGCCACCCGTGACAGGGGTCCAAAGATAACTGGTGCTTCCCAGTCCTTACAGCCAAAAACTTTGGGTGCCCACGGTCCCTCTGCAGAACCCACCCACCAGCACGCTCTAGGGAACAGAGATGCGTTTGCCTCAGAGACACCTGTGGGTCTGTTCTCAGCCCCGCCTTGTTCAGAGCATGACCCCCTGCTGCAATCAGATACTGGTGTATATGCCAATCACCCCTGCCCCTCTAAGACTGTAGGACAGAGCCTGTACCACACACTTGATGTCAGCTACCTGGAAACCTGAGCTGAATTCATAGAAGAAAGCTGAATGGACTCCCAGACTGATATACCTGATAACAGCTCTAGCCAGCTGGGGACAGGACACCAGGGCTCCAAAGGTGAAAATAATCAAGCTAGCTTACTCAAGCAACCCATAGGGGTGTACCAAAACAAAACAAAGCAAGCAGCTACGGCACAGTAAGCAAGCATGAACTAATACAGTAACTTATAGATGGCTCAGAGACAACAGTCAATATCAAGTCACATAAAGAAACAGACCATGATCACCTCAACAGGCGTTCAAAACAAAGAATCCAGGAATCTCCTAGATGAAAGTGCATTCCTGGAATTAACAGATGCAGAATACAAAAGTTTAATATACAGAACCCTTCAAGACATCAGGAAGGAAGTGAGGCAATACGCAGAACAAGGCAAGGAACACACAGATAAAGCAATTGAAAAAATTAGAAAGATTATTCAGGAACATAATGAAAAGTTTAATAAGCTGGAAAAATCCGTAGACAGACAGCAATCAGAAATTCAGAAGATTAACAATAAAATTACAGAATTAGATAACTCATTAGAAAGTCAGAGGAGCAGAATTGAGCAAGTAGAAGCTAGAATTTCTGAACTCGATAAATCACTTGGCACTAATATATTTGAAGAAAAATCAGATAAAAGAATTAAAAAAAAATGAAGAAACATTAAGAATCATGTGGGACTCTATCAAGAGAAATAACCTATGAGCGATTGGAGTACCAGAACAGGGAGGGATAACAGAAAGTACAGAGAAAATTGTTGAAGATCTGTTGGCAGAAAACTTCCCTGATATTGTGAAAGATGAGAAGATATCTATCCAAGATGCTCATCGAACTCCACATAAGGTAGATCTTAAAAGAAAGTCACCAAGACATATTATAATCAAGCTTGCCAAAACCAAAGATAAAGAGAGAATTATAAGAGCAGCAAGGGATAAACGAAAAGTCACCTACAAAGGAGAGCCAATAAGAATAAGCTCAGACTACTCGGCAGAAACCATCCAGGCAAGAAGGCAATGGGATGACATGTTTAAAAATTAAAAATGGAACTACCATACGATCCAGCAGTCCCACTCCTTGGAATATATCCTAGAGAAATAAGAGCCTTTACACGAACAGATACACGCACACCCATGTTTATTGCAGCACTGTTTACAAAAGCAAAAAGATGGAAGCAACCAAGTTGACCATCAACGGATGAATGGATAAATAAATTATGGTATATTCACACAATGGAATAGTACGCATCGATAAAGAACAGTGAGGAATCTGTGAAACATTTCATAGCATGGAGGAACCTGGAAGGCATTATGCTGAGTGAAATTAGTCAGTTTCAAAAGGACAAATATTGTGTAAGACCACTATTATAAAAAAAAAAAAAAAAAACTTGAGAAATAGTTTAAACTGAGAAGAAAACATTCTTTTATGGTTACGAGAGGGGAGGGGGAGGGAGGGTGGGAGAGGGGCATTCACTAATTAGATAGTAGATAAGAACTACTTTAGGTGAAGGGAAAGACAGCACACAATACAGGGGAGGTCAGCACAATTGGACTAAACCAAAAGCAAAGAAGTTTCCTGAATTAACTGAATGCTTCAGGGGCAGGGGTCTGGGAACCATGGTTTCAGGGGACATCTAAGTCAACTGGCATAATAAAATCTATTAAGAAAACATTCTGCATCCCACTTTGAAGAGTGGTGTCTGGGGTCTTAAACGCTAGCAAGCAGCCATCTAAGACACATCAATTGGTCTCAACCCACCTGGATCAAAAGAGCATGAAGAACACCAAGGACACAAGGTGATTACAAGCCCAAGAGACAGAAAAGGCCAGATGAACCAGGGACTACATCATCCTGAGACCAGACAAATTAGATGGTGCCTGGGTGCAACTGATGACTGCCCTGACAGGGAACACAACAGAGAACCCCTGAGGGAGCAGGAGAGCAGGGAGTGCAGACCCCAAATTCTCATAAGACCAAACTTAATGGTCTGACTGAGACTAGAAGGACCCTGGTGGTCATGGCCCCCAGACTTTCTGTTGGCCCAGGACAGGAACCATTCCCAAAGCCAACTCTTCAGACATGAATTGGACTGGACAATGGGTTGGAAAGGGATGCTGGTGAGGAGTGAGCATCTTGGATCAGGTGGACGCTTGAGACTGTGTTGGCATCTCCTGCCTGGAGGGGAGATGAGAGGGTGGAGGAGGTTGGAAGCTGGCGAAATGGACACGAAAATAGAGAGTGGAGGAAGAGACCAGGCTGTCTCATTAGGGGGAGAGTAATTGGGGGTGTGTAATTTTTTTTTTTATATATAATTGGGAGTGTGTAGCAAGGTGTATATGGGTTTTTGTGTGAGAGACTAACTTGATTTATAAACTTTCACTTAAAGCACAATAAAAAGTTTAAAAAAAAAACTGCTTGTTCACTGGGGTTGTCCTACCTTGCTACTTTTAGAACCAGAACACTATGTGAAGAAACCTGGGGTGGTCTAGTTACCATCTTCACCCCAACCAATTTCACAAGATATGTCTGAAGCCACATGGGGACCAACCAGGTCTCAGCCAACCCAGCATCAGAAAAATCATCCAGCAAAGTTAAGCCCCCATTGCCAATCCAGAGAATCATGAGCTAATAAGTGATTGCTGTTTTAAGCTACTAAGTTTTGGAGTGGTTTGTTACACAGCTAAAGTTAGAAGATTCACAGAGAATCAAAACAATCATTATTAGCTATTTCATGGACCATTTTGTGTTTTTGTCAGTCGTGTATATCTGATGTATATATTCCACATTTGTTTGCATTCTGTGATAACGTGCATTACTGTACTTGAGAATAGAGATATATAATGACTTCCAGCATTTATTTAAAATAGTTGGTTAATATGGAAGTGTTAGAGTCTATAATGATAAAGGAAAGAGTAATATTTTTGTCCTCTAGGCTGTCTCAGAGTCTCTAAATTCAAGGTTTTTCTTGAAAACCTGTGTTCAGACTTAATATTTTTAAGTCGTTTGTCTAGCAGCCCAGTTTTTATCTGATTGTACACAAATGAGTCTTCTGTCCATAAAACTGAAAATTATTCCTAGGCAGCAAAAAGTACCTCTTTATATCAGGCATTTATAAACCATGGAAGTTTGAGGTTTCCAAAGCAAAGATGGATGAGTATTCACATTAACTACAAAATGTTAAACCTTGTGAGTTGGATCCACTTTTGTAATTTGTAGGGTAATTCATCCTTAACCCCTATCATTAGATTGTATGCAGTTAGAAGAATGATGAAGTTCCATGTTCAACCGTAAATCAAATGCGTAATGAGTAGTAGCTACTCTTACAGCAGTAGCCTCAGATGTATAATAGAGCACCTTACTCCTTTATAATAAGGCAGACCCATAACATGTACTCCAGGTTCAGATGCCTTGTCAGGAGCAGGACTAACAGGTCAAAGAACCTCAGAAATGGCTGCCAGCACCAAGGTATTGTTGGCTGCTTAGTTCCTTGATTTTTTTCGGGTTAGGTTGCATAAACCATTCTTATTTTATTTATTTATTTTTTTTGAGGCGGAACAAGCAACATTCTGCTACATCCTGAGGAATGTAGGGTGACAACAAATGATCATGATTTGAACAAATGGTGCATTTGTAATTATGGCTTTATGTCTTAGTTTGACTCAGTATTTGTGGCTGTCATGATCCTCCCTAGCCAACTCTTACCTTCTGTTACTTGTTTTGTAACACCTGTAAAATATACATGCAAAAATATTGAACATTAAAATTCAAAATGAGGAAGCATGGAGGGAAGGAAGGGAGAAAGGCGGGGGAAGGGAGGGGAAGGGCGGAAGGAAGAAAGAAATGGAGGAAGGGTGGAAGGGTGGGAGAAAAGATGAAGCAAGCATGGAATCTGCCTATCCAGGAAAATTAGCCTCAATGTAATTGCACATATGACACGATGCCTCAGGATCTGAAGACTGGGCTGAATTTTCAACAGATTAGTCATTAAATCGAATGGATAATTCCTTTACTCCAAGTACAATCCAATTCTAGTAACACATAGCTGATACAGCAACAGAAAACTGTGCCTCAAACACAGGATTTGCTTTGTAATGTTGCGTCATGGTGACTTTTTTTTTTTTCCTGTATGATCTTTTTATACTTATACATTATTATGCCGAATGTTTGTACCACAGGGTTTACATTTTTGTATTTACCATACTGACACATAAAACTATGTGAGTATTATATGTTAAACAGCTAAGTTTAAGGCATGCAAGAATTGAAACGTTACCTGTAAGACCTTATTTTTTATTTTATACGTGTATTGACTTCAAGCAGGGTAATAGCTCTAATGCCTAAGGAGTTAAGTCTGGGGAATAGTGATTAGTTTGAGGCTTTTGCTACAGTGTAAAGAAGATCCCTGTAATTAAAGGTAATACCTGAATCATGAAAGGGCTCTAGAAAATGTGTAGGGCAGAAATTATACATAGATTGAAAATAATAATAAAAACAAAAAAGAACTGCACAGGTACAGTATGGAGGAAACAAGCTTAGCAGCAGTGCACTTGAAAAGACTCAAGGGATTAATACACTGTAAGTCAACTGTGAAATAAATTCTAAAACTATTTTAATCTTGAATGGCATTAATGTAATAACTAGAAAAAGAAAGCCAGAATTCTACTTTATTCCGTGCCGATCATTATGGCATTCAGATATAGGAACACAGGCAAACTGGAACACATTCAGAAAAGTGCAACTAGAATGGTCAAAATTTTCTTGTATGGAGAATGACTGAAAGAATAAGATATTCAATTTAGAGAAAAGAAAACTTGAAGGGCATGATAGCTATAGTAGCAAGGATGTTTTCAGTTGCAAGTACAGTAAAACCTGCTAAACCCAGAACCTATGTAAGGCAGAAACCTGTCAGAGAAGGAAAACTCAAATATTTTCCATGAAATTGAGCAATGGAAAAGCAGTAAGACTGCACCCAAACATGGAAAACTTGTAAGACCCAGAAAAAAAAAGGCAGTCCTGTCGAGTTCCAGCTCTCACAGGTTTCACTGTAAAAGAAAAGCCAAGTCAAACCAGTTTTTAAAAAAAGTAATTTATGGCCTTGTATAATTAAATGCTACGGCTGCTAACCAAAGGGTCGGCAGTTCAAATCTGCCAGGTGCTCCTTGGAAACTCTGTGGTGCAGTTCTACTCTGTCCTATAGGGTCGCTATGAGTTGGAATCGACTCGATGACACTGGGTTTGGTTTTTTTTTTTTTTTTAATAACTCAATAGTTCTGAGGTAAAGTGGACTTCAGGCAAGGCTAGATTCAGGATCCTGGCTAATCTTTCTCTCCACTCTGCTTTCTACAATGCTGGTCAAAAATGGCTGATATCTACTGATGTGCTACCAACAATCAGGGCTTCGTGCTTCCTGTTTCAAATCAAGTGACCTTCAGAAAAATCTTTTTCCCCACTAGCTCAATAAGAAAAAAAAAGGGGGGGGGGCACTTATTTTCCCAAACCCCCAGGAAATATCTCCTGTATCTCATTGGCCAGAATTGTGCCACATGCTAATCTCTAAACAAATTACGGGGGCCATGGGGATGGTGTGTCCAAATTAGTTAGATAAAAATCTAACTCTTGAGCTGAGGTATTGTATCTTTCGGGGTTCTCTAGAGACCCCACACCAGTAGGATTTATTTCAAGAAATTGGCTTACGCTATTGTAGGAACTGGCAAGTCAGTAATCTGTAGGTCAACAGGCTGTAAACTCTTAGCAGGAGATGTTGTTACAGTCTTGATGCAGAATTTCTTCCTCACAGAAACCTCAGTTTTTGTTCTTACAGCCTTTCAACTGATCAAATAAGGTACACCAATATTATCAAAGATAATCCTTTATTTTAAGTCAACTGACTGTAGATGTTAACTATATCTACAGAATACCTTCACAGCAACACTTAGTGTTTGATTAAATAGCCTACCCAAGTTGACACATAAAACTAGCCATCGCAGGTATCATCAATCTCTCCCAATTTCCATGGCTGAAATTTGTTGGAAGAGAGATTGGCAACTAAGAGGTAACCAACAAATATCCCGTACAGTAGCTAGCAGTAAATATATGAAAGGCTACCAAGAGGAATAAATTTTCAACTTGTTTACGTGGAGTAATACCAGGGACAAAAATTGTAGAAATCATACAGAAACAGCTACCAATTAAAAAAAAAAAAAAAAAAAACTGGCTAGCAAAACAGTCTAAGGATTGAATGGACTGCTTTAAAATTAGTTTTAGTAAGCTTTTATTACTGGAAATGTTCAAACATGAACTAGGTTACTGTGCTATAGGGCTTAAAATTAAGGCCCAACCTTATATATACTTTGACATCTGGGGAAAACCTGGAGGATCTCAAGTGGCCTTACTCCAAGTCTCTTTTTCCCCACTCCATTCCAGCGGAGTCCACTATTGAAACAACTCTCTTTACCAAAGAGAGTAGGAACAGTTCCTGCTTATCCCTGAGTAGGGCATGTTAGTTCTTTCCCAGCCAGCAAAAGTATTCAGACAAGCCAATCACATCCTCCTGCAGGAACCAGGAGGCTGCCACACCCCCGACCTATACTACAAAGCCTGCTTCTCACAGCCCCTAGTTGTTCACTTTGTCCTCAAGTACAACCTCATATAGCCCTGTATGGCATGTGGTGCCCTCCTCTAGGATGTGAGTTTATGTGACTAATAACCTGCTGTCAATCTCATCTGTCCAGTGTGAGGAGTCATGTGTTCAACCATCCCATCCATAACTCCAGGATGAGAATCCCTCCCTCACCATTGGGTGAATAACAAAACCTGTTACCATGGAGTGGATTCCAACTCATAGCAACCCTATAGGACAGAGTAGAACTGCCCCATAGGGTTTTCAAGGCTGTCATTTTTATGGAATCAGACTGCCACATCTTTCTCTCACAGAGTGGCTGATGGGTTCAAACTGCTGACCTTTTGGTTAGGAGCAAATGCTTAACCACTGAACCACCAGGGGACCTTAAGTGGTGAATACCAAAAACCAAAACCCATTGCTGTCGAGTTGATTCTGACTCTTAGCAACCCTGTAGGACAGAGTACTGCTCCATAGCGTTTCCAAGGAGCAGCTGGTGGATTTGAACTGCCAACCTTATGGTTAGCAGCCGGGCTCTTAGGAGGCAATTACAACAACACAAAGCCCATTCTCCTCCTCTATCTCCCAGATGATGTTGGAGAGGAGAAAGATTCAAATATCAGTTAAGTAATTGAAATAGATGACTGATTTTCCTTTCCATCTCAAGATTCTGTTATTTCTATGTTTTCAATGTAGTATTAGGGTTCAATTTATATTTTCCAAATGCAGACATGATAATTTGTTTATCTCACTATTATTAGTATTCATCAGGTTGTTCTGTAAATTATTTGTTTAAACATCTCTTCCACTCAGCTCCAAGCTCAGAAAACCTTGCTTTAATAATCTTTATATACCCTCCAGATAACAATCCCTAACACATAGCAGCTGTTCAAAAAATACTTAAGTGAATCTGAAAATTACTTTATCAGAATTTGAGGAAAAAATTAACGAGCTACGAAGCTCTGTTTAAATAATATAACATATAAGTAAATATCAGAAATATGAATTTCCCGACACTGTTGAAATTCATGCTCGCTCCACCTACCTTTAGATGGAGTGAATAAGGTCTTGGAAGTGTTGCCCAATTTTTCCCTTCTCATTCCCCTTCCAAAATGCCGGTTGCCCTAAGGCTTCTGAAGAACCCTGAAGGCAGCATCTTGCTTTGTGTAGGGAAGAATTAGTATAGCTGCAAGATGATCCTAACTCCTTGCCTGTCTGTTGATTCTGAATACTTCATTTACTTCAAAGTTTCTGCTTAGAGCTAAATCACTGCTTCTGCGAGAAGACATTTATTTTAGTCATAATTTCATTCCTCAAGTGCATGGTTCCACAGCACCCCTATCCTAAATTATGGGGAAAATGTGAAGAAAGCTAAAATGGTTGGCTTGACGTATCTTTCTTCTATATGATTCCTGTCTTATTATATTTGATTTCTTCAGCCCTATGCTATTCTTATTCTTATTGAAGCTTAGAGCCACCATGATTTCAAAGTGCATCCCATAGACTATACTCAGCCTTTACCACTTTACTTTTTGCCCCTTAACATCTGTTACCAGTACTCTGCCAAAATTCCTCTTCATCAGACCCTAAGGGCTTTTTCTCAGTTCTCAGCCTCCTGTAGCATAACCAACTTGTCAACGTTTTATGCTGTTGAGCACACCTGAATTTTTCTCCTTCCATCTCTAATACCTCCCCCCTATGTCACCAGGTCCAAAGTTTCCTTTTAAGAAAAAAGTAAAATCATAGCTCTCATACAGATATAAAATGAACACGTGTCAAAGATTTATTTAACTCATTAATTAATGAGGGCACCAATAAGATGTTACAATTGGTTCAAAAGCAAAAAAACATACATCTGTAGTCAATCAGGAATGCTGAAATGAATTTACAAATAGATATAAAACTGGTCAATATCCTCAGGGTAATAATCAATTGCATCTCCACTGGGTATAATGTACATTTCTATGGACTAGAATATTTGAAATTTTATTTTTTTTATCTGTGTTCTACACATTACAAACCTGCAAAGAGAATGAAAGTGGGGATAAACCTGAAGGGTATATTAGATAGGACACCCAATAATCTTTTTTGCCCATTTCAAAGCCTTATATAAATTTTCCTGGCATACTTTCTCTGGCTCCTGAATTCCATTTTATGAAAGTGTTTTTCAAGATTCTTCTCCCCATTCCCCCCTCCCCCAATTCTACACTCTGCTTAACATCTCATCAGTTTAACAGCTTTAAATTTCACCTTTTCAATTGCTTATTAGACAATTCCACCTAAAGTTTTTCTTTAGAACCTCAAACTTACTGTTTCCAAAATAGAACTTAACCAAATTTCCCACTCAACCTTTATCTTCTCTGTTACCAGTTTCAACTAAGAAGACCTTTATTTTTCTGGCCCCAAACCTCTGAGTCATCCTTGGTATCTCTCTTTATCTTTTTCTTCATATGCAATAAACACTGTGCATGTTTCCTCTCCTGCCCCGTTATCCACACTGTTTGTCATATGTATACTGTGTAAGGTGTTCTATCTGAATTTTCTCAAATATGTCTAGCCTGGACCTGCACCTCTATGAAGTACTTTTTATACTGGCAGAATACTATGGGCTCAACATAAAAGGAGCATTCTACCAATATGCTTAATGTTTCATAGACTTTGTATCCCAAACTGCTTAGTCTGACTTACCTCAAATCTTGCTTTTTCCACTCCTTTCATACCCTTTACTGTAAGTTCAACTGCCCACTTAGCATATTTACCTTACCCTATGAACTCATATGAACTCATATGAAGAAGAACGTGGCATCAGGATTGGAGGAAGACTCATTAACAACCTGCGTTATGCAGATAACACAACCTTGCTTGCAGAAAGCAAAAAGAACTTGAAGCAGTGACGACGATCAGAGACTGCAACCTTCAGTGTGAATTACACCTCATCTTAAAGAAAACAAAAACCCTTACAACTGGACCAATAAGCAACATCATGATAAATGGAGAAAAGATTGAAGTTGTCAAGGATTTCATTTTACTTGGATTCACAATCAACACCCATGGAAGCAGCAGTCAAGAAATCAAAAGATGCATTGCATTGGGAAAATCAGTTGCAAAAGACTCTTTAAAAGTGTTCAAAACCAAAGATGTCACCTTGAGGACTAAAGGGCACCTGACCCAAGCCATGATGTTTTCAGTCGCCTCACAGGCATGCTAAAGGTACACAAAGAAGAATTGATGCCTTTGAATTGTGGTGTTGGAGAAATACATTGAATATAGCATGGACTGTCAAAAGAATGAACAAATCTGTCTTGGAAGAAGTACAACCAAAATGCTCCTTAGAAGCAAGGATGGCGAGGCTTTGTCTCACATACTTTCGATGTGTTATCAGGAGGGATCAGTCCCTGGAGAAGGAAGTCATGCTTGGTAAAGTAGAGGGTCAGCAAAAATAGGAAAACCCTCAATGAGATGGATTGACACAGTGGCTGCAACAATGGGCTCAAGCATAGCAACAATTGTGAAGGTGGTGCAGGACCAGGCAGTGTTTCGTTCTGTTGTACATGGGGTCGCCATGAATCGGAACCGACTCAACAGCACCTTACAAAAACATGAGCTCACAGGAGTCGCTGGGTAGTGGAAATGGTTAATGAGCTCAGCTGCTAACCAAAAGTTTGAGGTTCAAGTCCACATAGAGATGCGTCAGAAGAAAGGCCTGCAGATCTACTTAGGAAAAATCAGCCATTCAAAACCCTATGGAGTACAGTTCTACCCTGATACACATGGGGTCGCCATGAGTTGGAATCAACTCAGTGGCAGTTGGTTTTTGGATCAGCCCATAAACAGTCCCACTCCAAGACTTTTAACTTTGGCTTCCTTCCCTCAACAACTCTCTCTTTGTCTTCCTCCAGTTGTTAGTACTTGCTACATGTTTGTTCAGCTGTGGAGATAAAGAAGACATGGTCCCCTACATAGCTTGGCAGCTCTTGTTTCAATCTTTGCTCACTTTTTACTCATTTAGTCCAGAAAGGTATATAATATCCTGAGAAGCATAATTCTAAATCTATGCCTCAGTTTTTTATAAATTTCTTTGGAGAATGGACAAAGATCCTGACTTTTAGGCTTTTCTAGTGAATACTCAATGAATGTTAATATTCAAGAAAGTAGTTTTTGCCGAAAGCTGGAGACTTCTTATCTTTCTACAAACTAGGACGAAAAGGCCATTCTGACATCCCGTCTTTTGATACAGCTTCTGAAGCTCTGTGTTTTGACTGTTTCAAAAATGTAGCAGTTGAAATAAAATGAGGGTATTATAATCAAACTGAGATGCATTGTTTTCTCTTAAATTTTTTTTAAGAAATGTATTATAAACTTATGCTAACTTATCATTATCCAAAATCAACCAGTACTTATAACCTCTTCCCAGAAGACAGACTGTTTGCATGTTATTACTTCTTGTCTTTTGAAGAACTTCTTTCAAGGTTTCATTGCAATCATAAGGATTTTTTTCAAATTGTTATTATGTCTTGTCTGTTTAATTTTTCTTATTTAATTATTGCATCAATGATTTAATAACCATATTAGAAAAAATGTTTGCAGTAACTTTAAATTTTATTTCTGTTTCTTATACCCAGTGTCGTCTCCTTAGATTAATTTTGCTGGAATATATCCTCAAGTAATTTTTTTCAGAGACTGTGTTTATGATAAACTTTCTGGGTCTTTTTCTATCAAAAAGGAAAAAAAAACTTTATTTTGCTCTTATTTTTGCATAATAAACAGCTGTTCATGGGACAAGAAGTTTACATTTTCTTTCCCTCGGCATTTTGTAGACATCTTTACGTTGTTTTCTAACAACCCATGTCACAGCTGAGAAGCCAATCTGATTCTAGTTCTCTTATAGGTAACCTGTAGGTTATAGAATTTTTCTAAAATGATTTATGATTTTCCTCTCTATTCATAGAGTTCTGAAACTTTTCATGACTATGTCTAAGTCTGGATCTGTTTTCTAACATTTCAGTAATATACTCGGTAGGCTGTTTCATTATGAAATGTTTCACTTCAGGAAGATTATTTTATTTATTTATTTATTTTCTCTTTCATCCATTGTGTGATCTCCATCTGGAATTTAACTTTGACAGATATTGAACTTTTTATATCTATACTGCATTCTCATAGCTTTTCTGTCATATTTCTTTTCTTTTCAATGTGGCTTTCTAGGATAATCACCAGCTCAATCCTCCAAAATATTAATTTAGCCTTCTACCGTTTCCATGGTGTTATTTAGCCCTTCTGGAAACCGTGGTGGCGTAGTGGTTAAGTGCTATGGCTGCTAACCAAAAGGTCAGCAGTTCAAATCCACCAGGTGCTCCTTGGAAACCCAATGGGGCAGTTGTACTCTGTCCTATAGGGTTGCTATGAGTCAGAATTGACTCGACGGCAATGGGTTTATTTAGCCCTTCTAAAGAGTTTTCCCTACTGATAGATGGATGATATGTAGATAGGTATGTAGATAGAATATATAATGTATTTTTAAATCTTTTAAATGTGTATTTTTAAATTCTTAATACAACCTGTTATTATCTTATGGACATGCTATTCTCATATTTAAAGGCCTCCTCTGTTTCTTGAGTTAACAGTTCATCTTTCTGTTCAATCTGGTACCTTTATTTTAAACTGCCTTAAAAAAAATTTTTTTTTCTAATGGTTAGAGATTCTTAACTGTTTTTATTTATTTAAAAAATATATATATGTATATATTTTCAGAATAACCAGTTTGGATAACTAGATTTGTTTGTCAGCCCAAGCAGAATTCTTGCAGAATCTTTGAATCCCACCTCCTCCTGCCTTGTTTCTTAGATTCTGTTGAGAAAACTCACTTTTTCAGAGTTTGTATCTTTAGCTTTTATTGCTATTTTAGGTTCTTCAGTACTACTCCCTCTATACCCCAGTCAGTCTGATTCTGTCTTCTTCTGCTTATAGCATTGAAAATTCTGGTCTGCTGTTTGCATCTTGGCAGTTCTCCAGCATTGCTATGTATTTTTTTCTTTTCTGTTTCTCTAGTCATTTCACTGGGGTTAGTAGGATGGAAGAGAGGTATATGTGTATGATTGGCCAGTCCTCTTGAGACAGAAATCTTGTTTTGCCTTACAGTTTTACCAACATCCTATCATGTTTAGAAAACAACCTGTACTTGAACTTCTAAATAACTGGTTATAGTAATATTCAGAGTTGATTGTGTTATGTAAATATATTAGAGATACTGTTAGAGATATCATGTATCTCTAATAATATACATCTCTAAATAAAATATTTTTAATGATTAGTATTGAACATTCAACATTTTTTTTAATCTTTAAACATATATATATGCACATATATACCGTATTTTTACGCAAATAACACGAGCAGACAATGTTTGTCAGCCAACTATGTCTTCCCCCCATGAGGTATTTTCATAAGTGCCATAATGCCAATATTTTTTAAGTGTTTCTGTAAAAAAAAAGAGCATAGCATGCTTCTGAAAATACCTCACGGGGGCAGGGCATGGTTGGCAAACAAATGTAAAAGAAATGTGTCATATGCCTAAAAATACAATAATAAATATAAATATGTTCACATACAAATATACACATTATATTTGGGATACAAGAAATGGGATAAATTTACCTGTAATAAGAATTGTACATTTTCTTACTGTATTTAAATTGGCTTATTCAAATTGGTTCTTTTGATAGAACAGCAAATGCTTTTTTTTGCCTATTCACAGATTTAAAACAAATTTATTTTTTTTTAAAAATTGAGAGTCTTAGATCTGACAAAGGAATTTTTCTAATTTATGTAATTATTATATACCTTCAAAAAGATATAAAATGTTTTTATTAGCAAGAATAAAATTACATTAAATCAGTTCAGGTGTTTAAAACCAAGGATGTACATTCTCCGTAACCATATGTCTTTATATAGTGCTAAGCAGGTAGTTGGCATTCAGTAAATATGTATTGTTTAAAGCATCTAATAATAGGATGTGCTCTTTTCTATTAATGATAGACTTTATAAAAGACTTTTATAACTGAGGTGCTTTCCCTATCTCTTGGGTTTATTCACAGTAAACGGGTCCAAGCTATGCTAGGCCAGTTCAGCCAGGCAGAAGCCTTATTAATGAAAGCTGGAGTGCAGCCAGGGTCTTTGGATGGAGTTCTTTTGGATCTTGGGTGTTCCTCCATGCAACTTGATGCTCCTGAAAGAGGTTTTTCCCTTCGAAAGGACGGCCCCTTGGACATGAGGATGGATGGTGGCAGGTGAGTGTTGATAAAGCATTTCTCCTCACAACAAGAAATCAATTTCTCAAAAACACTCTGAATTTAATTTCCTCTTAAGACTACAGAATTCCCATCACACACCCACACATAACACTAACCATACATAATAAATCAGCTTTGTTTGTTGCTCATTATAGAATTTAGTGTTTCTCTAGATTTGGGATTCTAAAACAATTTTTAAATTTTAAAATAAAATCAAATCCATTCCTGTCCTTACGCAAAAATAGCGAGGAGCATAAATTTCATACTGATTATCTTTTTTACTGATACAGTATGGGTTTTTAGACTAACAATATTAATAAATATGATACTGAAACAATGGTTCCATTTTATGCCTGCAGGCACAACCATGCCTCTTGTCAGAAAAAAAAGGAACTATTTTTAATGTATATTCTTTTAGAATACGCCATAAAAGGCAAAATCCTACAAGGCAGGAATTGTATTTTTTGTCCCCTCTCTGGTACAGTAATTTTTGGTTGAACCTGCTACTGACAAAATGCAGTTTATGGTACTGTTGAACACAGTACTATGCATAGAACAACTTTTATACCTCCTCTTTATTCTTCACCACGTGGGAAATACTAAGAACAATATCCTGGGCATAATGAGCTGAAATGGACTGGCATTGCCCTTTTTGAATTAGACAATCATATGGCCTACTATGCAGAGAAGGACAAATGGAAGAGGAGAGGTGTCATATTCATTGTCAAAAAGAACATTTCAATATCTATCTTAAATTACAATGCTGTAAGTGACAGTATAATATCCATACGTCTACAAAGAAGACCAGTTAATATGACCGTTATTCAAATTTCTGCACCAACTACTAGTGCTAAAGGTGAAGAAATTGAAGGTTTTACCAGTTTCTACAGTCTGAAATTGATCAAACATGCAATCAGGGTGCATTGATAATTACCGGTGCTTGGAACGCAAAAGTTGGAAACAAAGAAGAAGGATTGGTATTTGGAAGATATGGCCTTGGTGATAGAAATGACACCAGAGATCACATGATAGAATTTTGCAAGACCAACGACTTACTCATTGAAGATAACTTTTTCAACATCATAAACAGCGACTATACACATGGACCTTGCCAGGTGGAATACACAGGAATCAAATCCGCTCATCTGTGAAAAGAAACTATGGAGAAGCTCAGTATCATCAGTCAGAACAAGCCAGAGGCTGACTGCAGAACAGACCATCATTTGTTCGTATGCAAGTTCAAGCTGAAGCTGAAGAAAATTAACACAAGTCCACATGAGTCACACTATGACCCTGAGTATATTCTACCTGAATTTGGAGACCACCTCAAGAATAGATTCGACCCATTGAACACTAATGACTGAAGTCCAGATGAGTTGTGAGGTTATATCAAGAATATCATACATGAAGAAAGCAAAAAAGGGATAGTAAAGAAAGAAAACTTCAAAATGGATGTCAGAAGAGACTTGCTCTTGAACGTAGAGTGGCTAAAGTGAAAGGAAAAAAAGATCTTGTAAAAGAACTGAACAGAAGATTTCAAAGGGCACCTCAAAAAGACAAAGTAAAGTATTATAATGAATGTGCAAAGACCTGGAGTTAGAAAACCGAAAGGTAAACACTCATACGGCACTTCTCAAACTGAAAGAACTGAAGAAAAACTCAAGCCCAAAGTTGCAATACTGAAGGATTCTCTAGGTAAAATATTGAACAACATAGGAAGCATCAAAAGAAGATGGAAGGAATACACAGAGTCACTGTACCAAAAAGAAGTGGTCAGTGTTCATCCATTTCAGGAGGTAGCATGTAATCAAGTCAACGCTGCACTGAAGGCATTGGCGAAAAATAAGTCTCTAAGAATTGATGGACTACCAACTGAAGTGTTTCAACAAACTGATGCAACAATGGAAGTACTCACTAGTCTATAACAATAAATTTGGAAGACAGCATCTAGGGCCAACCGACTGAAAGAGATCCATATTTGTGCCCATTCCAAAGAAAGGTGATCCAACAGAATGCAGAAATTATCTAACAATATCATTAATATCGCACACAAGTAAAATTTTGATGAAAGTAATTCAAAAATGGTTGCAGCAATACATCGACAGGTAACTGCCAGTTTAAGCCAGATTCAGTAAAGAACGTGGAACAAGGGATATCATTGCTGATGTCCGATGGATCTTGGCTGAAAGCAGAAAATAACAGAAACATGTTTGCCTGCGTTTTATTGACTATGCAAAGACATTCAACTGTGTGAATCACAACAAATTATGCATAACATTGCAAAGAACAGGAATTCCAGAACACTTAATTCTGCTCATGCCTAACCTGTACAAAGACCAAGAAGCAGTCTTTGGAACAGAACAAGGGAATACTCTGTGGTTTAGAAGCAGGAAAGAAGTGCAACAGGGTTGTATCCTTTCACCATAGTTATTCAATCTGTATGCTGAGCAAATAATCTGAGAAGCTGGACTAGATGAAGAAGAACATGGCATCAGGATTGGAGGAAGGCTCATTAATAACCTACGATATGAGATGGCACAACCTTGCTTGCTGAAAGCAAAGAAGACTTGAAGCACTTAATGATGAAGATCAAAGACTACAGCCTTCAGTATGGATTACACTTCAACATAAAGGAAACAAAAGTCCTCACAACAATAAGCAACATCATGATAAATGGAGAAAAGATTGAAGTTGTCAAGGATTTCATTTTACTTGGATCCACAATCAGCACCCATGGAAACAGTAGTAAAAAAAAAAAATCAAATGACATATTGCATTGTGCAAATCTGCTACAAAAGACCTCTTTAAAGTGGTAAAAAGAAAAGATGTCATGTTGAAGACTAAGATGCTCCTGACCCAAACTTTGGTTTTTCAATTGCCTCATATGCATGCAACAGCTGGACAATGAATAAGGAACACCAAAGAATTGATGCCTTTGAATTATGGTATTGGCAAAGAATATTGAATATACCATGGACTACCAGGAGAACAAATCTGTCTTGGAAGAAATACAGCCAGAATGCTTCTTAGAAGTGAGAATGGTGAGACCTCGTCTCAAGTACTTTGGAAATGTTATCAGGAAGTACCAGTCCCTGGAGAAGAACATCACACTTTATAAAGTAGAAGGTCACTGAAAAAAGGAAAGCCCTCAGCAAGATGGATTGACACAGTGACTGCAACAGTGGGCTCAAACAGCAATGATGGTGAGGGTGGTGCAGGAGCGGGCAGTTTCATTCAGTTGTACATAGGGTTGCTATGAGTCGGCACACAACAGCATTCAATTAGGTACATACATGTTAAATAACACAAAGAGGAGACTATAGGAATAATATAGGAGCTCTGGTGGCACAGTGGTTAAGTGCTTGGCTGCTAACTGAAAGGTTGGTGGTTTGAACCCACCAGTCACTCCTTAGGTAAGAGGTGTGGCAGTCTGCTTCCATAAAAATTTACAGCCTTGGAAACCTTATGGGGTAGTTCTACTCTGTCCTATAGGGTTGCCGTGAGTCGTAATCAACTTGATGGCAGTGGGTTTGGATTTAGGTTATAGGGATAATTCCTTGTAAATCTAAATCAGTTTTACAACTTAGACTAACATCTGTTTCTTTATGCTGACCACTTACTGGGACTCAACAGACTGTACCTACAAAGTTTAATCATGCTTTTCTCCCTCATATCATTCCCCTCACTACCAAATTATGCATGATGCCCCCCGCTTTGGGAAACTTATCTTCTAAGAAGAAAGTTAGACTTTCTTGTGTCTAAATAAGCACACTGTTCTGTTACTGTTATTAATCTACAATTCTTAGTCTGCATAAACATTTCTGCTGAAATAAATATGTTTTCCAGATTTTCTTCAGCCCTGTTAGAAGTTCTTATATGTGAGAAGTTTAAATGTCCACTTTAATGAACAAATTAATATTGAGATGATTTTTATTTTTGTTTCCACAAACTGTTTTTTCCTGTGGTAATTATTCACATATAGCCTTTTCCCATGTTGTGATATGACCCATTAACTTGGATTGTGACCCATACTTTTTAGAATCCTTGTTTCTGAGTCTTATACCTTGTTTTGCACATTGTTGGTGTTCATAGAATGTAGAATGTGATCATAAAATAAATAAAATAAAAATTCTTTAAAAACCAGTGACTAATAGTAAAGGTCAAATATCTTCTCATGCTTGGAGATTGGGCTTGTTGTGCAGAGGTAATAAAATGTTGAGCAAACTTCGGCAGTTCCAATGTCTTTCTAAGGAGGATACCTTCTGAAATACAATGAACAAAGTTTCTAGTTAATTACAGTAAATCCCCATACTGTTAATATAAAGACTTGTCAACAAATTGTAGTCTGTGAATCAGGGCTCCTGAGATTGTTTCCCAAGAACTTCAAAATAAAATTACCCCTGAGAATTAAACTCTAAGTCCATACGTAATGGATGAGATTAGAGTTGGGCAAATATACTTTAAAATGCATACTGGTTTCTAAGTAGATAGCATACAGTAACCTAATCAAAGATATTAACAGATCTGAAGTATGTGGTGGTCAGAAAGGGAGAGTTGATGTACGTAAAGGCATAAAAAAGGAGAATCACAGATGCAAATATGTGCAATGCTACTCCAAGAGGGAGTCCAGGCCAAAACACATGGCCAGTCATATCCTGGACACTGATGTGTCTCTGTGATGAAATGGGTGGATGAGGCTTTCTTAACCTGTTGACATTTAACATTGGATTCATATAACATAATGTCTTCTGTACTGATCCCAAGTTCAACAGTAGCTTTTTGGTGTACTCAGGTTTTTCATGTAGCAGAAAAAAATTCATAGCTTCAAGGACTTGAGAGTCTAGTTCTGTTGACAGTTGTATTCTTCATTAAAGAGTAATAAATTAACACCTAATGTTACTATTTTATTTCTCTTGTGAGTTTAGTCATTTTAAGTCAGTGAACTCCGGAGGACCGACAAGATCAAGCCTCTTAACCTGTTAAGTTGGAAAGCAGATCTTGGACCTTGACTTCTTTACCATACAAATACCAACTTTGAAGTCTCCTACTGCCTGGCAGCCTTCCACAGTGGAAGAAAAAACTTCCACAGTGGCAGAAAAAGTATGTGGTACTTGTAGGTACCACGAGTCCTGAAATACCTGTATTTACCATGGGTCATGAAAGGGTTTTAATAAGTAAGGTTGTGGTTAGCTCATCATTTAAAATTCTTTTGCCCGTTCCCCTAAAGTAAGGTAAACTGGAATTGTCTGACAGAGTGAATGTTATTTCCTGCTACTATAATTTATTTTATTAATTTGGACAAAGGATGATATTTCTTTTTTTTTCTTCCTCCACCCGATATAACTATTTAGGCTTGTTTAATAATATTTGGTGATTACCAGGTTTCATCCCATGGTGACCTTTTGTCATTGGTGGTGAGCCAATTTTGTGATTTTTTTTTAACTATATATGAATTTGTTTTCATTACTATTGTTCTAATTTTTATGAGGGGAACTGACCAGCAGTATCCTCGTGTATAGACTTTCTAAGTTCAGTTTATGCCCCCACATAACTTAACCCTATGAGTCCCACATAACTAGTCAGTTATTTTATCAACCTCAGATTTAATTAAGTTCCTGAGATCTAGGCTAATTCTAATATCAATAGTAAGTAAGCCTTATATCTTCCATACTAGGAAGAAGGAAAAAAAAATTCAAGCAGTGATTTGAATTATAAACAGCCTAAATCCAAACATTTTCCATTATTTTAGTTTAGAGAAAATCTTCATGAGCAATAACAACTCTTCTTTGTGAATTAAAATTTAAGGTTCGTAAAGTATCTTAACTGCCTGCTCCGCTTGACCTTGATGAATGTCACGAACAGTCCCCATTTGCCATAATGATGGGTATTCTAAATGGAAAATCTTTTTCATTCATGTAAGGTTTCAGTCTCTGACTTTAAAACCCTCAGAATCTCTCCTAGGCTGTGTGTGTGTGTGTGTGTGTGTGTATGTCCCTGACTTTATGTCTCAGCACTCTAAGTTTTACCTCTTGTCAATGAAAACTGACGTCAGTGAACTAATTGCCTCCTCTTGTGCGTAGATACCCTGACATGCCCACCGCTGCTGATGTTGTGAACGCTTTAGATCAACACGCACTTGCATCCATCCTGAGAAAATACGGGGAAGAGAGGCACGCCAAGAAAATTGCTTCAGCAATCGTTCAGGCACGCAGCATCTACCCTATCACCAGAACCCAGCAGCTTGCCAGCATCGTCGCAGGTACCCATATTAATTCTGAACAGTGTTCGAGAGGGGAAAAAAAAAAAAAAAAAATATATATATATATATATATATCTCCCCACACTCCCAGAAGGATTTATTTGTTCTTAAAATCATGCAGGGCAGAACCTTGCCTATCTTCTAATGTCAGCTTTCTTTTGGTTTTGCAAGCTTCACCCTCCAACACCTCTCCCACGTACACAATTAAAAAAAAAAAAAAATAGAACTTTACTGATTAGTTTAATAATAGATTTTTTTTTCTTTTAACATGAGATAATTTATCATTTGCGCCTACCAAGGCGAAACGTGAAATGACAAGAGCAGAAGAATTTCTTGGTCCATCACGGTAGCTGATGAGTATCCTGTATAAGATCTGACATTACCTCTTTTAGTTTTGCATTTCTGCATTTTAATATTTTGGGCAAAAGGAAAATTGCATTGCCCAACTACTAAAATAAAATCTAGTGACTCATACATCTATTCTAAATAACCAGCTAACAAAGAGTATGTGATGTATAGGTTATACCACTTGGTGAATGCTAACTAAATCAGCCTGAAGGGCTTATTGAAACATTTCATCTTTTTTGCTGTTCGCCACCATAAACCTCTTGAACCTAAGCCTAGCTAGGAGGTGCTTTATTATAGCCTTTCTGTTTGAAGACAAAGTTGTTTCACAGCTGTGTTCCATGATGAAAGTTTTCCCAGGCAAAAATACAGCTCCGACAGTTATTAAACAGAATTCCAGTAGTGAATTTTTCTTATTGTTAGACCATCTGAAACTCTACATCATTTTCACTTAGTAGCTTATAAAAAGATATTGGCTGCCTCTGCATTAATATTATCCATAGTTTAGGGAATAAAACTTAATTATAAATTTATATGTATCATTAAGATTATAGATCATATAGCACTTGTTTTATGACATAAATTAATAACAATTTATTCTGCTTGGTTATGAAAATAAATGATAAAGAGTTGACTAAATCTTTAATTTTTAAAGCTGCATTCTTCAAGGCTCTTCCAAATTATCATTGAAATTCCTTTAGTCCAGAGCAAAATTTCTGTCAGTTATGTGAGCATAAAATAATCTATGGTATTTTTTGCCAAAAAGAATTTACACTAGTATGTTGTGTTGATTGTAGTTAGATGCTGTTGAGGCGATTCCAACTCATAGTGACCCTGTATACAGCAGAACAAAACCCTGCCCAGCCCTGCACCATCCTCACAATCGTTGCTATGTTTGGGCCTATTGTTGTAGCCGTTGTGTCAGTACATCTCATGGAGGGTTCTTCCTCTTTTTCTGGCCCACTACTTTACCAAGCATGATGTCCTTCTCCATCTGGTCCCTGCTGATAACATATCCAAAGTTTGTGAGACGAAGTCTCGCCATCCTCACTTCTAGGGAACGCTCTGACTGTACTTACTCCAAGGCAAATTTGTTCGTTCTTCAAGCAGTCCATGGTATATTTATTATTCTTTGCCAACACCATAATTCAAAGGCATCGGTTCTCCTTCAGTCATCATTATTCACTGTCTAGCTTTTGCAGCCATATGAGGCAATTGAAAATATCATAGTTTGGGCCAGGTGCACCATAGTCTCAAAGTGACATCTTTGCTTTTTAACACTTTCCAGAGATCATTTGCAGCATATTTGCTGAATGCAGTACATCATTTGGTTTCTTAACTGCTGCTTCCGTGGGCATTGATTATGGATCCAAATAAAATGAAATCCTCAAAAGCATCAATATTTCCTCCATTTATTATGATGTTGCTTATTGGTCCAGTTGTAAGGATTTTTGTTTTCTTTATGTTGAGTTTTAATCCATACTGAAGGCTGTAGTCTTTGATCTCTATCAGTAAGCAATTGCTTTCAGCAAGCAAGGTTCTGTCATCTGCTTATTGCAGGTTATTAATGAGGCTTTCTCCAATCCTGATGCCTTGTTCTTCATATAGTCTGGCTTCTTGGACTATTTACTCAGCATACAGATTGAATAAGTATGGTGAAAGAATACAACCCTTATGAACACCTTTCCTGATTTTAAACCATGCACTATCCCCTTGTTCTGATTGAATGACTGCCTCTTGGTCTTTGTACAGGTTCAGCATGAGCACAATTAAGTGTTCTGGAATTCCCATTCTTCAAAATGTTATCCATAATTTGTTATGATCCACACAGTCTAATGCCTTTACGTGGTCAATAAAACACAGGTAAACATCTTTCTGGTATTCTCTGCTTTCAGCCAAGATCCACCTTACATCAGCAATGATGTACCCCATTCCATGTCCGCTTCTGAATCTGGCTTGAATTTCTGGCAGTTCTCTGTTGATGTACTGCTGCAACCATTTTTTTTTAATTATCTTCAATAAAATTTTACTTTTGTATAATATTAATGATATTGTTCGATAATTTCTGCACTCTATTTAGTCACCTTTCTTTGGAACGGTCACAAGTATGGATCTCTTCCAGTCTGTTGGCCAAGTATCTATCTTCCAAATTTCTTGGCATAGAGGAGTGAGCACCTCCAGTGTTATATCCATTTGTTGAAATATCTCAACTGGTATTCTGTCAGTTCCTGGAGGCTTGTTTTTCGCCAGTGCCTTCAGTGCAGCTTGTATTCTCCCTTCAGTACCATCAGTTCTTGATCATATTCTGCCTCCTGAAGTGGTTGAACATCAACCAATTCTTCTGGTACACTGACTCTGTATTCCTTCCATCTTCTTTTCATGCTTCTGCATTGTTCAGTATTTTGCCTAGAGAATCCATTAATATTGCAACTCAAAGCTTGAATTTTTTTCCTCAGCTCTTTCAGCTTGAAAAATGCCAAGTGTGATCTTTCCTTTTGGTTTTCCATCTCTAGGTCTTTGCACATTTATTATAATACTTTAGTTTGTCTTCTTGAGCTGCCCTTTGAAATCATCTGTTCAGCTCTTTTACATCATCATTTCTTCCATTCCCTGTTGGTGTTTTCTTTCTTACTCATCTTTTTAAAAATCTTTTGATTTCTTCATGTATGATGTCCTTGTTCTCATCCTACAACTCACCTGGTCTTCAGTCGTTAGTGTTCAGTGGCATCAAATCTATTCTTGAGATGGTCTCTAAATATACTCAAGGTTGTTCTTTGGCTCTTGTGGACTTGTTTTAGTCTTTCTTGCATATGAACAGTTCATCGTCTGTTCTGCAGTCAGCCCCTGGCCTTGTTCTGACTGATGATATTGAGCTTCTCCATAGTCTCTTTCCACGGATGTAGTCAGTTTAATTCCTGTGCATTCCATCTGGTGCGATCCACGTGTATAGTCTCCATTTATGTTGTTAAAGAAAGGTATTTGCAAAGAATTAAGTTGTTGCAAAATTCTATCATGCAATCCCTGGTGTCATTTTATCATCAAAGCCATATTTTCCAACTAGTGATCCTTCTTCGTTTCCAGCTTTCAGCATTCCAATCATCAGTAATTGTCAATACATCTTGACTGTATGGTTGATCGATTTAAGACTGCAGAAGTTGTTAAAAATTTTCAATCTCTTCATCTTTGGCATTGGTAGTTACTGCATAAATTTGAATAATAGTTGTATTAACTGGTCTTGCTTGTAAGTGTATGGATATTATCCTGTCATTGGCAGTGTTGTACTTTAGGATACATTCTGAAATGTTCTTTTTGACGATGAATGTGATACCACTCCTCTTCAATTTGCCCTTCCCGGCATAGTAGACCATATCATTGTCCATTTCAAAATAGGCAATACCAGTCCATTTCAGCTCACTCGTGCCTAGGAATTCGATCTTTATGAGTTCTTTTTCATTTTTGACATCTTCCAATTTTCTTGTATTCATACTTTCTGTATTCTACATTCCAATTATTAATGGATATTTGCTGCTGTTTCTTCTCATTTTGAGTTGTGCCACATCAGCAAATGAAGGTCCTGAAAGCTTGACTCCAGCCACATCGTTAAGGTCGACTGTACTTTGAGGAGGCAACTCCTCCCCAGTTGTATTTTGAGTGCTTTCCAACCTGAGGGGCTCATCTTTCCCCACTATATCAGACAGTGTTCCCCTGTTGCTCATAAGATTTTCACTGGCTAATTTTTTCAGAAGTATATCATCAAGTCCCTCTTCCTAGTCTGTCTTAGTCTGGAATCTCCATTGAAACCTGTCTACCATGGGTGACCCTGCTGGTATTTGAAATACTGGTGGCATAGCTGCCAGCATCACATAGCCCACCACGATACAACAAACTGACAGACGAGTGAAGGACACTAGCATGCTGACATTAAAAATCCACCCTCTGTCTTGTGTCCCTTTCTTTCTTCCCATTCCATACTCACTAACACATCTCCATCTTAACTTTTCTGTCATTCTCTAACTATGTGTGTTATTTTGTAACTCCCATCTTGGAAAGAATAGCAATGAGAAGTCACATTTTTTATTCATAACAAAATCCAGAATTTTGTGGTGGTGGATATGAGATTCGGGGCTAAAGAAACAGGCTCAGGAAAGGCCAAAGGTTCCAGAAAAGTCATAGCTTAATTAATGGCAGAGTCAGTACTAGTCTAGAGTTTGGAAGCTCATGAATTTGAGGCATAATTAGGAATATGCCTTTAAGAAATTAAGGTAACTGTTCTGTCTCAGGATCCTAATCTGTAAACTTGGGGAAATAACACTGTAGTATTAGTTAGAAATTATATGAGGATATAGAATGGCAACAGTTTAAGTGTATTCAGGAAGCTTATGATATGAAAAGCCCATTAGGACTATGATAAATGATACAGTAAACATGAGAATATTCATCTATGTGTAGGTAAAATCCCATTTTAGCAAACGCCATTAGAACACTGAGTTCTTTATAATGAGTCCAATTTCATGTCTCAAATGCCCATGATAATACAACTTTACTGATGGGGATATAATTCTTTGAAAATAAGGAGAAGTTAAAAACAGAAAAGTATGTCTCTTTTTTTGGTCATTTATTAAAAAAAAAATTTTTTGTGGAAGCTGCTAGTGACAAGCATTGTACTAAACATTAAAGATAGAGTGGGAAGTGAATCAGATACAGCCCCCTATGTTCACAAAGCTTACAGACTAATAGGTTATACAGTCAAGTTACTGAATCAAAATATGGTGTAACGAATCTCTGCTTATAATGTAAGCCCTCTTTCTTATTCACTGTAGTCTTGACTTATGATTGCTTGGGCAGTAGAAAAAGTTGATGGAAGTTGAGAAGAATAGAACCTGACATGCATACACACACAAGCTTGTACGCACATATGCTCACATCCACGTCTGTTCACATATACATAATTGCAGTTCCACAAGTTCATTTTTACATAAACCACACCCATGCCTAACACCTGGAAGCTCTGGTTATAGTTTTACTAAAATGGGGTAAGAAGTTAAGGACACTTGCAATGCAATCTGAATGATGATTTTTTTCTAGATTTTTGTGACTCTTTTTCAGTCTTTTATAAATGTCTCACACACACCTAATTTCATTGCATTTTTAGTGACTTATCTTTATCAAAGGAAACCCTGATGGTGTAGTGGTTAAGTGCTATGGCTGCTAACCAAAAGGTTGGCAGTTCGAATCTACCTGATGCTCCTTGGAACCTCTACTCTGGGGCAGTTCTACTCAGTCCTATAGGGTTGCTATGAGTTGGAATCTACTTGACTGCTGTGGATTTTTTTTTTTTTTCTCTTTATCAAGAGTTTCCAAGATCTCCAACTTAGCTTTCATTGAAACAGTAGCTGTCCTTCCTTTTGCATTCATATTTTATCAGTTTATGTATTATTTTATTAAAGTATGTAATAACAGTAAGCACTTTAGACTAAGAATAGAGCTCTCTTGGTGGGACCCGGACTGTATAAGAACACTAGAGAATAGAATACACCCTCAGACAATTTGTTTAACAAAGGAAAGTATTAATCTGGTAAATTCATTAAAAGGAGGTCTACTAAGAGAGCCTTTATTTGAAAAAGGAAATAAGGGAAGCAATGGAGGTACAGGAGGGTTCCTGTATTAGCTTCCTGGGACTGCCATAACAAAGTACCACAACTTGGTTACTTAAAATAAAAGAAATTTATTCTCTCACAGTTCTGGGTGCTAGAAGTCCAAAATCAAGGTGTCAGCGGGCCACTGTCTCCCTGAAGGCTTTAGGGAAGGATCCTTCCTTGCCCCTTCCTTGTCTCTTCCAGGCTTCTGGTGGTTTCTGACAACCTTTAGCATTCCTTGGCTTGCAAATGCATCACTCCATTCTCTGTCTCCATTGTCACCTGGCATTTTTCTAATGTGTCTGTGTCTCTGTGTCCAGATTTCCCCTCTTCGTGTAAGAACATCAGTCATATTGAATTTGGGGACCGCCTTAATCCAGTATGACCTCACCTTAACTTGATTACACCTGCAAAGACCCTATATCCAAATAAGGTTTCATTTTCAGGTTTCAAGTAGACATGAATTTTAGGGGACACTATGGAGCCCTGGTGGTGCAGTGGTTAAGACTTATGGCTGCTAACCAAAGGGTTGGTAGTTGGAATCCACCAGCTGCTCCTAGGAAACTCTATGGGGCAGATCTACTCTGGTCCAATAGGGTCACTATGAGTCCAAATCGACTCAGTGGCAACAGGTTTTGTATTCATTCTAGTACAATACTATACAATATCCTTATTTTAACAAACATGTATTTTGGCAAGCTGTAATATTCAGTGATTATATTTAGATGTCTTTTCTGGTTCTCATAAACTCATGCTAAATATGTTCAAGACTGTTAAGCACTCTAGAAAATATACAGCACAGTTCCTAACACATAGTAAAACCTATATTGATGGATTGAAATATAATTCAATTTCTTTGCTTTCTAAAAGCTACTAACCTAATAGGACAATAAACACCACCACACTTGGGATCAAAATATATTTAGTGGAATTCTATAACAAGTCAAACTGCTTAAGCTGTAGTTTATACAACCAAGAATCTGCTGCCTTGTGCTAGTACAAATAGCTTCAGTTCCAGTACTCATCAATATCATGGGAGCTCCAGAAGACAAGATTCTCAAATTGGAACTTGCACCTATAACCGCTGTGAATTATTTTTAAAAATCAGAAATCTATAAGCAAATTTTAACCTGTAGGATTTTATTATTCATACCCACTATTCAGAACTACCACCCAGGGAATTCAATATAATTTTCTAACACTAACAATATCATTAAAATCATATGCAAACAAAATTTTGCCGAAGATCATTCAAAAACAACTGCAGCAGTATATGGACAGGGAACTGCCAGAAATTCAGGCTGGTTTCAGAAGAGGATGTGGAACCAGGTATATCATTGCTGATGTCAGGTGGATCCTGGCTGAAAGCAGAGAATACCAGAAGGATATTTACCTGTGTTTTATTGACTATGCAAAGGCATTCAGTTGTGTGGATCATAACAAATTACAGATAACATTGCGAAGAATGGGAATTCCAGAACACTTAATTGTGCTCGTGAGGAACCTGCACATAGATCAAGAGGCAGTTGTTCCAACAGAACAAGGGGATACTGATTGGTTTAAAGTCAGGAAAGGTGTGCATCAGGGTTGTGTTCTTTCACCATACCTATTCAATCTGTATGCTGAGCAAATAATACGAGAAGCTGGACTATACGAAGAAGAACGGGGCATCAGGATTGGAGGAAGACTCATTAACAACCCACGTTATGCAGATGACACAAACTTGCTTGCTGAAAGTGAAGAGGACTTGAAGCACTTACTAATGAAGATCAAAGACCACAGCCTTCAGTATGGATTGCACCTTGACATAAAGAAAACAAAAATCCTCACAACTGGACCAATGAGCAACATCATGATAAATGGAGAAAAGATTGAAGTTGTCAAGGATTTCATTTTACTTGGATCCACAATCAACAGTCATGGAAGCAGCAGTCAAGAAATCAAAAGACACATTGCATTGGGTAAATCTGCTGCAATGGACCTCTTTAAAGTGTTGAAGAGCAAAGATGTCACCTTGAAGACTAAGGTGCACCTGACCCAAGCCATGGTATTTTCAATCACATCATATGCATGTGAAAGCTGGACAATGAATAAGGAAGACCGAAGAAGAATTGACGCCTTTAAATTGTGGTGTTGGTGAGGAATATTGAATATACCGTGGACTGCCAAAAGAAGAAACAAATCTGTCTTGGAAGAAGTACAACCAGAATGCTCCTTAGAAGCAAGGATGGCGAGACTATGTCTTACATACTTTGGACATGTTGTCAGGAGGGATCAGTCTCTGGAGAAGGACATCATGCTTGGCAGAGTACAGGGTCAGCAGAAAAGAGGAAGACCCTGAACGAGGTGGATTGACACAGTGGCTGCAACAATGAGCTCAAGCATAACAACGATTGTAAGGATGGTTCAGGACCAGGCAGTGTTTAGTTCTGTTGTGCGTAGGGTCGCTGTGAGTCGGAACTGACTCGACGGCACCTAACAATAACAAAAACAGTATATTACGTACAATGTTCCCTCCAAAAATGATTTATAAATAACAAATCACATTTTGTTAAACATAATTGCTATTTAATTATTGTTATAGCTGAAGAGTTAAATTCATGAAATCTGAGAGTTTAAAATGGCCTGAGGGACTCATTTAATCCTAGAACTAGACTCTTCTCACCCCTGATAAATGGTCATCAAGCTTAAGCTTTTTTATCTTCATCTCTCTTTCTCCCCGTACTATTCCAGTGAAGAGGCGTACATTTCAGCCTGAAATTGCCAGTTCCACAAAGATAGCGCTAGAGGCTTTGGAAAGGATGGATTCATTAGGATAAAATCCAGAGTCTTACATGGTTTTCAAAGCTCTTTTCACCTCCATCTTTCTCATGCCCTATAATAACCTAAGCTCCAATCATATTGAATTTCTTACAGACTTCCAAAACACCGTAGACACTCTCATCTACAGGCCTTAGATATACTTCTACCTAGAATACTCACCTTCTTGCTTCTCTCTCATCTCCCTGTTCCACCTCAACCATTTCACCTGGCTAATTCCGGTTCATACGTTAGAGCTCAATTTAAAAGTCACTTTCTCCAGGAAGTTTTTTGCAGCCTTACTCAGATGAGTTGAAGTGTTTTGCTGTGTGTTCCCACTGCACTGCATTCCCTTAGCACTTATTGTGCTGTATCTTATTGCTTGCTTAACTTTCTGACTTTTCCCCGTTACTTATACTGTCCAATACAGTTGCCACTAGCCACTTGTGGCTAGGGAGCACGGGAAATCTGACCACTCCAAATTGAGAGATCCCATAAGTGTATAAAATACACATCAGATTTTGAAGACTTAGTTTGAAAAACGAATGTAAAATATCTCACTAATAATTTTTAGGTTCATTATATGTTAAAATAGTAATACGAAATGGATGTCAGAATAGACTCTGAAGCTTGCTCTTGAGTATAGCATGGCTAAAGCAAAAGGAAGAAATGATGAAGTAAGAGAGCTGAACAGATGATTTCAAAGGGTGGCTAAAGAAGACTAAGTGTTCCCAAAAGGAAAGTTCACGCTCAGCATTCCTCAAGCTGAAAGAACTGAGAAAAAATTCAAGCCTCAGTCTGCAATACTGAAGGATTCTGTGGGCAAAATATTGAACAATGCAGGAAGCATCAAAAGAAGATGGAAAGAATACACTGTACCAAAAAGAATTGGTCAATATTCAGTCATTTCTGGAGATAACATATGATCAAGAACCAGTGGTACTGAAGGAAGAAGTCTAAGCTGCACTAAACACATTGGCGAAAAACAAGCCTCTAGGAATTAAGGGAATACCGATTAAGATGTTTCAACAAACGGATGCAGCATTGGAAGTGCTCACTCATTTATGCCAGGAAATTTGAAAGACAGCTACCAGGCCAACTGACTGGAAGAGATCCATATTTGTGCCCATGCCAAAGAAAGGAGATCCAACAGAATGCAGAAATTATCAAACAATATCATTAACACAAAAAACAAGTAAAATTTTACTGAAGATCATTCAAAAGTGGTTGCAGCAGTACGTTGACAGGGAACTGCCAGAAATTCAAACAGGATTCAGAAGAGGATGTCAAACAAGGGATATAATTGCTAATGTCAATTAATGGCTGAAAGCAGAGAATACCAGAAAGATGTTTCCCTGTGTTTTATTGACTATGCAAAGGCATTCGACTGTGTAGATCATAACAAATTATGGATGAGATTGTGAAGAATGGGAATTCCAGAACATTAATTGTACTCATGAGGACTCTATACACAGACCAAGAGGCAGTCATTGGAACAGAGGGATACTGTGTGACTTAAAATCAGGAAAGGTATACATCAGGGTTGTATCCTTTCACCATACTTATGCAATGTGTATGTTGAGTAAATAATCCAAGAAGCTGGGCTATATGAAGAAGAATATGGCATCAGGATTAGAGGAAGGCTCATAAATAACCTGTGATATGCAAATGACACAACCTTGCTTGCTGAAATCAAAGAGCACTTGAAGCACATACTGATGAAGATCAAAGGCTACAGCCTTCAGTGTGGATTATATATACCTCATCATAAAAAAAAAAAAAAAAAATCCTCACAACTGGGCCAGTAAGCAACATCATGATAAATGGAGAAAAGATTGAAATTGTCAAGAATTTCATTTTACTTAGACCCACAATCAATGCTCATTTGTACTAGTACAGGGCAGCAGATTCTAGGTTGTACAAACTACAACTTAAGCAGTTTGACTTATTACAGAATTCTCCTAAATACATTTTGATTCCAAGTGTGGTGGTGTTTATTTTCCTGCTGGATTAGTAGCTTTTAGAAAGCAAAGAAATTGAATTATATTTCAATCCATCAATATATAGGTTTTACTGTGTGTTAGGAACTGTGCTGTATATTTTCTAGAGTGCTTAACAGTCCTGAACATATTTAGCATGAATTTATGAGAACCAGAAAAGACATCTAAATATAGTCACTGTATATTACAGCTTGCCAAAACACATTTGTTAAAATAAGGATATTTGCATAGTGATTGTACAAGAATGAATACAAAACCTGTTGCCACTGAGTCGATTCAGACTCATAGTGACCCTATCAAGTCAAGAAATCAAAAGATGCATTGCATTGGGCAAATCTGCTGCAAAAGATGTCTTTAAAGTGTTCAAAAGCAAAGGTGTCACTTTAAGGACTAAGGTATGCCTGACCCAAGCCATGGTGTTTTCAGTTGCCTCACATGGTGTTTTCAGTTACCTCAGATGCATGTGAAAGCTGAACAATGAATATGGAATACACAAGAATTGATGCCTTTGAATTATGGGCGTGGGTGAAGAATATTGAATATATCATGGACTGCCAAAAGAACAAACAAATCTGTCTTAGAAGAAGTACAACCAGAGTGCTCCTTAAAAGCAAAAACGGCAGGACTTCATCTCACATACTTTGGACAGGTTATCAGGAGGTATCATTCCCTGAAGAAGGACATCATGATTGGTAAACTAGAGGGTCAGTGAAAAAGAGGAAGACCTTCAAGAAGATATATTGACACAGTAGCTGCAACAGTGGGCTCATGCATAACAACGATTGTGAGTATGGCACAGGATCAGGCAGTGTTTTGTTCTGTTATACATAGGGTTGCTATGAGTCAGGACTGATTCAACAGTGCCTAACAACAACTGTAGACTCTAAGGAGCCCTGGTGGTGCAGTGGTTAAGTGCTCAGCTGCTAATGGAAATGTCGGCAGTTCAAACCCACCTACCACTTGGGGGATAAAGATGTAGCAGTCTGCTTCTGTGAAGATCTACAGCCTTGGGAACCCTATGGGGCAGTTCTACTCTGCCCTACAGGGTTGCTATGACTACAGACTGTAACCATCATGAGGACACTGCTAGTGATCTATGTTACTCATCACTGTCCCCCGTGCTTAGCACAGTATTTGACCATTGGAAAGTATTTAGTAAATATTTTTTCAACGTTAATGGACATTGAACACAATGCACATTAGATCAGGAAATTTTTATTTTTGAGGTTTGGTTTCAATGAAATAACATGTTAATAAAAACCTGATGTCTAGCCTTTTGTAGGTCATAAAAAGTGAGCCTCTCCCACATCAATATGTTCAAATAAGAGTAACACTAACATATGCAAATAGATTAGAAATAAACACATTGCCTCCCAGTACTATAGTTTTTTCATCTTCAAAGTCTAAATGGTGTCTTTTCCTATCTTATTCTTTAGGAATGCTGTGAAGAAAGATAATGCTCTGATAAAATATTTCTACTAATTAAAAATCTTTAATAAATAACAGATGATACAAAGAAAAATGCTCAAACTCTTCAAAAGAAAGGTTTATATACTTTGGAAAATTTTCCTAATGAAAAATGGCTGTGGTCTGGATTTTGCAGAATTAGTGTACAGTCAGCCCTCTGTATCCACAGGTTCTATATCCACAGATTCAACCAACTGCAAGTGGAAAATATTTGAAAAGAAAGTTCAAGAAAACAAAACTTGAATTTGCTGCACACCGAGTGCTAAACTGAATCCACGTGAGTGAAGTGATGTGTAGGCATACCCTGCAGTAGCTTCCATTTCACAGATCCTCAGTCTGTCTCCAGCACCAGTTGTTTGAGCATTCTTCGCTCAAATGTTCAAAAACAAAGATGTCACTTTGAGAACCAAGGTGTGCCTGACCCAAGCCATGGTATTTTCAATCACCTCATGTGCATGCAAAAGCTGAACAACGAATAAAGAAGATGAAAGAAGAATTGATGCCTCTGAATTCTGGTATTGGCAAAGAATATTAAATATTCTACGGACTGCCGAAAGAACCAACAAATCTGTCTTGGAAGAAGTACAGACAGAATGCTCCTTAGAAGCTAGGGTGGCAAAACTTCATCCCACATACTTTGGACATGTTGTCAGGAAGGACTAGTCCCTGGAGAACGACATCATACCTGCTGAAGTAGAGGGTTAGCCAAAAAGGTAAAACCCTCAATGAGATGGATTGACACAGTGGCTGCAACAGTGGGCTCTAACATAACAACAATTGTGAGGATGGTGCAGAACCAGGCAGTGTTCTGTTCTGTTGTACATGGGGTTGCTAGGAGTTAGAATCAACTCAACGGCATCTAACAACAGCCCTTTAAAATGGCTTTTCTTGGATCATAGGATTGACAAGTTCTCATGGTACTAACGTGGTGACTGAAGCTTAAGGAACCACCTAGGACAGTTCTCTTCATTTAATAGATTCTTCCCTAGGTTTTTAATTGTTTAAGGAATGCTGTGAAGAAGTAGTTCTTGAAATTGACCATAACTAGTAATAAGTTTTTTTTCCTTTAAAATAATTCATCTTCCTTATATATTCCATTCATATAATAGACTCCTCCCTAGGTTTGTAATTATTTAAGGAATGCATTAAAGAAGTAGTTTTTGAAATTCACCATAATTAGTAATAAGTTTTTTTCCCTTAAAATAATTTATCTACCTTATATAAACAAGGTGGACCCTATAATTCATGTCTTTTTCAGTAATCTTTTGTTGACAGTGTTGTTTTAGAACAGTTCTTCTAACATGTCACCATAACATGATAAAATTTATCATTTCCCAATATACCTAGTGTCAGTGAAACCTCCCAGTTTCCAAGATAAATAGCCTTATTTTTTAAATAGTTTCCTCGCTGTCCCAGTCCTCCCCCACCAAATATGAGGCTACACTGAAACTTTTTCCCTTCTCTTACAGTGTCTTCCTTAGCAGTTTCATTACATAAATATGTATCCCTGGTGGCACAAATGGTTTGTTCTTGGCTACTAACCTAAAGGTTGGCAGTTCAAATCTACCCAGTGGTGCTGTGGGAAAAAAAAGCCCTGACAATCTCCTGTGAAGATTACAGTCAAGAAAATCCTATGGAGCAGTGTTCTACTCTGACATACATGGGGTCACCATGAGTTGGATCAACTCGATGGCAATGTATTTTATATGTATGTGTGTGTATATATATATATACACACACACACACTTGACTGCTGCGCAGACCACACTCTACTGCCACATTTTCACTGGCCTACTCGTCATCACCATCTGAATTTTTTGTCAACACCTTGATCTCAAAACGTCTTTTGTTGAAAATCAAATTCATTATTATCTTTTCTTACAGACTTTGTTGTGCTTATTTATGGTAATAACTGGCTTCCATGAAATTGCTGCCAACCAGCAGGCTGACCATCTAAATGTGGCTTTATATTCACATTGCCACTGTGTACCAACAAGCCTCCTCTTTAGACTATTCTTGGTTCCCAACTAACTTGGTTTCTTCATGTTCCATACCTGCTCAACTCTGCCTAGCTGAGTCTAATTCATCTCTCCCCATTCAGTGTCCAATCCTATTATACTTTCATCTGCACTCTATTAACACAGGTATCTTTCACTTTACATCCTCAGCTGTTCACATTGAGTTTCATTCTTGTCCATTTCCTTGGAATCTTACAGCACCTCCCGAGGTCCAGATTTTTACCACTACCACTTGGTTAAGGCCAATTTCCCTGAGCCTAATTCCTACTCTGCCACTAATTGACTGTTACTAAAGACTTTTTTTTTTTTTAAAGACAAGTCACTTCTTTCTGGTTCAAGGCTTATTTCTGGTAAAGCAAAGGTATGTTAAGTCAGCTAGTCTCTAATGTTCTATAATGTCATGATAGACATTTTCCTAGTCTTAGGAATGAAATCTTCAGACATATCTTTGAATCATTTCTTTCTGAGCTCTCTCCCTGACAGTTTTCCATTGGATCAGCTATTAACTTCTATCCTGATGTTGACTCTTGATTCAATCTTTCCCTTTCCACACCCAGCACTACTGTTTATCTCTAGTTCATATTATTACAATAGCCTCTTTAGTGGTCTATCTGCTTTTACTTTCTCCAGTCAAATCCGTTTGTGTTACACATATTTCAGAGTGTCTGCCCAGCCCATGTTCTTTTCTTGGAATTGTACATACCCTCACCAGCTCCTAATAAAGGGTTAGACCTAGGCAGGCATGTTTATACCAGGTCACCTCTGGAAGCAGCTGATTGGAGATTCATGTAAATTAGATACTGTTCTAAAAAGTCTAAACCAAGAAACCAGAAATTATAATTAGATGGTATTGGGAATATAGAATTTGGGCCAGATTTGGCCCTCTGTCAATCCAAAATAGTTACAGATATATAATTATTTTCTGTTATATGTTCTGAGGAGCCCTGGTGACCCAGTGGTTAAGTACTTGGCTGTTAACCAGAAGGTTGGCAGCTCTGGCCCATCAGCTGTTCCATGAGAAAAAGATGTGGCAGTCTGCTTCTGTAAAGATTTACAGCCTCGGAAACCCTATAGGGCAGTTCTATTCTGCCCTATAGGGTCGCTATGAACTGGAGTAGACTTAGTGGCAATGGGTTTGTTTTTTCTTTTTTGGGTGGGGGGGCGGTTGGTCATATGTCCTTAAGTTTAAAATCTAGTGGGAAATTGTATATCTAGGAAAATAATTCTAATATGAGGCAGAATATTTTGCCACTCTGTCTTGTCTTTTGACTCCCTCACCTGTTCTCCTTTGGCTTCTATGATGACAGATTTTATTTCTATCCCTCCCACCTCTCTGATTATATTTTTTCAGTTACTAATTTCTTTTCCTCTTGTGCCTTGAATGTGCCTTCGTTCTGATCTCACTCTCCATGATGCTAGGCGCTCACATCCATGTCCATACATCTGACATTAATCTGTATGTAACCCAGATCTTTCTTCCGAGCTCCAGACCAGTATTTTCCATGACTTTCTGAACATATCAATCTCTTTATCCCATAAGCATATAAAATTCACTGTTTCCAAATCTAACCTTACTTAGCGCTTCTGACCCTTCTCTTTTTTCTTTCTTTCTTTTTATTTTTTCTATTTCTAATGTACCTGACCACATCTGTACAAAAGTCCAAATTTGGAGATCAATTTTGAGTCGAAATGAGAAGGTACATCATTAAAATTTTTCAATTCTCTCTCCCAAATATCTCTTAAATCTTTTTTTTCCTGGGTTTCTACTGTCCTTGCTTTATTTTAACCTTTATCATCTTTTCTGAAATTATTATCCTGACCTTCTAATTGGATTCTATACCTCTGTCTCTCCCAGCTCCATCCAGTCCAAGCTCTATCCTACTTCCAGAGTTATGTCCAAGCTCTATCCTACTTCCAGAGTTATATTTATAAAATACAAATATCACCACCTCATATTAAAAAATAATAATACCTCTCCTTAAAATCCTTAATAGTCTTCCCATAGTCTGTAGGACAGAATCTAAACTTTTTAACATGATAAACAAGGCCCTTTATAATCTGGCCTCTGCCTGTCTTTGTAACCTGATTTCTCTGCCATCCTTCCCCTACACAGCATTCCATGTCAACAGCAAACTGCTTACCATTCAGGTTCCCAGAACTCACTTTCTGCTTTCTCAGTTCCATGCTTTTATAAATGATCTTCCTCTGCAGGATATGCCCTTCCTCACCTCTGCTATCCCTTTCTCTTCCCTTCTCCCCACACACACACAAAAAATTCCTACTCATCTTTTAAGATTAGATTTACATATCACTACTTTGAATCCTTCCCTGAACTTTCCTTTTTACTATCCTCCTAAAGTTACTCACTTTTTCGTTGTGTTCATATATCTAATTGGCATTTGCTTCATTATACTTTGTCTCCTTTGTAAACTGTGTGAGCTCTTAAAGGATAGAGTGACCATGTCTAATTTATCTGAATAGCTTCAGCACCTATATATGAGGGCATGTATTTAAGGGCCCAACAAACTGAGTTAGAGAAAGCAAGACCTATTGAGTCCGGTAGATCTGAACTGTCTCAGTCATTTACATTATAACATTATAAATTCAGGCATTTATTACCCTCTCTGAGCCTCTCTTTCCTCATCTGCAAAATGTGGATGATAATAGCTACCTGACAGATTCTTGAATAACTAAATCAGATAATTTATTTTAAATACCCAGTAGCGACCTCGCTCTAGTAGATATCTTTTTGTTGTTGTTGAATGAATACGTAAAAGTGAGTGAGTGAGTGAATGCATTTGAGTGAATAGGACAAATGCAATAAAATTTTTACTAATGAAATCACCAGGAAAAACTTCTTCTACAAGCAGTAGCTTCATTGCTTTTTGAAGGGATGGTTAAGATGTCAACAGACAGATGTGGTAATAAGGCACTGGGAACTTGAAGCTTGAGAAGCTGTGTAAGAAAAGGCTAAGAATGAGGAAATCTCTCCTTTTTGTTGAAAACGTCATTACTCCCTGCTGCTACTTTACTCTTTTTTTCATCACACTAAGAATTCTTAGAATGGGCTGCCAACTCATTCAAGGTACACTAGCATCTCATTAGCCAAGTGACAAGTTAGGCCTTACACAATATACCCGAAGCTTAGATTTTGAGAGGAGGATGTGGGTTATTATTAGTGATAATATAAATTGGTTGTTGAATGGAAATTTCCTTTGCTTAATTATTGTTAGTCATTGAATGGTTTTAGAGACAGCATATACAGCAGCAGAGTTAGAGCGAATACATTTTCTTCCTAAAAAAAAGAAAATGTTAATGGTTATGCAAAGTCCACTGGAAAGCATTAATCTAGAGTCCTGTGTGCTTCAGACACCTAGCTCAAAAGTTTAAGTTGCAAATGATAATTTACCAGATAGAATTTATAAACTGTTGACTTCATCTCTATACTTTTTTGATGGCAAATTGACTTTGGTGACAGTGTCAACTCACCAAGCCAGTATGCTCTGTTTTGTTATATTACTTTGTCTTTTTTCTTTACAAGTCTTTTTTGTTTTTATTTTTTATGTCTCATCAACCTTGCATTATTAGTCAAGATACATGTCTCTGCTTTCTGTTGTGTCACTGAGTGATGGGACAAAGATACAGATTTTGGAGTTATATAAAAATCTAGGGTCAAATTCCAGCCCTGCAATTTACTAGCTGTGTGAACTTTGACAAGTTACATAGCTATTCTAAACCTCTCTAAGGTAGTAATAATAGTTTTTTAGCTTATAGGATTGTTCCAATGATTAGGATTACCCTTTAAAAATATACAGCCCATGATAGGCATTCAACAAAAGAAAATCAATACAAAGAATTTACAGGTTATCTAGTTGTTAATAGAATCTACTTCATGAGCACACGTAAAAAATAATTAAAATTCATGATCATTAAAAAAGTGCAAGATCTTTATGCTGAGTGAAATTAGTCAGTTGCAAAAGGACAAATATTGTATAAGACCACTATTATAAGAACTTGAGAAATAGTTTAAACTGAGAAGAAAACATTCGTTTGTGGTTACGAAAGGAGAGAGGGTGGGAGAGGGGAATTCACGAATTAGTTGGTAGATAAGAACTTTAGGTGAAGGGAAGGACAACACACAATACAGGGAAGGTCAGCACAACTGGACTAAACCAAAAGCAAAGAAGTTTCCTGAATTAACTGAATGCTTCAAAGGCCAGTGTAGCAAGGGCAGGGGTTTGGGGACCAGGATTTCAGGGGACATATAAGTCAATTGGCATAATAAAATCTATTAGAAAACATTCTGCATCCCACTTTGAAGAGTGGTGTCTGGGGTCTTAAATGCTAGCAAGCAGCCATCTAAGATGCGTCAATTGGTCTCAACCCACCTGGATCAAAGGAGAATGAAGAACACCAAGGACACAAGGTAATTACGAGCCCAAGAGACAGAAAGGGCCACATGAACCAGAGACTACATCATCCTCAGACCAAAAGAACTAGATGGTACCCGGGTGCAACCGATGACTGCCCTGACAGGGAACACAACAGAGAACCTCTGAGGGAGCAGGAGACCAGTGGGATGCAGACCCCAAATTCTTGTAAAAAGACCAGACTTGATGGTCTGACTGAGACTGGAAGGACCCCGGTGGTCATGGCCCCCAGACTTTCTGTTGGCCCAGAACAGAAACCATTCCTGAAGCCAACTCCTCAGACGTAGATTGGACTGGACAATGGGTTGGAGAGGGATGCTGGTGAGGAATGAGCTTCTTGGATCAGGTGGACACTTGAGACTATGTTGGCATCTCCTGCCTGGAGGGGAGATGAGAGGGTGAAGGGGGTTGGAAGCTGACGAAATGGACACGAAAAGAGAGAGTGGAGGGAGAGAGTGGGCTATCTCATTAGAGGGAAAGTAATTGGGAGTATGTAGCAAGGTATATATAAGTTTTTATGTGAGAGACAGACTTGATTTGTAAACTTTCACTTAAAGCACAATAAAAATTATAAAAAAAAAAAAGTGCCAGATCTTCATTTTTCTAAGTCATAGAATATTAAATTAAGAAATTCAAGAGAAATCTGTAAAAGCCTGTAATTCCATTCTAGTACCATAACACAGCCATTATAATTTTGGGTAATCCCTTTGTCTTTCTTTATTCTAATATTTTTTTGAGTTGGAATAATTGAGTGTGTACATATTTGACTTTTTTTACTTAATGTTTTATTTATTCTACATACTTAATTTTTATGCCAATATATTATATACCAGTAAGAGGCATCAGAATTTACTTAATGATTTCCTTATTGTTAGATATTTAGCTTACTTCCAAATGGGGGCCATTATTAAAAGTCACATCAATAATATTTTTGTGCATGTTGAAGAGTTTTTTGGGGAGAATGGTAGGTGCTTCCTTTCTCAGCTAAATAAATCAATGACACGTACATGCCTTTAGTCCTTGAAATAACGCTTTTCAAAATGGATACACATCCATTAGAAACCCAAAGCTTTCACTGGACATGTTCTTAAAGCACTACTCTTAGAGCAACTTAGTGGGCTAGAGCAGGCAGAAAAATAAAAGGTGGGAGGGGTAGTTTAGTATTGGATATAGATCCGGGGAAAAAAAGATTTATAATTTAACTAAAATCCGTATGCTTTTGGCCCGTACAGAATTTAACCATCTGTTCTTTAATTAAGCCAGGTAGTCTATTAGGCTTTCAACAAGCTTGTTGTGAAAAAAATCATTGCCTTCTGGAAGTTTGTATTTCAATGAGAAAAGTAAATATTAAAAAAAAAAAAAAAATGTAATTCAGTAGAGAAGTGCTCTGCTGCAGATACATTTGCTACAGGAGGGCAGCCACTTTTCCTGGAAGTGTGAGGGTTAGTTAGGAGTATGTGCTGACCTCACAAGAAAGGGAAGGGAACAATGTTAAATGCCTTTTTCTGTCACCGTCTCCCAACTCTGAGAAGTATATATGGCCCAACTCCCAGAGCAACACTGTATGCCCTATGAAATATTTTTGAAGATTTTAAATAAAGTATCTTACTATGGATTTAAATGTGCTAGAATCTCCTGCTTTGGATTCTCTTTTTTTTTTTTTTTTTTCCCACAGCATCTGGCAAACAAAACCGCAGTTACTCCTTAAAGAGTCAATAATTAAGTTTATATTGACCATTTGCATAGGCAGTAGGAATGAGGATTCAGTTTGAGCTATCCCATCCAGGCTGAGCAATTCCAGACATACATAGTATAGAATTAGTTTTATTGAAAAATAATGTATGAAAAATCTCAACCCTTTTCTTTAATTCTGAGCCATGGCTCTTGTTTCCTCTCAGCAGGTAATGTTCCTGGTTACCTTTTTGCTCAAGCCTATAACTTGATTTTTTTCCTATTGTATAAGCTTCACGTTGTCATCAGACTTAACCTGGTAGGAGTTGGGAATTAGATGAGATGCTAAAGAAGTTTAAAAAGAACCTCACTGAGTAAAGCCAGTTTTATCCAGAACCATCCAAGTTTACAGATTTTAATTAACAGTTTGAAATTTGTAATATTACTTGATTACCAGATGAGCGAGAATTTAACACTGCGTTAAAGGAACCCAGGCAAAAGGACATGAGTTGCGTCACAGAGACTTATTAAATGTGATGGAAATTCAACAGACGAATGCCGGCAAACAGGTGCAAGAGCTGAATTAATTTTTAAACCCTACCGCTCAGGGGGAATTGCAATGCATCACATTGACAGCCACAGCACGTTGCTAATTTCATTCACAAGCTTGAAAATCTCAATACATTTGAACATGTGAATGTATTAAATTTTAAAAAGTGTAAGTAACATAAGGGTATCCCAGAACTAAAAATGATAATTTCTCTCTGAGACTTCAAGTCATTTATCTAGCTGGAAGCATGGTGCTTTTTATGAATGAAGTCTAGCTGCTTACCCATACAAATTGTGTTCTATTATTATATGTAGCACAGACTGTTACTAAGCAAGGTTTTCTTTTACTTTTAATGTGAAATCCTTTGTGAGTCAGAGGAAAACTGAGTATTCACTGATATGGTTTCCAACTTCTGTTTTCATGCATGAAGGGAGTTCTCAATCAATGGTCTGATGGTGCTAAATGGGGAAATAGTCTTGGAGTTTAAGAAAAACACAACAAAAACAAAACTAAGTGAATGCAGCAGCTTTTTTGGTGATATCATTAAAGGTGGTAAGTGGGAAGCTGAAAATTCAGCCAACTCACAGTTATGTTTGCACCAGGAATTAACCTGCTCTGGGGTCCCTGTTGCTTTTGAGAAATGATGGAGGTGCTAGAACATCTCCACATACAACTGCACATACACACAAAATCTTGCAAAGATTTCAGGGAGTTCGTGAAGCTCCTAGATCAGAATACCGTTTGTGGCACATCGTGATCTTTGTCTGGGACTGGAAGGATATCTCTTATTTGGTGGATTTTTTCCTTTGTCACCTACTGTGCACCAGGCTGTAGACCTGGGACTGGGATTTACAGGAAAATAAAACAGGTCTCTGGAACTTTTGCAGTCTAGCAGCAGTTGATAGACCAATAGCAGAGTAATAAGTACTTCAATGAAATACGTATAGAAAGGTCCTTGCAAAAGCCTCCTGTAAAAGATTGGCATCTTAGGGACTATGAAGGATAAGTAGGCATAAACCACAAGAAGAGGGAGAAGGACATTCCAGGTTGAGTGCACAGGCACGGAGATGAGAGCAAGGAACTCTGCATTTCGTTACTTAAATTTGTGTATTTACAAGAAATGGTTAACAATAAATGTATGGAAAGTCTTTCAGTCTTTGTCAATATTTCTCAAGAAGCTTTAAAGCGATATAAAATAAAATGAGCTGGGTTTAATTTCTAAAAATTTAGCCATCTGAGCCCTTTATTCCCGATTGTATGCATTTGTCTCCATATTTTGCTTAGCTAGAGAATATTAAGCACATTTTTAGAACATAAAAACGACTGTAAAAGGCTCCTTTCCTAGCAAGTGAGTCAGGAAGAGCCCAGTATGTGTTGCATTGGATGAGTCTAGATTCTTAATCGAACGAATGTAATCAGTACCTGCCCCAAAGTCTTTTGATAATGGCAGCAATAGCAACTGTTTCTTCTTTTAAACCTACTATCAAGAAAAGCTGATGAAAACGGGATACAAATACACAGCCTAATAACCTGAGCTAACAATAAGTTATTTTCAATAGGATGAAAAGGACAAAAGCCAAAGGTATTCATTACCGCTCTCAGGGTTAAGAGACCACGGCAGTTGCCTCCTTCACCAGATGCGCCGTCTTTAGGCGTGACAATGAGAAGGCCCCAAGGGAAATGTTGAGAGAAAGCCAAACTCTTGCAACTTGATGCAAAGTGATTTGGGTTCCATTAAAACATCTCTCAGTAAAAGGCTATTCAGGCTTAGAGTAAAGATTCTATACTCCTTTTCTCCCAGAAAATGAGATTGTTATATAAAGCACTAGACATGGAATCAGAGCTTCTGGAAATCACTCTAAACCATGTGATTTCATCTTAACTTCTTTACGTTTTAATCAGGAAAAGGAGATGAAATGGTTTGGTGAACATGCCATCTTAAATTGTTGCCTTTCTGGGGCACACTTAAACACAGGGAAACTCAAGAACGTCCTAAGTAACTAGAACATTACAAACCTATATAATAAAATAAGTTAAAAAAAAAAAAAACTAAAGCACATCTGGGTTCCCAGAGAGTGTTTATCAGATGAACTAGCCAGAAATCTTATGCCTTTCTTCTTGAGAGGTTAGGTCCACTCTCTACACAAAAAAAATGAGGAGTGGGGAAGACCAGATTTATGTAGGATGGATTTCGTGTTAAAGACACCTAAATTTGTTTCCATTTGACTACTTACAATCCCTGTAAACTTGGGAAGAGACATTTAACCCCTTGTTTTTTTTCATCTTTAAATAAGAATATTGACTTTCTTACTTCTTAAAATTATTGGAGAGATTTAATGATATAATTAAGACATATGAAAAGTGGTTAACACAAAACCTACTTTCCCATGTGTTACCCAGAAAACAAATCTATGGAATCTATAGTTGTTATTAAAAACAAAAACAGTTTCTGTTGTCAAAAAACTGGGAAATGCTCAGTTAAACAAAATTAAACAATTATCTTCAGAGCTTTTCTAAAGGGCATTGTGAATCTCTAAAATGGAATGTAGCATGCTGCATTTCACAAAATTACTTGACAACAGACACATTAGTGTTTGATTGGAGGCTGGGTTGACAAGGTCACTGTTCCCTGGAAATATTTTAGAAAATGCTATGCTATTTCTCCCACGATTAATAGCATGCACAATCCTTTATGAAACTCATCACAATACGTACATGTCATTCTCCTCATTGTCTTCATAAATGTTTTAATCTCTAGTGTTTGGTACATTGTGGGTAATAAATATTAACTAAATGAATGAACAATATCTTATTAAGGAAATTTATCCACTGAAATTTACCAAATATTCTTGATGCCAGTTTTATTTAATCTAACCAACTTCTACCCATTAAACCCATTCCCACTGAGTCAATTCCAACTCATAGTGATCCTATAGGATGGAGTGGAACTGCCCCATAGGGTTTCCAAGGAGTGGCTGGTGGATTTGAACCACTGACCTTTTGGTTGTCAGCCAAGCTCTTAACCACTGAGCCACCAAGGCTAATCAAGGGTAAAAAGAGTGATAGTTTCTAGTCCTGGTGAAGATGCGGTGAGTTGGACTCTCTCATATACCACTAATGGAAGTAAATTGGTACAATCTATTTAGAAAGTAAATTTCAAGGTATCGATCTAAATTTAAATGGACATTGATACCATTTGACCCAACAACTCCACTTCTACAGACATACCATCACAGGTTCACAAAGTTATATGTTTACTGCAGTATTTTTTATAATAGGAAAATTAGAAAACATCCTAAATGTTCCTGCTGTGGTGACAACGTGAGCTCCATCAGAGTAGAGACCCTGTCTTACTTACCAGCATATTGCCAGTTGGTTCATACTGTGCCTGACACAATATACATTTGTTAAATGAGCAAGCAAAATGAGTTATAATGTAACTGAAATTATTATAAAAAGTAAGATAAGTAAATAAGCAAGTTGCAGATCATTGTGTAGTCTCATTCCCTTCTTAAAAATATATATATGCATGTATACATAGTACAGTTGTATACATGTATATGAGTCGGCAGTAGAAGTGGGGGTTATATGAAGAAAAAAGGAAGTCTACTTCTTGGTTGCCTCTTGGGGCTGAAATTTAAGGATTACTAACTTTAATGTTTTACTTCATATACAGTTCGTAATTTTTTGTTTGTTTATAACTTTAAAATGCAAATTTAATCAGTCTCTCAATATACCACCTCTTCTTTTTTTTTTTTTTTTCTTGGTGCAAAGGAAGTATAGCAATGAACAGACAACAGCAAGTCCCAATTTTCACTGAGTATATATTCTAGTGGAGAAAGACAGATGGTCAACAAATAAATATTTGTCCTCCGATGATAAGGTGTTAGAAAGAAAAAATAATGTACAAAGAGCCTAGTGACAGGGTGCTATTGCAATTTTTCCTTAGTGAAAGACTACCTTTCTGATGCCGTATTTTCAAAGAGACCTGAAGGTAGAGAATAAGCCATCCAGGTAGCTGAAGGTAGAAATTCCAGATACAGGTAAGAGCAAGAAGAAAGGGCCCGAGGCAGGACGTTGCCTTGAGCACCTAGGGCAGAGATCAAGGTCAGAGAGATGGTGTGGGAGGAAATGGGGGTTGCATGTTCCATAGGGACTTTTGGCCAAGGTAAAAAAACTTCAGTTTTTATTTCGTGTTAGATAGGAAGACACCGGAAGCATTGAACACTGTAATATTATGATTTAATTTTTGTATTAAAAGGGATCTGTCTAGTGGCTGTGAAAAATATAATGATGACTTAGACTAGTGTGATAGTGAAAGAGCCGTCAGAATTTGCTAATGTGAGGTGCGAGAGAAAGAAAAAAGTCAGGATGCAAAACTGGCAGGATCTTAAGAACAAAAAAGGTGGGGAGGGGGAACCCACCAAGAACAACAAACCTGACCTGGAAAGTGAGGATGGAGTGCCTCTAATAAGGCAGAACTCTTTAACAATTTTCTTGCACAGTTTGGGTCAATCAGTTATGTCATGAATTTTCTCAGCATTTCTGTTAGAGAGGCCAAATGATGTCTTAAAATTGTGTTGAAATTAGAACTTGTTATCCCATACTGGGCTTCATGTACCTTTACTTTTCCATGTACATTTTTTAAAAAGTATGTGTGTGTTTAATATGTATATGTATATATTTAATATATGTATACATGTTTAACTGTATATTGACTGGACAGCACCTAACAATAGCAGTGCATCTAATAGTAAGGTGTTTCCCGGTTTTTTGTTTTTTTTTTTTTTTTACACGTTTAACTGGGAAACACCTTACTATTAGACACATTGCTATTGTTAGGTGCTGTCCAGTCAATTCCGACTCATAGCAACCTTTTGTATAACAGAACAAAATGTCCTGCACTATTCTCACACTCATTGCTATGTTTGAACCCTTTGTTGTAACCACTGTGTCAATCCAATTAAGTGTGTAATTTCCTTTTGTAGTCAATTTTACTGACTACAGTTTTGCTATTTTAAAGTGTTAGGAGAAAAACAGGTTTATTGTTTTGGAGTATTGTGATAACTAGTGGATTTCGTAGGTGTTAAATGAAATAGAGCTCACATAAAATCTCAACAATGTTATGCATTAAGCTTTGGGGAAAAAAATCCTTCAACCTAAAAAAATCACTTAAGATCCTGATTAAATTGTTTTGAAATATACATTTCCCAGTGTTGCCATTACATTCCCATGCCTCATGTTATTCTACAAAATAAATATGAAAAATGTTTACCTTGCACATTTGCTGTATTTCAGGTAATAAAGGCTTGCAAGCTGGCATTTCCTGAGGTTAAAGTTATTTGCAGGTGCTCCGCTGCATGTGCAAATGGTTGATTAATTAAGGAGATTTCCAGTCACTATTTTTTTTTTTATTAGGTATAATTAAATACATGCAATCGGCTGTATTGAGACAAAACTGCTAGCCAATTTGAGCATTCATTTGCTCCACTAAAATCATAATTTTGTATCCACAATCACGTTTGGCCAAAAAGTAGCCGCATATAACATTGGGGCCTGTTTCATGACATTATTTTTTTACTTTATTCATAATGTTCTTTGTGACTAAAAATGTTATTTTCTTCATTTAGTCACTCATTGATGTGACTGGATATTGTGTTTTTCATATATTCACCCAGTGATGTGAATGAAACTGTAGTAATGGCCCCAGATTTGTATTTGGTCATTTATGCACTTATTTTTTTAATTCATAATCTATTCATTATCTTTTCAACCAACATTTACTGAGTGTTTACTGTAGTAGTTCTTAATCTTGGTAACATGTCAAAATCATCGGTGAGCCTTTTTAAAAGTAATGATATAAGCCCCAGAAACTCTGATTCAATCAGTCTGGACTAGATCCAGCATCTGTGTCGTTTCAGACACACCACAGGTGATTCTGATGTGCAGGCCGGGTAGAGTCACAAGCCTCTTTGTCAAGCAATAGGGATACAAGAGCAAACGCAAAATAGTTCCTATTCACAAGGAGATTAGAGTCAAGTAAGTGGTACAGACAGGTAAACTAGTAATTATAACAGTCTGATCAGTGCTACACTAGGAGTAAGCACACCTCTATCCACTTAGAACTGATACACACTGGCTCAGTGCTAAGTCTATTGATGGATTATACAACACAAAAAGGACATTATCCTTCACCAAAGCAAATGACCCAAATTGTGACTGAGTCCCTGTTTTCTTTCTTACCTTCTCTATGCCCTAATCAACCGAATTAGCCATCCTAGACTCTGATTAAATTCAGGAAATGGAAAAGCAGAGAGCTTAGTTTCTGCCAGCGGGATATGGGAGATGGGAAGGAAGTAAAAAAAAAAAAACAAAAAAGGTTGCAAGACCCTGTGTTGTCCTCGAGGGCAGGGACCGTGTCTCATTAATATTTTTCTCCCTGTGTCCTAATTCAGAGTCCAGCACGTGGGTAAGCATTGAATCTGGTGTAGTGGTTGAATCTTTTTTCCTGATGACTTGTAGGCAGCTGTTGAATCTAGCCTGTCAAACCTGAAAGAATTCTGTCTCTGGCTGTCTGACCAGTAACCTTCACAAGGAAATTCATTTTGACTTCTTCAGCACTAGACACTTGCTGGTTATCGTTAAACTTTCTAATTCAAAGGACCTTGCTTAATGCTTCATAAAAGAATTTTTTTTCTTGTCTTTTTGTCTGTTTATACCTTTGTCAGTTGATGTTTTGTTTTTACCACTTTAATTTCCATTACCATATGCTGTTTTATATTATTTAGTTTCTTTTAAATTCATTTCAGATAATCTGCATTTTTGACCTTTCTGTAAATTACAGACATGATGTACCAGTAGAAGGGGAGTAGCCCTGGAAATTGAATTGACCTAAAGTCAGGGAAGAAAGCATGGGTAATCTACTTCTAAAAATTAGCCATTAAAAACCCTATGGAGCAAATTCTACTCTGACACACATGCGGTTGCCATGAGCTGAAGTCAACTCAAAGGCAACTAGTGGTTTAGAATAAGAGAGAATATGTGTCTTTGATCCCCAAAGGCAGGACTTACGGAGGTTGACAGGGCCATGTGTAGAATTTTTTTTTTCCCCCAAAAAAACCCATTAGACGTAATCCAGGTCAGAATTCCAAAACAATAGTAAGAGAAGCCCCAGAAGAAAAACTTCATGAAACTTATTTGTGGATTAAAGTTATCCTATTATCTTTTTTTTTTATTATTATCTTTAGAATCATCCACTCCTAAATATAAATGAAAGCTCTTATGTTCTTTCTCCATGACTTTAGGACATTGAGAAGGCCTAAGTAGACTTTATAAGGAAAAGCCTATCCAATTGCAGTAGTGTTAATATGTCATCTGCAGATTCATACATAGGTGAATATATTTAATGTAAATATGAATTATGTTATTTGAAACTATGTGGTAAAAAATATTCATAAAGTCTCATTTTATGTGCATATTTTGAAATAAAACTCTATTTCCTAACATTGAAAAAATTAGGAATCTCCTAATTTCACAGCTAGCTGACTGAGTATAAACTATGTCTATCCTGCTGCCATGGCAAAGGTGCCATTTTAGCTGATAAACAGAAATGCCTGCCATGCTTTGTCATGTCAAATGAACCAGTGCTGTTTTTGTATTAGAATTTCTATGATGATTTCAGAGATTGTTATTTTAACATTCCCCATTTTCATTAATTTAAAAAATATATTCAATAACAATATCATGCAAGTATTTATTAAGCTCTCTGCTTTCTCTTATTTCATGAATTTAAACAGAGCCAAGTGTAGCTAATTCAGTGCTATGTTAAAAACTATATATAAAATATATATTATGTAATATAATGTAAATATATTTATATAGAAGACCTGTACTTAAACATATATTTAAAATGGCTAAGCACTCAACTACTAACTGAAAGGTTGGCAATTCAAACCCATCCGGGGCAACTCAGAAGAAAGGCCTGGCTATCTGCTCCTTCAAAACCCTATGGTGCACATATCTACTTTGCAACACATGGGGTAACCATGAGTCTGAATCCACCCAACAGCAACTCATTTGGTTTATATTGTCATTTATGTTTACTACCTGCCTTGTAGGTGATCTGTTTTTTTTTCTAGGTCCAAGTTTTCATATGGTGCCATTTAATTTCAGTCTGATGAATTTTCTTTAGCATTTCATGAATGCAGACCCATACCTGTAAGCAAAGAATTCTCTTAGTTTTTATTTATTTGAAAAAGTCTTTGAACCTTTATTTTTGAAGGGTATTTTCACTGCCTTCTTAGAAGACAAAATTTTTTTTCTCAAAACTTTGAATATGTCATTCCAGTGTCTTATAGCCTCCTTTGTGCTCATATCTTTATTTTCTTATGCAATATACTGTTTTTCTGTGCTGTGTAGTTTTCTTTGTTCTATTTGGGATTCATTGAGCTTCTTGGATCTGTAAGTTAATGTTTTTCACCAAAGTTGGGAAGTTTTTGGTTATTATTTCTTCAAATAGTTCTCTTTTTTCTCTTTGTTCAACTCCAGTTACCCTTGTGAATTATGAAAGATATTTCTGACAGTTTTAAACCTTGGTAGAATGCTTTGAAATATAGGAGGTAAAATGAATGAAATGAAATGCCACAATTTTCTATGAAAACTTAACTTTTTAAACACATGCACAACACAAACTAGTAGATTTGCAGTGGAAAATATTAATGTTATTGTTCTCCTCCTGTTTTTTCCAAATCTCTTCCTAGGTGCATTTCCTGCTTCTGCTATGTATGCACGAAAAGACTTGCTTCAGCGATCTACTCATGTCGCTACGAAGACTTTCCAAGCTTTTCGCATATTTGTGAACAATGAGCTCAATGAACTCTACACAGGACTGAAGACAGCTCAGAAGTTTTTGAGACCTGGTGGTCGCCTTGTTGCTCTCTCTTTCCATTCACTAGAAGATCGCATAGTCAAACGATTCTTACTTGGGATAAACATGACAGAAAGGTTTAACCTAAGTGTTAGACAAAAGGTGTTAAAATCATCACAGCTGGGTTCAGATCAAGAAAACAAGGAAGGTGTCTCTATAAGGGCCCCTTTAATGTGGGAATTGATACACAAGAAGGTGCTTACTCCAGAAGATCAGGATGTACAGGACAACCCCAGAGGGCGCTCAGCAAAACTCAGAGCAGCTATCAAATTATGAGAAAAAAGTTATCATAGTCTGACCCTTCAAATTTTTCTGACAATTTCTTTCATCTTCGTATGTGATCTCACTGAAAAGCTTACCATACAAAGGTGTGGCAAAATCTGGAAATTGACAGTATTTAGCGTTATTTTTTTCTTCAAAAGGAAATAGTAACATGACAATGAAAGTTCAACTCAGCATCATTTCAAAACTGCAAAAAAGTGTTTATCTTATTACATTTTACCAGTGAAATGCAGTTGTTTCTCTGACTAGGAAATTTAAAAATAAATAGAAACTATGGTGTGTTTTTGTTACCTAAATATGTAAACTCAAGCTGTCAAAAAACAGTGATAGTATAATCATATTTGCATTTCCTAGATTCTTTACTTAGTTATTCAAATTTTCAACAGACTTTGTATGGCTCACCTAATAGTAATTATGGGATGAATTTTAATTTAATTGGGAGTAATTAATTATAGGCATTATACAATGTTAAAATTTTTATTTTAAAAATGCATTCTAGAGATAAATATCATTGTCAAGAGTATAATATTCATTATTTTAAAGACATTTTTCAGTATAATGTGTACTATGGTGTTTTTGTTTGTTTTTTGCGAGGGAAAAATGTAGAATTACTTTAACAGCCTTCACAGATAATTGTTTCACAAAACTTATATTTAAAGTCAATTGTGTTTATTATAATAGCCCAAAATGCCTTTGATGAATAATAAAACCTATCATTTGAATCCTGCATTTTTAACTGAGCTATTTTTATTCAGAATAACTCAGCCAAGTCTATTTGAAATAAAAGTACTATCTGATTTATCCAATATATTAAAAGCAGTGCACTCTTAATGTTTTTATTTACATTAGTAGCTATAATAAGGGTAAAAGTTTATTCAGGAGAGGTTCACTTGGTAGAGGATATTTTAACAAATAATGATATTAATTCACAATTCACATATCAACTCTTTATATGTAAGTAAGTATTCCTAATTTATGCAGCAACTACTAAACTAGACACTAGAGAAACAAAAAAAAAAGGTAAGTTAAATACTAATGGCCCACAGCACCTGTCCTTATGGAGTTTATTGTCAAATAGAGTTAAGTAATCACAAAAATAAATATAAAATTGATACAGCGTTATGTGCTAAAAAGCAGTACGTGGTACCATAAGAGCATCTAAAAGAATTTGGTCTGGCGAAGGAACCCAGGTCTGACAAAGTTGTGCCTGATTTACAACCTGAAGGAGAGTAGGAGTTAATTAGCAAAGGATGCGTGGGGTAGAGGGAACTTGATGATTAAGGGTACACACAAATGTTTATTCTCTTAGGTTGTTGTTCTTAAAATTGTACTTACACTATTAACTTTCTCAGTAAGCTATTTCTTCAAATACAACAAACTCATCTTTTTTTATTATGATTATAAATTCTGAATCCAAGTGAATGAAATTTAGTATAACTATGTGGGTGAAATTATTTTGGCAGTCCGGTAGCTATACCACGGACTGCTAAAAGAATGATCAAGTCCCAAATCCATGGGTCAGGTTGGAGGCTTGTCCCGACTCATAGCTGCAGGGGCTGGTGAACCCAAGATCAGACCTCAGAGGCTGACAAATCCCAAGATTGGCAGTTAAGCTTCTAGCTCAAGTCCCAAGAACCAAAGTCAAATGAACAGGACCCAGATGCAGGACCCAGAGTAACCAAAAAGCCAAGGAGCCTTGCCAGAAAGCCCACCTATACTGGATGCAGGCTACACCCCCCAAAAAAACCCTTTCAACTAATTGGCTACTCACAGCAGATCCCATCTTGCAAGTGATCACATTATATCAGATCTCATCATGGAGGTGATTGCATCATTATATGACTGCCAAACTACATCATAACTGCCAAAGCACTGAGAATCATGGCCTAGTCAAGCTGACACATGACCTTAACCATCACAAGGACCAATGAAAATGAAGAGAAGACCCTCAATGAGATGGATTGACACAATAGCCACAACAATGAACTCAAACATACCAACAATCATGAAGATGACACAGGATTGGGCAACATTTTATTCTGTTATATATAAGGTCGCCATAAGTCAGAGGCGACTTGGAGGCAACTAACAACAATATATGGGCAAAATAGGTAAGAGTTAAATACTTAAATTTACCTCAAACTTGTTACTTAACTCCCATCGTAGTATTTAATTTTAGTTCCCAAGCTTGTTTACCACTTTTACTTTACAGGCTTTATTCGAATCTGAACAATCCTATTGTGAAATCAGAATTAGAAAAAATTTCTGGGGACAGTGTGCTCAAAATGGAAATGAGAATGCCCAGGTCAGTCCCCTACATTCTACTGAAGAACTGTGTAAGTTTCTTTTTCCATGAAAGACATATTTGTGAATGTGACTGAGAGATCTCCAAAGGTAGGTTCCCATCTAAGAATATGATTAGAAAATAAAAGCCTCACACCATTATATATTCAACAATTATTTGTTTAGTTCATCATTTTTGTATTCTGTATAAGATGGAAATTTCTTCTTCAATGTCAAGTGGAAACAGAGAAAAAAAATCTTGAATAATATGCAGGAGAAAAATCCTCCTTCAAAAGACAAAATAGTTATTTTAAAATGTTTTGGCCTAAAAAAATAGTAACTTTTCTGTAATTAAGCTGCTTATCACAATAATTCTTGCCTACTTCTTAGTCTTGCTGTAGGATGCATAATAAAACAAGGAATGAGTTTTAAATGGTTAACTCTGGAGAAACATTTAGGGCGATTCAAAAAATATACATAGAAAATAAAAACCAATTGTTACAATGGATATGTGTTGCTTTTCTGAGACAAAGCATAAAGAATATAAAACAAGCAATTGGTTTATGTTTCTGCATCTCCCTATGACTGCCTTGCTCTACAAATCGTTTTAACACAGCATCTTAACAATTTTCAGCTCATCGCTTCCTAAGAAACGATGAAATTTAATAACGTAATTTTTAGCTGATACTCCTATTTTATACATTCATATTGTTTTTAAAATTGTCCACTAGTGACCAAGAAATCTTCTCTTTGGAGTTTCTAGGGTTTTTTGATAATATATCTATACATCTGCTCTTTTCATGTAATATATGATACATGATTTCTGCGTAAATTCATTAGTTTTTTTAACTTAGTGCATAAGTTTATTAGTTTTTGAATTATCTAATATCTCTTAATATTATCTGTCAGTATTTCAAAAACATATTTTCTTTAGTCTTTACAGAGTATTGTGTATCTTCAGAGTTTTTTAATTCTTTTTAATTTTTGTTTTTAAATAGGAAGCAAAGATAATGATGACTCTGCTGCAGATTTAAAAAATAATTTTAATTTCATTTGAAATGCCTGATACAAAAAGTATGAGACAGTTCTTAATAGAAAATTAAATACATGCAACTAAAACAAAATTTGTATCATCACTTTCATTTGAGTAAAAAATTATATATGTATATATTCATTCAACAGGCACATATTAAAGGCTTACCATTTCTTTCTTCTTTCTTCTCTCCTTCTATTTATAATTTTTTCCCTTCCCTTTCTGTGTTCATGCTGAAATGTGAATTTCTTATACCAACTGAGGTGATGTTAATTTATGTTTCAACTTTAGAAAAAGAAATGTTAGGCCATACTGGCATGTACTATCATGTGAACTAAACTGTACCTGTTAAGATTGTTGTAAATAGATAAATATTAACTAAGAACTGCTACTTGTTGGAAGTTCTGCAATATTTATTTTAATGCAGCTATTTTCTTATTTTTTATAAATTGCTGTAGTAATCTAACAGGTGTTTTTTGTATAAGCAACACTCTATAATGGAAAGGAATAAGCATTAATATATAAAGGAATTCTGTGAGGTATTTAATAAGTATAAATTTAGTGAGAGAAATCCTGATCAGAGATATATTTTTCTCAGAACCACAATGCCATATGTTTGATGCTGAGTGAAGCGTGGTTTGTAAAAATTACCATCATATTTTAAAGAGGCTAGGTTGTCTAATAAGCAAACTATTTTTATATTATCTTCTGACATTTCATTTGTTTATAGCTACTATTTCCAGCTAGTGTTTGATAACACACAGGATGATCTGTAGGTATGCTAAGAAAAAGTTTAAATTATTTTTAACAGTGTAGTTAGCATAAATTTTCAGAAACATTAAAAGATATTTCAATAGAATTGATTATGTAAAATACAGTGGTAATAGTTCTTATTGCCTAATCATTTGCATGTACCTTAAAATTCTTCACAAATTTCTTGGCTGTGTCACTCTTCTCTCACATAGTCTCCCAGAATTATTAGATAACTAACTAAAGAAATCAAATTTAATGCTCTGATGGGCAAAGTAGGAGGTTGCGTCTTTGGTAATGTTACATCTCCTTAGGCAATCCTTTACTTTAAATATGGTTGCCAGTTGCTGTCAAGTTGGCTCTGACTCAAGGCGACCCCATGTACAGCAGAACTAAACATTGCCTAGTACTGCGCCGTTTTCCCGACCATTGGCATGCTCGAATCCAATGTGACTTCTGTGTTTGAGTGCCTTCCAACCTAGGAGGCTTATCTTCTAGCTCTGTATTGGACTATATTCTGTTGTGATCCAAAGGGTATTTATTGACTTATTTTCAGAAGTGGATTGTCAGGCCTTTCCTTCTAGTCTGAGTCTGGAAGCTTTGCTGTAACCTGTCCACTATCGGTGACCTTGCTGGTATTTGAAATACGGATGGCTTAGCTACCAGCATTGTAACAACACACAAGTCACAATAGTACCACAAACTGATAGATGAGTGGTGGTTACCTTAAATGCTAAACAGATTTTCTACCATCAGCAGTCACCTTATTAAATATATCACTGCCCAGAAACTAGAATACAAAGCTAGAATCAAACAAGAGAGCACACTCCATTTCTGATTCTTGAGTAATTGCTTCTTGCCTATTTAAACCCATCCTTATACTTTTTTTTTTTTATACTTTGGCCTATAATGCTTGTCTGTTTTGCAAAAGATGAGGATTTATATTGTTAAACAATCAAATGGTATGATTCCTCATACTTTCACGAGGAAAAGTATTATCATCTAACTTGTACAGATTCTAAATTGAGAAGGAGGCTGTGTAGCATTGTAAATAATACCATTGGCTTTGGTATCAGAAAAAACGTGAGTTTGAATTTCAGCTGTGCATATGTGAGCTAAAAATATGAATTTAGGAAGACTACTTAATCTCTTGAATCCTCATTTATTTCACTTCAAAATGGGGATAATATTGCTACCTGTATCATCTGCCTGCTGTAAATCAAATAAAAAAGAAAATCAAATAGAAGATACTTAATAAATATTTGTGAATTAACTGAAAGTCGTATGGATAAAATGAGATAACACATGTAAAGCATTTAGCACAGTTCTGGTCACATGGTAAATACTCAAAAAATGCATAGTTGTATGATTTTGCTGGAAGAGATTTATAAAAATACAATTCACATTTCTCAACACTGTGGTTAAGGACATCATGTGTATGCTTTATTGCTGGTAGTTTAAAATAGCATACTCTACATCACTAGTGAAAATTGATTGGGTTATAGTTGGTTTTATTATTTGGGGATTTTGTTCCTATTTATTATAATTTAATACCCTCAGTGTTTGCTAAACTGTGACAGGGTATAAAAAACAGTAATTGCTCTTGTGAAGTTTCCATTTATGAGAAATAAGATTGGTGGGAAAAAAAACCAGTTGCTGAGGTTATTTGATATTTGTTTAGGTTGGATAAAGTATTTGTCCTCCTACTCCTCTATATCAGTAAATGGCCAACCTAAGTAGTCCTTATAGTAAGAGTCTCCAAAATACATTTTCAGGGAAAAAAGGAAAAAATTATTTGTGAGGCCATAGGTGGGCGATTGCTGTGAGAGTAAAGTTTCCCACCCTGTACTCTAAAGGTGCTGAGAATACAAAGTACCAGTAAAAAAAAGGGAAAACAACTCGTGAAAGGTAGGTCGACTGTTCACACTTAGAATGAGCTGGTGATTTTCCCTTTTACAACACCACAAAAGTAGAGATTATCAGAACTGGATTCCTCTAATTCCCGCTCTCTCGCTTTCATTTCAGCATTTGTTAGTCTCTTCTGTTATCTCTACTTTGTTCTCCTGTGTCTCAGTGGAAAGCTTATCCTTGTATGCTTTCTGCCTATATTTTCCAGGACTTAGTTCCATCAATTTTGCTTACCCCCTTCTGTCTTTAACCCCTTCTCCTCTGGCATCTTTCCCTCGGTCTACAAACATGTTCAAAAGTGCTCATTCTAAAACGAAATGATAGTGACTACCCGTTGATTCTGTTTTCCTTTCCAAAATACCACCCATCTTCCTGTTTTCTCTCATAACCTGATTTCTTAAAGTCTACATTTGCAACTACTCACCTGCCTTTCATCCATCCAATTCTAGTGTAGTACTCTATAGAAACTGTTTTTTAAGGGTCAATAGGGACCTCTTCATTGTCAGACCCAATAGCCTAATCTCCATCTTGACTTAGTTTATCTCTCTGCAGCATTTGATAATGTTGATGTGCCCTTCCATTAAAAAATCTTTTCTTCATTGCATTCAACAAAATCACTCCTTTCTGTAGTTTACCCCTCTAATGCTCTGATTCCTTCACTGGTTCCTTTTTCTCTACCCCATCAGACCAAGACATGATTCATGTGAATTGTTCACAAAATATGGGCTGTCCCAGGTATGTGCATTTAGTGAGGGCAGTGCTGTGAAATCACTCCATGACCTTCCAAGACCGGAGATACAAAGAAACAGAGACTGGAGAATTCCTGGATGAAATTAGTGTGTGTGTGTGTTTATTTATTATCATGTAGGTATTAGACCAGGAAGGATCAAGGAGTTAAAATTGACATCAAATGAAGTAAAGTATGTACTGACATACTTTACTTAGAAATGACATATTGCATTGGGCAAATCTACTGCAAAAGATCTTTTTAAAGTGTTAAAAAAGCAAATATGTCACTTTGAGGACTAAGGTGCACCTGACCCAAGCCATGAGGATTTTCAGTCACCTCATTTGCATGCAAAAGCTGGACAATGGATAAGGAAGACCAAAGAAGAATTGACGCCTTTGAATTTTGGTATTGGCAAAGAATATTGAATATACCACAGACTGCCAGAAGAACAAGCAAACCTGTCTTTGAAGAAGTACAGCCAGAATGCTTCTTAGAAGTAAGGATGGCAAGACTCATCTTACATGCTTTGAACATGTTATCAGAAGGTACCAGTTCCTGGAGAAGGACATCACGCTTGGTAAAGTAGAGAATCAGCACTAAAGAGGAAGACCCTCAAGGAAAGGGATTGACACAGCGGCTGCAAAATGGGCTCAAACATAGCAATGATTTTGAGGATGGTGCAGGACTGGGCAGTGTTTTACTCTTTTTTTTTTTTTTCACATAGAGTCACTAAGAGTCAGAACTGACTTGATGGCACCTGACAATGACATGTACTAACCAGGACTTCAGCCTTGGCAATGGCAGGCAAGATAATTTGTATCAACCATCCCACTAAAAACAATTAGAAAACCTGGACAAAACATTTTTTCAAGCAGTTTGTATGAAAGCATCAGAGAGCTAATAAGTCAATGAAATATATCCCAGAGAAGAAAGAAACCCAAAGAGGTTAGCCCAATGTTTGGAGTAGGAAATTGTCAATTCCAGAAGAGACAGCTGAGAGGCGGAGAAACAGAGGAACTAGTCTTTTTGAAAATACAGGAGAGCTTGAAGTAGACTGGACCTTGAAGAACTGAGGCTCAGTTTGAAATCATCTTTCTTCTTGAAATTGGATTAACTTGACCCTGGATTGGTAGAATCCCTAACTGCCTGTCAAAAGCAATTGTAATCCTTTTTGGGGGGAGGGAGTCGTATCTTTAAAATTATTTCTATAATTTTTCATATTTAGGATTCAGCACTGAATCAGAAATGATCAATCATAAAGAGAAAAGACATGATTTTTAAAAAAGGAAGAGAAATACAGATAATAAAAAAGATCCTTGGGGGATTCAGACACATGTTGTGAATATGGTCAAGGAAATAACAAGAACTGGAAGCTGAAAATAATAAATGTTGGAAGTGAAAAATATAGCACCCAAACTTAACTCATTGAATGAATTTAAGAGCAGATTAGACATAAAAAGCTAACAATAAATAATGAGCTGGAATGTCAGAGGAAATATCCAAAATGAAGCATGGTGAGACAAAAAGATGGAAATTACAAAATAAAAAGAGAGAAAGAGCATAATAGATAGTTTCATATGTACTTGGAATCCCAGAAGGAGAGAAGAGAAAAATTCAGGCATAAGCCATATTTAGGGAAAGAATGGGTGAGAACTTTCCAAAACTGATGAAAGAAATCAAGCTATAGGTTTCCAGAAGCCCTAAAACTTTCTAGGAAGAAGATACTAAAACCAACTAGAAACTGAAGTAAAAGAAATCTTTAAAAATGGTATCCCTTGAGTTTAAAAGCAACAGGCATTCTCAAGGAATATAGCTCACATGAGCCATTCTAATGGGGGCGGGGCGGGGGTGGTGCTGCTTGATGGTGAATCCAGCAAAGCAACATATGAAAAACAAAAGCAAAACAAACAGAGCAGTTTGGTAAAAGGTACTGTGATAACCTTGGAATTCATGTAAATATAGAACTAAGAATAAACATTCATGGAAATTATGGTTACAGAACAGAATACAAACATAAGTCTTGAAAATGTAAAAACAGATCTTCTCAAATTATGAGGTTAAGGGGACAGGAGATAGGGAATTATAAGTACACTAATTTCCTCATTTCTATAGCAAGGAATAAGTACTGTCGATACTTGAAACGTGCAGTTTAAGAAGTGATTCCAATCACACCTCACATCATATACAAATATTAACTCAAAATGGATCAATGACCCAAAATATTAACTGAAACCATTAAACGCTTAGAAGAAATACAGTAGTAAAATGTTGGGGCCAAGTTTTTCACAATGGATTCTTAGATGTGACACTAAAAGCACAAAAGGAACAAAAACCAAAATAGATCATATGGACTTCATCAAAATTGAAAACTTGTGCATCAAAGGACTTAAGAAAGTTAAGAGAAAACTGAATGGAAATATTATAGTCCTATAGAATGGGAGAAAATATTTGGTAACCGTCTATCAGATAAAGGTTTAACATTCAGAATACATAAAGAACTATAACTCAACAACCAAAAGACAAACAACCCAATTAAAAAATTGGCAAAGAACTTGAATAGGCATTTCTCCGAAGATATACAAATGGCAAACAAGCACAAAAGAAGATCCTCAATGTCAGTAGTCATTAGAGAAATGAAATTAAAAGAAAAAACACAAACAATGAGATACCATTTCACATGTACTAGGGTGGCAATTATCAGAAAAGTAACAAGTATTGTCAAGGATGTAGAGAAATTAGAACCCTAGTACATTGCTGGTGAGAATGTAAAATGATGCAGCCACTTTCGTATTGAATTACCACATGACCCAGAAATTTCACTCCCAGGTAGATATCCACAAGAATTGAAAGCAACTCTAATAGACACGTATACACCAGTGTTCATTGCAGCATTATTCACAATAGCTAAAAGATGGAAACAGATGAATAGATAAATAAAACATGGTATATACATACAAATGAGTACAGATAGTCACCAACTTACAATGTATTCAAGTTACAACAAATCGTACTTACAACCATCCTTTTTTTGTACATCTTATCATTAGTAATATAGTAATACGTACTATGTACAGTGTTGTAATAGTACATATAGTACAAAGTGCATAATTTGCTGATGTTAACATTCTCATGCCAACCCTCAGACAAATAAAGATTGGATTTATAAAGATAAAAAAAAACCATACTGATAACTTAAAAAAAAAAAAAAAGAGCTATTGGACTTATGGCAGAACCAACTCACGATGGAGTCGTCAGAAGGGAACCCTGTCATAATTCAGGGACTACCTGTATTGTTCAGCTATAAAGAGAAATGAAGTTCTGATACATGCCACCACATGGATGAACCTTGAAAACATTATGCTAAGTGAAATGAAACAGACATAAAAGTGCAAATATTGTATTATCTCACGTCTATGAAATATCTAGAATAAGTGGATTCATAGGGACAAAAGTTTATTAATGGTTACCAGGGGTTGGGAGGAGGGTTGAATGGAGAGTATAAAAAAATATGTTACTCAAACTTAACCTACGTTGATGTGACATATCTTCGTCCTTAGTCTTCCTAACCATATTTGATAACATACACCTGAAAGAGACTACCCAATTCAGAGAACTTTAACTTCAAGGATGGCAAATATCTTACATTCCTATTCAGTGCTGATTTGTTTGGTAAGAAAAAGAGAATATGTCCTCTTCCAGATTTACATATATTCTTTATGATTCTGCTTTTCACTTTTGAATGGTACCATACTTAACTTCTTCTGAATCTATAGAATTATTGTCTTCACATAGTAACCCCTTTAATCATGAAGCAAACCGTATTTAAGAGCCAACCAGATAATTTTCCCATTTCCTTTTATGTACATATCTATTTTCCATGGGGAAGGGGAGGCTTCAGGGAGAAGGAAAAAAGAAAGAAAACCTGTAGTGAATGTGAAATGTTGGACCTATCTAGTTGTTGTAGAATCTACCATTGTTCCTTTGAAGAAATTCAGCATTTGCCTTACAACCAGAGAATAAACATCAGCTTCTAGAGAAAGCTATTGAATTTCAAAATCCCTTTGAAATGTCACGTTAACCTGTTTAACTTTCAGTCAGTTCTTTAAAGCATCAAGCATTTCTTGATGACTCCCAGATCTAAAACTGCTTATATTTCTCCGACTTAAAAGTTTGTTTCCCTCAGTAGCAAACGAACTGTGGTGAATGCATCGTGCTGTTCAGGCCTGGGAGAAGTATATCGCAGCTGCAGTCTATGTGTAGTCTTTCTGCAGGTTAGTTCAATTTGTGAACATTGAACAGGGTCAAATGTTAAATGTGGTCGATTTGGCTAAAACTAGAGCGCTCTAGCCTTTTATTTAACCCTCCATTAAATTTTAATCTATAAAGCTGTATTTGTTACATAGGGTATCTTTTATTTTGAGATGTGTAGAGATCAGGCAACAATTATTAATTCATTATTTTGTTCACTCAACATTTATTGTCTATTTGCTAAGAACTGGAGATAAAAGGAGCCCTGGTGGCACTGCACAGTAGTTAAGTGCTCGGCTGCTAACCAAAAGGTTAGCAATTTGAATCCACCAGCTGCTCCATGGAAGAAAGATGTGGCAGTCTGCTTCTGTAAAAGATTTACAGCCCTGGAAACCCTATGGGGCAGTTCTACTCTGTCCTATAGGGCCGCTATGAGTCTGAATTGACCTGATGGCAATGGATTTGGTTTTGGTTTGGGAGTTAACAGAGTTAAAAAAAAAAAAAAAAACAAAGTATGTCCCTTCTCCTTGAAGAGCTCACATTACAGTATAAAGTGGGACAGAGATGTGTAAATTTTTAAAAACTAGAAGAGGGTAAATTCTGTAAAAGCAGTTACAAAGTGCTATGGCAGCATAACCAGAGCCCTGGTGGCACAGTGATTAAGAGCTCAGCTGCTAACCAAAATGTCAGCAGTTTGAATCCACCAGTCACTCCTTGGAAACCCTATGGGGTAGTTCTACTCTGTCCTATTGTGTCGCTGTGAGTTGAAATTGACTCAGAAGCAACAGGTAGGGTTTTATGGGAACACAAATGAATTTTTTTCTTCCAGGCAGAACTGGATTGATAATTTTTATCTCTAAAGCTAAATTCCTCTCAAGATGAATCACGAAAATACTCCTGAGATACAAAGATAAGTGGCCTTGCCTTATAATTCCATTGGTAGCCTTCATGTCTACACTTATTCATTGAGTTATTTTTGTTCTCTGGTCTTCAGGTACTTTGACTCCTGTGACATAATTTTCTCAAAACACTCCACAAACTCCGTTTAGATTTCAATGTCATGTGTATGCATGTGTTCATCTTATTAAGAACACAAATATTCATAGTCATGGATGACCACCTAGCAGTTATTGTGAAATAACAACCTGTCTGTAGGAGCCATTTGATCCTAGATTAGGATCCTTAATATTTTTGGAGCCATGATCCTCTTTGAAATCTGATTAAAATTACAGACTCCCTAAAGAAAAAGGCACATATACAAAATATTTTGCATACAATAGCAAAGGGCTCTTGAACTCCCCCCCCACCCCCCATTTATCATGGGCTCCAGTTTAATAACTCCTGTACTAGAGAGGAAACCCTGGTGGCATAGTGTTTAAGTGCTAGGGCTGCTAACCAAAGGGTGGGCAGTTTGAACCCACCAGGCACTCTTTGGAAACTCTAAGGGGGGCAGTTCTACTCTATCTTACAGGGTCACTATGAGTCGGAATCAACTCAACGGCACTGGGCTTGGTTTCGTTTTTTGGTACTAGAGAGACAGCTCTCAATTCCACTCACATTTCCCTAATGTGAACCTGTGGTGCACCAAAGGATAAAGGCTGAGCCTTTCTATCTTTTAACCTCAACTTGTCCTTCATTCTTAGACGCTTCAAGCTCCATACACTGTCTTAGATGATCCCAGTCTTGGCATCGGTCAACCTGGTCAGTGTCATAAGGAATCTAATCTGGGCCCCATAAACAGTTTTATGTTAGACACAAGAGAAATTAGTAGGGATTAAATGACTTCTAAGGACCTATATAGATCAAGTATTCTAGAAAAACACTGTCTATTGTTGCTGTTGTTAGCTGCCATCAAGTCAAATCTTACTCATGGAGACCTTATGTATAACAGAAAAACACATTACCCAGTTCTGCATCATCTTCATGATTGCCCATGTTTGAGTCCATCATTGCAGCCACTGTGCCAATTCATCTCACTGAGGGTCTCCCACACCTTCCTTGGCCCTCTATTTGACAAAACAGGATATCCCTCTCCTGTTTGATCCTTCCTGATGACATCGCCAAAGAAAGTGAGTCAGACTATATTCTGTTGTGATTCATAGGTTTTTCATTGACTAGTTTTTGGAAGTAGGTCCTCATGCCTTTCTTCCTTGTCTATCTTAGTCTAGAAGCTCACCTGAAACCTTTCTACCATGGGTGACCCTGCTGGTATTTGAAATACTGGTGACATAGTTTCCAGCACCATAGCAACATCCAAGCCACCAGAGTACAACAAACTGGCAGACGGGTGGTTGGATGTTGTCTAGCAGAAATATAAAGCCACAAGTTTGAGGCACATCTTAATTTTAAATTTTTGAGAGGCAACATTGAGAAAACAAAACAAAAAAAACTGATGAAATTAATTTTAAATCAATATATCCAAGATATAATCAATATGAAAATATTGGGATATTTTACATCCTTTATTTTATACTAAGTCTTTGAAATCTGTTGTGTATTTCGCACTAACAGCACATCTCAGTTTGGACTAACTACATTTCAAGATCTCAGTAGCCACGTGTGTCTAGTTGCTATTGTATTGAACAACACAGTTCTAAACGCCAATCTTTCTGTGTATCTGCTCTGTTACAGCAGTGATCAGTATTTCACTATTTTTTTTTTTTACTCACATATCCCACAATAACTGACAATAAATGAGTAAACGGTTTCTTATCTCTTCTAATTCAAGAAAGCTATATCCTAATTCTGAGAATTACAATGCTAGCTTGAAGAAAAAGTATACTATTGCACCTCATCGCACATGGAAGACGTGAGCCTTGCGCCCCAGAATCATGCAATACAGCAACCCTGACTCACAAAGAAGCTGCATCTTTCTATTCCTCTTTTCTGAAGGGTCAGTGGATTTGTTGAGGCTACAAAAGAGACTTAAAAATAAAATCATCAAAAGAGATCTTTGTACTCACATCCAAAATCAAAAAAACTTGTATAACCACCTCTCTAAAAATCGTTGCAGGCTGACCAGACCAGGGTTGCCCTTCAGATCAGAATCAAAAGCTGAGTGTATATTTTCAGTCAGTTAATATATTCCTGACCAGAACAAGTGACCATGACATAAATAAAGCCAGGACTAACATTTAAATAATTATTTAAAAACAACAACCACAGGGAAATTCTTCCCTCCCTACCCCCATCACCTCACACAAATATTGTTGTCCTATTCAGATATTACAGAACATTTAACTGAATAGTCCTGAAGACCAATGTCAAAACTATAGCTCATATGCAACTGCTATTTAATAGATACACCTTTAATATGACTCTTTAATTAAGCTACTTTCTGTATGCATTTCATTTTTGGAATGACAGTTTTCTTGCCATTGAATGAAAAAAAAAAAAATTTCCCAAAAATTCTTTCAGGCACCATTCTTTATGCAATTAAGTATTGTGTTTTAAAATGGCATCACTTTGGAGCAGACACAGCATCCTTTAAGGAAAGGGCACATTGTTAAGCTTTTTAAAATATATACTGGGCATCTTGAATCATTTTTTCAGATTTAAAAAAAAAGTCTCAGCTCTTGCAGTTAATAAATGTTAATAAGGATTTTTAAAAAACAGTGGCTACAATAATACAGTGTTAATTGCATTACTCACTGAAAAGAATGCAGTGAGTCATATTTTATGGTTGTTTCTTATGTAATTTGGAGAACTTTTGAGGGGAGAAAACGAGGGGACTCCAAACCTGATAAAATGAGTTCCAAAAGACCATTTCCTTTCTTTAATAGGATTTAAGAAATTTGCTATTAAGAATAGTCTAAAATAATTTGAAATTGTGTTACAGATTCACAGTCTTTTCAAACTCAATAGGACCTCTACAGGGTGAGTGATTCACCTGTTTCCAGCCTTTCCACAACTGAGGATCCCTTTTCGTATTCTTCACTATCAACTTTTCCCTACAACATGAACCCAGTATATTTGTAAAACAATGTATTTTTCTACCAAATAAAAATAAAATTAATTCATTTCTCTTTTTATATTAATGATATATAGAATCACTAATCAGTTTCTGTTCCACATAAAACAACTTATGTTACTAGGCTGAATCAAAATAATTCCAAGCAAAAGGTAGTTATGTGATACTTGAGTTAGCCCCATAGCTGAACCTAAGACTAAAAACAGAAGACTTAATCACATTAAGAATCCAGAGCAAGTTGGTAGGCTGTATAGGATTAGGTGTCCACTTTTACTAACTGTTCATTGACAAATGTGGTCACAGCTTAGCTCAAAAATGTTTATGACTCCTTTGTAACTAAAAGGAAATTGCTGTTTAATAAAGAACAAAAGCGAAGTACGAAATGCTTGAGTTTAAGCTCCTTCACATATCTCCCCGGAATTTCCTTCGCCTCTTCTGCTGATGAAATCCTTTCCACAATCCCAGACTTAAATGTGGTGGTCATGAGGGTACACCTTGCTGTCCTACTAGGAGAGCATACTGACCAAGAACCCCACTGCTACAGTTTGAACTCCATCTCTGTGTTTGCATCGAGGCCATGACTCCCATGTGCTGCTTCCCACTATGATTGAGTGAGGTTGAGGGATACAGGACTCCTTTATTGGAAGGCTTTAGCTCAAGAACTCATGAAGGGCTTTGTATGGGAACTGCACAGCAGTTTAGGATTCTTCTTCCCCTACCTTCTTGACCTCTCTCCTTCACTGGGGGTCAGACTAACATTACAATCTGATGGCTCTCCCAACCTTCCCTGGCTCCCTCCCAATTTCCTTTCATGCAGGCATTTCCCTTTATAAACTCCTCACACATTAATCCTGTCTTGACACCTCCTTCTCAGAGTACTTGGACTAACACATCAACGTGAATGCCTTTTCCAACTCCTCCAGAGTTAATCACTCATATTTTGTGTGCTCATAACATTGTATAAATGAAGGCAGAGGAAAAAGGTCCTTCATAATTGGGCTCCAACTTATCTCCCTGGCTGCAGTACCTAGGATTCTCCCCCTTTGCAAATGCTGTCCCCATGCCTAAAATGGTGCCCACTCTAGTTCACATACCAACTTCTTTATTCTACAAGACTCCATTTGAGTCACTCCTTTAGTAAGCTTTCCCTGACATTGCTTCTAATGATATTGGCATTGTTAAAGATGATCGGCCAGTTGTTTTGTAAAATATTCTTGAATTTGGGGTTGTCATCTGTTTCCTTATGATTAGACATGGGCTATGCATTTTTTGGTTAGACTATCACACTTGTATTCTTTTCGTTACAACCTATCAGATTCTATATGGTGACTATTTGTCCCACTACTGGTGGTGGTTATTTTTGATCACTTGATTTTGACGATGCCCATCAAGTTTCTCTTCTTGTTCTCTTTGTAATTAACAGATGTTTTGGAGGGAGGTACTTTGAAACTATATAAAATCTCATTCTTTACCTCACTTTCACCTAGCCATTAATTTTACTGTCTATTGAGATGTCTTGCCTGGATTAATTATTACAGTGATTATTGCCTAATGGTGATTTTCTAAAACCATCATTCTTTCTCTGTTTAACTGATGTCTTTCTACCAATGTAAGAAAGAGTTTCTCTTCTCCCCATTTATTTATATCAATGAGATAACAGCTTATTCCTTGGTTAATAATTTGTTACTATATCATTATTTGTTTTAATGCTCCAGTTGTACCTTATTTGGATAGTCGGAGCCCGTCAAGCTTACTTCTGTAGCCTTTGGATGAGTTCTCATCATTCTTCCCGTATTCCCTTACTTTCTGGTATCATGAGATGTTCCAGGCTTATTATATTCTTTTACAGCCCCAGACCTGGATTTAGTCATTTCTTCAAGGAACCTTGGTTCATTTTAGTATTTGAAAACAAGATATGAGCACTAGGTATGTTCATTACTACTAGGACATCACTACTCCCAAGCCTATTAGCAGACAGCTAAGAACCACACACACACACATTTATATCTATATTTATTTCTATACCTATCTATCTATAACGATAACAGTGATCTCACACTGATACTTCTAATTCCAGTCCAACACCAGCTACATTTATTCTAGTTTATTTTTTTTTCTGTATTTTTAATTCCCTTCTCCAGTAACCTGGCTTGCATTATCCTCAATGTATTTACTTAATTGCTCGATTTCCCTGAATGTAGCTAATCTCCTGAAACTGCTGGGCCACCATCTTCTTTGCACATGGCCCTGCCCTAGCACAGACTTGCCTTCCTGCACAGGCCTGCTTCCCTGTTCTGGGCATTCTACCTTTTCAGGCTGACTCTTGGCTATTAGATTTATTATTAAATAATGAAGGAAGGATGCTAATAAATATATATATATATATATTTTTTTTTTTAGAAAGGGAAGGCAAGAGGAAGAAGTAGAGTTACTAGTATATCTTTAACACTTAAAAAAATAATAATAAAACTTCTTAATCTGTTTTAAAAAGACCAAGTCTCAGGCTTACAACCTTCTCTGCGAAATAACACCTACCTAAAATTTAATACCACTCTTTTGCTTTAATTGTGAATATGTTTGTTACCTGATCTATTTCTTTCCTTTAAATGTATTTTTAATTAAGGTAAATTTATATGCTTTTAAATGCTTGGTTCTTAAGTGTATATATAATTCAGTTACTTTTAACAAATATATATATTACATTGAGATATAGAACACTGACTTCTCCTTAGAAGGTCCCCTCGTACCCCTTTCAGTCAATCTCCACCTCCTCATAGGCAACTACTATTTTTATTTCTATCAGAATTGTTTTTGCTTTCTTTCCTTTGTAAATACTTTAAAGGAAAAAAAATGAGTTAATTAAGAAATTAAGTAAATAGGAGGCGGGGCCAAGATGGCGGACTAGGTAGACGCTACCTCGGATCCCTCTTGCAACAAAGACTCGGAAAAACAAGTGAATCGATCACATACATAACAATCTACGAACCCTGAACAACAAACACAGATTTAGAGACGGAGACCGAACAAATACGGGGAAGCAGCGATTGTTTTCAGAGCCTGGAGCCAGCGTACCAGTCAGGTAACCTTCGGCGCCTGATTTAGGGCAGAGCCCAGGGGAGCAAACGGAGCAAACAAGGGGCCCAGCCCTACCCCCCGAACTCACCCCGGGAGAGGACCCAGCCAGTTCACGCGGGTGGCGTGGCGATGCAGCCGGTGGGAGAAGTCCCCGGGAGGCAGTGACTGGTCTTGGAGTGGGGACAGCAGCGTCCCAGCTGGGGAACCGTCCCACCGGGATTTTGACTGGGCGCAGGCACGGCATAAGCACGGAGAGCTGCTCCACCCCCTGAAATAACCCCGGGAGGGGGCCCAGCCGGTTCGCACCAGCGGCGTGGCGACGCAGCCAGTGGGAGAAGTCACTGGGAGGCAGCCACTGGTCTTGGAGTGGGGAGAGCAGCGTCCCAGCTGGGACACGTGGTCACGGCACAAGCACGGGGAGCTGCTCCACTCACCTGAACTAACCCCAGGAGGGGGCCCAGCCGGTTCGCAGGGGCGGCACGGTGACGCAGCTGGCGGGAGGAGAAGTCCCCAGGAGGCAACGAATGATTTTAGAGCTGAGAGTGCATCGTCCCAGCAGGGGAACTTTAACGTTGGGTGTGGGGCTGGCAGCAGAGGATCTGACCGTGACTTCAGTGGGCCAGACCCCCCGGGAACAATCTACACACAGCCAGTGCACATAGGCAACGCGCCCTGCAGGAATCTCAGATATAATAGTCATTCCAAGCAAGACAAGCAACTCTGGCTATATTCTGAGGTTCTACTCTCCTATCTCTCTGATCCCTCCCCCACCCTCCCCAGGCAGCTTCATTAACATCCCAATTGTCTGAGCCAGAGGGAGAACTCTGATAGGGATCTGACTGCATTTTTTTTTAGCGGATTTTCTGGGAAAACTAGTTTCCCAGTGATGGCTCGGAGACAGCAGTCCATATCAAACCACATAAAGAAGCAGACCATGACAGCTTCTCCAACCTCCCAAACAAAAGAATCAAAATCTTTCCCAAATGAAGATACAATCCTGGAATTATCAGATAAAAAAAAAAAAAACCTAATTTACAGAATGCTTCAAGATATCACAAACGAAATAAGGCAAACTGCAGAAAAAGCCAAGGAACACACTGATAAAACTGTTGAGGAACTCAAAAAGATTATTCAAGAACATAGTGGAAAAATTAATAAGTTGCAAGAATCCATAGAGAGACAGCATGTAGAAATCCAAAAGATTAACAATAAAATTACAGAATTAGACAACGCAATAGGAAGTCAGAGGAGTAGACTCGAGCAATTAGAATGTAGACTGGGACATCTGGAGGACCAGGGAATCAACACCAACATAGCTGAAAAAAAAATCAGATAAAAGAATTTAAAAAAATGAAGAAACCCTAAGAATCATGTGGGACTCTATCAAGAAGGATAACTTGTGTGTGATTGGAGTCCCAGAACAGGGAGGGGGGACAGAAAACACAGAGAAAATAGTTGAAGAACTCCTGACACAAAACATGCCTGACATCATGAAAGACAAAAGGATATCTATCCAAGATGCTCATCGAACCCCATTTAAGATTGATCCAAAAAGAAAAACACCAAGACATATCAACATCAAACTTGCCAAAACCAAAGACAAACAGAAAATTTTAAAAGCAGCCAGGGAGAAAAGAAAGGTTTCCTTCAAGGGAGAATCAATAAGAATAAGTTCAGACTACTCAGCAGAAACCATGCAGGCAAGAAGGGAATGGGACGACATATACAGAGCACTGAAGGAGAAAAACTGCCAGCCAAGGATCATATATCCAGCAAAACTCTCTCTGAAATATGAAGGCAAAATTAAGATATTTACTGATAAACACAAGTTTAGAGAATTTGCAAAAACCAAACCAAAGCTACAAGAAATACTAAAGGATATTGTTTGGTCAGAAAACCAATAATATCAGATACCAGCACAACACAAGGTCACAAAACAGAACGTCCTGATATCAACTCAAATAGAGAAATCACAAAAACAAATTAAGATCAATTAAAAAAAAAAATACACATAACAGGGAATCATGGAAGTCAATAGGTAAAAGATCACAATAATCAAAAAGAGGGACTAAATACAGGAGGCATTGAACTGCCATATTGAGAGTGATACAAGGCGATATAGAACAATACAAGTTAGGTTTTTACGTAGAAAAATAGGGGTAAATAATAAGGTAACCACAAAAAGGTATAACAACTCCATAACTCAAGATAAAAGCCAAGAAAAACATAACGACTCAACTAACATAAAGTCAAACACTATGAAAATGAGGATCTCACAATTTACTAAGAAAAACATCTCAGCACAAAAAAGTATGTGGAAAAATGAAATTGTCAACAACACACATAAAAAGGCATCAAAATGACAGCACTAAAAATTTATTTATTATAATTATGCTGAATGTAAAAGGACTAAATGCACCAGTAAAAAGACAGAGAGTCTCGGACTGGATAAAGAAACACGATCCATCTATGTGCTGCCTACAAGAGACACACCTTAGACTTAGAGACACAAACAAACTAAAACTCAAAGGATGGAAAAAAATATATCAAGCAAACCATAAGCAAAAAAGAAGAGGAGTAGCAATATTAATTTCTGACAAAATAGACTTTAGACTTAAATCCACCACAAAGGATAAAGAAGGACACTATATAATTTTTTTTATATAAAAGGGACAATTGATCAGAAAGACATAACCATATTAAATATTTATGCACCCAATGACAGGGCTGCAAGATACATAAATCAAATTTTAACAGAATTGAAAAGTGAGATAGACACCTCCACAAGTATAGTAGGAGACTTCAACACACCAGTTTCGGAGAAGGACAGGACATCCAGTAAGAAAGCTCAATAGAGACACGGAAGAGACACTTACCACAATCAACACACTTGACCTCATTGACTTATACAGAACTCTCCACCCAACTGCTGCAAAATATACTTTTTTTTTCTAGCGCACATGGAACATTCTCTAGAATAGACCACATATTAGGTCATAAAACAAACCTTTGCAGAGTCCAAAACATCGAAATATTACAAAGCATCTTCTCAGACCACAAGGCAATAAAACTAGAAATCAATAACAGAAAAACTAGGGAAAAGAAATCAAATACTTGGAAAATGAACAATACCCTCCTGAAAAAAGACTGGGTTATAGAAGACATCAAGGAGGGAATAAGGAAATTCATAGAATGCAACGAGAATGAAAATATTTCCTATGAAAACCTCTGGGACACAGGAAAAGCAGTTCTCAGAGGCCAATTTATATCGATAAATGCACACATACAAAAAGAAGAAAGAGCCAAAAGCAGAGAACTGTCCCGACAACTTGAATAAAGAGAAAGTGAGCAACAAAAGAATCCATCAGGCACCAGAAGAAAACAAATAATAAAAATTAGAGCTGAACTAAATGAATTAGGGAACAGAAAAACAATTGAAAGAATTAACAAAGCCAAAAGCTGGTTCTTTGAAAAAATTAACAAAATTGATAAACCATTGGCTAGACTGACTAAAGAAATACAGGAAAGGAAACAAAATAACCCGAATAAGAAATGAGAAGGACCACATCACAACAGAACCAAATGAAATTAAAAGAATCATTTCAGATTATTACGAAAAATTGTACTCTAACAAATTTGAAAACCTATAAGAAATGGATGAATTCCTGGAAAAACACTACCTACCTAAACTAACACATTCAGAAGTAGAACAACTAAATAGACCCATAACAAAAAAAAGAGGTTGAAACGGTAATCAAAAAACTCCCAACAAAAAAAAAGCCCTGGCCCGGACGGCTTCACTGCAGAGTTCTACCAAACTTTCAGAGAAGACTTAACACCACTACTACTGAAGGCATTTCAAAGCATAGAAAATGACGGAATACTACCCAACTCATTCTATGAAGACACCATCTGCCTGATACCAAAACCAGGTAAAGACATTACAAAAAAAGAAAATTATAGACCTATATCCCTCATGAACATAGATGCAAAAATCCTCAACAAAATTCTAGCCAATAGAATCCAACAACACATCAAAAAAATAATTCACCACGATCAAGTGGGATTTATACCAGATATGCAAGGCTGGTTTAATATCAGAAAAACCATTAATGTAATCCATCACATAAATAAAACAAAAGACAAAAACCACATGATCTTATCAATTGATGCAGAAAAGGCATTTGACAAAGTCCAACACCCATTTATGATAAAAACTCTTACCAAAATAGGAATTGAAGGAAAATTCCTCAACATAATAAAGGGCATCTATGCAAAGCCAACAGCCAAAATAACTCTAAATGGAGAGAACCTGAAAGCATTTCCCTTGAAAACGGAAACCAGACAAGGATGCCCTTTATCACCGCTCTTATTCAACATTGTGCTTGAAGTCCTAGCCAGGGCAATTAGGCTAGACAAAGAAATAAAAGGTATCTGGATTGGCAAGGAGGAAATAAAGTTATCACTATTTGCAGATGACATGATCTTATACACAGAAAACCCTAAGGAATCCTCCAGAAAACTACTGAAACTAATAGAAGAGTTTGGCAGAGTCTCAGGTTGTAAGATAAACATACAAAAATCACTTGGATTCCTCTACATCAACAAAAAGAACACCGAAGAGGAAATAACCAAATCAATACCATTCACAGAAGCCCCCAAGAAGATAAAATACTTAGGAATAAATCTTACCAAGGATGTAAAAGACCTATACAAAGAAAACTACAAAGCTCTACTACAAGAAATTCAAAAGGACATACTTAAGTGGAAAAACATACCTTGCTCATGAATAGGAAGACTTAACATAGTAAAAATGTCTATTCTACCAAAAGCCATCTATACATATAACGCACTTCCGATCCAAACTCCAATGTCATATTTTAAGGGCATAGAGAAACAAATCACCAATTTTATATGGAAGGGAAAGAAGCCCCGGATAAGCAAAGCACTACTGAAAAAAAAGAAGAAAGTGGGAGGCCTCAGTCTACCTGATTTCAGAACCTATTATACAGCCACAGTAGTCAAAACAGCCTGGTACTGGTACAACAACAGGCACATACACCAATGGAACAGAATTGAGAACCCAGATATAAATCCATCCACGTATGAGCAGCTGATATTTGACAAAGGACCAGTGTCAGTTAATTGGGGAAAAGATAGCCTTTTTAACAAATGGTGCTGGCATAACTGGATATCCATTTGCAAAAAAATGAAACAGGGCCCATACCTCACACCATGCACAAAAACTAACTCCAAGTGGATCAAAGACCTAAACATAAAGACTAAAACGATAAAGATCATGGAAGGAAAAATAGGGACAACCCTAGGAGCCCTAATACAAGGCATAAACAGAATACAAAACATTACCAAAAATGATGAAGAGAAACCAGATAACTGGGAGCTCCTAAAAATCAAACACTTATGCTCATCTAAAGACTTCACCAAAAGAGTAAAAAGACCACCTACAGACTGGGAAAGAATATTCAGCTATGACATCTCCGACCAACGCCTGATCTCTAAAATCTACATGATTCTGTCAAAACTCAACCACAAAAAGACAAACAACCCAATCAAGAAGTGGGCAAAGGATATGAACACACATTTCACTAAAGAAGATATTCAGGCAGCCAACAGATACATGAGAAAATGCTCTCGATCATTAGCCATTAGAGAAATGCAAATTAAAACTACGATGAGATTCCATCTCACATCAACAAGGCTGGTATTAATCCAAAAAACACAAAATAATAAATGTTGGAGAGGCTGCGGAGAGATTGGAACTCTTATACACTCACTGCTGGTGGGAATGTAAAATGGTACAACCACTTTGGAAATCTATCTGGCGTTATCTTAAACAGTTAGAAATAGAACTACCATACAACCCAGAAATCCCACTCCTCGAAATATACCCTAGAGATACAAGAGCCTTCACACAGATATATGCACACCCATGTTTATTGCAGCTCTGTTTACAATAGCAAAAAGCTGGAAGCAATCAAGGTGTCCATCAACGGATGAATGGGTAAATAAATTGTAGTATATTCACACAATGGACTCCTACGCATCGATAAAGAACAGTGACGAATCTGTGAAACATTTCATAACATGGAGGAACCTGGAAGGCATTATGCTGAGCGAAATTAGTCAGAGGCAAAAGGACAAATATTGTATAAGACCACTATTATAAGATCTTGAGAAATAGTAAAAACTGAGAAGAACACATACTTTTGTGGTTACGAGGGAGGGAGAGAGGGAGGGAGAGGGTTTTTTATTGATTAAACAGTAGATAAGAACTGCTTTGGGTGAAGGGAAAGACAACACTCAATACATGGAAGGTCAGCTCAATTGGACTGGACCAAAAGCAAAGAAGTTTCCGGGATAAAATGAATGCTTCAAAGGTCAGCGGAGCAAGAGCGGGGGTCTGGGGACCATGGTTTGAGGGGACTTCTAAGTCAATTGGCAAAATAATTCTATTATGAAAACATTCTGCATCCCACTTTGAAATGTGGCGTCTGGGGTCTTAAATGCTAACAAGCGGCCATCTAAGATGCATCAATTGGTCTCAACCCACCTGGAGCAAAGGAAAATGAAGAACACCAAGGTCACACGACAACTAAGAGCCCAAGAGACAGAAAGGGCCACATGAACCAGAGACCTACATCATCCTGAGACCAGAAGAACTAGTTGGTGCCCGGCCACAATCGATGACTGCCCTGACAGGGAGCGCAACAGAGAACTCCTGAGGGAGCAGGAGATCAGTGGGATGCAGACCCCAAATTCTCATAAAAAGACCATACTTAATGGTCTGACTAAGACTAGAGGAATCCCGGCAGCCATGGTCCCCAGACCTTCTGTTGGCCCAGGACAGGAACCATCCCCGAAGACAACTCATCAGACATGAAAGGGACTGGTCAGAGGGTGGGAGAGAGATGCTGATGAAGAGTGAGCTAATTATATCAGGTGGACACTTGAGATTGTGTTGGCATCTCTTGTCTGGAGGGGGGATGGGAGGATAGAGAGAGAGGGAAGCTGGCAAAATTGTCACGAAAGAAGAGACTGAAAGGGCTGACTCAATAGGGGGAGAGCAAGTGGGAGTAGGGAGTAAGATGTATGTAAACTTATATGTGACAGACTGATTGGATTTGTAAACGTTCACTTGAAGCTTAATAAAAGTTAATAAAAAAAAGAAATTAAGTAAATAAGATTACAGATCATAAAGATGATATGTGGAGTACAGAATATCACAGAAGATATTACATGCATGACAGGAGTTTGGGCACAATGGCTTGTTCCATGGGCATCTTGCAGAGATGCTCTTTTGCCTTAGGAATGTTTCTGTTGCCGTACTGGACAGAGCTGGGAAAAAATGTAGAGCGAAATTCTAACTCACAAAAAAAGACCAGATTTACTGGCCTGACAGACACTGGAGAAACCCCGAGAGTATGGATGGCCCTCCTACACCCTTTTAGCTCAGTAATGAAGTCACTCCTGAAGTTCACCTTTCAGCCAAAGATTGGACAGGCCCATAAAACAAAATGAGACTAAAGGGGCACACCTGCCCATGGGCAAGGACTAGAAGGCAGGAGGGGACAGGAAAGCAGGTAATAGGGAGCCCAAGGTCAAGAAGGGAGACTGTTGACATGTTGTGGGATTGATAACCAATGTCACAAAATGATATGTGTACTAATTGTTTAATGAGAAGTTTGTTTTGTAAACCTTCATCTAAAATACAATAATTTAAAAAAAAAGTTTCTGTTGCTACAATGGAGATGGCCACCAAAATTAAACAAGTCATTGGATACAAGCTCCTGCCTTCTCTCTTTACTTCTTTCATATGTACTTATCTCTCAAGCATCTATTTACATATCTACTATGTGCTATATGTTTCAGGGACTTTAGATAAACAAGAAACAATTCCAATATCCCAAATACAGATGACACCATGAGTGGATCCATATAATTGTTTACAAATCTGTCCACAAGCTTTTATTGCTGCTGTATGGACAATGGTCAGAATTTATAAATTCATTGGTGTGTAAGAGGACATTTTCAGAGACACTTGAAAGAAATGAGCAAAGAGGGTGGGCATCTTATTTTAAAATTTACATGTGGTTTTTAATAAATATAGTTTTATTACAAAATTACATCTGGCATTAACAAAATAAAATGACTGCCCATACTCTGCAATTTAAGCACATTAAACACTGCATTAATCCAAGTGTGCTGAAACAATTATTCCTCTCATGGTTAAATCTAATTAGAAAGAAAATTAATTTGGATTGAAGAGCTCTGGATAAAAGCCTGCTCTTTTTAAATGGTAATACCAACCAGTTGCTGTCGAGTCGACTCTGATTCATGATGACTGCATGTGTGTCAAAGTAGAACTGTCTCCCATAAGGTTGGAAATGGCTGATTTTTTAAAAGATCACAAGGCCTTTCTCCAAGGTACCTCTGGGTAGACTCAAACTTTTAACCTTTTGGTTAGCAGCCAAGTGCTGTAAGCATTTGCACCACCCAGAAACTCCTAAATGGTAATACACTCCTTTGTTTGCTCTAGTTGTTTTTGCCTCCAGTTCTTGTTTATGGTCAAGCAACCAACCTAAAATGGGAAATTTACTTTGTACTGCAGTTAGCACAAAGATGAAATGATACAAAGATGGGAAGTAAGTCAGTGCTATTAGCCAATCAGCAGTTATCCAGGGACTGACTGGGCACTATAAGGCAGAATCCATGCCCCCAAGAAGCTTGTTTTGGGAGATAAGTTAGACTTAAAAATTTGAATTTTGAGAGAGAGGAGTTAGATATAAATCTATAAACAAAAAACATCACATACAAGCATTCCCTACCGTAACTCTTTGGAGTCCCTGGGTAGCGCAAACAGTTAAGCACTGAACTCTCAACCAAAAGGTTGGTAGTTTGAAGCCACCCAGAAGCACCTTGGAAGAAAGCCATGGCTATCTGCTTCTGAAAGGTCACAGCCTTGAAAACCCTAAGGACTGCACCTCTACTCTGCAAACATAGAATTTCTATGAGTCAGAATCGACTCAGTGGCAACTAGTAAATAGTAACCATAACTATGAAAATATACTAGGTCACTAGTTACCAAGCAAACTTTTAAGAATAAAGGTTAGTCCCTCTCTTAGATCCTATCTGAATTTGAGAAGACTAGACTGGAAAGCAGAATGAGCTCAATTTCATTTCTTCTTACAGAGAGTAGGTCAACAGTGGCAGGGTCTACTTGTAAAAGTTAATGGAGTTTGAGACAGAGTATTTAAAGCAACGAATTTAGAAACAGTCATTCATTAATGCAGATAAATTAGCAAAGTGAATATCTGGAATCCTCTGTTCAGGTCCCTGCCCCACATCTCTATAACAGTATCAACTTCACTGTGGTGTTAATGAGATAATGTGGGTTTGAGAGTGTTTTGTAAACCATGTCATACTACGCAAGTGTAAACCCATTGCCATCGAGTTGATTCTGACTCATAGTAACCCTGCAAATCAGAGTAGAACTGCCTCATAGGGTTTCCAAGGAGCAACTGGTGGATGCGAACTGCCAACCTTGAGGTTAGCAGCCTTACTCTTTAACCACTGTACCACTAGGGCTCCATCCAAGTGTAAGGGAGTATATAATTCATAAATCATAGTACAAGACCCCTTGTAGCAGGTTTGAATTTTCAGGTATCTCAGCGCTAGAGTACAATTAAGTATAAACTTCATACCGTTTAAGTCTGACAGAACAATATTCATCAGTCATATATAATGGCTGAATGAGATGTGACAGAAAGTGTACAACCTAGCAAAATTGTCACAGGCAGCATTGAAAGGTCTTACATGAAGACGGTTCATGGTTAGGAAGGCTCTAAGCCCAGAGTTTGAGTAATTGAAATGTCTGAGTTTTATAAACTCTGCTGGGAGGTTCACTTTGCCTAGAGCCATGAAGCAAGTAACTCATTCTCTCTGCCTTGGTTTTCCTCACAAAGGTGTTGCTAGGGATAGTGGTTACAAAGATGAAGCTGGCTTTGTAGTAGAAAATTGTGAGACAGTAGATAAGGTATAAGTATTGTAATTTTTTGTGATTTGATTTAATATTCTGTCTACGTTCAACCTACTTCCTTTCTATGCAGTTTGAGTTTCGGAATCTGAACTCTTTCAGAGATGTCCCAGTGCTTAGCCTGCTCCTCTTCACAGCACAGGTAAGAAAATGCTATTTGACATTTCAGCTAGGAGGAGGGAATGTTTAGGCAAAAATGGGTGATACATGAATCAATCAACATGGCTCTTTCTCTTCGGTGCTCCATAGCAACTTAAAGCATTTTTTACATTAAAATTATAACCTACCTTTTTGTTCCAGTCGTGAGCTCCTTGATGGAAGGGATCATGTTGCAGTCATGTGTATCACTCTGATGCCTAGGACAGAACAATCTTAGTAGGCATTCAGTAAATATTTATGAATCTGAATAAGAGAGGGCGTTCAAGAGACAGCAAAGGTATTACAAGACCAATATGTCCAGGAGGATACATTTTACATACCTGAATCAAAATGTAAAACTTTTTTCAACCAGTAAGTGCTACACACATTTCTCATCCCTTTCACATCCTGAAACCTCACTTCATACCTGCTGTTTACCATGTCTTTGAGTTCTAGTCCATCTCAGAGCCCAATCTGTCCCCAAACCTTACTGTTCCTTCAATCCCTATCTCATCATAAAGGCTTATAGATGGAGAGGGGTCAAGAGTTGTTGTTGTTATTGTTGCTAGGTGCCGTCTAGTTGACTCCAACTCATAGCAACCCTATATACAATGGAATGAAACACTGCTCGGTCCTGTGCCATCCCCACAATCTTTGTTATGCTTGACTCCATTATTGTAGCCAGTGTCAATCCATCTCATTAAGGGTGTTCCTCTTTTTTTCTCAAAAAAGAAAGGGGAGGTTTATTGATGGAGGCAGGATGGAAACAAACAAACAAACAAAAACTGACAGCTCAATGATATTTTTTGTCACCATAAAAATGTTCCCAGTGTGAAAATGGTCACATCAAAATATAAACTGATACATCAGGGCCTAGTTCATAATATCAATTGCATGGTGGGGAAAAGTAAGAGAAAAGGTTAAAATGGTTGGACGGAGTGAGATATGAGAATCTAGGAATACAGAGAGAAAAGTTAAGAAGTCTTTAGAAAAGAAACAGTCTTTAGAACAGTGGAATAAGAGCATCACTATGGAAGCAACTTACTACTTGTCTGTCAGTTTGTTGTACTGTGGTGGCTTGTGTGTTGCTGTGATACTGGAAGTTATGCCACCAGTATGTCAAATACCAGCATGGTCACCCATGGTGGACAGGTTTTATTGAAACTTCCAGACTGAGGCAGACTAGGAAGAAAGAGTTGGTAATCTATTTCTTAAAAAAATTGGCCAATGAAACCTTATGAATAGCAGTGGAACATTGTCTAACATAGTGCCGAAAGATGAGCCTCTCAAGTTGAAAGGCATTCAAAATATGACTGAGGAAGAGCTGCCTCTTCAAACTAGAGTCTACCTTAATGACATGAGTGGAGTCAAGCTTTCAAGACCTTTGTTTGCTGATGTGGCACAACTCAAAATGAGAAGAAACAATTGCAAACATTCATTAATAATCAGAACATGGAATGTACAAAGTATGAATCTAGGAAAATTGGAAGTCATCAAAATTGAAATGGAATGCATAAATATTGATAACCTAGCCATTAGTGAGCTGAAATGGACTGGTATTGGCCATTTTGAATTGGACATTCATATGGTCTACTATGCCAGGAATGACAAATCGAAGAGGAATGGATTGCACTTATTGTCAAAAAGAACATTTCAAGATCTATCCTGAAGTACAATGCTGTCAGTGGTAGGATAGCATCCATACATCTACAACAAAGACCAGTTAATATGACTATCATTCAAATTTATGTACCAACCACTAATGCCAAAGATGAAGAAATTGAAGATTTTTTACCAATTCTGCAGTCTGAAATCAATCAAACATGCAATCAGAATGCATTGGTAACTACTGGTGACTGAAATGTGAAAGCTGGCAACAGAGAACTAGAATGAGTTGTAAATACGGCCTTGATGATAGAAATGATGCAGGAGATTGGATGATAGAGTTTTGAAAGACAAATGATTTATACATTGCAAGTACCTTTTTTCAACAACGTAAATGGCAACTATACACATGGATCTCGCCAGATGGAATACACAGGAATCAAATTGACTATATCTGTGGAATGAGATGATGAAGAAGCTCAATATCATCAGTCAGAACAAGGCCAGGGGCTGACTGCAGAACAGACCATCAATAGCTCATACGCAAGTTCAAGTTGAAGCTGAAGAACATGAAAACAAGTCCACTAAAGTCAAATAAAGACCTTGAGTATATCCCACCTGAATTTAGAGACCATCTCAAGAATAGATTTGATGCACTGAACACTAATGACCAAAGACCAGACGAGTTCTGGTATGACATCCCGGACATCACACATGAAGAAAGCAAAAGGTCCTTAAAAAGACAGGAAAGAAAGAGAAGATCTAAATGGATGTCAGAAAAGACTGAAACCTGCTTTTGCGCATAAAGTACCTAAAGCGAATGGAAGAAATGGTAAAGTACAAGAACTAAATGGTCAATTTCAAACAGCTCAAGAAGACAAAGTAAAGTATTATAATGAAATGTGCAAAGACCTGGTGGTAGAAAACCAAAAGGGAAGAACATGTTCGTCATGTCTCAAGCGGCAATATGGAAGGAATCTGTGGGCAAAACATTGAACAATGCAGGAAGCATCAAAAGAAGATGGAAGGAATACACAGAGTCACTGTACCAAAAGAACTGGTCAACATTCAACAACTTCAGGAGGTAGCAGATGATCAAGAACCAGTGTTGCTAAAGGAAGAAGTGCAAGATGCACTGAAGCCATTGGCAAAAAAACAAGGCTCCAGAAATTGACGGAATAGCAACTAAGATGTTTCAACAAACAGATGCAATGCTGGAAGCGCTCACTTGTCTGTGGCAAGAAATTTGGTAGACAGCTTCCTGGCCAAACGACAACAACAACATGGAAGAAACATTTAAGCAAGAATCATCAAACATCTATGTCTAGCCTGTCTTAAATAAAGAAAATTCTAGATTCTAGAACTTCAGTTAAAGTGTTCCTGCGGGTGCCTAAATTCAAGGTGATGTTAGGCATACAGTGGACCACCAGAGGCATGCATCCAAAGATACTAACTGAACTCAGCAGGCAATGAGAGAGTTGACGAATTTTTGAGCATGAATGCCTGGGAAAATATCTATTCACAAAGAGAAGAATACCATTTGCCTTGAGGATATTGATTTTGAGATAGTGAGACTACTGAAATGGAAATATGCAGTAGGGCAGTAGTATATCAAAACTTTTAAAGGTGTGCCACCAAATTTTGATCTATGTGTAAAATTTATTTTTGTTACAGAGGAGAATTATAATGGTTATTTCTGTTGGATTAAGTGTCAAAGCAAGAGTTCCCTACCATGTCACGGAGAGCAGGTAACTACTGGGATACAAGAGAACTTTGCCTCCTAAGTATGTAAGTATAATAAAATGTTAAGGGACACTTTTCCTACTTTAGAATTGTCACTGAAAACACTAGATGAAAAGTATCACATATTTTAAGAGAGGTGCTGGACACATCTCTGTACTTACCTACAGATAGTAAAGGACCAAGGCTTCTTGAACTGTACCATTGGAACAGAAGCTATGGGGCAATCATGGCAGGATAGGTGCAGAGTGCATCTCCAGGACTGAGAAGCTTCCAACAGAGGAATGCTGAAGGACCATTAAAAGCACCCTATAGAACATTAAATGAACCACAGAATATACCAGTACCAGATAATAACAGCACTCACAATGGGTTGGACCTTTCTCCCCTTTGCCTCTTTATCCTCTTCCCCTGCCAACTTGGTGTTGCCAGATGAAACATAATAGAGGGAGAAGAGGCACTGAAGAACAGCATGTCCGAGTAGTGAAGAAGTAGTCTATGTCTTTTTTCCCACTGGTAATCTGTAGAATTCTTGGGTCAGGCCAAACTACAGAAGAGATGAGCCTAAAGTTAGATGAGATTGAATGTTGTTTTAGATGGAGATGGATTTCTAATATTTGAAAATGACACTATTCTATTGTTATCCAGAAATAATACTGGCCTGAGAGGATAGAGAACAAAGATCTGATAGAATGACTTTAGAACAGCAGTGGAAGAAAAAATAAAACTGATTTGATTGTATCCTGCTTAGTTCAGCTCATTCAACAAACAGAAGTAAGAAAGGTCAGGGCAGTAAACCTTTAGACTCTGACAGAGTTTAAGGGAACACAATGAGTGTTGCTATCATTGGGTGGATTTTTTTTTTAATTTTACCCAAACATTTTAAAATCAGGGTTGAACTCTTAATCTCTTCATGTGTGTTTTTATTATGTTTATAGTATGCTGCCAACAAAAAAATGTTGGGAACCCTGTGGAAGGGAATAGGAAACATGGAACTGGAATTAAGTGGGCTATTGGGATGAAGGAAACCTGGGTGGTATAGTGGGTAAGAGCTATGGCTGCTAACCAAAAGATCAGCAGTTCAAATTCACCAGGCGCTCCTTGAAAACCCTATGGGGCAGTTCTACTCTGTCCTATAGGGTTGCTATGAGTCGGAATCGACTCAACAGCAATGGATTGGTTTTTTTGTTTTTATTAGGATGAAGCACAGATTTTAAAAATCAGTAGCACAGCAGCAGCTAAGATGACTTTATCCACTGTTTCTAGGCCTCCAACAAATACTTACTTGCCAATCCATAAAGATGAGACTTGATGCCATTTTCTCTCTTTCCCAAAACTTGTGATACCTATTTTGGTTATCACCATTATATAGAAATAGTCATATAATTTCATCCTTAGTTCACTGTTCTGAAGGTGGCTCTTTTGGAAAGCTTAGCAAATATTCTCACTTTTCAATTGATTTTGGAATTTACGGGGCCTGTCAAAAAAAGGGCTTGGGAACAAAAATTCCGTTTGAAGATGTTATTTTATGTGGCAATTTGGAACCACTTTATACGTTAATAGGACCTTTGTAAGGCCAGACCTTGGTCTTTGAAGGAGACCCATCATGAGCTCAGTTTACTTCTCTGATCCTCAATTTCCTTATTGGTAGGAAAGATATTTAATACTTAACAGGTTAGTTTGTTGAGAAGATCAAATGAAAGAATGTGTACTGTGGCCTACAGAGCTCCCCCTACTTATAATTTAGATCCTCCTCACCTTTCCAACTTCATTTCACGCTACTTTTTCCCTTTGTCACTATCCTCCTGGTACACTAGATTCCTTTCTCTTCTTCAAACACACCAAACCATTTTTTCCTTGCCTTCTACCTAAAATTGCCTTTGTTGGATATTTGGTATCTCATAACTTTGCTTATGTCTCTCATAGCATTTTTTTTGTATTCTGTACTTATTTTTTCCATTTGTGTGTTTACTTATTTATTCTCTGTCTCCTTCCACCAGACTTCAAGACCTTTGAGAGCAAGAACTTTATGAGTCTTATTTATTGCAGTGCCCAAGATAGCTAGTACAGTGCCTGGCACATTTTTTTTTTAGTAGACAATAAATATCTATTGAATGAATGGTGTAAGCCCTCTGTGTAAGAAAATCTATGGAGAGTTTAGATTGAACATTTTGAAATAATGAAAAGGCAAAGAAATATGGGAGAAGAAATTTCTTGGACATTTTTATATGAAGAAACAAAAAAAAGGCAGGAGAGAGCTCTCTGCAGGAAAGTTCTAAAGGTCAAGGTTTGTTTAGAGAGAAAGCCAAGTCAAGACCCCTGGTTAGGGTGGACAGTGACCCTGAAGGTGGCTCCTGTCATAGTGGTGGCATGAATTTTTGGTTGGCAGTGCATTTTCAGACCAGATGAACCAAGCCAAACCAAAAGCCTGGAAACAAAAACACTACTTGAATGATTCATTTTGTAGAGCAATTTGGAATGATTTCATAGGTTAATACCAGCATCTCTTGATATTTAGAGCTAACTCACCTTCCAGCCATAATTTTTCATCTTCGAATTAATCAGAGACCCAGATGGCATCTTGGACAAACCAGGATTACCTCCTAGGTAGAAGAAGCATTACCTAGCGTGGTCGTGGCTGACACAGGCCCAGGTGTGCTGGCCTCAGGGCTCATTTCTGGAGGAGACTGGGCACATTCGTGTATGCACTTGGGCCTGGCTCCACGGACATGTCCAGAACCTCAAGATTGCTAGTTTCCTTCTGGCTCACTTCACATAAAACACCTTTTTTTTTCATTTTCTTCTTTTGGTGGCAGAACTTTTGCTTTTGACTTTGAAAGTGGGTGTGTCAATTATAGGACTGGTAGAGTAGACTGGAAGGACCATAGGATTTAGGTTTACGTATGGTTCTGTGGCTTTACCGCTTACTAATTCTGTGATCTTGGCAAAGTTATTTAACCTGACTGCACTTCAGTTTCGTCCTCAATAAAGGAAGACTGTTATTACCAAATAGAATATTTCCGAGAATTCAATGAGATAATGTGGATGAATATATTTGACAAATTAATATTTCTTTCCCTTCTCCCTCTTTTCTTCTTCCCCTCCTATCTGGTTTATGTATAAAGGAAAGTCCCCTTCTGGTTATCAGGAGAAACAGCACTGGGTAGTGGTTAGAAACTTTGGTGTTCCTTATGGAGCTTATCAAAAATTATAGTCAAGTAGAAATGACATTAAACAAATAATTACACAAAAACACTGGGCCTACCAAATAATAACTGAGCAAAGATCATGATCGTGTTATTAAAAAAAAAAAAAGGAAAAAGTAGAGGGAAATCTGGGTGGGAAAGAAGGAAAAATCAGCATGTTCGGTATCAGTGATACATTAAAACCTACTGTTGTCTGTATTAGTTATATTCCTTACTTAGGACTCTGGATTTGGAAACCATGGAACTCCTTTCATAAGTACAGGGTGGGAAGACCTGAAGTAGTGTCATTATATGTGAAAATATATGGAGGATTGATAAAAAGTAGAGGTTTAACTTGAACTTACTGCTTAAAAAAAATAAAAAGAGAACTAACTTAAAGAAGAATCTCATTTCCAAAAGCAGCAGGCAGTAATTGTCCCCTGTACTCTGCACTGCTCAGACACCATCTGGAATCTTGAGTTCAGTTCCATGGTCTACATTTTAGGAAGGATAGAAGCAAATTAGAGTGCATTCAGTGGAGGGCAATAGGATAGAGAGGAGGCCGTAAATCCATATGGCAGAAGGCCCTGGGGATATTCATCCAGGAGCAATGGAGACTAGAGTGAATCATTATATCCCTCTTTAAATAAAGAACTGTGCTATGTAATTAAAAAAAAAAAAAATCAAACCAGCTTGATTCTTATTTCTCTTGAGAGTAGAACTAGGAGCTATGAGTAGAAATTATTGAAAGCAGGTTACAATTCAGTGTAAAAAAAAAAAAAAAAAGGAAGAATAAAGATTCACTGTCCAAAAGCTGGAACTATCCATCAATTAAATGAGCTTGTTCAAGAAGGAGTGAGTACTCACCTTTAAAGAGAGTGGAGTCCCTGTAGTCAGGCTTCCTGTGAGTAGTATTTTGATACTGGGTTTTCAAAGATTGGAGAATATATAGATACAAAACGTCCATAAGAGCCTGTAAGAGAATTCTGTGTCAGCCAGTGCTCTGTGTAAGACAGAAGGAGGGGTGAGGGTGGGGTTAATTGTAGCTTCATGCTCGGCCTATCCATATTCAAATACAAATTTTCCAAAGATACTGCACCATCCAAACACATTACATCTAATGGATGAATATGGCTGTCAAAATCATGAATTTATGACATCTGGACAATAGAAGAAATGGGGAGGAAAGAGTAAGAAAATGGCCATTTATTGAGCACTTACTATGGGCCAGGAGGTATACTAAGCACTTCGCAGATGTTTTCTACTTACCAGGAGGTATACTAAGCACTTCGCAGATGTTTTCTACTTAAATTATTACAAAATCTTGTAATATAAACATTTTTATTCCCAATTTACATATGAGGAAGCTGATAAATTGTGTGGTTAGAAGACTTCTGTAAGATTACATATCTAATTAGTCAAAGGCAGGATTTGAACACAAGACAGACTCCAGAACTACTATTCTTTCATTGATCCAGGAACAAGGAACATATTTCAGGAAGAAGAATGCTGTACAGAAATACACAGAGTTTAGGATTACCTAGCTGTGTAGGATTTCCAGTGACAAACTAATACATTTCTTTGGGACACTTTTGGGAAATGTCATGCAGTAAGCTGGAGGAACGTTTTAGAGGAGACTGAATCAAATCAGGAGCTCTAGGTTTGAATCCTGACCCTGCTGCTTGCCAGCTATGTGATTTTAAACAAGTCACATAGTCTCTCTATGCATGTAAACGTGCTTTTTACCATGCCTGGTAGTAATAAATATATAATAAATATTAGCTATTATTATTATTAGCTAACATTAAGATGGCGTGGTCCATTGCTAGATCTTAAAAGCCAAATTAGGGAGTTTAAATTTGATGTACTTCACAATATCATATCTCAGAAATAAGATGTCTGCTATACTGGTTGGGAGGACAGCATCTTTGCCTGTGAAAACAATGGCCTAACTGGTTGCCTGGCTAAAAGTCTCTCTCATCTCCAGCCCACTCACCACATAGCTGTGATGGTCAAGTCCTTCTTTTCCATAAGAGTTGTCAATTTCTTCTCATTTGTCACAGCATTCTTAACCTGAATGGACTTGAGAATCAGCTCACTGGAGACATTATTAAAAAGCACATCCTAAGGTCCTACCCACAGGGATTTTAACTCAGTAGAATCAGCTGTATCTAGTGATCCAGAGAGCCCATTAACTCAGCCTATTAACTTGGCTACCTCTCTGGCTAAGTTCTTGACTCTCCTGTCCTAAGCTTAACTCTCCTAGCACTAGAGCTTTGCATGTAGCTCCACATACTTTCTGAACTTTTGCCATTTCTGTTTTTTTCTGAGACACATTCCCCCTTCCCTTTTCACTCAGCCTCTTCACCTTCCCAATCTTACCTAACTGTATTAGTTATTACTACATAACAAAGTACCCCAAAACTTTGTTGTTTAAAGCAATAATAATCATTTATTATTTCCCATGGTTTCTGTGTGTCAAGAATTTGAGAGTGGCTTGGTTGTGCACTTATGGCTTGGGGTCTCACAAGGGTTACTTATAGTCAGGTGCCAGCTAGAGTCATTCAAATGGTTAACTGGGTTGGAAGATCCCTTTCCAAAGTGGCACAAGCATGTGGCCGGCAAGTTGGCACTGGCTGTTGGAAGGTGTCCCCTCTACACCGGCCTCTCCACAGGGTTGCTTGAGTGTCTTCACAACACAGTGACTGACTTTCTTCGGACTGAGTCATCCAAGAGACCAATGTGGAATCTTCAATGCCTTTTATGATATAGCCTTGAAAGTCACACACCATTACTTGCTCAGTATTCTATTAACCACACCGATCTGTCCTGGTTCACCGTGGAACAAGACCACACAAAAAACATGAATACCAGAAAGCCAAGATCACTGGGGGCCATCTTGGAGGTTGATGACTGTATCTTCCTTTCTAACTTAGGCGTTATTTCCATTGGGAAGCCTTCTTTGAAATTGTCTTCCAAATATGTCTACTGCCCCTCCTTGTCTCCTGTTACATAAACCCTGTCCATATGTCTATTATTAAAGGTGTATGTTGCGGCTTAATTACCTATTTGGGTATTACTTTCCATTAGGCTGATCAGCTGTGGGTAGAAATCCTGGCTTATTATCTTTTTATCTCCTGTATTTTCCAAAGATTAATGAAGGAGGGAGAAAAGAAAGGAGGTAAAAGAAGGAAGGAGCAAGCTTGAACAATTATCTTTGGTTTGTGACAGCATTCTATTTCTATTAATTAGCAGATGGTTAACAAAGAGAGCTATCTTTTAGTGGCATTTGGGAAGCAGTAGGGAGACTTAGCTAAACTTTCATCCACAACAACACAAATTTTGAAGAACGCATATGAACTTTGGCATCATTCAGTTTGCTAGCTCTGACAGTCATGTTCAGTCGTATTTGGGTCTAATTTTCTTTTGTGTTCTCTTTTTGATATTTCAGTCACATACTCTGGCTTACAAACAGAGGGGTTGGAAAGTTATAAAAAGGAGTGTGGTCTTGGAGATGGCAGAGGACAAAAGCTTTCAACAGTAAAAAAATTCCTAAAATGTTTTATGGATTCTTTCAGTTATAATCTTCCCATGCTGGGAGGTCCACATGCACTGAAAATATTAGATTTTTTTCTTATGACAAGATTCTTCACTGGAAGAGAGTTGTACACATAAAGATATTAATGGCGCTTTGTTTTTTCAATAACACCATTGCTGCTTTATGCTGGAAGTAGCTCCTGTGACTTTTCCAGCCAAATTCTTACCTTGCTCTCCTATAATTTTTAGATTGTGCCTATCTCTCCCCAGGACTATGAAAGAGTCGTGTCTTATCTTCATATATACATCATGGTGCCTGATGCATAATAGATAATTATTAAGTGTAAACTGAATTAATAAAGCATTTATAAAAATAATCATATTTAAGATTCTGCATTGGCAGATTATCTCACTCCTCACTGTGCATGACACTTATTGAAATATCCTTCAAAACCAGTAAGCTGATCCTTATTAACCAGTCATAATTACAACAAAATTAATGAAAGCAATTTTAGAAGAGTTTCTTCCACATGTGATTGTATATGCAGAACTCTTTGACATCACCTGGCAATTTTCCTTTGCCCATGGGACCAGGATTTCTTGTCTTGGTTTAGGGTCATGTGAAGAATGAGAAACCTGCCTCTGATCTTCAAGGAAGTACCAAGCAGCAGACTTTCATGGAGCACTGTGTTAAGGCACAGGTGTAGCAAGATAATTAAGACTGCCTCTGCCTCCTGAAGGAAGGTAGCTGAGTTCCTATATTGCCTCCTAGAGACTGAGAGGGGATCATTATAGTGGATGCTGTGATATGCTGCCTAGATTCCATGCTCTGTCTGTTTCAGGGCTGAAGCACTACTTCTCTGAGCTACTGAGGTTTGGTGATTGATAACTTATGGCTGAGGCCCCTTGGAAGACTGGCCTAGACCTAAAGGGAACCACCTCGCCCATCTGTGTGCCCTTCCCTGGGGCAGTCTACATTCAGTTATTGCTCCATATGAAGGTATAAAGGCCTGGCCCACTTGCCCTGATCTGGGACAACTGCAGGGCCGTTGCTGTTGCAGAGCTCCCAGTAGGATCAATTGGGCCTTCATTGTGACTGCTTTGCAGTTCAACTTCTCCCCATGCCCTAATCTGCTTCCTTCACTCCCTCATAGGTATTGATCTTGAGAATGTTAAAAGTCAGAGTCTGCTTCCTGGTGAGCCTAACCTGTAATCATCACTTAAGTTAGGTTATAGAGTATGGGATAACCCCATGAAAATATGTGACTCTTTTATGATTCATTTTTGAAGTTTTTAATATATAAACTTCACAGAAGGAACCTAGGTTCAGTCAAGACTTTTGGGTTAAACTAATAAAGCACAGGATTTCCCTGGGTAGCACAAACATTTAAGTGCTTGACTACTAGGCTAAAGATTGACAGTTTAATTGGGTTTTCTGCGTAGGGGTGCCTTAGAAGGCAGGCCTGTCAATCTGCTTCTGAAAGGTCACAGCCTTGAAAACCCTATGGAACACAGCTCTCCTCTGACACACATGGGGTTGCCATTAGTTGCAATCATCTCAACAGCAACTAACAACGATAACAATAATGCATAAGAATTTAATCTAACAAATATATAATTGAAAAAATAGAATCATAATTTACTTCTTTTAGTATTTACTACACGTGCCTAAAACCTAATTCTTGAACTCAGTACTTAAGGCATACTCAGTTCTAGGACTCACTATTTATGGTGCAAGTATAGATTATTTTCGTTACACTAGGACCAAGGGAATGGAGCCCTGGTGGAGCAACGGTTAAAAGCTTGGCTGCTAACCGAAAGGTTGGCTCCACGGTAGAAAGATCTGGTCATCTGCTCCCAGAAGGATTACAACGTAGAAAACTTTATGGGGCAGTTTTACTCTGTCACATAGGGTCACTATGAGTCGAAATTGTCTCGATGGCACCTAACAATAACAGGACTGAGGGAAGTTCATTATCTTCTGTTTGCAGCAGCTACCCTAACAAAGCAAAATGAAACTGTAATGTAACTTCTCAATAAAAACACTTCCAGATAACACACTAATGTTATGTTTTCACAAAATGTGATTATAAAGCAATATGTCTGATTTTCTAAAGGGATTTTATCATTTCTTACCTAAAACATATACTGGAATATTAAATTTTGTAATACCTACTTCTATACTGTAGTAGTAACATATGCACACCAAGTGGTTGCTTGCGTATTTGTTATGCGGCTTACCCTCTTATCATAGAATTCAATACATTGAGATATATAATCTTTCTAATCATTTGAAAGCATCAAAATGCATCTACTAATTAATGCTGAACTGCCAAAAATAAGTAAAAGCCTTCAGGATGTGTAAATTTCTCAAAGTCCTTGTCTTTGGTTGACATAATCAGAGAGAATGACAGATCGCTGTTTCCCGAACTATTTGGCAAGGGGGTACCTAAAGCCAAAATCTAAATGTGTATATAATACATCATAGAATCTAAAATTCACCTAAAATTTTAAGACATAAGACTTCAAAGAAATTCCTACAACGAATTGGTTTTGCCTAAGCTCTTAGGGTCATCCTTTTTTCTCCTCTTCCTGAGGTTCTTCACTGCACTTAAGTGGTTCTTCAGCAAAAAAGTTTGAGAAATGTAGCCATACAGATTTGTGTCAGGATCACAGGTTTGGCCTTTTCTTAGATGTGGTGACGACCTATTTCTTCAACCATTATTTATAGAGAACCTACTATGTGTACCATTGTGTAGAACAATTTTTTCTTTTTCCTGCAGCAGCTTATAGCATTCAAGGCAGCTTCCACTCCACTTAAATAAAGCAAGCTCCACTTTAAGCCTAAGATTTTTTTTTAAGCCACCAAGAAAACATGATTGCGCTCAAAGTCATCACCCTGGAGGGGATGACGTCCTGGACTGACCTTCAGCTCAGAGGTGAACAACTGGGAGAGCTGAAGTCCCCCTCCTCATATAAACAGCAAGCTTGCTTCAGCTAATTAGCCATCCTTCCAGATGCTCTCTGGGCAAAGGAGACCTGATGAGGATAAGGTGAGAAACAGTTTAAAAACCAACATGAATTAGTCAATGAAATCTGAGTTGCCCCCTCCCCCAACTACCTTTCTTTAGGTCCTTAGGTTACATATGTTCCTGACATTTCTGCATTCAACTTTCTTGCTCAGCAGGCTTTGCAGGACCTGAGGGGTTTACATTACCCAGATGAGTGTGGATGAAATCAAAGTTCCATCTACTGTTGTGGGTGGGCTTGGAAAAGAGAATGAAAATATTTGCTAAATTTAGATGGCTCGTGTAATGCTTTCTAACCACAACAACATGATATTGGAAGACTAAATTTGGTAAGACAAGCATTTTTCCTCCTAACAAGCTTCACTCACCATCGAATTGAACTGAATTGAAAATACTTGACAGCAGTGATTTATTTGAAGTCTTTTTAACTGAAAGATTTCCGTTGGACCAGGGACATTAAGTCTATTTGGTGAGTGAAAATTAGTGTATGCGAACAGCTGTCAGAAGGAAGTCATTACCAATCTCTGTTTTAAAAATAGCCAGCAAGTTTTCATTAGCAAAAAGTAGATTTTTGCTTGGTGTAATCGCCACCCCCCCAAATAAATGACATGCCCAGTGGTGTCTGTTGTCATTTTACTTTTGACAAAATCTACTGACTTCAAGTAGATATAAGTCCGCCATCTTTATAGTTTCAAATTAACCAAATGCCTCAGTTAGGGAATCAGTTATCTTCGTTAGAATTTTTATTACTCACCTAGACGAAGAATCAATTACCTATGGGTTTCTGGGGGCAGTTCTACTCTGTCCTATAGGGTCACTATGAGTTAGAATCCACTTGATGGCAATAGGTTTGGTTTGATTTGGGTTTTCTTCCCAGGAATATCTGCTGGGGATGACCCTTAAGAAGCTCTTGACCTATTTTTTAGTTCTTAGTGCTGTAGATTTTTCATTTTCATTCTTCCGAATTTAGAGAAGAGATTTTCCTGGTCCTCTATTATATTTTGTTTGATTTATATGTTTTTCCTTTTGTTGGCCATGCTGTTTATATCTCTTCTCTTTTATTGAGTCATCTTTTTGATGATTGCTGTCTCATTTATTTAACATCTTTTTCTAATTGTCCTCATTTCAGTAAGGATTGTGAGCAGCAGCACCAGCAAAACATATATGAGGCAGCCAGTGGTACACACAGGCATAAAGAGCTGAACGACTTCATAGTGCTCCACAGACCTGTACTTGGCTCTTCCTGAGCCCCAGAGGGAAGCTCTTATTTGGTTTTGATGAAGACCTCAATTGTAATCTTGGCTGGCTAGGAGAGACTGACAAAAACTGTGCACTTATAATTCATAGCCTCTAGAAACCAAATTACTTCTGTAGGAAAAGACTCCAAGGATAGCTCAGAGAAGTCAGTTCTGCAACAATGTTATCTTACTTTCAGAGTGATTCAAGGTCTCTCTGAAAAAAAATTGTAATTTAAAACTATGAAGTAAAGCTTAATATAAGTGTATTTATAGACCTACTTTTTTCTTGCCAGTGAATGTGAAATAAACTCCTTAACAGGGCTTCAAACCAGTCTGCTTCAAACTCCTGCTCAGAATTTGCTTTTGTAACTACTGTATTTTTATGCAAATAACACACAGCTTCTACTTTTTTTTGGCATAGCAGCATTTAAGAAAATACCTTTCAGGGGGAGACAGCTGTTGGCAAACAAGCCACGTGCTATTTTCATAAAATACAGTAGTTCCCTGCTGAGAGTTTGTGTTTCTAACAAGTTCCCAGGAAGTTATACATAAGAATCACCTGGGGATCTTCTTAAATGTAGATTCTGATTCAGTATATCAGGGGCACCTGTTGCCATGGAGTCTCTTCTTACTCATAGCAACCCTATAGGACAGGGTAGAACTGCCCCGTAGGGTTTCCAGGGAGCACCTAGTGAATTTGGACTGCAGACTTTTTGATTAGCAGGGAGCTCTTAACCACTGTGCCACCAGGGGTTCCAACCAGAATGAATAGGTTGAAGCCCTGCTCCTAAAGGAAGCATTCAGGTCATTTGCATTTCTAACAAGTTCCCTGATGAGAATTTGCATTCCTAACAAGTCCCTACTGAAAATTTGCATTTCTGTGGAGCACAGGGATGATTATCCAATAAGCAAGGTAAACACCTTGCTTACCAGATCTTCTGTAGTGAACAATTTCACATGAGTTTCACCACATCTTTGAAATCATTCACTACAGATTAGTACTTACTGTGTCATCTGTCCCAGACAGGGATTGTAAATTTAAAAAGAGGTTTTTATTCTGTAGGAAGGTGCTGTGGGGTTGGGAGAGAGAGAGATGTCAGGCATATTTAGAAGCAGAATCTTTGATGTGATAAAAAAATGTGAAATTATTCACTGCAAATGATCTGGTAAGCAAGGTAAACACCATGCTTAATTTCTTATTGGATAATCCTCCCCTGCTACTCCACCCTTTTCCTCACCAGCTGCAAACAGTCTATGCTTCCTAAAACCAAAAAAACCAAACCCTTTAGTCAATTCGGACTCCTAGTATCCCTATAGGACAGGTAGAACTGCCCCACAGGATTCCCAGGGCTGTAAATTTTACAGAAGCCAACTACCGCATATTTCTCCCACAGAAAGATTGGTGGGTTTGAGCCGCCGACCTTTAGGTTAGCGCAGCTGAGCACTTTAACTACTGTACCACCAGGGCTTTTATGTCTCCTTAAAAAAAAAAAAAAACTGTTGCCATTGATTGGACTCTGACTCATAGTAACCCTATAGGTCAGAGCAGAACCACCCCATAGGGTTTCTAAGGTGTGGTTGGTGAATTTGAACTGCTGAAGCTCCTTATCACTGCCCCACCAGGGCTCCATAAGCCTCCTTAAACCAAATAAAACCCGTTGCCATCAGGTGGATTCTGACTCATAGCAACCCTATAGGACAGAGTAGAACTGCTCCATAGGGTTTCCAAAGAGTGGCTGGTGGATTCAGTCTGCTGACGTTTTGGTTAGCAGCCAAACACTTAACCACTCCAATTCATTTCCTTCTTTTAGCCTAGGTTGCTGAGGCAGCTTCTTAACTGATAACCTTAAGGTCAGCAGTTTGAATCCACCAGACGCTCCTTGAAAACCCTGTGGAGCAGTTCTACTCTGTCTATTGGGTCGCCATGAGTCAGAATCAACTGGACAGCAATGGGTTTGGTTTTACCATCATTCAGTCTTGGTCCTCTTTCATTCCTTCTCTGCTCTGCAGCCAGAATGATCCTATTCAAATTCATATTTAATTTTGCGCTCCCCTCTCCCCCTCAATTTATAGCTTCCAGTGCTCCTCTGATTTCAGGATAAAGTCTAAATCCCTTAAATATTATTCAAGAACTTTTAGGATCTACATACACCCTACTTTTAATCTATTCAATATAATCTCTTACCACCACCCCCAATGTAAAATTCCAATAGCAATTACTTGTAGTTCTCTGGAAATGCCTCTTGCCTTGGGACCTTTGGCGCCCTGGTAGTGCAGTGGTTAAGAGCTTGGCCGCTAACCAAAAGGTCAGCAGTTCAAATCCACCAGCTGCTCCGTGGAAAACATATGGGGCGGTTCTACTGTGTCCTAGGGTCACTATGAGTCGGAACTGACGCAACGGCAATGGGTTTTGGAGCCTTTGGAACTTCTCCTGCTTCTGCCTGGACAACTCTTGCTCATTGGCTGGCTAACTTCTATTTATCACTCAGGAAAACTAAACCAAACCCATTGCCATTGAGGTAATACCAACTCATAGCAACCCTATAGGACAGAGTAGAACTGCCTTATAGGGTTTCCAAGGAGCAGGTGGTGGATTTGAACTGCCAACCTGTTGATAGAAGCTGAGTGCTTAACCACTGTACATCACTCAGGAGTAAATTTAAATGCTACCTTCTCCAGGAAGCCTTTCCTAGTCCTCCCAGATTGGGTTAGGAGTCCCTCTTCTGTGCTCTTGCAGCTCTGGGTGCAGTTTGTCTCAGCATTTATTACACTGTCTCACCAAACACCTCTTCCACCCATCCTTCTACTTATAAGACTGTATCAACTCTGTCCATCCAACATGTGGCACAGGGGCTGGTTGGTAACATTCACCAAGAGTGTATACCTGCAGGGCAATGATGCCACTTGTTTGAAGGTCTCAACTTAGTACTAGTTTTTCTCTTATACTGATTTCCCTTTTTACCAAAGAGAAGTGAGCCTCAAGAATCAGAGCCTAAGAAGGCATGAAAATCTAGCTAGAATTTGGCAATACGGCTTGGTTTTATTCTGTTTACTTTTTAAATTGCTCTTTGGGTTAAATGATACTGTTTTTCAATTTGTTGTAGTAAAATAAACTTTTATTAGTATATTTACATATTTAAAATTCAGTGTATTCAAATTAAAATATTAAATAAATACTAGTACAGATAGCAAATGACTGAAAAAATCCTGATGGTGTTATGTGAATGGCCAGAGTTTGAGAAACAGCCTTATACCATGAGGTAATTAGACTCTCATAATTTAAAGTTTATTTATAACCAACCCAGTATACTTAATCTTCAACCACTACATAAAACCCTGTACATGTAATCCTGTGTAATGGGACTGTTAGGGTTTTAACTCCAGCTTTGATAAAGCCATTGCAATGTAAATGCTTCAGCTTTTATCTTTTGTTACCAAAGGCTGGATTCAAGCAAGAATGGTCAGCAAGAAGTGTAGAAGCCAAGGTCCCTCAAAGGCCTTCCTAAGTCATGAACTAGGATGATTACTCCTTATGGGCAGGGGGAAATGCTGGTAGTTGCTGAAAGTTGAATCTAGAAGGGACTTTGGGGGGCATTCTGGGTGGGAGAGCTGAGGGAGAACCAGTGTGGGAAGAATTGGAATGTCTGAAAAATGAGGAGCATATGATCAAATTCCTGAGTTACATCTTGGAGGCCAAATAGTGTAATAAGCTCTGAATTCAGAATGCTTGAGCATGAAAAGCTTGGCTAGACCACTTGCTAACTCTGTGATCTAGAATAAATTATTTAACCTTTCTACAGTTCTTTTTACAGTTTAATTTCCTTGTCTGCAAAATTGGTTAATAATAGTAACTAGCTCACAGGCTTTTTGTAACACATAATAAATACTAATCCAATATTAGCTATCATCATCCACATATTCGTCATCATTATCATCACCCAGTGATGTACACAGATGCAAGATTTTAATCAATAATAGGGGTTAGAGACTTGGGGCTTAGATCTCAGGAGCATGCAGAAAAAAATCATATGACCAAAATTAAAGATTGGCCAAATTATTTTAGGGACAGGTTTTTCTAGGAATTCTCTTTGTAAAGGACCAATCACAGTAGACCATGTCATAAGCACTCTGACAAAACAGGATAATCCTATAGAATTGTTTCTTTTCGTGGGCTCTAGGAACATGACTAATACATGGGTAAATGTTATCTCAATTTTGCCAGTGACGACATTTCTCTTAACTAATTAATGGCTGCTTTTATAACATGTCATTAAGATATTTTTCCTGTAGGTTTTTTTTTTTTTTTTCCATGCAGTGGCTGGAGCCTGAGGAAACAAAGAGGAGGAGAAACCTCCCTAATGATTTTTTTTTTTCTTTAATCGTGCTGATTTCAGTACCCTAAGGTTTTTGCTGCCACACATTCCGATGATGGGTAAATTATTGTGGCAACAATTTAGACCAGTGTTTTGAACTTAAGTATTAGTCTGTGGCTTGTTTTGTCCATATGTACCTCTCTAAAAACCTTAAGAAACCTATAGTGACAATTTTTAACTTTTTAAGGGATTGAAAATGCCACCTGAGGATCTGTCAAAGCTGTGGCATCTGTCCTTAGAAAAGTTACTGTGCCCACATAAAAATAAAATGTATACAATTTTGTGGGGTTCAAGGACATCCTTAAGCTATGGACACCACATTAAGAATCTCTATTGTAAAGACAAACCTTTGGCCAACCTGAAACTAGCGATAAAATGCAGGAAATGTAGATGAGTAAGTTCTCTGATTCCTTAGGCACAAATGTAGTCAGAAGGCAGGACAGATATGGGTTAAATTTTTTTTTTCTTAATTGTGCTTTAAGTGAAAGTTTACAAATCAAGTTAGTCTCTCATACAAAAACTTATGCACACCCTGCTATGTAAGCCTAGCTGCTCTCTCCCTAATGTGACAGCACACTCTCCCTCACCACCTGTATTCTCCGAGTCCATTCAACCAGCTCCTGTCCCCCTCTGCCTTCTCATCTCGCCTCTAGACATGAGCTGCCTACATAGTCTCATATGTCTACTTGAGCCAAGAAGCTCACTCCTCATTAGTATCATTTTCTGTCTTATAGTCCAGTCCAATCCCTGTTTGAAAAGAGTTGGCTTTGGGAATGGTTCCAATATTCGGCTAACAGAGGGTCTGGGGGCCATGACCTCTGGGATCCATCTAGTCTCAGACCATTAAGTCTGGTCTTTTTACTAGAATTTGAGGTCTGCATCCTACTGTTCTCTGGCTCCATCAGGGATTCTCTGTTGTGTTCCCTGTCAGGGCAGTCATCGGTGGTAGCCAGGCACCATCTAGTTCTTCCGGTCTCAGACTGATGTAATCTCTGGGTTATGTGGCCTCTTCTGTCTCTTGGGCTTATGTTTACCTGTGTCTTTGGTGTTCTTCAGGAAATGCATTAATTTTTGTGTTATTGTTATAAACCTGAACAACTGTCTTTCTCTTAATTTATGTCTTTATAGTATATTGTCATTATTACAAATGCTGTGGTTCTTAAATAGAGGCTATGATTACCACCAGAGTTTAAAATTTGTCAGGCCAATCATAGAGAAGCTGGTTAGTTCTGCCTGAAGTCCATGAATGTCACCAGGTGAGAATGATTGATAAGTTTCTGAACATTGGAACTAGAGGGGGACCTCTGAGATCATTACAAATCAGTTTAGATCATTCAGAGATCAGTACAAACTATTCACTGCATAAACATTGTACACCTACAACATGACAAACAAAGCTCAGGAAACTGAGTTAATTTTCCAAGGTCATACATCTAGCTACTAGCAGAGCCAGCCATTCTATCCTGATTTGTAGGCTGGGGCTCTTTTCACTACATTATATAGCCTCCACAAAAGCATGTTGTGGGGAGATGAAGTTCACAGTCCAACAAATATTATTTTTATCTCTATAAGAATATAGATCATTCACTTTTTTTAGATACAAAAAAGAAATTTAAATTAAAAGCAAAGTTTCAAGGCATGCAACACTTGCCATCATGGACATTATGCTTGGTTCAGAAGAGGGTCAGCAAAAAAGAGGAAGACCCTCAAAGAGATGGATTGATACAGTGGCTGCAACTATGGGCTCAAACATAGCAGAGGTTGTGAGGATGACACAGGACTGGGCATTGTTTCGTTCTGTTGTGCATAGGGTCACTATGAGTTGGAACCAAGTTGAAGGCACCTAACAATAATACTTGCCTTAGGACCATCTAGCCTAATCTAACTTAACCTGACATGGTTTTCCCACTGGCCTTGACTGTAATTTACACCTTCTCAATTCTTTTCAGTAATTTTGCATAATTGTGTGTTCCACAGAACACTTTTCTCTGAAGATGCTATTGTACAAAAGATTTTGTAGTCAAAAAGCTTTGGAAAATGGTATATGTTATAGCCTCCTTTTGGTGTGCTAAAAAGCATATAAGTACATTAAAGGATCTGGAAAGTCTTGCAATAAAACATAATAGCCACAATTCCTGTTTGGCTTTGAATTCTATATTTTCTAAAGTCACTATACCTCAGAACTCTTTTTTGTATGTAACATCTATTAAAATCCTGCACAATAAATGCTCTTCCACACATACGATGGAGAACTTGAACTTTGCTATAGATTTACAAGCCTCTAAACTAAGCTCCTATTTTCCAATTATTGTTGAAAATAAAGAGCAATTATTTTATGAAAGCTTGTTGCTGTGGCATACCCTTCTCTCCCATTCAATTATGAAAACCACGCTAGCTAGAACTACCTCTATTTCTCGGTTTCCAGCTTTTCCTTCTCCATTACACTGGCTTGATGTCCTGCCAACTTAACTATTCAAAACCTTCACCCCACCACTTTCAATTCAGAAATGTAAGGAAATAATCGTGTATAGGAACAATTATTTTATCTATTAATAATAATGAACAATTAGAAACAATCCAATCTCTAATAGTAAGGGTAAAAAAAAAAAAATAGTAAGGGTAGGGGTAAGCAAACTAGCCATATAATAACATGTTATCCAGCTATCAAAAATCACTTTTTTTATAGATTATTTAAAAAAAAAAAAAAAAACCATTGTCGTCATCAGTTCTGACTCATGGCAACCTCAGGTGTTACAGAGTAAAACTGCTCCATATGTTTTTCTTGGTTGTAATCCTTATGGAAACAGGTTGCCAGGTTTTTTCCCCAGCACTACTTGGTGGGATCAAACCTCCAAACTTTAACAGTCAAGAGCAAGCTGCACCACAACAAAAACCAAAACCCACTGCCCTTGAGTTGCTTCCAGTTCATAGCAACCCTATAGGACAAAGTAGAACTACTCCGTAGAGTTTCCAAGGCTGTAATCTTTACGGAAGCAGACTGCCACATCTTTCTCTCATGGAATGGCTGGTAGGTTTGAACTGCTAACCTTTTGGTTAGCAGCTGAGTGCTTTTACCACTAGGCCACCAGGGTGCCTTTGCACCACACAAGGACCTTTTATATATTATATAATATACATATATATGTTCTTCATCCTCCCACACACATGCATACATACATATCAAAACTTGAAGGAAATACCTTAAAATGTTACAGATATTTATCTTTTAGAAGTCTAAATTTTTCTTTATACTTTTCAGTATTTTTTTTAAATGTTTCTACAACAAGTAATTTAAAAAAAACAAAACAAAAAAAACTATCATTAAATAGGTGGTTTTCCATCTTTGAAGCAAACTAGAAAAAGAAACCTCTCCAAATGTGGGCTCATTTAGCCTTCATACTAGTTTGATCTAAACAGAGATTACCAAGAAGTTTGCTCCTCTGTTTCCTAATTACCGTTCTTACTTTCTCTTTAATTTCAATCTCCTTCAAGACGAGAGTACTCCTTCCAGAGAATGTTTTAAGATCCCTTTTTTACAACTAAGCTCTTAAACTAAGATTTTTTATAAACTGATTTTGGCAAGACATGTTTACACTTAAAAAAGTATGCTATTTTCCTACAGGGTATAATTTTTACAGGTAATATAAAATAATATATATGCCAATTTGTACAGTAGTTTCCCCACATAAAATCACCCTTACTGAAATAAAGAATGGAATGGGTCTAAAATTCTAATATTCACAACTTCTGAAGTACTGGGCATTTAGTATTGTTTTCTTCCCCTTGAGTATAGGAGTGGTAATTTTTATGATACAGAGTTGGCAGACAGATTTGAAGGAACAGGAGACAGTTCGTGTGATATTTTTGAATGAGGGAGAAATTTTACTGCAAAGCTTAACAGCTTTTAAAGAAATACAGTATAATTAGACTCCCCATAATATATTATATTAAATATATATATAATAAAATACAAATTTACTAGATATGTGAAGAAACAGAAAAATGTGACCAATAGTCAAGAAATAAAGTAGACAATAAAAACAGACCCCAAGATGACTCAGATATTGGAGATAGCAGACAATGGTTTTAAAAAAGCTGTTATAAATACATTTAAATGTTTAAAGGAGAATATCTACATAGAAAGTGTACTGTGAGAAATCCCATAAGAAAAAAAAAAAATTCTAGAACTAATAAGTACCCTATCTGAAATTTTAAAATTGTGTGGACTGGATTAACAGCAGATTGGAGATTGCAAAAAAAAAAAAAAAGTCAGTGAATTAGAAGATAGAAAAGTAGAAATTATCTAATCTGAAGGAACAGAAAGAAAAATATTAAAAAAAAAAAGGAATAATGTTTTGTAACCATATCAACTGGTCTGACAAATGTGTAATTTCAGTTCCAGAAGTAGAGAAGAGAGTGAATAAAACAAGAAAGATATATCTGAAAATTAATGACCTAAGATTTCCAAAATTTGTTGAAAGGAAACAAACCAACAAACCAAAAAAACTTTAACCTACAAATCCACAATTAACACAATTGATTAACATACCTTCGCTAAGTGGTCTGCAGACAAGCCATTGCAAACGTGATTCAGACTGAGTTGGAACTGTAAACTGCAAGGAAAGGATGTAGGCTTAAAATACTTACCACAGAGAATCTTTCCTCTAATTTGATGGCACTCATTTTCTGCCCATTGTGTAGATACTAAGACTACTCTTTTAGCTTCTTTTCATGAGAATGTCAGATTTTCTCCTGGAAGGAAAAATAAAGGGTATCAATACAAAATGATGCTAATGAAATAAGGACTCAACTTACCACTGTCATGAATGACAGCAGCAACCAGTTACTGAAGGCCTCCATGTTCCAGGCCTTGTCTTTTCGTATCCTCACAGCAATCCTAAGAAGGAGGTTGCATTATGATCTATGTGGGGCAGTATAGCATAATAGTTAAGAGCATATTATCAGACCCAATTCCCAGGGTTCAGTCTTCAACTTTGACACCTACTAGCTGTGTGATTTTGGGAAAGTTGTGTATTCTTTTCACCCTAGTTTTCTTATCCGTAAAATAGTGATCATAATCATTATCTCTGGTGGCATGGTGGTTAAGAGTTTGTCTGCTAATGAAAAGATTGGCAGTTTGAATCCACCAGCCACTCCTTGGAAACCCTATGAGGCAGTTCTACTCTGTCCTATAGGGAGTCAAAATCTACTTGACAGCAATAGGTTTGCTTTTTTTTTATTACAGAGTCAATGCGAAGATTAAATAAATTAATATATGTGAAGTGTTTATAACAGTGTCTGGCATAAATTGAGTGTTTTAGAAGTGTGAGCTATTAATTATCTCATCTTCAAAGAAAACTGAACTGGGGTTTATAGAGGTTAAATAGTGCTCCCAAGGCCACACAATTAAAGAGCCTGCAATTAGATCAAGACTGGCCAAACTTCAAATCCAGTGCCCTTACCTACTACTATGTTTTTGAGTGTAAGAAGATCATCCCTTTATTTCTCTCAGGACTTGAGCCAATAGAAGGTTCTTAAAAAAAAAATCTAAGTGTAGATTGGCCGTTTTACTCATGTGGTTCTTCAACTTGTAAGTTGATGTGGATCCAAGCATTGCCCACCCCCCTGCCCCCATTCAGACCATAAGTTCCACAAAAGCAAGCAATTGTTTTTTTTTTTTTTCTTTCTTATTTACAAATGTATCTCTAGGACCTAGAAGAGTGCTGGCACATAGTAGGTACTCAATGAGTGAATGAAAGAATGAGATCAAAATGAGGACAAATAGCTCCGTGATGTTAGTTTACACCTTATTTGGCATTTGTTTTGTTAACAAGCCAGACTTAATGTTTTCAGGTGTATCTCTGAGCTGTTCCAATACACATCCTAATGCAGCCCATACTAGACTATAAACCCATTGGCCCAATATCAAATTTTTAAGTACACCAGTGGTTGTTGCCACATTCACTACTCACCTGGATATTATTTCACTTGAAGAAAAAAAAAAAAAGACTCTAAATTCTTCAGATACACTGAGATTGGTTCCTCTTAATCTAGTCCTCTTATGGGGGCAGTTTTCCAACAATTTATGTTCCATTCTGTATTATGTCTTGAGAAGTCCATTAGGAAATTTATTAGATTCCAGTTCCTTACCATCCCTATTGATTCACTAGTAGTTACGTGCATTGTTTCAAAGTTCGGTACATTATATTATCAATCAGAGTCTAAGAAAACAGAAACCTTTAAGTCATTTCAACAGAGGGAATTTAATTCAGGAAACTTATTACACAGGTGATGGGTTTCTGAGAACCAAAGCAGAGGTGTAAAGTAATACAAAGTTAAACATCAGGAAACCACAATCTGTAGGCTGGAAAGACAAAGAGGTACAGACAGTATTACTGCCCAGAGTCAGGGGTCATCTGATAAAGGCTGGAAATTTAGTTCCAGCTTTCATCAGTAATAAAAGCAAGGAGCTGAACTAACAGAGGAGCAGCAATTGCTGAGAAGCTGCCTGAGACTGAAAGGCAGAGGTGTACCCTGGCTTCTCTCTCCCACCTTCTTTAATACTCTGCTAGTGTCTTCCTTTGGCAAAACTCAGCCAAGAAGACAACTGACCTGGGATCCTTGGAGACAAGAATCACAGAGTTCAGTTCCTCACTATAAAGGAGAGCTGAGCTGAAGACGGACAAAGAATAGATAATAAGGGCCAACAAGCCCAAAATCCTGATGAGAACACCTATAGTTGTATCCATTGCCTCAAAAGTTTAAAGCATAGTTAAAGCATAAATTTAAAGATCTGCGTTGTTTCAACTGTTTGATGTCATATGTCATGGATTGAATTGTGTCCCCCCAAAATATGTGTCAACTTTGTTAGGCCATGATTCCCAATATTGTGTGGTTGTCCTCCATTTTGTGATTGTAACACCCTTACCCAAGTCACATCCCTGATCCAATGTAAAGAAAGTTTCCCTGGGGTATGGCCTACACAACATTTTATGTCTCAAGAGATAAAAAGGAAAGGGAAGCCAGCAGAAAGGAGGGACCTCACACCACCAGGGAAGTGGCACTGGGAGAAGAATGCAACCTTTGGACCTGGTGTTCCTGCATGGAGAAACTCCTGGACCAACACTGACGAGAGGGACTTTCCTCCAGAACCGACAGAGAAAGCCTTTCCCTGGAGCTGATGCCCTGAATTTTGACTTTTAACCCACTAGACTGTGAGAAAATAAATTTCTCTTTGTTAAAGCCACCCACATGTGGTATTTCTGTTATAGTAGCACTAGATGACTAGGCAGAATTTGGTACCTAGGGAGTGGAGTACTGCTCTAACAGATACCTAAAATGTGGAAGCAGTTTTGGAACAGTGAATGGACAGAAGACTCAGAAGAAAGTGAGGAGAACTGTTAACACAGGAGAAGGCACAGATGATGAGAAGCAGAAGCAGCAGCAAAGGACATGCAGCAGCAGTGAACCAGCAGTAACAGAACCAGGAGACCAGTGCCAGACAGCACTGGAGCCAACCCATGGAGCAAGAGAGCTGAGTGACTATGCGCAGGAGGCTTCCTGGTGGAGTGGGGTGCCTCCAGGCACTTATCAGTGGAGTTACTGAGCTTTGGAACACTTGCCCCAGCATGGCAGATGCAGACATGAGGCCCAAGGGCCAAGAGGCCAAGGACACAGGAAGCCGAACTGCCTCACTCTCAAAAGGTATGGCCACGACTTCTGGAGTTTCAAAGAGTGGAGCCGTGGCCTCTGGTGTTTTGGACTTTAGCCTACAATTAGAGTGAGAGAATAAACTTCTGTTCATTAAAGCCATCCAGTTCTGGTATTTCTATTATAGCAGCACTAGATGACTAAGACATCATATCTCAGTGATTCCACAATTCCAATAATTTACTTTTTATTTTCAGAAACTTCACAGGACCATCTCGTGGAGACAATTAAAAACAAACAAACAAAAACTAAATAGTAATTACCTCATATGCCATTGTTGTTAGGTGCCGTCAAGTCGGTTCCAACTCATAGCAACTCTATGGCAACAGAACAAAACACTGCCCGGTCCTGCACCATGCCCACAATTGTTTTTACGCTTTAGCCCATTGTTGCAGCCTTTGTGTCAATCTATCTTGTTGAGGGTCTTCCTCCTTTTAGTTAACCCTGTGCTTTACCAAGCGTGATATCCTTCTCCAGGGACTGATCTCTTCTGACATGTTCAAAGTAAGTAAGATGTAGTCTTGTCACCCTTGCTTCTAAGGAGCATTCTGATTGTACTTCTTCCAAGACAGATTTGTTCATTCTTTTGGCAATCCGTAGTATAGTCAATATTCTTCACCAATACCACAATTCAAAGGTGTCAATTCTTCTTCTGTCTTCCATATTCATTGTCCAGCTTTCACATGCATATGGTGCAATTGAATATGCCCTGGTTGGGTCAGGCGCACCTTGTTCTTCAAGATGACATCTTTGCTTTTCAACACTTCAAAGAGGCCTTTTGCCGCAGATTTTCCCAATGCAATGCGTCATTTGATTTCTTCACTGCTGCTTCCATGAGTGTTGATTATGGGTCCAAGTAAAATGAAATCCTTGACAACTTCAATCTTTTCTCCATTTATCATGATGTTTCTTATTGGTTCACTTGTAAGGATTTTTGTTTTCTTTATCCTTGGGAACTCTATGGGGCAGTTCTACTCTGTCCTATAGGGTCGCTATGAGTCGGAATCGACTTGACGGCATTGGGTGGGTTTATTTTGAGCTGCAATCCATACTGAAGGCTGTGGTCTTTGATTTTCATAAGTAAGTGCTTCAAGTCCTCTTCACTTTCAGCAAGCAAGGTTGTGTCATCTGCGTAGCGCAGGTTGCTAATGAGTCTTTCTCAATTCTGATGCTGTGTTCTTCTTCATGTAGTCCAGCTTCTAGGATTATTTGCTTAGCATACAGATTGAATAGGTATGGTGAAAGGATACAACTCTGACACACCCCTTTCCTGACTTTAAATCAAGCAGCATCCCCTTGTTCTGTCCAAACAAATGCCTCTTGATCTATGTACAGGTTCATCATTAGCACAATTAAGTGTTCTGGAATTCCTCTTCTTCACAATATTACCCATAGTTCGCTGTGATCCAAGCAGTCAAATGCCTTTGCATAGTGCATAAAACACAGGTAAACGTCTTTCTGGTATTCTCTGCTTTTAGCCAGGATCCATCTGACATCAGCAATCATATCCCTGGTTCCATGTCCTCTTCTGAATCCGGCCTGAATTTCTGGCAGTTCCCCGTCAATATACTGCTGCAGCTGCTTTTGAACTATCTTCAGCAAAATTTTACTTGTGTGTGATATTAATGATGTTGTTTGATCATGTCTGCATTTGGTTGGATCACCTTTTGGGGGAATAGGCATAAATATGGATCTCTTCCAGTCAGTTGGCCAGGTAGCTGTCTTCCAAATTTCTCAGCATAAATGACTGAGCAATTCCTGTGCTGCATGCATTTGTTGAAACATCTCAGTTGATATTCTGTCAATTCTTGGATTCTTGTTTTTCACCAATGCCTTCAGTGCAGCTTGGACTTCTTTCTTCAGTACCATCGGTTCCTGATCATATGCTACCTCTCAAAATGGTTGAATGTCCACCAATTCTTTTTGGTGTAATGGCTCTGTGTATTCTTTCCATCTTCTTTTCATCCTTCCTATGTTGTTTAATATTTTCCCCGTAGAATCCTTCACTATTGTAACTGGAGGCTTGAATTTTTTCTTCAGTTCTTTCAGCTTGAGAAACGCCGAGTATGTTCTTCCCTTTTGGTTTTCCATCTCCAGCTCTTTGCACATGTCATTATAATACTTTACTTTGTCTTCTCGAGCTGCCCTTTGAAATCTTCTGTTCAGCTCTTTTACTCCATCATTTTTTCTTTTTGCTTTAGCTGCTCGACTTTCAAGAGCAAGTTTCAGAGTCTCTTCTGACATCCATTTTGGTCTTTCTTTCTTATCTTTTTAATGACCTCTTTCTTTCTTCGTGGATGATGTTCTTGATGTCATCCCATAACTCATCTGGTCTTCAGTCATTAGTGTTCAACAGGTCAAATCCATTGTTGAGGTGGTCTCTAAATTCAGGTGGAATATTCTCAAGGATATACTTTGGCTCTGGTGGACTTGTTCTAATTTTCTTCAGTTTCAACTTGAGCTTGCAGATGAACAATTGATGGTCTATTCTGCAGTCGGCTCCTGGCCTTGTTCTGTGTGATGATATTGAGTTTTTCCATCGTCTCTTTCTACAGATGTAGTCGATTTGATTTCTGTGTATTCCGTTTGGGGAGGTCCATGTGTATAGTCACCATTTATATTGGTGAAAAAAGGTATTTGCAATGAGGAAGTCCGTGGTCTTTCAAAATTCTATCGTGGAATCTCTGACATCATTTCTATCACCAGGACCATATTTTCGAACTGCAAATCCTTCTTTGTTTCCAACTTTTGCACTTCAATCACTGGTAATTATTAATACATCCTGATTGCATGTTTGATCAATTTCAGTCTGCAGAAGGTGGTAAAAATCTTCAATTTCTTTATCTTTGGCCTTAGTGGTTTGTGTGTGAATTTGAATAATAGTCATAATAGCTGGTCTTCCTTGAAGGCGTATGAATATTACCCTATCATTGACAACATTGTACTTCAGAATAGATCTTGAAATGTTCCTTTTGACAATGAATGCAATGCCATTCCTCTTCAAGTTGTCATTCCCAGCATAGTAGACTATATGACTCCCCAATTCAAAATGGCCAATACCAGTCCATTTCAGCTCAGTAATGCCTACGGTATGAATGTTTATTGGTTCCATTTCTTTTTTGACCATTTCCAATTTTCCTAGATCTTACTTTGTACATTCCAGGTTCTGATTATTAATGGTCGACTCTAATTTGAGGAGGCAGCTCTTCCTCACTTGTCTGTTGAGTGCCTTCCAACTTGAGGGGCTCATTTTCTGGCACTATATCAGACAGTGTTCTGCTGCTATTCAAAAGGTTTTCACTGGCTCATTCTTTTCAGAAGTAGGCTGCCAGGCCCTTCTTCCTAGTCTGTCTGATTCTGGAAGCTCAGCTGAAATCTGTCTGCCATGGGTGACCCTGCTGATATCTGAATGCTGGTGGCATTGCTTCAAGCATCATAGCAACACACAAACCCCCACAGTACAACAAACTGACAGACATGTGGGGGAATTACCTCATATAGTCCCTGCTTATATCATCATGGATTTGTAGGCATTGAATTGAAATGTACCACCAAAATGACTTTTCAAATATTCCTTTCTCCAAGTTTTAAGTCACAGAAAACTCATCTTCCTGCTAGCATAGGCTGTTCTTGTAGTAAGTAGTTTCTCAATCTGAAAAATATAATGAAAAGAAAATACATCATGTTTTGAAAGCTACTTGAGACTCTTATTGCTGTAGGACTAGCGGTAAAAGATTCCTTAAGATTCAGAAAATCAAGAAAACTCAAGAGGAACTTAAATGCTTGTTTCCTTACCTCTGCTATTGCAGATCACACTATTGGATACTCCAGAAAATGAATATGTCTTGAAGTGGATGGAGTGTGTGATTAAATCCCTGAGTAGAGTGAGTATGACATAATAATGCTTGACAAGTGCTTGAAGAGTTTAAATAGCAAGCAGGGAAGAAAATGGTTTCCTGTAGTATAAGAAGCTAGAACTTGAAGTACCAAAATGGAATTGGCAAATGGAAACATTTGAATGATTTTCTAGAAATATTCCCTAATGGAGTCATAAGTTAGGACAGTGGAATTTGTTTTCCAGGTGGAAGTGGTTGGAGTAGACGTTTTTGAAGTAAATGAAAGAAAAAGATTCTGAGACTACACCACAGGGAATATACTTAAAGGGTCAGCTAGTATTAGCTTGTTTCTTTAGTTCCAGAATTTGAAATGGCAGTGTTACATTTGCATAGTGCTTTTTTTTTTTTTTCAATGAAGTCTGTATGCATATATTACCCATTCAATCCTCAGATGAGAAACGGGTTCAGAGAGTTTAGAGATGACTTGTTCAAAGTGGCACTACTGGTGTGTTGAGAGCTAGGTCTCCACCCAGGCACTCGTTCAACCTCCATACTTCATATGGTGTATAGTACAGAGCCTTGGTATAGTATAGTACCAGAGTATAGTACAGAGCCTTGGTATCAATAAGAGCATCTCACTACAAAAAGGAACAATAATTGTTACTGGAAATGTTACATATTCTTTGATTTGGTGTAGATTTATCTGCAAGAAAAGGGCAATACCATCCCTTTGTAAGCATCTAGGGAGCTGCAATAGTCAGGGTTCTTGGTTTTAGGAAACATAACCTGCTCTAGGTAATTTAGACTGAAAGAGATTTGTTAGACAGAGGGCGATTTGTTACAGGGTAAGAGGTGGCTTACAGAATTTATGGGAAGCCTAGAGAACTAAGTAGTTTTGTCTTTAACATTTGTGGGGCCTGGGACAAAAGTACAAGTAGAAACCCACAGAACGTGGGTCTGAATACCTAAAAGTTAAAACCAAACTTCAAACTATTAAATAAAGTATGTACTGTACTCCTACCTTGACAAGTTTACCTCCAGAATGACCTGGGAGGCCAAGACTGAGTTCAGAATTCTAAGATTCCCCAGGATTCCTCACCAAAACTTCAAAACTTAGTGAGGTGGGGAAAGCATGGGCAAACCAGGCTCCCAGCTCATCTCCCTTCTCTTCTTACCTCTGGCCTATTCTGTACTGCAAAGGCCTCACGTGCATGTGTGTGGGCACTACAGCCCACCTCTCTAAGTTCTATCAACACCCACAGCAAAAAGCAGCCTGACAGTCATTCTCAGGGCTAAGGGTGCTTGCACTGGTGGTGTGGTACACTCTTAGGAGAACAGCCCCAGGAAAGAGGACCACCAAAACCCTGGAAGCAAACTCAGGGATATTTGGGTAAGGAATCTGGGTCTTTACTTCCCAGAGCATAGTGTGGGGTTAACACTCCAGCTAAGTATATTCTCTTCGTCGTGCATTCTCCTCACTCCATGTGGAGGAGCATATCCAGAGAAGGGTCAGAGTAGGAGCGTTGAAAGTACTGGGCTCTGAGCAGGAGCCCCTGTTGCTGTGAGCTAAGTGTGGAACCAAGTGTAGGTATTGCTCATTCACAATGTAGTCTGGTAAATCATTCAACAAAACCCCAGCTGCAATAGACACCTGCATCTGTGTACCCTGATGCTAGGGACTGGCCTGTAGAGCTTCAACACGGCTGCCTAAGGAGAATTAAATGCTTCTGTAACTGTGTTGCCAGGAGGTCCAATCTCTTCATGAGAGGCTACCTCTAATATTGTTGATTTCTGCATTTCAAGTCTCATGTGGGATATCTACCAAGCAGAACTTAAATCAATGTGGAAAATAAAACAAACAAACAAAACTACCTGTTGCCGTCAAGTCAGTTCCAACTCATGGTGACCCATGTGTTATACAGTAGAACTCCTCTGCAGAATTTTCTTTGCTGTAATCTTCACTGAAGCAGTTTGGCAGGACTTCCTTCCACAGCGCCACTGGATGGGTCCAAATTGCCAACCTTTAGGCTAGTAGTTGTGATGGCTAAGATTGTTGGCTGGGCCATGAGTCTCAGTGTTTTGGCAGTAGTATAATGTGATCACTTTATATGTTGAAATTCGATATGTGATCACCCCCATGATGGGCTTTGCTGTGATACTGGTGGGGGCGGGGCCGGTGGTAGCTTACCTCCCCCTTCAGCCTTCATCTCTCCACCCTCAGCTGCCTAGCTTCTTCCTGCTTATCTTGCCGGGGCTTTTGCTTGTTCTAGATCCTGCAGCTGGCTCCTGTTTGTCTGACCTCTGGTTGTTGGGACTTGAGCTAGTAGCTTACCTATGGTCTCACCTGTCGATCTTGAGATTCTTCAATCTTCACAGCCTGCAATAGCCCTGTTTTCCAGCCTGCCAATCTTGGGTTCTCCAGCCCTGTGACTACGTGAATCAGGAGAATCCTCTTGCCAACCTCAAAGACTTGGGATGTTACAACCTCTGAAAAACCATGTGAGCCATTTCCTTGATATAAATCTCTCTCTCTCTCACTCACTATATATATTCTTTGCTAGCTGTGCTTCTCTAGAGAACCCAGCCTAAGACAGTAGTCAAGCACAAACTGTACCACCTTTGGACCTGATAAATCAGTGTGGAAACCTGACTGCAAGTTTGGTCTTTATAACTTACTTTATTCAGGAATGCACATTAGAAGTAAATAGAAATGGGTGACCCCAGGAAACTCAAACCTCATTGTAACATCTTTGGAAAATCCTATATATTGGAATACAAATTAGAACAACTTGGATACATACTGCCTTTGTGACGGTAAAGCCACTATCTATGATTTTATGCTATTCTTCTTCATTGAAATTACTTCTTTGAAATTCTAGCATTGTTTGTCCTTATGCCATTATCCTTACTGATATGCCTTCTTTACTCCAACCCAGAACACTGTCACTGTCTGTCTGGCATTGCAAAGCTTATCTCCATTAGGTTATTTCATCCTTGGCACTTTGTTAAAATTTTTGGTATATGATCCCCAAGTGAATGGTGGTACCTGGTTTCTTTACATTTAGCTTTTTGTTCTTTGTCGTTCTTACTTCAAGTACTATTGCTGTCTAGGAACTTTGACCATTTGTACAGCAGAGTTCTTTTCTCAAGTTCTGTCTTGTTTTGGAGACTCTGATTTTTCTATTGTTAATATTTGCGAAAAGAATCATGCAAATTATCACTAATGTGCTTGCTCAGTCTTCTAGATCCAACTCAATCTATTGTCTTTCTCTTCTAGGTTCAAGAGTTCGGTACTACCCAGTGGGAATAATTTGATTTATTGAGAATCTGGCTCGAGGGAGTCAAATAAAAATTGAATCACAAAAAAGCACAAGCTGTTAGACTAGGAGCATATCTTCTAAAGCGGTTTGCTGAAATCTGATTTAAACTTGATCAGTATACATGCAAACATATAATACACATGATTGGCAGAAGACAGCAGCATAGATAACTCTAGAGTCATATATTTGGGGCTGGGGTAGTAGTATGTGATTTTGTATGTGTGGGGGGGTGGCAAATTTACTTTCCTAGTTTTGTTAAGTTAGGCTAATATTAGCATAATGACTTTGAGCTTCCTGAGCATGGCTCACTGGTCAATGAGGGGGGCAAGTGGGGCAGGCAGCTTGGGGTTAAAATTGGGATGTAACCGATGTACAGTAAAATGTCATCTCTCTATCTGGAACATTAAGGAAATGAGTTGTCCTGGTTACGGAGTTCATATGTATAAAAATAGGTTCATTTAAACTATTTTTGGTGAATATCTTTGAAAATGTATATATACTTCCTTGCCTTATTAAATAGAACATTCTAATTTGATCTTGTCTTGATGACTCAATCATAAATTATTCTAAAGGTCTGTGATAGAGCCTGTTGAGCACAGGGCTCTGTGCTTGAACCTGTAGGGGGATCTGGCTTGGAGCTCTCGTATCAACTTTTCAGTTTTCCTGTCCCCTTCATCAACTCGCAGGCTGCAGGCTGTCACTTTTTGATGCTGCCAGTGTGTGTCTCCCTGATGACCCACTGCCTCCAGGATACCTTGAACTGGCTTATTAAAATTGTGCTTAAAATACAAGTAAATCAACTCCAAATGTGAGCCCGAGTAGCTCCACTGTGTAAAGTATATGAGTTTTATTATATCACTTTTGGCTGATCAGTGGCCCATTTTACTTTTTACCTTTGTTTATGTCTCAGGAAAGTAAGGTTGCTAAATTACTGAGTTTCATGCAGGTGAAGTGTTTCTTTTCATCTAGTCTATTTTGACCACAGAAGATAGAATATTAACTGAAGGTGGGCTGGCATAGCTGTATGGGGCTAATGAAAAACCTAGTCATGATGCTTTGAATTTTTCTAGCCCTTTATACTGTTCAGAATGCTTCCCCTACTGGCATCTGCATCTATCATTTTGGTATAATGTTAACATTGCATCATTTGCGTAGTCATATGGCTATAAAATTATCTTAAACTGGCTTTACTGAAAGTACAAAATGCCTTCGTCTTTCATATGAGAAGTAAAAATGTCTAGTCTTTTGCTTTTCTTCTTCCTTAACTCTTATCCTTTCTTTTTCTAGGGTGCCTAGTCTATGTGAAGAAAAGACCTAAAATCACTACTTCTTGCTTTGTCTGCTGTACCCAAGGTAAATACCATTGGCTCCTCATACCCATTTACCCAAGGTAAATACCATTGGCTCCAAATACCCATTTGGTTCTTTGCGTGGAGGATAAGATGAAGTGAAGGGATAGAGAAGGCATATGCACATGACAAAGACAGGTGACAGGAATGCAAGGGGGGGCATACATTCAAGGCAACAATTAGGATTTTTAAGACATAATCCCTTCTGAAAATCATTAGCGAAGACTCTTCAAAGCTATCTCTGTCTAATTAGTTCAGAACTTTATATTCAGGAAGCACCTGGATTGTTAAAATATGTGTGATGGTGAAGGAAGTGACCCCAGCCAACCTGTGCCTCAAATGGGTTTGTTTTGTGCTGGGAGAGCACTATTTGACCACACACAGGAGAAAAAGATGTGCCCCCTTTTAATTCCTCCACTGACAGATGTGAATGTATGATTTATCATGTAAGGCCAAGACCTTCTACATGGCTGGGATTACACCAAGCATTCCAGACCTCCTCTGTGCCCCTTTCACTCTTCTGCATTGAACTACAACCTGTGTCACTACTGCAGGGATGTAGGCAGGGGGAGGGGAGCCAGAAAACATATACTTACAGTTATTTAGTAGTGGTGTAGGGTTGTAGATGACTTGTAAGAGCTATAAAAGCTAGACATAGAATCTTAGAAACCAGTGGAATCTGCCAACCTGGATGAAAGCATGAGAGACCATGCAGAGCATGAAAGGAAACCACCATTAAATGAAACCATTGTTTCCATGTGACCACATTCCTGCTGGTAGACTTGGCCCCTGGGGCCATCTCCTGGGGTCTGGGCCCTGTTAGAAAACTGAGGGGCAGATGATTTACAGGGACAATTAAACCCACTTGGGTCTCTATCATGAAGTATGAAGAGCAAGAGTTGGTTTCTGTCCATCAATCCATCCCACCATCCATCTACTAGTCCACCCATCCATCTATACATTTTTTTTTGCATAGATGCCAAAATGTCCATCTGATCATGTTGACTCCCCTGTTTAAACTTTTTCTGGCTTTGTCTGAGGAAGAAGTCTAGACTTTTTAATGTGGCCTCACTGGCCCCCACATAATCAGGCGTCTGCCTGCTTCTTTGGTGAGAGCTCTTGTCCCTTCCTCTCATCTCCTTATACATTCTACATTCGTAGTACATGGAGCTTTTTTCAATAACTTGAAGGAATTATTTTTTTCTTGCTTCTGTGGCTTTGGGCAAGTTGTTCTTTTTCTACATTCTCCACCTTTTGCTTTCATGACATCTAATTGTCATCATTTACTCCAACAGGCTTCACCTGAAGGGAATGAAGTTGCACCTGAAGGGTCCCAGTACTAAATGATCATACCACCCTGTAGCCTCCCATAACATCCCAGTAGTATAACTTCTTTTAACACATTTGTCTTGCCACTAGATTCTAAGTTCCTTAAGGGCAAAGATGGTACCTATATATTTTATTATTGAAACCTTAATACCCAGCATAGAGTTAGTCGGCCACACAAGTTTATAAATGTTTATTGTATAAAAACATGTGAAAGCTGGACAGTGAATATGGAAGCTTGAGGAAGAATCAATCCATTTCAGTTATGGTGTTGGTGAAGAATATTGAATATATGATGGACTGCCAGAAGAACAAACAAGTCTGTTTTAGAAGAGTGCTCCTTGTAAGAGAGGATGGTGAAACTTCATCTCACATACTTAGGACATGTTATCAGGAGGGACCAGTTCCTGGAGAAGGACATCATGGGTAGAAGTAGAGGGTCAGCAAAAAAGAAGACCCACAATGAGATGGTCTGACACAGTAGCAGCAACAATAGGTTCAAACATAACAATGATTGTGATGATGGCACAGGACTGGGCAGTGTTTCATTCTGTTGTATATAGGGTCAGTATGAATTGGAACCAACTCAATGGCACCTAACAATAACATTGTATAAAAACGTAAAACCATGATTAGCAATATTGTTTAAAGATTGGGTTTCATTTTCAAGCTATTTGGAGCTGTATTCTATCTTCATCATTTATTAAATGCATGACTTTGGGCAATTTACTTTATCAGCCTGTATCTTTACTTCCTTGTCTATTAAAATGAATAATACTATATACTTCTTAGGATTGTGGTTAAATGAGATAACCCATGTCAATCACTCAGACTAGTGCTAGTACCTGGAATATACTTAATTATATCTGATTATAATTAAGTATCTTCTATATGCATGGGTTTGGCTTGAACCTGTGATAAACCCAGTGCCATCGAGTTGATTCCGACTTATAGTGACGAAGAACCTGTGATATAAAAATAGGTAACATACAAATCACTATAGGGAACTGCTTAATTCCTCTAAACTTTATAGATGGCTCTCTGAGGCTAATTTAACACCACCACGGAATCTGGGAAATACTTTGCCCTAAATCTAACTTGGGGGCTCAGGACCATCATGCTTGCTGCTAATCTGGCATGATCTTCTTAAGAAGCTTGACTCCACCCCATTCCTGAGGTTCAATCACTGTTAGAGCTCCTAGTGTGCTCCCTTGTGCCTTTGTTTATTTGACAGGATTCTAGTGCTTTTAAAAATGAGCTCTGTATTGATCACCAGCGAGCCTTCTTTCCATATCGTGATGAGTGCAGTCCTTTTCCTAAAGCCCAGGCCCTTCTGGTGCCATGCTACTGCTCTGATGCTGACTCCTATTCATATTACTTTTGTAATATGTCTAGAATGCCCATATTTTTCTAGAATGCCCTTCACTATGTTCTACCTGCCTGACTTTTTGGCCCTCTATAACTCTGCCTGTCTGGACTGCTGTCTCTCTCCTGTACAGTTATGTGCTCTGATGACCTGCTTAGAATAGCTGAGTCTACCGCCTATTGCTTATCCTACCCTATTTTAAGTCCCTCAATCTGAGACTGTCTTCTCAGCTTTATCATGCCATTATCCAAAATTTGTTCAGAAAGTCCCGGCCCTCAAGAAACTACAATCTCATATGGGAGATAATGCATATCCTTCAATGCAATTAAAGAAGGTCAAAAGTCAGAAGTGCCTTGGAACATTGGTGGAAATTGTCTACTTATAAAAAGACATGAAGGAGAAGACAGGAATATAACAGGAGAGAATGCTTATGCCCAATGAAATCCATATTAAAAGTTCAGGAAAGAGTCAGATTAACAGCAAGCAAACTCTGTCTCCACAGGACTCTTGATTGTCTCCCAGCTCTTACTGGCAATGGAGGAATCCTACCATTAACACCAGAGTACGTAACTATGGCTGCAGGAAGGACTCCAGCTTTCCACTACAAAATTTTATGTGGCTTGGCATCCATTTCTTGGAGAATGCCCTGGTGTACCATCCAAGAGATTATAATTGGGACAACCAAATTCTTGATCAAACTCTATAGTATTACATGGGCAAAATAAGTGGTTTGGATAGAGATTGAGGATGGGAAAGCATAAAGGCACTGAACTGGAAAAGAAAAATAACTCCCTGCTGTTTTATTTTTCTGTTACACGGCCTTCATGATGTCATGGTAGTTCAATAAAAATTGGGGTGTATCTCTTTCTTTTTAAGGAATTAAATTTAAAGACAAATAATTATTGGTATAATCACCCGACTTAGTCTAGGTAGGTAAACACAATTGATAATGATGATTTATATTAATTATCCCTTTCTCTCCTTGGAAATGTATTAGAGGGCAGAGGAGTTTCTTCTTCATCACCACCCAGAGGACTTCCAGTGAAGTGAGAGGGAAAATTCCGTCTTTCAGTTAGTGGTCTGGCATCTGTTTATATCATATAGGTAAATGAGAAAGGACTTTAGCATCAGACAGATTTAAGTTTGAGCCTCTCCACCACTTACTTTCTTCCTCTGATAGAACCTTTCTCTCTCTGAGCCTCATACATTCAGTAAAATAAAAGGAATGATATCTATCTCAGAGTATTTGTGAGTATTAAATTACATGAAGAATCTGGCACAGTGAGTAGTACATGTAGACACATAATCAATGAACTATCAGCTATTCTTGCTAATTACAGTCAGTGAATATGGAAGCAGGTTCACCCTGGGAAGAATACTTCAAAACATGGCCATTTTTGAGCACCACTTGGTGAAACAATTAATTCTTTCTCATCAGCAAACTCCTAGAGCTTGTCCACTGGTTCGTTTTGGTGATCTCCTCTCCCCTCCTTCCTTGTCTTCTGCCTACAGATATAAAAAAGTCATTCTTATCTGTATAAATAATCTATTTCCCTCTATACTGAAGATGCTAAAAACTTGTTTCAATTAATTTCTCTCCCAAACTCCATCTTGCTAGTCAGGATGGCGAGACTTTGTCTCACATACTTTGGACATGTTAACAGGAGGGACCAGTCCCTGGAGGAGGACATCATTCTTGGTAGCCACTAAAAAACCCACTGCCATCGACATTCTTGGTAGAGGGTCGGCAAAAGAGAGGAAGACCCTAATCTATAAGGGCTGACACAGTGGCTACAACGATGGGCTCAAGCATAGCAACAATTTCGAGAGTGGCACAGGATTGGGCAGTGTTTCGTTCTGTTGTACATGGGGTCACTATGAGTCAAAACCTACTTAAAGGTACCTAACAACAATTTCCTTCTGAACACATGGAGAAGTTGTCATTTTCTTATTACCATTAACAAGTTCAATGTCTTCTTACCCCTCCCTTCCCCCAAACATTCTTCTATCTGTTTCCTTGGTTCTGTCATTGGTGCTATTATTCTCTCATTCATTTATTTTTTTTAATTTCTATTGTACATTAAGTGAAAGTTTACAATTCAAGACGGCCTCTCATACAAAAATTTATATACACCTTGGTATATACTCCTAGTTGCTCTCCCTCTGATGAGACAGCACACTCCTTCCCTCCACTCTCTATTTTCTTATCCGTCCAGCCAGCTTATGGCCCCCTCTGGCCTCTCATCTCCCCTCCAGACAGGAGCTGCCCACATAGCCTCATGTATCTACTTGATCCAAGAAGCTCCTCACTAATATCATTTTCTATTCCATAGATCTAGTCCAAACTCTGTCTGAAGAGTTGGCTTTGGGAATGGTTCCTGTCTTGAGCTAACAGAAGGGCTGGGGACTGTGACCTCTGGAGTCCTTCTAATCTCAGTCAGACCGTTAAGTCTGGTCTTTTTATAAGAATTTGGGATCTGCATCCCACTGCTCTCCTGTTCCCTCAGGAGTTTTCTGTTGTGTTCCCTGTCAGGGCAATCATTGGTTGTAGCCACACACCGTCTGGATCTTCTGGTCTCAGGCTGATGTAGCCTCTGGTTTATGTGGTCCTTTCTGTCTCTTGGGCTCATAATTCCTTTGTGTCTTTGGTGTACTTCACTCCCCTTTGCTGCAGGTGGGTTCAGACCAGTTGATGCATCTTAGATGGCTGCTTGCTAGTGCTTAAGACCCCAGATGCCACTCTCCGAAGCGGGATGCAGAGTGATTTCTTAATAGATTTTATTATGCCAATTGACTTAGATGTCCCCTGAAACCAAAACCCCTGCCCCTGCTATGCTGGCCTTTGAAGCGTTCAGTTTACTCACGGGACTTCTTTGCTTTTGGTTTAGCCCAGTTGTGATGATCTCTCCTGTATTGTGTATTGTCTTTCCCTTCACCTAAAATAGTTCCTATTTACTATCTACTTAGTGAAAATCCTTCTCCCTCAATCCCTTCCCACTCTCGTAACCATTAAAGAATATTTTCTCCTCCATTTAACCTACTTTTGGAGTTCTTATAATAGTGGTCTCATACAATATTTGTCCTTTTGCAACTGACTAATTTCACTCAGCATAATGCCTTCCATATTCCTCAATGCTATCAAATGTTTTGCAGATTCATCATTGTTCTTTATCAATGTGTAGTATTCCGTTGTGTGAATATACCATAATTTATTTATCCACTCATCCTTTGATGGGCACCTTTGTTGCTTCCATCGTTTTGCTATTATAAACAGTGCAGCAGTGAACATGATTGTGCACATGTAAAGGCTCTTATTTCTCTAGGATATATTCCAAGGACTGGGATTGCTGGATCATATGGTAGTTGTACTTCTAGTTTTTTAAAGAAGCGCCAAATCGATTTCCAGTTATCTAGTTTTTCTTCTGCATTGTTAGTAATGTTTTTTATACTGTTTATGCCATGTATTAGGGCTCGTAGCTTTGTGCCTATTTTATCTTCCATGATCTTCATCATTTTAGATTTTATATTTAGGTCTTTGATCCATTTTGAGTTCATTTTTGTGCATGGTGTGAGGTATGCGTCTTGTTTCATTTTTTTTGCAGATGGATATCCAGTTATGCCAGTACCATTTGTTAAAGAGACTTGTCTTTTCCCCATTTAACTGACTTTGGGCCCTTGTCTAATACCAGCTGTTCATATGTGGATGGATTTATGTCTGGATTCTCAATTCTGTTCCATTGGTCTACGTATCTGTTGTTGTACCAGTACCAGGCTGTTTTGACTAATGTGGTGGTATAATAGGTTCTAAAATCATGTAGAATGAGGCCTCCCACTTTGTTCTTCTTTTTCAGTAATGCTTTACTTATCCAGGGCTTCTTTCCCTTCCATTTGAAGTTGGTGATTTGTTTCTCCATCTCATTAAAGAACGTCGTTGGAATTTGTATCAGAATTGCATCGCACCTATAGATGCCTTTTGGTAGAATAGACATTTTTACAATGTTAAGTCTTCCTAACCATGCGCAAGGTATATTTTCCCACTTGTGTATGTCTCTTTTGGTTTCTTGAAGTAGTGCCTTTTAGTTTTCTTTGTATAGGACTTTTACGTCTCTGGTAAGATTTATTCCTAAGCATTTAATCTTCCTGGGGGCTACTGTAAATGGTATTGATTTGGTGATTTCCTCTTTGATGTTCTTTTTGTTGGTTTAGAGGAATCCAACTAATTTTTGTGTTTATCTTGTATCCTGATACTCTGCTGAACTCTTCTATTAGTTTCAGTAGTTTTCTTAAGGATTCCTTAGGTTTTCTGTGTGTAAGATCATGTCATCTCTAAATAAAGATATTTTTATTTTGTCCGTACCAATCTGCATGCCCTTTACTTTATCTAACCTAATTGCTCTGGCTACGACCTCCAGCACAAGGTTAAATAAGAGTGGTGATAAAGGGCATCCTTGTCTGGTTTCTGTTCTCAATGGGAATGCTTTCAGACTCTCTCCATTTAGGATGATATTGGCTGTTGGCTTTGTATAAATACCCTTTATTATGCTGAGGAATTCTTCTATTCCTATTTTGTTGAGAGTTTTTATCATGAATGGGTGTTGAACTTTGTCAAATGCCTTTTCTGCATCAATTAATAAGATCATGTGATTCTTGTCTTTTGTTTTATTTATATAACCAATTACATTAATTGTTTTTCTAATGTTGAACCATCCCTGCATACCTGGTACGAATCCCACTTGATCATGGTGAATTATTTTTTTGATATGTTGTTGAATTCTGTTGAGGATTTTTGCATCTAAGTTTATAAGGCATATAGGTCTGTAATTTTCTTTTTTTGTGGTATCTTTACCTGAGTTTGTTATCAGGGGTATGCTGGCTTCATAGAACGAGTTTGGTAGTATTCCATCCTTTTCTACACTCTGCAATGGTTTTTGTAGTAATGGTGTTAACTCTTCTCTGAAAGTTTGGTAGAACTCTGCAGTGAAGCTGTCCAGGCCAGGGCTTTTTGGCGGATTTTTCTGATTACATCTTCAATCTCTTCTTTTGTTATGAGTTTATTTAGTTGTTCTACCTCTGTTTGTGTAAGTTGATGCAGGTAGTGTGTTTCTAGGAATTCTTCCAGGTTTTCAAATTTGTTAGAGTATAATTTTTTGTAGTAATCTAATATGATTCTTTTAATTACAGTTGGATTTGTTGTGATATCGCCCATCTCATTTCTTATTTGGGTTATTTTCTTCCTCTCCTGTTTTTCTTTTGTCAGTTTGGCCAATGGTTTAACAATTTTGTTACTTTTTTCAAGGAACCAGCTTTTGGTATTAACTTTTTCGATTCTTTTTGTGTTTTCTATTTCATTTATTTCTGCTCTAATTTTTATTATTTGCTTTCTTCTGATGACTGAGGGTTTCTTTTGTTGCCCTCTTTCTATTTGTTCAAGTTGTAGGGATAATTCTTTGATTTTGGCCCTTTCTTCTTTTTGGATGTGTGCATTTATTGATATAAATTGACCTCTAAGCACTGCTTTCGCTGTGTCCCAAAGGTTCTGATAGGAAGTGTTTTCATTCTCATTGGATTCTGTGAATTTCTTTATTCCATCCTTGATGTCTTCTAAAACCCAGTCATTTTTGAGCAGGGTACTGTTCAGTTTCCAAGTGTTTGATTTCTTTTCCCTGCTTTTTCTGTTATTGATTTCCACTTTTATGGCCTTATGGTCAGAGAAGGTGCTTTGTAATATTTCAGTGTTTGGATTCTGCTAAGGCTTGCTTTATGACCTAATATGTGGTATACTCTGGAGAATGTTCCATGTGCACTAGAAAAAAAGTATGCTTGACTGCTCTTGGTTGGAGTGTTCTGTATATATCTGTGATGTCAAATTGGTTGATTGTGGCATTTAGATCTTCTGTGTCTTTATTGAGCTTCTTTCTGGATGTCCTGTGCTTCACCGAAAGTGGTATATTGAAGTCTCCTACTGTAATTGTGGAGCTGTCGATCTCACTTTTCAGTGCTGTTAGAGTTTGTTTTATGTATCTTGCAGCCCTGTCATTGGGTGCATAAATATTTAATATGGTTATATCTTCTTGGTGTATTGTCCCTTTAATCAATATATAGTGTCCTTCTTTATCCTTCGTGGTGAATTCAACTTTAAAGTCTATTTTGTCAGAAATTAATATTGCCACCCCTTCTCTTTTTTTGATTGTTGTTTGCTTGATATATTTTTCTTCCCTTTGAGTTTTAGTTTGTTTGTTTCTCTAAGTCTAAGGTGTGTCTCTTGTATGCACTATATAGACAGATGTTGTTTTTGCAATACATTCTTCCACTCTCTGTCTCTTTATTGGTGGATTTAGTCCGTTTACATTCTGCATAATTTTGGATAGGTATTGGTTTAGTGCTCTCATTTTGATGTCTTTTTTTATATATTGTCGGCAGTTCCTTTTTCCCACTTAATTTTTCATACTGAGTTTATCTTTATATATTGTCTTTTCCTCTTATTTGTTATTATTGATTTTGTTTCTGCCTAGTCTCTATTTTTTTCTTGTACTTTATTTTAATGAATAGGGTTATTAGTCTCCTTGTGGTCACCTTAATATTTACTCCTATTTTTCTAAGTTTAGATCTAAGACTACATTTCTTAGTCCCTCTTTATTGTTTTAATGTTGTCTTCTTTTACATAATAACATCACTTTTTACCTGTTTTGAGCATTTTTTTTATCTTGATTAATTTTTGTGATTTCCTTGTCTGGGTTGACGTCCTATTGCTCTACCCAGTGTTGTAGTCTTGGGTTGATACCCGATATTATTGATTTTCTAGCCAAAGAACTCCCTTTAGTATTTCTTGTAGTTTTGGTTTGGTTTTTACGAATTCCCTAAACTTCTGTTTATCCGGAAATGTCCAAATTTCGCCTTCGTATTTGAGAGACAGATTTGCTGGATATGTGATTCTTAGTTGGCAATTATTTTCCTTCAATTTTTTATATAAGTCACCCCATTGCCTTCTTGCCTGTATGGTTTCTGCTGAGTAGTCTGAGCTTATTCTTATTGACTCTCCTTTGTAGATGAGTTTTTGTTTATCCCTAGCTGCTCTTAAAATTCTCTTTATCTTTGGTTTTGGTAAGTTTGATTACAATATGTCCTGTTGACTTTCTTTTAAAATCTACCTTATGTGGAGTCCAATGAGCCTCTTGGATAGATATCTTCTCATTTTTCACTATATCAGGGAAGTTTTCTGCCAAAAAAATCTTCAACAATTCTCTCTGTATTTGCTGTTATCCCTCCCTGTTCTGGTTTCTGCAAATGAATGCTCTTCTTATGTCTGCATGTCAAAATTTGCCTCATTCTACAGTTTTGCTTAAATCCATCCTCTTCAATCAGCATTTGTCGTAATCTTATTCTTGTACGTAGCATTCATTTTAATTTGCCTTGTACTAAAATGAGTCATTTCTATCTTTTATACCCTAGCTAGGTCGAACACTGCTTGAGGATATTTGTCTAAGTGTTCTTCCAATTACACACCCCAGTTACTTCCAAAATTTTGTGTTTCACAAGTTTGTTGAATAAACGAATGAATGAGTGAGTGAATCAAATTTACATCACATGAAGTCAGGGACTTTGTCCATCTGCTTATCCTTAGTCATTAGAGCAGTTCCTGGTACATGGTAGATGCTCAATAAATATTTATTGAATGAAAAATAAATAAATGAATGAATACATGAGTTAATGAATGAATAGAAAGAAAGCAATTCCTGATTTTTTCTATTTTAAGAAATTCCACTCTACATTATATTAAGAAATGATTTTGATTATTTTAAACAGTAATTTATTTGAATAGTCCAGAAACTCAATTCTGTTATCATCCCAGTTTTCATTCATGCTCAAGACCTTTTCCCAGACAGTGAGAATGAGAAATGGTACACTATACTCAAGAGGAGCTTCACTTATAAAGTGAAATATTTTAGAGCTTCTAACAAGACAAATAGTATGTTGGAGACTTCAGGCCAAGTCAGACAGAGATTGTCCCAGTAGGCAGAAGGGACCATTGACTGTGCCCTGGTTAGGGTGATCTGGTAGATCCTGGAAGTCCTTCCTGGCCTGGAATCTCCTTTTCTGCTGAGCAACTTTGTCTGCACTTGACAGACTTACGTTCCATGTAGTGGTTGCCAGACTTTAATGTACTTTAATTTACATCAGAATCATGGAGGGAATAGGGAATGTTCTTATTACAATTGCAAATTCACAGTCCTACCATTCAAACATTCTGAGTTAGTTGGCCTGTGATGGGTCCCAGGAAACGGTGTTTTTATCAGTCATGAATCAGAATCCCATGACTCTGATGTTGGTGGTCTGTAGATGGCATTTTGAGAAACACTAGTTTTGTGTGTGTGTGTGTGTGTGTGTGTAGAATTCAAAAAAAGGAAAAGTGCCGTAAGGTACTACGATGAATGTCTATATAGGATCCAGTGGGGACAAAAAAGAGGAAATTATCACCATTTGCTATGGATTCTAGATCTTTGTTCTGAATCTTGGCTGGGTGAACATTTTTGCTTTTGCAATAACTTGTAACTTTTCTAGGATTCATGGAGGGAATAACTGAAGTCTTAAAAGAGCTAGGACATCCATGGAAGTTGAAAGTTTTGATGAGGCTACTTCTTTCCTAGAAAATCTCAGGAAGGCGTCCATGTATATTATATATTTCTGAGAATCCTCCCACTAACCTTGCTGCTAGCAAAAGAGTAATGAAAGCTTATCATGTTGGACATGTGCCCAGGATGTGGACAGCAGGGATGAAGGGTTCTGTGGGGCAGAAGTGTTCCATAAGTTCTCAGGAAAACTTAGTTCCAAGCCAAGATGTCAGTGCAATTTAGAGTAACTGAATTTTGTCTGTAAGGGCACTATATCTGATGATGTTCCTAAACTTGAACTTGTTGGTGCAGTGTTTCACTTTGAGCTCTGGATTTGTCTTCCCCTATAATCCCTGTTTTTTTTTTATAATCCCTGTGGATGGGACCAATAGGGGGCCTGAGGAGAAAAGGTGCTTGGCTTGGTAAGTACTCAATAATCCTACTAACATCATATAGCCTGGGGTCATTGGAGATGTGTTTTATAAGCACTGTTAAGTTTAATCTATTTTATTCCTAGTGCAATTATCTGTTGGAATTTTATAGGACTGTGGATATACCAAGAGGAGGGATTTAATCCTTAAGCACTTTCAACCCAATCAGTTCTCATTTGGAGGAGATGCCTTGGGTATGGAAACTTGCCACATGTTATCAGAGCATGTCGGTTCATTGCCCACCTGGGGAGTTGACAAATACAAGAGAATGTTCTGATTTAGTATCATTTTTGGCATTTAGTTGGTGTATCTGTCTTCGGAGCTGCCTCTAGGGCTCAGTATTTGTCAGCTGTGCCTATGTTGGGCAGACATGGAGATTTTTTAAGTACCTCAGATTCCAGGGCTAGGACCCTGACTGTGGCAATTGGAGTGAGGGGGAACACAGTGCTGTAGGTGTATTGTTATTCTTCATGGAAAGCCATGCCTGGGGAATTGAATGATAATCAACCTATTTCCAATACATATTTTATTGTATTTCTTTGCATATCCAATCAAAACTGTGAGCCCAGTTACTGGTGCTACTATTTAACAGAGGAGAAAACTGAGCACCAGAGAAGGAGAAATGATTAAATAAATTTTTGTTTATTTAATTTTATTTGGTTTATTTCTTTGATGTTTAGTACACAATCATTAAAATACTAGTTTTGAATAGAATTAATAATATGAAACTTTGCTCACAATAGATTACTAGATAATAATAACCATAGCATTTAATTTTTTAGCCAGAAAGAAGAAAGCCAATAAAATAAACTCCACAAATCAAAATATAAGTTAAGTATAAGGATTATGGAATTAAAATAGCCAGGTTTCAAATTTTCTTAAAGAGGCTAGGTAGCTTTTTCAAAGTCACTTAATTGCTGCATAATTTTGAAAAAAAGTTACTTAACATCTTTAAGATTTTTTTTAATTAATAAAATTGGAATAATAATCATAGTAACTTCTTCACAGAGCTGTTTCAACTATTTAACATAATAATATATGTAAAGTGCTAGATTCATTACCTGATACAAAATAAAAGCTCAGTAAAGGCCATTGTAAGTACACACATAAACACAAACACACATACGCATACACACAAAAACACTTCATATGCTTTCTCATGTTTGCTGTCTTGGTAATCAGTTTTTCCTCTCTCTGCCATTAATACTAAGCTTATGAGGATAGGGTAGTTACCATCTAGAACTGCACGGTCTAATACAGGAGCCATTACCCATTTGTGGCCATTGAGCACTTGAAATATGGCTAGACCAAATTCAGATGTACTAATAGTGCAACAGCTGCTGAATTTTGAAGACATAGAAAAGAACAATGTAAAAGATCTCATTAATAATTTGCTTATATTGTTTCTATATTGAAATATTTTTAATGTGTTCAAATTAATAATAAATATGTTAAGTATAGTATGGGTTAAATATACTATGTTATTCAGTTTAATTTTAGCTTTCCATTTTACTTTTTAAATATGATTACTAGAGAATTATAAATTACATATGTGGTTTGCATTAGTGGCTCACATTATATTTCCATTGGACAGCACAAGTTGAGAATAGAAGAGGAAGAAGGAAGATAATGGAAATTGTCACTAAACAGGAATGAGAAGTAAAAAGCAGTCTGGCACAGGAAAGAAAGAGAAATTCCGCAGCGGCCATTTCACTGTGGTATGTAAGTATGGGATGTGTGTGTTGCGGGGGAGGTTATGTGTTAGCGTAAGTATGAATATTGGGGTGGGACTGGGGATGTGGAAAGTAACTGAGAGTTCAGAGCCAGCAGTCTTGATTTTGGGTAGCCATGGCAATGGATAAAGAGTCCTTGTAGCCCAGGACATGGGCTAGACCACCTAAAGCCGAGGATTGATGGAGGATTGATGGATTGTGCTCAGAGGTTCCATGGAACCAGTCAGTCAGCAGAGACCAGTAGAGAAAAACAGTCCTGGACTACACCCCAACCCCAGCTTTCAGTTCTGAGTACATATATATAGGCTTCCCTTGCATAGGTTCTATTTGGAGAAGGAATTATTTTGGAGGAGAGAAATAACCTGGAGGGAGAGTTTGAACTTTGATTTGCTTTAATGTTTTCCCAAAATGAGTTTTTTAATGAAAAAAAAAAGTCACCTTCAATTAACAAAGTTAACATTTTCTTTTATGACTAGTGGTTGAACAAGATAGAGCTAGAAAGGCAGATAACATATGTTCATATAGAAGACAATACAGTAAAAATATCTCTGTTTGGTGGTATTACCTGTTGTTTTTACTTTTGTATTTAAGTGAAAGCGATAATTTAAAACGAAATAGGTGACAAAAAATCCCCTTTCTCGGTACAGTGTTTGCTATGTGAACAAATTCTAAATCCCCTAAAAGGAATTCAGATCCATTAAACTCTCCTAAATTCCTTGCCTTAGTCTGGCTTTCTCTGAAAGCAGAACTGGAGACAAAGGCTTATAGGTATGTACCTTACTTGGAAAGTGAACGCACAGAGCAAGAATGAGAGACGAGGAAGAGTGAAACAGGGACTGAGATAAAGCCAAAGGAAGGGTGCATGATTAAGTTTTCCCTCACTACGGTAGACTATGCTCAAGCATATGGGATCTTCTTAGGTTCCTTATGAGATATATCTCAGAGCTGTCTGCCCAGTGGGCAAGGCAGAAGCACTTATGGGCAGGCTTCTGCCTGCCATCAAGGGTAGCCCTTTGGACATTAGTTCCCCCTACTTCCTGTTTGGGCACCAATGAGTGCTGAGTGCATTCCCCTGGGTGTTTCCTAGTTGCTACATCAGAGAAGGAAGTGAGAGGTATGTGGCATGGCCCGAGGCAAGGTACTGTCAGGAGTTCTTTCCCAAAGTTATTTGAGCCTTCACAGAGCAGTTTCCTGCAGTAGTGGGGCTGAGTGGATTTGAAGAGGAACACAGGAGGTGTCTGACAAACTCATTACACTTTTTTAGAAAAAGCAACTACACATACCCTCTATGACAACACTGAAGGGAATATTCTTGCAAAGAGAATTATATTTGAAGCCACACTAGTGCTTCTCTCCTGCTTCCTAGTCCTGCTCTTTCAACTGTACCTGCCTTACATTTCTCTTTAGATCCCACTGTCACCTTAAACTTACCACATCCTAAACCATATTTTCATTTTCTTCACAACTGCATCCTATTTCTGACTTTCCTATTTCTGTTCTATTCTCACTATCCTGACCTGTATCAAGACCTCATCTCCACTTGCCTGAATCACCTCAATAGACTCTCATCTGGGGGTTTTCTTATTACTTGATATCCTTTCAATCCATTCTGCTCACCAAATCCAGGTTCATCTTGCTAAAACATCATTTATTTAAAAAAAAAAATTGTGTCATTCTTCTTTTCAAAAACCTTTAATAAAATGGCACCCATTTGCCACAAGATAGAATCCACACCATTTAGCCTGGTATTTGGGGCTCTTCCAATTTCAACCTGAATTATCATTCTAATCGCTCTAATTCCTCAGCCTAGCTTTCTCTTCTAACCAAGGCTAATTGCTCTCTACCCTTCATGGACTGGGGATGGTAGAAATGTGCTGAGTTGTTTTGTACACAGGCAAAAGGGCAGGTTTTCAGGTTGGGGATGGGAAGAAGAGTTTTTATTTTTGGACACTTGAAGGTTGATGAACCTCTTAGATAAATTAAAATTTCCTTCTCAACTGACTTATTTGAGGAAACAAAAGACTCTCATTCTAATGAAAATTGAGATAAGGAGAAGGAACAGAAAAAGGGGGCAAAGGAAGGGGGTTTAATTGACCATTTTTCACGATATGAGCTTCTCATTATACCACAAAAAATGCAGACTATAGAAAGGTGGTGCTTCAAATACCTGTTTATTTGGGCATTTGCTCTTGGTTGTTTTTCCAGGATAAGAGGAAGCTTTTGAGGCCCACCTTCAAATGGCACATTCCCTGGAGGGTGACTGAGATAAATGGAATTGCTCATGGACTCAGATAGTATTAATATTTCTCAGACTTTACACTTATGGAGTCCTTTATACTTTCCAAATAGCTTTCAAGATCATTAACTCGTGGCACTGCCTCAAGACCATGAGATTAACATAAAGTAGGCAATATTATCCCTATTTTGGACAAGAACAATCTGGGACACAGAATTTAGCTGACTTACTCAAGACTATGAAGCAACATTTTGATATTAGCCTCAAAAGCTGATTTCAATGTCCTTTCCATTGCTTTGCACTGACAAAATGCAAAAACCACTCATCACCTGAAATGTCTAGCCTTAACTGGGTAAAGAAGTAGATGTTTCCTGGTATATCTGTAAGGATTAGTTTTTTACTTGCAGAGGTGAGTTTCCCCTGGGAAATCCATGGCAAAGTTTTCATTATTTACACAATTCAATTATTATTTACATTGGTTTTTGGTTGAGGGAAAAAATAATATCCTGCTAATTCTTACCTTTACAATTCAAAGAAGTTTGACATATGCAGTAATCCAACTCCGTTTCTGAATGTTTATTTTTTATTATAAAAGTAATGAATGCTGATTATAGTAATATTGGAAAATGCAGATGGTGGAAAGTAGAATTTATTTTTATTTTTTCATTGAAGTATAATTTGCATACAGTGAAATGCTCAGATCTTTAGTGTACAGTGTGATGAGTTTTGCTAAGTCTTCACATCTATGTGACCCATACTAGAGCCAAGATATAAAACATTTCCATGACTTGGAAGCTCCCTAATGCCCCTTTTCTGTCTATACCCACCTGCCTCTTCCCCCAACCCAGGCAACCACTGTTCTGATTTCTATCAGGAAGATGGAATTAAAAAAAAAAAAAATACTCAAGTTGTGCTACTCACTGAAAATCTCTGCTTAGCCTACCAGCAGCTTTTGACATCAGTGCTCACTCATTTCTTTTGTGAAACTCACCTTGCCTTGGCTTCCAAAGCATAGCGTTCTCTCATTACTCCTCTCATCAGTCTGGCTGCTACTTCTCCGTCACCTTTGCTCAGTTTTCCTCATCTTCCCAACTTCTAGTTGGATGGGGTCAGTGCTTGGCTCTCTTCTGTTGTCTGTCAACAAACTGTTCATAGTGATCTCATCAAGTCCTGTCCCTTCCAGTGCTATCTATAAGCTGATAAATCCCAAATGTGTACCCATACCCCTGACCTCTCTGTTCAACTTTAATCATATATCCAACTTCCTCCTCACATACTCACTTTAACGTCTAGCTGGTTATCTCAGAGGTAACATGTCCCAGACTAAGCCTTGACTTTCACATTCCCCAAACCTGCTTTTCTTCATTACTCCCCATTTCAGAAAATGGAAACTGCAGTTGCTTAAGCCAAAAGGCTTGAAGTCATTTTTTTTTTTTTTTCAGATTGAAATGATAGCCTATTCATCAGATGGCTATATATATATATATTTTATTGTACTTTAGATGAAAATTTACAGAGCAAGTTAGTTTCTCATTAAACAATTAATGCACGTATTGTTTTGTGACACTGGTTGTCAACCCCATGATGTGTCAACACTCTCCCCTTCTTGGCCTTGGGTTCCCCATTTCCATTCGTTCGGCTTTCCTATCCCCTCTTGCCTTCTTGTCCTTGCTGCTGGGCTGGTGTGCCCATTTAGTCTCATTTTGTTTTATGGGCCTGCCTAATATTTGGCTGAAGGGTGAACCTCAGGAGTGACTTCACTACTGAGTTCAAAGGGTGTCTGGGGGCCATACTCTTGGGGTTTCTCCAACCTCTGTCAGACCAGTAAGTCTGGTCTTTTTTAGTGAGTTAGAATTTTGTTCTACATTTTTCTCCAGCTCTGTCTGGGATCCTCTATTGTGATCCCTGTCAGAGCAGCCAATGGTGGTAGCCGGGCACCATCTAGTTAGTTGTGCTGGACTCAGTATGGTGGAGAATATGGTAGTTGTGGTCTATTAGTCCTTTGGACTGATCTTTCCCTGTGTCTTTGGTTTTCTTCATTCTCTCTTGTTCCAGATGGGGTGGGACCAGTGGAGTATCTTAGATGGCTGCTTACAAGATTTTAAGACCCCAGATGCTATTGAAGTCATTCTTGACTTGACTCTTTCATACCATACAATGACTGTTAGGAAATCCTGTCAGTTCTATTTCACAGTATGTTACAGAATCTGACAGATTCTTACCACCTTCCAAACTACCAAAGTTGAATCCAATTCACCTCCATTATTGTTCCTCTGAACTAATATAGTAGTTTCTAAATGGTTGACCTACCACCTGTAGTCTAGCCTTAGTCTCCACACAGCAGGTAGACTGAAACTTTTAAATGTAAAAAGCTTCTCCCGAGCTACAATCATTTTTATATTTAATTTTGTATCTTGATGTTATTCACTCAATATTACGACATAGAATTTTTTCATGTCATTACAAACTCTTTATAAACATAGCGTTTAGTGATTGTATTGTTATTCTATGAAATATATGTCATGATTTGCTTATACATCCTCTTATCATTGGATATTTAGACAGTTATTTTAACTACTGTTAGCAATATGGCAAGAAAAATCTTGGTACACAAAGTCACCCATCCCTCATAACTTCAATTCTGGGTGGATATTAGGAGTTGTTTGGTTAAAGTATGCAAGTATTTTGATATTGTAGCTACATATTGTCATGTTGCTGTTTGAAAGGAGTGGACCGATGTATACTCCCACCAGTAGGCTCCATACCACCAGTAGTGCTAACAATAAAATAGATTTTTTTCCTAAATATGCTGAATTTTGTTAACAACTTTAAAGGTGATATAGATAAAAGGTCAACTCAAAATGGCCTACATTTATTTGAGTTTAATAAAATAGTTTATGTAAATTACTTTGGAGTTCATACTTGGTATTATTAATTGTAAGTCAGTGCAGATAGTCCTCCAGTACCATATGCTTGCTGCAGAATTGGTATTCCATATAGTGATATTGTTTAGGTGATGACCTTTGGATACATAAAGACATGAGTTTGATTAATGGCTTAATATCTTAGTACCCATGAATTTGGACTAGCCACTTCACATCTTTCAGCCCTAGTGTTCTCATGTATAAAATGGGGATAACAAAATTTGCCTTGCAGAAGTGTTGTGAAAATGAAACGAGAGACACCACTTAAAAAAAAAAAAAAATATGTGGCTAGCTCTCAATAAATGTTAGTTCCTATCCTCCCTTCCAAAGTTACCTCCTTTTTTAGGTTCAGATCCCTACTCTGACTTACATGGAAATAAATCGAAACTAAACCATTTTTTCTGTGGCTTGCTAAACTCTTGTGAATATAAGAAAGGTTTTTACATTGTTTTTAATGTATGTAAGTGATTGTTTATACATACATACAAGAATAGAAAAATTAGAGAGTGCTGGAGCTGTTCTCAGGGCAAGGTAGACATCTGTCATGCCAGGATGTGGGAAGCGTCAGGTCAGGATTGCACTATAGAGACTGGGACTGAGAAACTGGCTGGGGTCCTGATCTTGAATGGGATGTGGGGTGAAGATGTAAAGGGGCGAATGGTGAGATGAGTTGAACGGCAGAACTGTGATGGTTCCAGAGATCAGGGCCAAGCAAAAAGTAGTTGTCTGAGGCTCAAACAAAAAAAAAACAAAACAAACTTTTTTTGTTTGAGGTTGGCCTAGATGGATGCCATTCCTAGTGGAACAGATGAGGGGGCAGGGATCCCAAGAGTGAAACACCTAAGTCATGGTACCAGCAATTACAGCCCACTTTTAAAGATCTTTTTATTTTGCAATAATTTCTAATTTATAGAAATGTTTTAAGAATAGTACAAAGCACTTCTCTATACCCTTTTCCAGATTCAGTGATTTTGAATACTTTTTCACATTTGGTTCATTATTTTCTCTCTATATATTTATAACCTTCTAAACTTTTTTAAACTTTAATACTTTAATGTGTATTTTCTAAGAACAAGAATTTTCTCTTACATAACCATACGATAGTTATCAATTTGAGGAATTCAGCATTGATACAATACTTTTATCTAATCTACATTCACATTCCAATTTCATAAATTGTCCCAATAATGTCCTTTATAGAAATTTTCTTTTTCCATTACATGATCCAGTATAGGACTGTGCCTTTCATTTAGTTTGCACATCCCTTTAGTCTCCTTTAGGAGCACTGGTGGCACTATGGTTAAGTGCTGCTAACAAAAGGTTGACTGTTCTAACCCACCAGCTGTTCCACAGAAAAAAGATGTTACGGACTGCTTCCGTAAAGATTACAGCCTTGGAAACCTTATGGGGCCTTTAATCTGATATGTGTCTCTCTCGGCCTTACTTTGTTTTACATGATATTGACATTTTTGACTGAGGAAGAGTGATTTTGTGGTATGACCTTCAATTTGGGTTGGTAGAGCCCACGTTTAGAATCTGCTTCTGAACAATGCACCTCTTGCTAGACTTTGCTGTTAAGCTCCCCATTTGGATGGGAGCTGCGTTCGGTGATCCTAGGCATAGTAGGCGAGGTGGGTTCAGGCGGGCAGAGTCTCTTGTACCTGATCCAGGGTTGTAAGCTGGAGCCACAGGACCAGAAGAGACCTTGAGGGGTCACCAAGTCCATCTGCTTGGCCTTCGGCAGAAACACATTTCCACTTGCCTGGACACGCCAGCTGTTTTTAAAGTTCTCAGGGAAAGTAATTGTGTGTGCTTCTTGCTAACCCACGTCAGTACAACTTGCACTCACCGTGTGAAGTCTTTCCTGTAGCTCAGCTAACTTCCTCGTGGACCAGGTCTTACACATTTTTTCTCATCATGTTTCAGGAAGGACTCATGCATGAGTCACAAACCCTTCATTATGTTTAGAGAACTATATTTTGTCACTTCACCCCTCAGGATTCTTTTATTTAGCCTAACCTATACAAAAAAAAAAAAAATTTTTTTTTTATACAAATGTAAGGTATTGTAATAATAGCAGTAATGGTATAACGACATTATATTATATCAATAACAAGAGCAACACACTATTATAGCAATAACACATTTCATTGTTGGATTTATTTTCCATAGATTCTATTATCAAGGGGATCCTTTAGAGTATCTTTTCTAGTCATCTACTTTTTCTTTTTTATTACATAATAATACATGCTTATTGTAAAATACAAAATCAGCATTACGGAAGAGTAACGGGAAAGAAGGAAAATTCTCCTTTCTTCTCTGCCATTACCAGTCACATTTCCAAAATTTGGCAACTGTATATAGCTTTGATTGCAGTTCCAGATTTTTTTTCTATACAAATACAAGCATACGTGCACACTCTCACACACACAATTTTAATAAAAATAAAAATGAGAACACGTATTTTTTTAATTTGATTTTTTTTAATGTAAAAATTATGTGCTCTTTGTGGAAAATACAAGAACGTAAAACATTAAATGTTAAAATTTATCTGTAATTCTGCCCCACACTTCTGTTAATTGTTCTTTTTGTTAGGTGCCATGGAGTTGGTTCTGACTCCTAGTGACGCTATGTACAGCAGAACGAAACACTGCCCAGCCCTTTGCCATCCTCACAATCCTTGTTATGCTTAAGCCCATTGTTGCTTCTTCTGTGTCAGTCCATCTTCTTGAGGGTCTTCCTCTTTTTTACTGACCTCTGCTTTAACAAGTATGATGTCCTTCTCCAGGGTCTGATACCTTCTGACAACATATCCAAAGTATGTGAGACATAGTCTCGCCATCCTTGCTTCTAAGGAGCGTTCTGTTTGTACTTCAAAGACAGATTTGTTTGTTCTTTTGGCAGTTCAAGGTGTATTCAATATTCTTCTCTAACACCACAATTCAATGGCGTCAATTCTTCTTCTGTCTTCTTTATTCATCATCCAGCTTTAACATGCATATGAAGCAATTGAAAACACCATGGATTGGGTCAGGTGCATCTTAGTCTTCAAGGTGACATCTTTGCTTTTCAGCACTTTAAAGAGGTCTTTTGCAGCAGATTTGCCCAATGAACTGTGTCTTTTGATCTCTTGACGCTGCTTCCATGGGTGTTGACTGTGGATCCAATAAAATAAAATCCTTGACAACTTCAATCTTTTCCGTGTTTATCATGATGTTGCTTATTGGCTCAGCTGTGAGGATTTTGTTTTCTTTATGTTAAGGTGTAAAGCATACCGAAGGCTGTGACCTTTGATCTTTATCAGTAAGTGCTTCAAGTCCTTTTCACTTTCAGCAAGCAAGGTTGTGTCATCTGCATAATGCAGGTTGTTAATGAGTCTTCCTCCAATCCTGATGCCCCGTTCTTCTTCATATAGTCCAGCTTCTTGGATTATTTGCTCAGCATACACATTGAGTAGGTATGGTGAAAGTATACAACCCTGACACACACCTTTCCTGACTAAACTACACAGCATTCCCTTGTTCTTTTCAAACAACTGCCTCTTGATCTATGTGCAGGTTCCTCACAAACACGATTAAGTGTTCTGGAATTTTTATTCTTTGCAATGTTATCCATAATTTATTATGATCCACACAATAGAATGCTTTTGCATTGTCAATAAAACACAGGTAAACATTTTCTGGTATTCTCTGCTTTCAGCCAGGATCCATCTGACATTGGCAATGATAGCCCTATTTCCTCATCCTCTTCTGAGTCTGGCTTAAATTTCTGGCAGTTCTTTGTCTATATACTGCTGCAGCCAATTTTGAATGATATTCAGCAAAATTTTACTTGCGTGTGATACTAATGATATCGTTCAATAATTTTAGCATTCGGTAGGATCACCTTTCTCGGGAATAAGCATAAATATAGATCTCTTCCAGTCAGTTGGCCAGGTAGCTGTCTTCCAAATCTCTTGGCATAGGTGAGTGAGTACTTCCAGTGCTGCATATGTTTGTTGAAACATCCCAGTTGGTATTCCATTAATTCCTGGAGCCTTGTTTTTCACCAATGCCTTCAGTGCAGCTTGGACTTTTTCCTTCAGCACCACTGGTTCCTGCTCATATGGTACCTCCTGAAATGGTTGAATGATGATCAATTCTTTTTGGTATAGTGACTGTGTGTATTCCTTCCACCTTTTTTTTTTTTTTTAATTAATTTTTATTGTGCTTTAAGTGAAAATTTCCAAGTCAGGTCAGTCTCTCATATAAAAATTTACATATGCCTTGCCATACACTCCTAATTGCTCTCCCTCCAGTGAGACAGCACAGCTCTTCTCTCCACTCTCTCTCTTCTTGTGTCCATTTGGGTAGCTTCTGGCCCCCTCTGCCCTCTCATCGTCTCTCCAGACAGGAGATGTCAACATAGTCTCGTATGTCCACTTGATCCAAGAAGCTCGTTCTTCACAAGTATCATTTTCCATCCCCTAGTCCAATCAATTCCCTGTCCAAAAAGAGTTGGCTTTGGGAATGGTTCCTGTCCTGAGGTCTGGGGACCATGGCCTCTGGGGTCCCTCCAGTCTCAGTCTGACCATTAAGCCTGGTCTTTTTACAAGAATTTGGGGTCTTCATCCCACTGCTCTCCTGCTCCCTCAGGCTTTATCTTTTGAGTTCCCTGTCAGGGCAGTCATCAGCTGTGGCTGGGCACCATCTAGTTCTTCTGGTCTCAGGCTGATGTAGTTTCTGGTTTATGTGGGCCTTTCTGTCTCTTAGCCTCATAATTAACTTGTGTCTTTGGTGTTCTTCATTCTCCTTTGTTCCAGGTGGGTTGAGACCAATTGATGCATCTTAGATGGCCGCTTGCTAGCATTCAAGACCCAGATGGCACTCTTCAAAGTGGGATGCAGAATGTTTTCTTAATAGATTTTATTATGCCAATTGACTTAGATGTCCCCTGAAACCAAGGCCATGGTATTTTTAATTGCCTCATATGCATGCAAAAGCATGGTTGAGTTTTAGCAGAATCATGTAGATTTTAGAGATCAGGCGCTGATCAGAAATGTCAGAGCTAAAAACCTTTTCCCAATCTGTAAGTAGTCTAGTCCTTGGATGAGCATAGGTGTTTGATTTTTAGGAGCTCACAGTTATCTGGTTTCTCTTCAGCATTTTTAGTAATGTTTTGTATTCTCTTTATGCCATATATTAGGGCTTCTAACGTTGTCCCTATTTTTTCTTCCATGATCTTTATCGTTTTAGACTTTATGTTTAGGTCTTTGATCCATTTTAAGTTCGTTTTTGTGCATGGTGTGAGGTATGCATCTTGTTTCATTTTTTTGCAGATGGGTATCCAGTTATGCCAGCACCATTTGTTAAAAAGACTGTCTTTTCTCCAATTAACTGACTTTGGGCCTTTGTCAAATATCAGCTGCTCATATGTGGATGGATTTATGTCTGGATTCTCAATTCTGTTCCATTGGTCTATGTGTCTGTTGTTGTACCAGTACCAGGCTGTTTTGACTAATGAGGTGGTGTAATAGGTTCTAAAATCAGGTAGAGTGAGGCCTCCCACTTTGTTCTTCTTTTTCAGTATTGCTTTACTTATCCGGGGCCTCTTTCTCTTCCATATGAAGTTGGTGATTTGTTTCTCTATCTCATTAAAAAAAAAATGTTGCTGGAATTTGTATCGGAATTGCATTGTATCTATAGATGGCTTTTGGTAGAATAGACATTTTTATAATGTTAAGCCTTCCTATCCATGAACAAGGTATGTTTTCCCACTTATGTAGGTCACTTTTGGTTTCTCGAAGTAGTGTCTTGTAGTTTTCTTTGTATAGGTCTTTTATGTCTCTGGTAAGATTTATTCCTAAGTATTTTATCTTCTTGGGGGGTACTGTAAATGGTATTGATTTGGTGATTTCCTCTTCGATGTTCTTTTTGTTGATGTAGACGAATCCAACTGATTTTTGTGTGTTTATCTTGTATCCTGATAATCTGCTGTACTCTTCTATTAGTTTCAATAGTTTTTTTTTTTTGAGGATTCCTTACGGTTTTCTGTGTATAAGAGCATGTCATCTGTAAATAGAGATAGTTTTACTTCTTCCTTATCAATCTGGATACCCTTTATTTCTTTCTTGAGCCTAATTTCTCTGGCTAGGGCCTCCAGCACAATGTTGAATAAGAGTGGTGATAAGGGACATCCTTGTCTGGTTCCCATTCTCAAGGGGAATACTTTCAGAATCTCTCCATTTAGAATGATGTTGGCTGTTGGTTTTACATAAATGCCCTTTATTATGTTGAGGAATTTTCTTTCTATTCCTATTTTGCTGAGAGTTTTTATCATGAATGGATGCTAGACTTTGTCAAATGCCTTTTCTGCATCAATTGATAAGATCATGTGGTTCTTGTCTTTTGTTTGATTTATATGGTGGATTACATTAGTTGTTTTTCTAATGTTGAACCATCCCTGAATAAAAAAAAATACCTGGTATAAATCCCACTTGGTCATAGTGAATTGTTTTTTTGATATGTTGTTGAATTCTATTGGCTAGAATTTTGTTGAGGATTTTTGCATCTAAGTTCATGAGGGATATAAGTCTGTAGTTTTCTTTTTTTGTGGTATCTTTAGCTGGTTTTGGTATCAGGGATATGCTGGCTTCATAGAATGAGTTAGGGAGTATTCTGCCCTTTTCTATTCTCTGAAATACCTTTAGTAGTAGTGTTACCTATTCTCTGAAAGTTTGGTAGAACTATGCAGTGAAGCCGTCAGGGCCCGGGCTTTTTTTTGTTGGGAGTTTTTTGATTACCTTTCAATTTCTTTTCTTGTTAGGGGTCTATTTAGTTGTTCTATCTCTGTTTGTGTTACTTTAGCTAGTAGTGTGTTTCTAGGAATTCATCCATTTCTTCTAGGTTTTCAAATTTGTTAGAGTACAATTTTTCATGGTAATCTGATTAGATTCTTTTAATTTCAGTTGGGTCTGTTGTGATATTGTCCATCTCATTTCTTTTTGGGGCTATTTGTTTCCTTTCTTGTTTTTCTTTAGTCGATCTGGCCAATAGTTTATCAATTTTGTTAATTTTTTCAAAGAACCAGCTTTTGATCTTGTTAACTCTTTCAGTTGTTTTTCCGTTTTCTATTTCATTTAATTCTGCTCTAATTTTTATTATTTGTTTCCTCCTAGTTCCTGATGGTTTCTTTTGTTGCTCTCTTTCTATTTGTTCAAGTTGTAGGGACAGTTTTTTGATTTTGGCACTTTCTTCTTTTTGTATGTGTGCATTTGTTGATATAAATTGACCTCTGAGCACTGCTTTTGCTGTGTCCCAAAGGTTCTGATAGGAAGTGTTTTCATTCTCATCGGATTCTATGAATTTCTTTATTCCATCCTTAATGTCATCTATAACCCAGTCTTTTTTTGAGCAGGGTATTTATTGTTCAGTTTCCAAGTATTTGATTTCTTTTCCCTGGTTTTTCTGTTATTGATTTCTACTTTTATGGCCTTATTGTCTGAGAAGATGCTTTGTGATATTTAGATGCTTTGGATTCTGCAAAAGCTTGCTTTATGACCTAATATGTGGTCTATTCTAGGGAATGTTTTGTGTGCAGTATAAAAGAAAGTATACTTTGCAGCTGTTGAGTGGTGTGTTCTGTATATGTTTATGAGGTCAAGTTGGTTGATTCTGTCATTTAGATATTCTGTGTCTTTATTGAGCTTCTTAATGGATGTCCTGTCCTTCACTGAAATTTCCACCTTCCTTTGATGCTTCCTTAATAGGTTTAATATTTTCCCTATAGAATTCTTTAATATTGTAACTCAAGGCTTGAATTTTTTCTTCAGTTCTTTTGGTTTGAGAAATGCCAAGCATGTTCTTCCCTTTTGGTTTTCCATCTCCAGGTCTTTGCACATGTCGTTATAATACTTTACTTAGTCTTCTGTAGCCACCCTTTGAAATATTCTGTTCAACTCTTCTATTTCATCATTTCTTAATTTCGCTTTAGCTACTTGACATTCAACAGCAAGTTTCAGAGTCTCTTCGGACACCCATTTTGCTCTTTTTTTCTTTCCTGTCTTTTTAATGACTTCTTGCTTTCTTCATGTATGTTGTCCTTGATGTCATTCCACAACTCTACTGATCTTTGGTCATTAGTGTTCAACACGTCAAATCTATTCTTGAGATGTTCTCTAAATTCAGGTGGGATATACTCAAGGTCATACTTCTGGCCTTGTCAACTTGTTCCAATTTTCTTCAGTTTCAGCTTGAACTTGCATATGAGCAATTCATGGTCCGTTTTGCAGTGGCCCCTGGCCTCCGTTAATGATTGGATATTTTCCCAGACTTTTTTCGATGCATGTGTGCTACTGTATTTCTTCCTTTTAAATGTTGTTCTCTCCCTTTATCAACTTTGATCATCTCAGATGGTTTGGTACTCTTCTTCTTAATTTGGGACCCAACTGGATGTAGTTCTCTCATGAAGTTAGGCAGTGAAAGACCGTGGGAAAAGAGTACACCCACAGAAAGAACAAGGAAGCTGTCAAAGTCAGGAGACCAAGCATGCAAAAATATTTCCACAGGACAACAGACCTCCTAAAAGGGAACATGGTATTTGTTATCCACATGTGTAAAAACATTTTTATTGAGTGCCTTCCAGATGAAGACCATATTCTTCTACTCTGGCAATTAATTAATAAGTTAACTATTAATTTTTCACGATGTCATAGAGTGTTGAATAAGACAGGCATGGACCTTGACCTGTTTTTTTTTTCCCCACAGTTTAGTTTGGCTTTCTTTGTTTGTGCCTCAGAAACCAATGGTTAAATCTTATTAGTTTGTGGTCTGCTTAGATTTTGAGATTCTTTTCTTCTGTAGTTTGACATTGAATCTTTTGATAAAAAATTCATCATGGACAATTTTGCATATTAGCTATTCTTGATGCATGAAAAACTTTGAAGAGTGGATGGTATGTACTTTCTTCTGAAAAATTGCCCAGCTTCAGAATGCCTGAGGGGAAGGGAGACTATAGAATGTCTTGTTTTAGGGGTTCATATGGATCCTGTCAGTTCCTGCTTTTTTCTCATACCTATGCAAGTTGACTAAATCACAGCTCTCAGTTCCTGAGTCAACTTAGAGGAAGAACAAAAGGGCAAATAGTAGCATTCTTCATGGAATCTTATCCTTTGAATATGGTAGGTCTTAAAATTATTTCATGTCTCAAACCTTGGATCATGTGCTTTCCCCTCCACTCTGCCCCCATACATTTGACTGCTCAGCAGAACCCGAAAGCCCAAGTAATAGCAGGGCTGCAGCAGCCTCGTTTAACTCTCCTCTTTCCTCATTTTCTTTACTTACATCACAGAATAGGGTTTTTGTGAGAGTCCTCTCTACTTAGCTCTGGCTATTTGCTCTGTTTAATACTGTAGACGTCTTCATTACCTTCTCTATTGGGAAAAAGCCCTGATACTTGCCCAGCGTTTGCTGGTATCTTGGCTGCATTCTCTTATGCCATGCTACATGAGCAGATCTCCTGCAATCATAAATAAGAACCCAAACCAAACCCATGCCATTGAGTCCATTTCGGCTCATAGTGATCTATAACCATACCCACATTCAATTAGCCTCCTGGATTCCTTTCAGCTAACCCTCTGGGCTTCATTTGTTAAAAATGAACAAATATTTGTTAGTGCTCATTATATGCCAGGTATTGTTCCTGGAGTCTAGGATACATTAGTGAACAAAAAAGACCAAGGTCCTGGTCCCCATGAACCTTGCATTTTAGTGCTTGTTTCAAGAACGAGAGATTCTGATGCTGGGACTGGGACTATTGGCCCCATCAGAGACCAAGTTCTCCCAGCTGCCTTCTCTGAGATTAATATTTGTAGCCTTCACCAGTCCCATATCATTTGTTCTCTCCTCTCTTCCTGTATTCTAAGGTTTCCACATGCTCCGTTCTTAAATTCAGCTGTTAGAAGATTCTGCATTTATAAAAATTATTTCCCTAATAAACTCAGCTCGTATATTGAAAGTTCATGTGGGCCAAAATGAACCAAGTGAACATTTGCATTTGGCAAAAATAATTCAAATGAACATTTGCATTTGGCAAAACCAACCAGTTCCTCCTTTTGATTAGCTAATAGATATCAAAAGCCCTGGGTCATTGGAAATAAACATGTAACATAAATGCTTGTGACAGACATTAAGATCAGGACAAAATAATTTCTGTGCCTGCTGGAAATAATTTGAATTCAGGGGAGGGGGTGGCCAAAATTTTCAAAAGTGAAACTCCTCAAAATATGAAGCCTCTAAAAACTGATGTTGAGAAGAAACAAACTTCAATTCTCTTTAGAATTGTCTGAGATGCCCTGTGCTTGTTTGTGCTATTTGTATTTCCTTTCTTCTATGTGGTTTGGGATCGTTGTACTATTTTAGCTCTTACTTAGCCATACTCCCTACTGAGATGCTAAAATATCCTGAAAGTGGCACTGCAGAATTCTTTGCATGACCAGGAGGTGGATAGTGCAGGGCTGATTTATAATGACACTTTACTGTAGAGTAAATTTTTAGCTGTAATGATATTTTGGGCCTCTTGATCCCACCAGATTTGGAGAAGTTTGAATTACCTTAAATAACTAGAACACAGACACTATGCTCCCCCTGAGACATGCTCACTGTAGCATGGAAATTAATTCAGATATGCATCCAAGCTTCATTGGCTTTTAATCTAAGGGTTTATAGAAGAATTTACTGATATTTGGAAAATGAAATTTATGCCGTGAGGAAAGTCTGATTGAAGGCGACAACAAGAATAAATTCATGGTTTCATGTTTATGAAACTTCTGACTTGGTTAAGGAAACTGTGATAGATTAACCATAGCTACACATTCCTTGATAATCTTCCCATCAAAGGGTGGGGTCTATTTCCCCACCCCTTAAATCACAGGTCAGCCTGTGACTGATTTTACCAATAGAATATAGTGGAGGTGATTCTGTTTCAGTTCTAGACATGGTGCTTAAGTGGCCTGCATGTTTCACTTCCTGATCTTAGAGCCCCGAGCTGTTGTATAAGAAGCCTGACTATCCTTCTAGAGAAAAAAAAAAAAGGGAGACCAGGTGAAAAGGCTCGGAAACCACTTGAGGTGGGAGTGGAGGTGCCCAGTTGTCACTAGCCTTCTAGCTGTTCCTGCCAAGGCACAAGTGTGTGACCAAGAAGTCATCTTGAAAATGGATCTTCCAGTCCCAGTCACCCCAGTGGATGCAATGTTCCAAGGGGCAGTATAAATTTGCTCCAATAAAGAGACCATACCTGGGAGAGTAAGTGTAAATCTGTTTACTTTACCACTGTCCTTCTTTAAGTCCCATTTCTCTTCTGCATCAGCCAAACAATAGAGTTAGATGAGAATGTATTAAAATATCTCTATTCCTAAATATTTAAAGTATTTGGTGGTGGCACTAGTCTGTGTAGTTCTTCTCTAAACTCACTTGCCATCGAGTCAATTCTGACCCATGGCGACCCCATAGGGTTTCCAAGGCTGTAAATTTCTACAGAAGCAAACTGCCACATCTTTCTTCCGTGGAACTGCTGGTGGTTTTGGACTGCCTACCTTTCTGTTAGCAGTTGATTGCTTTAACCACTCCTTTTGATTCCTCCAGGGATGTATTATTATTTTAGGTTTACTCTTTTGGTTGTGCGTGTGTTTCTATTTGAGTCTTTCTACCATATATCCCTAACCACAGGGATCAAAGGTACACTGTGAGGATTCTGATGATTGATATCAATTTCAACTACATAATCAAGAACTAAGCAAATAACCACAGATACCTTTAGGGGCTCTTTCTGCTTATCATTAGAATGGTTTTTAGTCAAAATTCCAATAATATCCTCACTCAGTCAACTTCCACTTTGTCCAAGAACTACATTGGATTCTGGAACACAGACATCAGTGTTAACTCAGAACTAATGTTAGATAGTTTTGCTTTCCTCACTGCACAATTTAAATGTTCACAGGTCCCTTGGGAGGTATAGGAAGAAGACACATGGAAGCACATAATTATGATCTTATTGTAGGATTTTTCTTGTAATATCTGGCATCTTATTCACTAAGTAGTCCTGGAGTAGTAAACTGATAATTGGATGAAGGGATCTTAAGTTTTTATTATGGTGGCTCAAGTAAAGTGTCTGATTGATAGAATTAATGCCTTTGAATTGTGGTGTTGGCAAAGAATATTGAATATACCATGGACTGCCAAATAGTGAACAAATCTGTCTTGGAAGAAGTGTAACCAGAATTGTCCTTAGAAGCAAGGATGGCAAGGCTACATCTCACATACTTTGGACATGTTAACAGGAGGGATCAGTCCCTAGAGAAGGGCATCGTGCTTGGTATGTAGAGGGTCAGCGAAAAAGAGGAAGACCCTCAATGAGATGGATTGAGACAGTAGCTGCAAAAATGGGTTCAAGCATAACAATGATTGTGAGAATGGTGCAGGACTGAGCAGTGTTTTGTTCTCTTGTACATAGTGTCACTGCGAGTTGGAACTGAGTTGAAGCACCTAACAACAATAACAACATGTTGAGGAAATAATCTGAAAAACTGGACTATATGAAGAAGAACAGGACATCAGAATTGGTGGAAGACTCATTAACAACCTACAATATGCAGATGACACAACCTTGCTTTCTGGAAGTGAAGAGGACTTGAAGCACTTACTGATGAAGATCAAAGACCACAGCCTTCGGTATAGATTGCATATCAACAGAAAACAAAAATCCTCACAACTGGACCAATAAGCAACATCATAATAAATGGAGAAAATATTGAAATTGTCAAGGAGAAAAGATTGAAGTTGTCAAGGATTTCATTTTACTTGAATCTTTAATCAACACCCATGGAAGCAGCAGTCAAGAAATCGAATGACATATTATATTGGGCAAATTTCCTGCAAAAGACCTCTTTCAAGTGTTAAAAAGCAAAAATGTCACTTTGAGGGCTAAGGTGTGCTTCTCTCAGGCCATGATATTTTTAAATTAATTTTTATTGTGCTTTAAGTTTACAAATCAGGTCAGTCTTTCATACAAAAATTTACATATGCCTTGCTATACACTCCTAATTTCTCTCCTCGTAATGAGACAGCACAGTCCTTCCCTCCACTCTCTCTCCTCGTGTCCATTCGGGCAGCTTCTGGCCCCCTCTGCCCTCTCATCTCCCCTCCAGACAGGAGATGCCAACATAGTCTCATGTGCCTACTTGACCCAAGAAGCTCGTTCTTCACCAGTATTATTTTCCATACCATATTCCAGTCTAACCCCTGTCTGAAGACTTGGCTTTGGGAATGGTTTCTGTCTTGGGCTAACAGAAGGCTAGGGACTATGGCCTCTGGGGTCCTTCTAGTCCCAGTCTGACCATTAAGTCTGGTCTTTATACAAGAATTTGGGGTCTGCAACCCATTGCTCTCCTGGTCCCTCAGTGGTTCTCTGTCAGGGCAGTCATCGGTTGTGGCTGGGCACCATCTAGTTCTTCTGGTCTCAGGCTGATGTAGTCTCTGGTTTCTGTGGTCCTTTCAGACTCTTAGGCTCATAATTAACTTGTGTCTTTGGTGTTCTTCATTCTTCTTTGCTCCAGGTGGGTTGAGACCAATTGATGCATCTTAGATGGCCGCTTGCTAGCATTTAAGACCCCAGGTGCCACTCTTCAGAGTGGGATGCAGAATGTTCTCTTAATAGATTTTATTATGCCAATTGACTTAGATGTCCCCTGAAACCAAGACCATGATATTTTTAATTGCTTCATATGCATGCAAAAGCTAGACAATGAATAAGGAAGATTGAAGAAGAATTGATACCTTTGAATTACGGTGTTGGCAAAGAATATTGACTATACCATAGACTGCTAGAAGAATGAACAAATCTGTCTTAGAAGAAGTACAGCCAGAATGGTTCTTAGAAGCAAGGATGGCGAGACTTGGTCTCACATACTTTGAACATGTTATTAGGAAGGACCTGTCCCTGGAGAAGGACATCATGCAAGGTAAAGCAGAGGGCCAGCAAAAAAGAGGAAGACTCTAAACAAGGTGGATTAACACAGTGGCTGCAACATGGGCTCAAACATACCTACCATTGTTAGAATGGCACAGGACCAGGCAATGTTTTGTTCTTTTGTTCATAGGGTCACTATGAGTCTGAACTGACTTGACAGCACCTAACAACAACATGACAACATTCACTAAGACATAGCCACTTCATTCCACACCTTTTAATTTCTCATGCCCTTCACATTGTTCCATGACTATAGCCACCGGCTTTCCCCAAGGCTTCCTTTCAGTGAACGATTTATTCTAAGTAACCAAAACTAATAAAATAAATTAGCAATTCGTCGCTGTGTTCCCAGTCTGTAAAGAACTGTCCTATAAGTTTGGCTGGATTTTCCCCTTTCTTCTGCCCTAATCAGGCTAGAGAAATGTTCCTAGATTCTCCCCATGTTGTGGATTGAATTGCGTCCCCCCAAAATGTGTGTCAACTTGGCTAGGCCATGACTCCCAGTATTGTGTGGTTGCCCATGATTTTGTGATCTAATGTAATTATCCTATGTGTTGTAAATCGTAATGTTTATAATGTTAATGAAGTAGGATTAGAGGCAGTTATATTAATGAAGCAGGGCACAATCTACAGGATTAGGTTCTATCTTGTGTCAATCTATTTTGAGATATAAAAGAGAGAATCAAGCAGAGCGGAGGGGAACCTCATGCCACCAAGACAGAAGAGCCAGGAGTGAGCTCATCCTTTGGACCCAGAGTCCCTGCACTGAAAATCTGCTAGACCAGGGGAAGATTATTAACAAGGACCTTCCCCTAGAGCGACAGAGACAGAAGTCATCCCCTGGACCTGCCACCTGAATTCAGACTTCTAGGCTCCTAAACTGTGAGAGAATAAACTTCTGTTTGTTAAAGCCACACACTTGTATTATTTCTGTTAAAGCAGCACTAGATAACTAAGACACCCAATTTCCCAGATGTGGCAAATTGTATTTTCCAGTGATGCCTGTAACAACATTTAACATTCCTCATACTCTTCTGCAATGTGAGCTTGCCGCTCTGCCATCACAAGGTAGAGTCTACTTCATCTCCCCTTGAATCTGTTGTGGTCTTAATGACACTATGTGCCCTCATGCTAGGTCAGAAGAAGAAATTCAACTTCTAGCTTGGTCTCTTGGAACTCTTACTCTCTGGATGCTTCCCTCTTATATCCCAGCAGCCATGTTTTAAGAAGCTCAAGTCGCGTAGAGGCCATGGATAGGCACTCTGATTTGTTGTTTTTAGCTGTCATTGAGCCGACCTCAAACTTATGATGGCCCCATGCAAAACAGAATAAAATACTGCCCAGTCAAGTGCAGGCTATACTGTTATGATCCATAGGGTTTTCACTGGATGATTAGCCCACCTTAGCCTGGAAGCTTCCCTGAAACTTGTTCAGCATTGTAACAACATGCAAACCTCTACTGACAGACTGGTGGTGGCTGTGCTTGAGGTTCATTGACCAGGAATGGAACCCAGGTCTCCTGTATGGAAGGCAAGAATTCTACCACTGAACCACCAAAGCTGCCTAATTGAAGCATCCAAAAGCAACTGACACCGATTGCTGTCAAGTCAATTCTGACTCAAAAAGGCCCTGTAGGACAGAATAGAACTGCACCATAGGGCTTCCGAGGCTGTAATCTTCATGGAAGCCAAGTCCCACAGCTTTCTCCCACAGAGCAGCTTGTGGGTTCGAACCCCTGACCTTTTGGTTAGCAGCCAAGTGCTTAATCACTGAGCCATCGGTGCCCCTTAACTGAGGCTTAGATATACAAAAAACTTGTGCAATACTGTATAGCTCCTAAATAGCTTAGGAAGGATTTGAACCCAGCCCTCTCTCCTTCCAAAGCCTAGAGCTCTTTACACCACTTCTTAGAGAGAAAATTCTGCATGTCTTTTAAGTCATAATAGCTGGAGATTCAATGGTGTGACGTGCTCCTCAACTACCAGGGGACTTCCAGTGGAAGAAAAGGTGACACCCTGTAGAGACCCTACGGTACTATCTCACTTGGGTCTACAGGGAGATTTCCTAGGCTACTTTGTTGATGTTGTTCAAAAAAACACATAAAAACCAGAAACCAAACCCAGTGCCGTAGAGTCGGTTCCAACTCATAGCGACCCTATAGCTTGCATCTATTCAGAGGGTTTTCTCATCCATGAGTGTAACTATCTATGGGTAGAAAAATATCCTCCTCCACACACACACTTTTTTTGTACTACTATGGCTGCAGGGCATTTTGGAGGATTATTGTTGAGGAAAGGAAGAATTTCCCTAGGTGAAGTGAAAGGTCAAATAACGTTCAGAAATTTGCTCTTTTATGCAGCTTCTGTCTAATTATTTCACCCTAGGAACCAGGATTTTTTTTAGCTATGCTGGACATGTTTGTGAACTCCCATTCTATGATCCAATGCTACTGAGATGCTCTTGCCTTCATTCTCAACCTGTACACTTTCTGTCTTGCTCTCTACCTTGGTTCTTCATTCTTAACTTTTTCTTCCACTGTGTCCTTTCTAAACACCAGGAACAATGTCCCTATATACTTTGGTATTCCTCATCCCAAGTGGTAATTAAATTAGTGAATTAAATTTGATTAAAAACTGTACTTTTATCATGTATCATGTGTATATATTACTTAATATGTAACAATGTGTTAAATGTTAGTCCAGGTCCCTTACAATATCACCCTAAATATTCTCAAACTTCTATGAAGTATGATTTTTTTCATCCCAATTCTATAGATGAGGAAACTGATGTCCCATGGGTTAAATATCTTACCCAAGGACCCACAGCTAGAGAGTGGCAGCCAGAAAGAAGCAGATTCAGGACGAGAACCTAGGTCTGTATAAAGCCTATGCATTTTCCGTGCTATCATATTGCCTTTTTATTTCAGGGTCAGTAAAATGATTTGTAGTAATTCCTTATTTCTTATCCTACCATCATTGTTGAAGTGCTATCTTCTTTTGGAATCAAGTTGCTCCCAAGATCAATTTTAGGAATTGGGAAATTGTATAGGTTGAAATATCCCTTAAATTAATCTTATCCTCTGAAGAGTAAGCTCTGTAAAGCTGTTGGAATCTGAGCTGAAATAACCAATTCCTACCTATGCTCGTGTTAGAAAGGCTTAACCTAGAATAGCTTTTTGAATGAAGTCATTGACCTCATTTTTCTTCATCTCCTAAATGGAACCAGTTGGAGATAGCATATGTTTATCCCTTGCCATTTATCGTTGGTGCCCATAACAGCTTTAAGGATTAGTATTTCTACAGCCATATGTATGTATATAGAAACTTTCTGTGGTTCTTTTACTGTTAATTTCCTGATACCACGATTGTTAGCTGGGATGGTAAAAACCAGTGAAATTCTCCCTGGCGCTATGAGGCTCATTTACTTTGTGTATTTGAAATCGCTTCCAGTGGACATTGGAGATGGTAAATTTTAGCTTTCCATAATCAGAAGGGTTTAAACAAGAACGTTTTAATCCCTTGTTATGTTGCAGCATCTAACAGTTGGAGCCTTCCCTCTCACTATACAGTTAGCTTTCAAAGCCGAGACTGTACCTCTTTACCTGGGGTGCCTAGCAAGGGCCAAAGGAGCTGTGTTGTGAGACTTAACTTTTGGATTCTTTTAACAATAAGGAAGGGGAAGGAAAGACTTGTGTGTGTACAATTAACTGGACATTTACATCCCCCTCAGCAATGACCTTCTGTATATTTATTTTGGAACTGAGTAGTCATTAATTCATCCAAAAAACATTGGAGCATTTATTGTATGTCTGGAACTATGATTGGTATATGCTTTCTGCTATCAAGGAGCGCAGAGTCTAGTAGGAAGAAATACACCAAAAGATAAATTATACATAACATGGGTTAGAGTAGAGATGTGTTCACACAACTGTGGATGCTCAGAAAAGTGATGGCTAACTGTGAAGTGAATGAACAAGGATGGAGACGAATCTGCCTACTGGACAGAAGGGAATAGGCATCCCAGTTAATGAGTGGGTATAGCAGGCTTGAAAGTATGTACAGTATTTGTACAACGTGAAAAAATTCAGTGTAACTGGCTTTTGAAGAAGAATGGTGGAGAGAGTGGGAGGGGAGGTAGGCTGGGGACAGATAGAATTGTCAAGGGCCTTGTATGCTAAGGTCAGGAATTTGGACTTCATCTCATAGCAAAGGGGTTTAAATGAATAGGTACAAAGCTCAAGGGAGAAAGATTATTTTTTTCTCTGAAAAACGTGAACAAATTAAACCAAAGAAATGTTTATTAACTCTGGCCACCCTGGAAGGGCAGCTAGTGAGATAGGGCAGGTACAATTAAACAATACAAAGAGAAAACCAATTCCATTTATTTCCCCATCATTCTGATTAGCATTTTACTCCTCTAATTAAAGCTAATTCATTTGAACAATTGCAAAGTGGGGCTTTCGATCAATCTTTTCAAGAAGGTAGACAAAAACCCTTGGCATTTTCTTTTTTATGGTTTGTTTTTATTGAATAGTTTACTAGTGATTTTACCAGTAGGGGCCAAACAGTATCCATCTCCAGAATTTCCTAAGGGACTGCATCCTTGGACTTCATTCACTTTAGCAGCTTTATTAAGGATTTCATGTTTTCTTCTTCTTTCACATGGTCTCAGGAGAGGAGGGAAACCCTGTCTGTTTATGCAATGTAGCTCGTTGCATAATGGGTCATTTCATATTTCTGCAAAGACAGAGGCCAAGGGAGTTTAGAAGGAAACAAAAAATGGTATGGAAATGTGATGTGTCAGTGGAAAAGGGAAAGGCAGAGAACCATACAAGAAAGAGAAGTGGGGCAACTATTTTTGCTTTCTACTTCTCCTCAGTTATGAATTCTAAACTCTATAATGTGTCAATGGGATACAATTTTCAGAAGAGATACAGATTAGGGAATTTTAAAACATATAAACACAAAAAAATAAAATGAGAACCATCTATTGAAAAGTCATCTCTTTATTTTCTGTAGACGTGATTCAGTTTATTCAATTCAAAAAACATTTGTTGAACTTTCTCTATGTGTCCTTGAGGATTTCAGCATCTCTTGAAAGAGCTGGACATGTGAATCACTAGCAATGATACCATGTTGTAAGTTAGAAGGATATATCAGGTGCACACATATACAAAAGGACACTTAATTTTTTCTGTTCGGGCTGGAAAAGGATTTGCAGTAGAAATACTTCGGTACTTGAGCTAACATTTGAAGGATAAGTAGAAATTTTCCATGAATGAAGGAAGGGTGTTATTTGAATTGGGAACAGTACAGACAAAGGCTTGTAGGATGGAGGTCTATATCATGCTGTGGAAACTATTGTCTTAGGCTGGGTTCTCAGGAGAAGCAAAACCAGTAAAGCATATACAAAAAATATATGTATATATGTAGAAGGAAACCCTGGTGGTGTAGTGGTTAAGTGCTACAGCTGCTAACCAAAGGGTCTGCAGTTCAAACCCACTGGGCACTCCTTGGAAACTCTATGGGGCAGTTCTACTCTGTTCTATAGGGTTGCTATGAGTCAGAATTGACTCGACGGCACTGGGTTTATATATGTAGAGAGAGAGAGATTTATATGAAGAAAACAGTTCACATGATTGTAGAGGGATGAAGGCTGAGGGGGTGGTGAGCTGCCCCAGGCCCCATCCCTGCTGGTACCACTCAGCAGATTCCATTATGGGAGTGATCACATATCAAATGTCAACAGGGAAGTGAGCACAACATTATACAACTACCAAAACACTGAGAATCATGGCCCAGCCAAGTAAACACACAATCTTAACTGTCACAACTATCTTTTCATATCTTGAAATCTAGGGAGTATAAGCAAAGAGCCCTGGTAAGAAGTTGGAAGATACTGTATCAGTTAGAATTCTCTGGTTATTAGCAACAGAAACTGATGGAATAACTCATGCCAAACACACCTATACACACCCATTTGCACATTCATATATATACCCACTCACACCCACTCTCATGCATATACACACTCTCACACAATACTCTTATATACATTCACAAACACACAGACACACTCACACACACACAATTTATTGGAATCATTGAATGCTACTCACAGAATCAGGAAATTCTGAAGAGCCAGAATTCAAGATAGACAGGAATTAGGGCATCAGAAAATGTTGGTGGTCCCTTCAGGCAGACTCATGGAAGTGAATCATGTTTATTGAGTTCCCTTAAACATCAAAGTTCTGCAAGAGATAGCATCTGATTGGTCCAACTTGGACACCTCTTGGCTTGTAGAGAACAGGGTTGCTGGATAGAGAGTCCTATCAAGTTGTAGCAATGGAGGAAAATTAAATTTCCTCAAATCAAAATTTGGTTGCTGTGACTCAAATTGGTGGGAAAGGTTATGGCCAGAAAAATGACAAATTTCCAGTACAAATAAGATGGAGCCAAATTCTGAGGGGTCTTATATGTCACTCTACAAGTTTCAAGCATACTTCAGAGGTAGAATCAACAAGGCTTTATGACTGCTAGTGTACTTAAGTCCATTGTTACAGCCACTGTGTATTTCGAGTGTTTGAGTGTCTTCCAACCTAAGGGGCTCATCTTCTAGCACTACACTGAATAATATTCTGTTGTGATTTGTAGGGTTTTCACTGGCTAATTTTAAGAAGTAGATATCTAGGTCTTTCTTCCTAGTCAAGCCTTAGTCTGGAAGCTCCACTCCATAGGCTCCATGGGTGACTCCGCTGACATTTGAAATGCCAGTTCCGTGACTTGCAGCATCACAGCAACAATCTCAACAAGTTTATCAGTAAAGGCTGTGGCAGGGGAAAGTTGTCCTTGGAGGGCCTCCCTCTTGCCAACTAAATGCTTTGCTCAGAGGTGACACATACATTTATACCACTGGATAGAATTAAACACACAACCCTGTAAAAGTGCAAGGGAGAGCAAGCAAGTACAATCCTCTCTTGTGCCTAGCAGGAGAGGAACACTAGATATGGGTAAGCACTACAGATCTTTCCTCAAGTCATTCCTGTACTATAAGCTAGTGTGATAATTAAAGTGCACAGTAATGCTGGAGTCATCTCAGCAAATCATATTCGATTATACTTTGCTTTAGAAGAATAGAAGGAGTTTATTTCATTTTATTTGTGGTGAGGTGCAGAAAGCCTTAGTTCATGTAAGTTTATCATTATTCGTCTTTGCAAGACCATCTAATGCATGTCACAAAGGTTTCTACCAGTAATGGTGAAAATAAACATAAAGGACTTCAGCATATGAGCAGAATAACTCCATTAACTACAGCAGAAGTCTGCAAACATTTTCTGAAAAGGACCATAGTTTAGGTTTTACAGGTCATATGGTCTCTGTCACAACTAATCAACTCTGCCTTTATAGTGTGTAAACAGCCATAGACAATATTTGACAATATGAACAAATGGATGTGGTTATATTTCAATAAAACTTGATTTGCAAAAATAGATGGTGGGCCAGATTTGATACATGTGCCATAATTTACTGTCTCCTAATCTAGACAATAAACTTGTGTTCGTGTCCGTGGAGACCTTAGGTCTCCCCAGGGCACTCTTTGAAAGCCATGAAATGATGATATGTAGATCCTTTCTAAATATACCATTCTGCTCCAACAAAATTGGCCTACTTTCCTTTCCTCAACTACTGACCCATCTCTGTGCTTTTGTTCACATTCTTCCTTGCCCTCCCAGCCCTCATGCTTCTAAGTTCTACTCATTCTTTGGTGGGCCAGGTCAAGTTCTTCCTCTTAGAGGCCTCCAATCACCAGTGAGCACAGTTTCCTTTGAATTCCGAGCTACCTAGCTCAGGTATCTCTTTGCCTTGCTGTTCTCTATGGGTATATCTTGTATTTGCTACTGAATTTTAAATTCCTCAAAGTCAGGAACAATGCCTTGGATTTAATTTTGTGACCTAAAACAAAAATAAATATTTTTTAATCTTCCTCCAAGTCACAGCCAACTTTCCTGGAAGACCTGTCCACACTTTCTCTTTCCATTTCCTTCCCTTCCACTTACTCATCTTTTCTATGTGATCTGGCTCCCACCTTCCCCATTAACACTAACACTGTTCTTGGCAAGAGAGCCAAAGATCTTTTGTTTGTCAATTTCTTATTTGCTGTTTTTTATCAGAATCTTTCAGCAGCATTGACATTTATGACCACTCACCTCTGAAATACTCTCTTCTCTTTATTTCCTTGGTAAATAAGTTCTGTTTTTTTTTTCTTTTTTTTTTTTCCAGTCCAAACCTGCTCTTCGTCTTCTTTTCATTTTCTTTCCATGAATGGCACCACCATCTACTGATTGCCAAATCAGAAATCTGGCAAGCTTCCTTGACCTCTCTTCCTCACTGAGACGCCTCTTGGATTGTGTGCTTTCCTCAATCCCCCTTCTTTTCTACTGGTTCATAGACCACTATGATTTTGGAATTGTTCAATACCTTGGCTTAGTCTATCCTCTGTTTAGTATTATAGTGCCCCTTCCTAGTAATTTGATAGCCATCCCTATCTAGCTTTATTATACCTATATATCTTCCAGTAAACAGTATGCTTTATGGAGACAGGGATCATGTCTGTACTATTCACCTTTCTATCTCCAGACTTTAGCAAGTTTTGGTACTGAATAGCAACAATGATAATAATTACAATCACTTATACAGCATAGCATATATATATTTGTTGTCATTGTGTGCTATCGAGTAGATTCCTACTCATAGCGACCCTACAGGACAGAGTAGAACTGCGCCTTATGGTCTCCTAGGCTGTGATCTTTATGGGAGCAGACCACCAGGTATTTTCTTTCATGAAGCTACTAGTTGGCTTCAAACCACTGACCTTTCGATTAGCAGCCAAGAACTTAGCCATTGGACTACCAGAGCTCCCATATATGTATATATATATATGTGTGTGTGTATGTATATGTATATGTTTGTGGGAGGAAGATATGACAGTCTACTTCTGTAAAGATTACAGCCTTTGAAATGCTTTGGGGAAGTTCTACTCTGTCCTACAGGGTCACTGTGAATCAGAATCCACTCGATAGCATGGTTTTTTTTTAGTGCCCTTAATCCTTATAAAAATCCTAGGAGGAAGGTACCTTTATTATCCCTATCTTATAGACAAGGAAATGGAGTTACAGAGAGATTAAGCAACTTGCTCAAGGTCACACAGTTGGAATATAACAGAACTGAGATTTGAAGCCAGGCAAATATAAGTCCAGAATCTGTACTCTTAATCACTATTCGGTATTTCCTTTCTCACTAAATGTTTATGGAATGAGTGAATGATAAGTGAGTGGTAAGTTGTGTTTGAGTAACTACTACTGTTTTTATAAATGAAAACCGTTCTCTCTCCTCCCATTCTTTGCCTCATTCAACAGTACACCCCCTGTAAGACTCAACTCAGTGGTTATTCCCTCTGTGGAGCTTCCTTGATATCCCCAATCTTAGTTATGTATCCTTCCATGGAGCTGCATTAGCTCACTATGCATACCTCCAATATTGAACATTTGCCTCATCGTACTGTGATTATCAGCCAATTTATCTTTCCCTCTACAGTATGAGGTACTCAAGGGCAATGACTGAGTTATATTTGTACATGCTTATCTAGCTACTAACTCAGTGCCTAGAAAATTTCTCATAAATGTTAGTTGAATAAATGGAAGAAAGAACAAATGAATGAGTGGCTTTCTTTAGAACACAGTTTCTCAGCAGGAGCATTATAGACATTTTGGGCTGGATACTTCTTTGCTGTAAGAGGTTATTGCATGAACTTAAAGATATTTAGCTGCACTCCTCACCTCTACTGCTCACATGCAAGTTCAAGATGAAGTGGAAGGAAATTAGAACAAGTCCAAGAGAGCCAAATTACGACCTTGAGTATATCCCACTTGAATTTAGAGACCATTTAAAGAACAACTTTGGTGCATTGAATACTAATGACCAAAGACCAGATGAGTTGTGGAATGACATCAAGGACATCATACATGAAGGAAGCAAGAGGTCAATAAAAAGATAGGAAAGAAAGAAAAGACCAAGATGGATGTCAGAAGAGACTCTGGAGCTTGCTCTTGAACATCAAATGGCTAAAGTGAACGAAAGAAATGTTGAAATGAAAAGAGCTGAACAGAAGATTTCAAATGGTGGCTTGAGAAGACAACGGAAAGTATTATAAAGATGTGTGCAAAGACCTGGAGTTAGAAAACCAAAAGGGAAGAACATGCTCAGCCTTTTTCAAGCTGAAAGAACTGAGGAAAAAAATTCAAGACTCAAGCTGCAATATTTAAGGATTCTATTTTTTTTTATGGGCAAAATATTGAACAACACAGAAAGCATCAAAAGAAGATGGAAGGAATACCCAGAGTCACTGTACTAAAAAGAATTGGTCAATGTTCAACCATTTCAGGAGGTAGCATATGATCAAGAACCATTGTTACTGAATGAAGAAGTCCAAGCTACACTGAAGGCACTGGTGAAAAAAAAGGCTTCAGGAATTGACGGAATACCAATTGCGACATTTTAACAAACCGATACGGCGCTGGAAGTGCTCACTCATCTATGCCAAGAAATTTGGAAGACAGCTACCTGGCCAAATGACTGGAAAAGATCCATATTTATGCCGATTCCTAAGAAAGGTGATCTAACCGAATGTGGAAATTATCAAATAATGCCATTAATATCACATGCAAGTAAAATTTTGCTGAAGATCATTTAAAAGATGTTGCAGCAGTACATTGACAGGGAGCTGCCAGAAATTCAAGACTGATTCAGAAGTTGTGGAACAAGGGATATCATTTCTGATGTCAGATGGATCCTGGCTGAAAGCAAAGAATACCAGAAAGATGTTTACCTGTGTTTTATTGACTATGCTAAGGCATTCGACTGTGTGGATCATAACAAATTATGAATAACATTGTGAAGAATGAGAATTCTAGAGCACTTGATTGTGCTCATGAGGAACCCGTACACAGATTGAGGCAGTCATCTGAATAGAACAAGGGGATATTGTGTGGTTTAAAGTCAGGAAAGGTGTGCATTAGGTTGTATCCTTTCACCATATTTATTCAGTCTATATGCTGAGCAAATAATCTGAGAAGCTGGACTATACGAAGAACGGGCATCAGGATTGGAAGAAGGCTCATTAACAATTTGTGTTATGCAGATGATACAACCTTGCTTGCTGAAAGTGAAGAGAACTTGAAGCACTTACTGATGAAGATCAAAGATTATAGCCTTACGACTACACCTCAACATAAAGAAAACAAAAATTCTCACCACCAGACCAATAAGCATCATAATAAATGGAGAAAAGATTGAAATCATCAAGTATTTCATTTTACTGGGATCCACAATCAACACCTGTGGAAACAGCAGTCAAGAAATCAAATGATGCATTGGAATGGGCAAATTGGCTGCCAAAGACCTCTTTAAAGTGTTAAAAAGCAAAGATGTCACTTTGAGGACTGCGGTGTGCCTGACCCAAGCCATGGTGTTTTTAATCGCCTTATATGCATGTGAAACCTGGGCAATGAATAAGGAAGACTGAAGAAGAATTGACACCTTTGTTGGCAAAGATATTGAATATACTGTGGACTGCCAAAAGAATGAAGAAACCTGTTTTGAAAGAAGGACAGCCAGAATGCACCTTAGAAGCAAGGATGGCAATTCTTAGTCTCCCTTACTTTGGACATGGTATCAGGAGGGACCAATCACTGGATAAATACATCATGCTTGGTAAAGTGGAGGATCAGTGAAAAAGGGGAAGGCCCTCAAAGAGGTGGGTTGACACAGTGGCTGCAACAATGGGCTCAAACATAACAACAATCGTGAGGATAGTGCAGGACTGGACAGTGTTTCATTCTGTTGTACATAGGGTCACTATGAATAGAAACCAACTTAGGGCACCTAACAACAACAATAACAACACCCAACCTCTACCCACTATATTCCTGTAGCAAACCTTAACACAAACACACATACACTTGTGACCGAAAAAGTCTAGAGACAAAAATAATGTCCAGAGACATTATCAAATATATACTCAAGAGCAAAATAGCCTCCGGTCGAAACCCAGTATATTCAAATATCTTTACCCATTGTTTACACTGCATGAAACAAAAGGGTTTCTCCCTGTCCTCTTCTGTGTTAATCAGAATTCTAGTCTGCAAGGGCCAGAAACTCAACTTGACCTAGCTTAAACCAAAAGGTAGCTAGAGTATCTTAAGGAATCCAAGAATATGAATTTATTTGAGCCTTAGAAACATCTGGAATGGCTCACAATCATGACCAAGACATGCTCTGTCTTTTATCATTGTTTCTCTTTGCTCATCTGCTTCTCCCTTCACTTCCCACCCCCCCACCCCCCTGAGCTATAGCCAGCTTTCTCTCCATGTTGGAAAACTTGGCCACATTCAGCAAAATGTTGAATTCCCTTACAATTTTTACCAGCAAAGACAGATGACCTGATTTTCTACTCTCAAGTTCCTAAACCCCAGGAAGAGATTCATTGCCTACCCCTGGGCCAATCAACTGTGGCCAGTGTCAGACAGCAGGGTCAGACATGGCCATTCTCATGGGAATCAGACAGATAGTTTGTGGGTAGAGGGATTGGAGGGCCATTTTCAAAAGAAGGTGCTGGGCAGACACACAATAGACTTCCACCAAAACCCCTAAGAGACCCACAGGAAAGAAAGAAGGAAAGAGAGAAAGAAAGAATGAAGGAAGGAAGGAAAGGAAGAAGGATGGAAGGAAGGAAGAAGGAAGGGAGGAAAGAAGGAAGGGAGAAAGGGAGGAAGAGAGGAAGGGAGGAAGAAGGGAAGAAATTAGTTCAGTTAAATAGAGTCTGGAAGCAAGATGGGTTCTTCAAATAGAGAAAAAAGTCCTCTTGCATGCTATCCCAAACCATCAGACATCAGATAGCAGATAGTAAGAGCAGCACAGAGGCACTGGCCACACTGCAGCTCAGCCTCATTCCTTAAGATGTGTGGGTGTATTAGTGTGATTCCCATCATAAAAAATATATATATAGGCCCAGAAAATCTTAGTGGGTGATTGCTTCCAGTTACTAAGCAATTTTGTATTCCAAACAAGTATCAATCCCAACCTCACCCTTTCCATCCAGCTAAGGTGCTATAGCTCTCTCCATACATCCACATGGTGCTGAATTGTCTACATATTTGCACTAACTCCAGAGCCTCATTCACCCTCAGCTATTCCCAAATTGTTACCTTTCGTTGAGCAGGGTGGCATTGTTTCCAACTCTGAGAAAATCCAACAGGCAAGAGGTTTTGGTTGGTGTGCAATGCATATGCTGACCGTGTATTCTGAGAGAGAGATTAAGTTTCTAGCAGGGCTTCAACGCATAGTTTGTCCTGTTCTGGTTCACTTACCTTCTAAAAATTCGGATCTTTTCCAGTGTCACTTTTTCAGCCATGACTGAACTGGGAAGAACCGGTTCAAAGTCCTGGACATTTCCCTTTCTCAGACTCTGGCATACTGCCTTTGGATCTCCCTAGCTACTTTTTGTAAATGATCATCAGCACCAGCATTGTGGAGGACATCTGATGGAGGAGGCACTGTAGAGAATTTGAAATATGACCAAACTCTTGTTGACTGTCCAGGCCTCTTCCTCTGGTCATGATGGCCTCTTATGGTGATTGGTGATGGTGGGGACTGGGAGGGCTGGGTAATGGCAGCATAAAGATTTGAGGCAAGGAATTTGGTGTTCAGAACAGTTTTTATTCTCAGCCGAAAGAAAAATCAGTGGCTTAGCAATTCCCACCCAGCTGATTTATAGGCTGAGCTCAGCTCACAGGCCTCCTACAATGAGGCTCCACATTTCCCCTGAGTGTCTAATCCTCCTCTAGTGTGGCTTCCTACTGTCTTAACTTTTCTTCAACTGCTCACATTCTACTGGGTCTTTGCCACTTTGTCAACATCCTCCTTGATTCTCTTTCTGCATCACTCTTCTGCATAAATGCACCAGAGGGTTCTGCAGCTGTCTAGTCCTCTTTCTTCCCACTTGCCTTCTGGATTTTGCTTCACTAACTTATTTAACAGAAATCTACGGAGTGTCTTATCTCTACCAGATACTGTTTTAGGCACCAGGCATGCAATGGTGATAAAGATAGACAAAGACCTACCTTTGTGAATCATATGTTCCAATGGGGGAAGGAAGTAAGCAAAATTAATTTTCTGAGTGTAATATGTACTGTAAAAGAAATAAAAAGATAATGTAATATAGAGCCATAGGGATATTTTAGTAGGGTGGCCAAGGAAGGGTTCTCTGAGAAGCTGACATTTTAGTTGTGACTTGAAAAAGGAAGAGACAGGCATGTTCATTTCTCTTCCAAAATATAATACTTAGTTGCTGCACTTCACCATTCTGAATAAATCAAGACCCAGGAAAGGATTATTTTACTATTGGATTACCTAGTTTGCAGATTGTGCATGAACTACTTATCATATGCTTAAAACTAAAAATCTCAGCCTAAAGGTTAAACCACAACCTAGTCACTTCATCCCAATGCTGCCAAGACCCCCATGCATCTTAATAGTGATATACCCCAAGTGATTTACTTTCCAGTCCTACATCTGATTCTAACTGGCTTTGGAAACTTAGGACAAGCCCTTAGCCTTTCTTTAACTTTCTGATGGTTAAGGTTGTGTGTCAACTTGGTTGGGCCATTATCCCCAGGGTTTGGCAGTTATGTAATGATGTAATTTGGCAGTTATACAATGATGTAGTTGTCCTCCATGATAAGATCTGATGTGATCAGCCAATCAATTGTAAGCGAAGTTTCCTCAAGTGTGTGGCCTATATGCAATATGCACGATTTTCTGGCAAAGCTTGCTTGCTTGCTGTGTATCCTGCATCCAGTTCATCATCATCTGGCCTCCAGTTCTTGGGACTTGAGCCAGTTGCCTGCTGTACTGCCTACAAGTCTTGGGATTTGTCAGCCTCCACAGCGCATGAGCCCAAGGCCTGTTATCTGACCTGCTAATCTTGGGTTCGTCAGTTACAAGAGTCAGGAGAAGCCTCTAGCCTGATGACTGACCCATGGACTTGGGACTTTTTAGCCTCTACAACTGTGTAAGCCCTTTCCTTGGGATAAATCTTTCTCTCTCCTCTCTCTCTCTGCGTATATATATTAGGTACCAGGCATGCGTATATATATATATATATCAATCTTAAATTACTAATCTATAAAATAAAGAAAAAAAAGAAAAAAATTAAAAAAAATTTTTTTTCTTTCAAATTACACATTTTATTTGGATTTCTTCCAGTCAGAAATTCTACCATTGAGATCTTCCCTTAGGAGCTGAGGGTAACTCTTGGGAAAGAGCACCAGTGTATCGGGATAAAAACACAATGAGAGGAGAAATGGGGAAGATTGAAGTTATTGCAGTTCATCCATGGAAACAATCTTGTTCCCCAGGGTAGCTACAAGCACGCCAAATTTGGGACATTAAAGCATGCCAGGCCACCTAATTTAGCTTGTTTATCAAATAAATTTTGATATATTATTATCTTAGGCTAGAGCATGCCTTCTTAAAAGACCAAGGGATTGTTCATAAATCTGTGAAGAAATTCTATTTCTATGCAAAACAGTATTATTTAATAATATATGTAGGCATAAATTGCCAATGTACTTTAATTTTTTTAAGTATCCTGGAGGGTGAGAGAAGATAATTATGGACCCATGCAAATAACTCCTTGAATCCCAGAGTCTGCAAAGGGAACTTCATGTTGGGCCCCAGTCTTAGCAGACAATTGACATACCTTGACCATGTCAAGGCTCAACTTCACTTATTTACCTTTGTATCTTAATGTGTTTTGGTCAATAATTGTTTACTGGTTAAATGAAAGATTAAATCCCAACCAGCATTCAAACTTGGAGCTATATTTTACATGGCAGAAGCAAGAATAATTTTGGGGGGTAGATAGAATACCAGGTTGAGAATGGATTTTAATTTCTGCCACTTTGTAAGCATAATGTAACCTTTCCAAAAGCCCTAAGGCCTTTTTAAAGTTGATAAAAGACTGTTTTTTAAAATTTATTTATTGTTCATGAGAAGTGGCTCATGCACAATCTGTAATATAATATTGTTTTGCAAATTTATTCATGGGTTTAGTAATTTATTTAGTCATGGAGTGTGTGTGTGTGCACGTGTATGCACAATCTTATATTTCTAGTGTTATTTTTAATGGTGTACCCTTTGGGAAGTAAAATTTTTGATGTTATTTAGTTGGGTCAGTTTCTGATACTTGGCCTTGACCTTGGAGTCTTCAGCTTTTTATTTAATACCTAGGCCCAATTTGTCTCACTAATTGGTTGACCTTGACTCTCCAAATTCCTGAGTTCAAAATTGCTAGAGTTCCTCCTTGGGTGGGAACAGTTGGGTCTTGTTGGTTTTTGAATCTTCTTTAAATTATTTTACACATCTGAAACTATTATATTTGTGCAATGAGAAAAGTGTGTTAAAACTTTGCTCATCTTTGTATTTACTAAGATTATTTGACCAAGAAGCACCCCTTCCTTTTCCTTCAGTTAACATCTATTAACACTTCATGAAAGGTATTTTGGGAAATTTTGCTCTATAAAATTCTACCTTGAGAAATGTTTAAATTAAGCAAGTTCCCAATGATACCTTCAATGAATGTAGTAAATATTTTCTTTATTATTGACAACCTTCACTAACTTTGGGGGCAGACTTTATCACATATTGCTAGAATATTAAGTATGGTTAATAAATATTTGTTAAAGTATTATTGTTGTTGTTAGATGCTGTTGAGTTGCCCCCAACTCATGGCAACTCATACACAATGGAATGAAATGCTACCCTGGACTGGACTATTGGGATCCATAGGGTTTTCACTGGCTCGTTTTCAGAAGTAGATTTCCAGGCCTTTCTTTCTTGTCTTAGTCTAGAAGCGTCATTGAAATCTGCTCAGCATGATGGCAAGCAGGTGGGTGCTGCACATGAGATGTATTGGCCAGCAATTGATCCTATGTCTCCTGCATGGAAAGTGAGAGTTTTGCCACTGAATGCCTCGTTGGTAAAGTATATTGATATTAAAATACAAATAACAGCCTATGTGAATAATCAGTTTACTTCAGTTTTAATTTCCTTATTAGTGTATAAAATATTCTCCCTATATGTAGGAAAGTACCAAAAGAGAATTTTGAGTGGACAAGTACTATTCAAAAGCATTCAATAATTTTGATTTGGTTGAGAACAATCCACTGTCTTAGATTTGGTCACAAATTCCAGAAAAGATAAAAGTTTCTCTTGTCTAGACATGATATTTTTTGTAAAGTGTGGTTGATTTCTTTAGACAATGGAGGGAAATATTTTTCCTTTTATTATTTATTTCAAATTAATTTTCAAGTAACATATATGCCTTGAAGATATTTAATAGAGACCACACCTTCTTTAAAAAACAAAGACCAAAACACTTTCTTAGACTGGGTTCTCTAGAGAAACAAAACCAGTGAAGTGTCTATATATCAAGGAAATGGCTCATGTGGTTGTAAAGGCTGGAAAGTGCCAAGTCCCTGGATCAGGCTGGAGGCTTCTCCTGACTCATGTAGCTGCAGGGGCTGGTGAATCCAAGATCAGCAGGTCAGACAACAGCCTCTGGCTCACAGACTTTGAAGGCTGACAAAACCCAAGATAGGTAGGCAAGATGACAGGTAAGCTGTTAGCTGAAATCCTGAGAACCGGAGGTCAGATGAACAGGAGCCAGCTGCAGGATCCAGAGTGAGCAAAAGCCTGCAAGCCTTGTCAGAAAGTCTACCTATATTGGATGCAGACCATACCCTCAAGGAAACTCGTTTTCAACTGATTGGCTTCTCACATCAGATCTCATCATGGAGGTGATCACATTATATCAGATCTCATCATGGAGGTGAGTACATCATTATACAACTGCCAAAATACATCATAATTGCCAAACCACTGAAAATCATGGCCCAGCCAAGTAGACACACAACCTTAACCATCACATCTAGTAATACCTGGCTAGAGAGCAACTTTTTAGAAACATTTTTAAATGGCCCTGGAGATATATAATTGTACTATAACCATACAGTGGAATATTACATGGCAGTTAAAATGAATATTTTAGATCTCTATGTGTATCAACAGGAGTCTCTGGACAACACAAATGGTTAATGACTTGCTGCTAACTGAAAAGTTGATCATTCAAGCCTACCCAGAGGCACCTCAGAAGAAAGACCTGGTAATCTACTTCCAAACAGTCAGCCACTTAAAGCCCTATGGAGCATATTTCTCCTCTCACAAACATGGGATCACCATGAGTAGGCATTGACTTGATGGCAACTGGTTTGACTTTTGCTTTTACATATATCAACAAGGATAACCAGTTGCTGTTGAGTAGAGTCCAACTCATGGAAACCTTATAGGGTTTTCAATGGCTGTGCCACCCAGGAGCTCCTCAGCAAGTATGGATATATATATATACAAAAAAAAAAATTCACTTAGAAGACATGTTGCAGAGTGCTACCAATGATAATATTTATGGAAATTCAATAATGGGCTTGCATAAAACAATGCTACTTATAGTTCTTGAAGCATGGCATAGAGGGGCAGTTTATCATAGTGATTTTAAGAGCGCGTATTCTGGGGTCAGCTCGCACCAGTTTGAATCTTGGCTCTACCACTACTAGTTCTGTGACCTTGGGGAAGTTCTTTAACCTCTCTATTGTTCAGATTCTTCACCTGTAAAATGGAGATAATAGTATGTACCTTTTGGTTATTCTGAGGATTAAATGAGTTAATATTAGCAGAGCTGTTAGAAGAGTGTCTATATGTAGTAAGCCCTACCTTTGCTATCATTATTATTATTATTATTAGGGAAAGTGTATAATGTGCATTGATGCACACCAAATTCACAAACTGGGATACGCCTAAGGAAGAAAGGAGAAAATGGGACTAAGGAAGGTACCAGGTGATTTCAATTTTACCTGTAATATTTTGTTATTTTCTTTAAAAAGAGAAAAGTTCTGTAGCCTCTATGAAAACATAGCAACATTTGCTAACTTTGAGTGGCAAACTCATGGAGATAACCTAGCTTACATTTTGTAGTTTTTCTTGACTATCTTGCAGCTGGGTATGACCAAGTGACTCAGTTCTACCAAATTGGATGTGAGTAGAAGTGATATGTACGACTTTTGTGTTCTTCCCTTAAAGAGAAGGAATGTACTTTTCCCTTCCCTTTCTCCTTCTTCCTGCTTGCTGGAATGTGTACATGATGGGTGGAGCTGGAGAAGCGCTTTTAGACCAAGAGATAGAACCTACATATTAATAATGACAGAGCAGTAAGATAGAAATATCCTGAATCCCAGACGCTTTCAAAGAAGGGAGGCCCTATACTGCTTGAATTCGTGTAAGAGAAATAAGATTATTTTCTAGATTCTTGTTAATTTTGAGTTTCTGTTACTGAAGTCAAAATGATATCCTAGCTTATTTACACATCCAGATATCTGTAGAGAATCACTCCTTCTCTACTTTTAATCGTGTATTTGGGAAAGGTATTGATTTCATCTCTGGGTTAAGGAGTGGCCCCAGTTAGCCAATCCACACTAACAATGTATGAAAATTGGAATTGTTGAAAAACAGAAGCTCTCTTTCTGCTTGGGCTTCCAAAAGATAAGCTTTAAGCCCAGCACTGTTGGTAGCCAGTTGGTTATCACAAGGCAAGAGCCTGCCTGAGAGTGGAGCCAAGTGAAAAGCAGAGGCGGAAGGAGTGAAATTTTCTACTACTTCATTTGAAGACTTAGATTTGGTTATAGCTGGAATTTTCTACAGCTAGGATTTTTAGCTATAACCCAAAACCCACTGCTGTCGAGTCGATATGAACCAATAAATTCCCTTTTGGTTGCTGTCTTAGTTATCTAGCGCTGCTATGACAGAAAAACCACAATTCGATGGCTTTAAAAAACAGCAATTTATTCTCTCACAGTTTAGGAGGCTAGAAGTTCAAATTCAGGGTGCCAGCTCCAGAGGAAGTCTTTCTTTCTCTGTTGGCTCTGAGGGAAGGTCCTTGTCAATAATTTTCCCCTGGTCTAGGAGCTTTTCAGTGCAGTGACCCCAGGTCCAAAGAATGTGTGGTTCTGGCTCTTCTTGTTTAGTGGTAATGAGGTCCTCCTGTCTCTCTGCTTGCTTCTGTCTTTTATATTTCAAAAGAGATTGACTCAAGATACAACCTAATTTTGTAGACTGAGTCCTGATTTATTAACATAACTATCTCTAATCCTGCCTCTTTAGCATCATAGAGGTAGAATTTACAACACAGAAAAATCACATCTGATGGCAAAATGATGGACAATCACACAACACTGAGAATCAAGGCCTAGCCAAGTTGACACATATTTTAGAGGGACACAATTCAATCCATGACAGTTGCTTAAACCAATTTGTGTTTGTTTCTGACATTTTCAACTTAAAAAATCCCAAACAATGCAGGGCTGATGCAATGTAACTTTTGGAGTCTGCATTCATACCTTGTCAGAATATTTTTCCTGTTATCTACTGAGGTGCAGTGTAACAATATCTGCTCCCTCCCCCATGTTAGAGGCTTAAACCAACAATTTTTTATTAGCTCTTATGTGGATTGAATGGGGTCAGCTGGGCAGCTTTTGCTTGGCTCCTCTCAGGTGTTGCAGTTAGCTGGGGCTGGAGTCACCCAAAGACTCATTGAGCTGGGCATCCAAGACGGCTTCTGCATTCACAAGTTGGACTTATTACATGGGGACTGTGTTCCCCCATAAAAAGCAGACCAAGAGACCAAGGTAGAAACTGCAAGCCTTCTTGTGACTCAGCCTCAGAAGCCATGCATCATCTCTTGCACTATATTTTATTTGTTTTAAGCAAATCACAGTCACAACCCAGATTTAAGGGGAGGGAACCTCATAGGATATGAATTCTGGAAGGCGCAACTCATTCTGGGACATCTTTAAGGCCTGTTGCTGTTGTGTAGTGTTGAGTCAATTTTGACTCATAGCAACCCCATGTGACACAGTAGAACTGCCCCATAGGATTATCTAGGCTGTTGTCTTTATGGGAGCAGATTGCCAGGTCTTTCTCCTGCAGAGCCACTGAGTGGGTTTGAACTGCCAGACTTTCTAACTGTTGCACCATCAGGACTCCTTTCTTTATGGTCCAGCACCTACATTTTTTTTCCCCCCAGGTCTTTGCTCAGGAAACGCCCAATTTCTCTTTGTGGTCTGAATCAATAGAATAACTGATCATTACTCTGAGCTGTGAAGTAAGATTTGAACACAAGTGGTTAAAAGAACTTCTGTGATTTGTGTGCTTCCAATTGTAGGTCTCTTTTCATGTGGGGGTTGTGGCCTTCCAGCTTCCCCATCATGCAAGGTTGTTTTTCTGCTAAAGCTTTTGTCAACTCGGGAACAGAACATAACACATTCTGAATCAAGGTCTGAATACAATGAAAGCTTCTCTGAGGAAGTGCTAGATATTTCTTTATAACCCCCCTAGAGACTTTAACATTGTTTTCTTCAAGGAAAATGTTTCCAGCTGGTAGATTATAAACCTCCTAGTACAGGTGGAAAAATCGTCCTTGATCATAGAAAAATAACTGGCTAGGTTCTATGCTAATCAGAGCAGACTTCATTCTCTGTGGGTGGACAAAACCTCTCAATGAACCACTTTGAAGCAAAAGCTATTTGAATGATTTTTCTGAATGACGCAAGATTGAGCTCAGACAAGGCAGATCAAATCTGGCTAAAGAGACTAAGATGTTGAAAAAGACTGAATATCCAGCGGAGACTCCTGCTAATCATAGACTTGCAATAGAAAACTTTGATAAAACATGGCTTTTCTGAAGTACAAGTTCTCCAGGGAAAGTAAAGCGATTTAAATTGAGACAATGAGTAAAAGAAATGGTCCCTATAGTTAAAGCATGGGGGTAGTGACTAGAACTGGATAACGGAATTGTTGTATGCCTTTGCGCTCTTTTTTATACCATGTGGTTGGACCCAGAGACCAGGCATGCCTGGCAGCTCACCATTGATAGATGTTAGTTTTGAGGCTTACTTGCTTCTAAAGCATTTAGTGAAGTAGTCACCAGCTTGCTAATGAAGCTGTCACTTACTGAGCATCTTATAGGGACTCAGGCAGGCCACATTGCTGTTGGATTTCAAAGGGGTATGTTGGTTGAGATATGCTACCTGATGTATTATGAAAAATCAAAAAAATCAGTTACCATCAAGTCAATTCCAACTCATGGTGACCCCATGTGTGTCAGAGCAGAACTCTGTTCCACAGAGTTTTCAATGACTGATTTTTCGGGAGCAGATTACCAGACTTTTCGTCTACAGTGCCCACGGGTGGATGCGAACTACTAAATTTTTGGTTAGCAGCCTACTCATTAATAATTTGTACCACCCAGAGATTCTGAGGTATTATGAGGATAGTAAAATTAGTTTGGACAAATCCAAAACAAACCCGATGAGGCAATTCAAAAGACAATTCCAGAGACACCAGAGGCAGACATCTAGCCCAACAGGGCAAGATAAAAATAGATAAGTATCCTGAATACAGGAAGTGCTTGTATCTCACTTTATACACTAAGAGGTACATGTTGCTTAAAAAAAAAAAGAGGAATAATAACCATAACAGCAGAAGAAAAACAACAAAACAAGTATTTATCGAGAATTTACTACATGCTAGATACTGTTCTACGGTTGCTAGCCAAAGGGTGGGCAGCTCGAATCCGCCAGGTGCTCCTTGGAATCTCTATGGGGCAGCTCTACTCTGTCCTATAGGGTCGCTATGAGTCGGAATTGACTCGACAGCACTGAGTTTGGTTTTGGTTTGGTTTAGATACTGTTCTAAATGATTTAAATGGACAAGAGTGGATAAGCACATTGCTTAAAGTCCTACATCATGCAAGTGGGGAGCAAAACTGAAATTTTAGCTTATATGTCTCTGATCCCAGAGCCCATGCTCTTAATTATGATTTGGACACCAAGCCTCAGATGTTCAGAGGCACTTAAAGTCTGAACAGAGGCTTTCAGTGATGAAGGTAGGTCTTAACTTTCCTGGGACAGTCCACCTTGTGAATATTCTGTACCATTGCCTCCATAAGTACCCTCATAATGGAAAATGAGCTCTTTTGTGTGATAGTGCCACTTTTTTCCCTTGAAATCCTATCCTATGAAAGACAACCCAAACAACCCAAATTGTTCAAAAAGACCTCTGTGACTAGTATGTCCTTGTTTAGAACCCTCCATTTATACTGGTGGTGTGTGCAGCTTTCCAATTCTCAATCATGGACACTTTTCTATTGAATCTTCTGCTATTTCTGGAACCTTAATTGATTAGTCATTGTTTTGAGTCAGTAGTTTTTAGGGTTGGCCTATTATCAAAGTCTTCAGAAGCCTGTGACTTGGGCTTCCACCCAGACCTCCTTCTGAATCGAAATCTCCAGGGTAGGGTCCTGGAATCTGTATTTTTTAATGGTTCTCCCTTCCCAGGTAATTGTAGACTGTTTGGCTTTTTTTTTTTTTTTCTTTTTAAAATTTTATGCTCACTCAGAATCCATGAAGAAAAAGATAAGAATAAAATTACTGACTGTACTAAGGCCTTATGGCAATATGGGAATTGTCATACAACCAGACAGCATGGGAAAGCAATTTGAGAACCAATGGGGCGTTCAGTATCTGATGTAGTTAAAATGGTAGGGTTATCTCTTCACAACAGGAATTTGCTCATCCCTACTCTGATACACCAACATTTTATAATCCAGCTTCTGTCTTGTATGCTGCTTGTTTTGGGCTTTTGTTTCAGCTTAACTCTGAGTTAAATTCAAAGTTCCAATTTAGAGGATCAAATTGGTATAGTTTGTCTCTCTCTTCCTCATGGATGGAACTTTTGAATTAGTCTACCTCAGCACTTTCCACTTGGCCTGCAAATTGGCTGACCTTGGGTAAACTGCCCTCCCTTGGTCCAGTCATCTATAGTAAAAGCAGAATGGTCACATAAAAATGAATATGGCCACCTACCTTAAAAATGATAATTAAAAAAAAAAAAATGTTGACTTCGATAGGGATTGTGGGTGGGAACACTAGAAGGGAGCTGAGACGTTTGCTGATGTGCCGAGGGTTGATTTATCTGGTGTACACAATTCATGGCACAGGGAATAAATTCCTTGCTGACATAATCTCAAACAGGCAGCTTTAGTTCTAATGGTGCAGCAGGAATTTGGCCTGAGGAAATAAAAAGTATGTCTGGGAACCTTGCAGTTATTAAAATTGTAGGGGTCAGAGCTCAATCATGGGATCATTGGACTCAGAGCCCATTATTCATTGTTGACAATAAAAATCAAATCCTTGCACCACCTAGAGAGCTTTATGTCTTTTTTCTTGTTAGAATTAATCTTTCTTCCTTCTTGCATTCCTTCCTTCTTTCCCTTTTTTTCCTCCTCCTAAAAGACTTCAGTGTTAAGGTATAGACTTTGAGACAGGAGTCTTGCTATGCTTCCAAGAAAGAGAGGTTCATACATATGGAAGATTTTGAATGCCCCATTGACAAGAACTTAATTCACTCTAGGCTAATAATTGATTGACTCTGTAATGGGGCTGAGTGAATTCCTACCGCCAGCACTGTTGTTCCCTACTGGTTGTTCAGTGTAGCTACTCTGTTCATACTGAGCAAACAGATATTGGCTGTTCTGGAATCGTCCCAATTCTTAAAGATCCCACACTTGTGTTATTCTAGGTCCTCTGAGAAACACACACAAGTTCAGAATCAGATGAGCAAAAATTTGTTGGGAGAAACACCTGTGAGAGAAAGCGGGGAGGGGGCCAGGGAAGGCTGAAAGAGATCTCAGGATGTGATGCAGGTTTGGCCCTGTGTGGAGAGAGAGAAGAAAGTCAGGGTGGGAAAGCATCTTAGATTGCAGTATAGTTCTAAGTAAAGTCAGGCAAGGCTGTCAGAGTGTCCTCAAGCCAAAACTGACCATCAGAGCAGTCCCGTGTGTCCTAGAAACGGTTCTGCCTTGGTATCCTTGCTTTGCTCATTCCTCAGTCATTAGCTAGGAGCAGCCCATGGGAAGCATGGCCTCAGTGCAAACACAGTGATGGAATTCAGAGCACAGCACCTGGAGCCATTAGTTAATCATACTTCCTGCAGTCAGAGATCTGAGAGGCACATTCTTATGGCCAACATGGCACCCAACATTATAGGAAGTCAGAGACATGTTCTTTGAAAATATGCCCAAAGGCTTTGACAACCTCTGGGTCATTCCCAGCTGGAAGAATCTAAGAAAATCAACTCAGTTCAAGAACCATTACATTACCCTATTTAGAGGGTTGTGTTTAATCTCTAACATCACCAATATATGGGAAATGTAGTGTAGGTTTATCCAAATATTAAAAGCGTTGTGCCATTTTCCATTATGCTCATCCCTGTACCTTGATCTCCCCAGGTCTTTCTTAGGTCAGGGCCTTTACATCTGTCTATATCATGCCTGTAATAATAATAAAATTACATAGAAAAAGCCCTGGAGGACCAGCTGGGGAGAGAAGCTTGAGAAGAGATTGGATATAACTCCTGGGGATAACAAGCAAAGAAAATATTACAGAGATATTAAAAAGGAGAGAAAATGAAAATTATGACAATTGCCAACAAAATGAAACAAATTGTCCTCGTGGTTGAAAGAGAAATAATGAACAACAGATCCTTGTAAAGGTATGTGTATATTTAACTGCTACTGAATGAATAAACTAGCATCATATTTTGTGTGGTTTTCTATTATTAGGGATGATTTATGAACAATTATTGCATTTTTTCTAATCCTGCTGCCCCTGGTGATAAATGCACACTAATTTCGGGTTTTCAATCATAATTATCCTTTCTCTAATCCAAGAAATAATGAAAAACTAAATTTATTAACATTTCACAGCTTATAAGGCATGTTTACAATGCCTCTATTAGGCAACAGAGTTAAGTACAATTCCACTATTTTTTAGTTAATTTTAATAAATTTACGTTACTTTTTAAGAAAGTCTATGAAATGAAGTTTTTTTTCCCCCTGAAAATAAACATTAGAAAAACTTCCAGGGAAAATTGCAAAAGAGCTGGATGTTGCAAAGGCCACTCTCTTAAACAAGTCACTAAGACCACAAGTGAAGAATGAGCAAGTCCCCTCAAAATTTTGTAGAAATAAATAGATATTCCTGGATCTAGATACAAGTGTTTATGTAAGAGAGTAAATTCCTAAAGACAGCTTAAGGTGGCCCAAGCAGCTAAATTCAGCTTTTTCAGGAGAAATATTCATAAACAACCTGACAATCTTAAAGTAGGTGGCAGATTACTAAAAGATGAAACTATGGCAAGATTCTTGGTATTCTGTAGGCATTCTAGGATGATGTAGCCCGATAGGCCCTGCCCCAAGGTAAGAGCAGATGATGTAAAAGTTCAGGGAAGCACTAAATTTTTGTGATAAACGTCCATATTTGGTTTGAAGTTGTATTGTCTCAAAAATTCCCTGTGTATGAGATTTGACCAGGCAATGAAGGATGAATTCTACATGAGTATGTCAAATGAGGTTGAATAGTTCATTGAGTAAACATAGTTTTAAATTTCTATATACTGCTTGTAGTATTTGATTATCGAACTCTCCTTGTTCTCAGAAGAAATGTCTCATTCATTACACATGGAGCCAATAAAGGCAATATGGTTAGCTGGTGATAGACAGCAGAGGCAGAAATCCTTGATCCTCTCTCTGTATCTTATTTAACCAGATTGTTTTGATGGCCATAAGGTGATTGTTTGACTTAGAGCTGAGTTAGCAAGAGGTCTGCAGGCCAGCTAGCAATTGTATTCACCTTGGAAAGATTTGAACAGGGGCCCTGGGAGTTGTTCCTGGACAGAAACCCTGCTACAAAGAAGATTTGAAAGGCCAGGGTCCTTTCAGGGCACTGAGGCTGTAAGAGTAGGTAGAATTCATGAGCCTTCCTTGGTGAAAACTCTTAAGTAGCCAAACGAATCTTTCATAATGGCCTTCACCAACTTGGGGGTGTGATTAAGGACATTTCTTTTTTTAAAGAAATTATTAACCACTGATTCGAGGATTTGACTTTGTTCAAAGAGAATATTCCTAATCCTAAGCTACAGGAGAATAGAAAACAGGAAAAATATTCAGCAGCATGCCCCAGCTTCTGCCTCTGTTTCTTCTGTCATAGCCACATGGTGCTGTGGTTAAAAAATTGTCTTCATGGTTTGACTCATCCTAGTACCCTACTGCCATGATGCCATTTAAGAGTGGATCTCTTTGCTTCCCGAAGTGTTAGGCTCTGCTAAGAGAGCTCCCCTTTTTGGACTTCTAAGGTTGTAGTTCTCTAGTTGCTATTTTCATGTATAGTGCTGGAAGATGAGCCCCCTTGCTTGGAAGGCACTCAAAATACACAGTGGCTGCAACAATGGACTTGAGCATACCAACAATAGTGAAGATGGCACAGGACAGGGAAATGTTTTGTTCTGCTGTACATGGGGTCTTCCTGAGTCAGAGCCAATTCTAGAGCAACTAACAATAACTGCAACAAAGCATCCCCCTGAGCAACTGTGGATTAACCAGTAAGCAAGTTATGCATGGGTTACAGTAAGCAAGCTATGCACAGGCTTACTTGTGTTTACTTACTAGTCTGTAGTGAACAATTTCACATGGGTTTCATCACATCTTTGCTGTTGTGAAAAACAGGTGAAATTGTGCACTACAGACTAGTAAGTAAGCATAAGTAAGTTCGTGTGTACCTTGCTTATTGGGTAATCCATCCCTGCCCCTGATCCAGAGAGGCCGGCTGGTCAGAAGGGAATTCTAGCCCGTTCACATGCTGTGCCAGAACCAACCCTTTCAGGACACTCTCAGATTACCTACCTACTCTCAAGTGTTCGTGCTGTAAGTGTCCGAGCCACAATGAATTTGCAGGTCTCAGGCCTCTCAGACCAGTGACCGTCCTCTCCTTCTGCTACCTTCCAGGCTGCCTGTGGTCCTCTGTGGCAAGCATGCTTGTTGAGAAGCAGTGACCTTCAGCTAAGCTTAATGCAGGGAGCCTTGTCCTGTGCTTTGTTTGCCTCTGCAGAATTGGGCTTGCTAGGGGTAGTAGACAAAGTACAGAACATGAATAATTTATATTTCACTCTCTCCCGGAGGCGCCCCACTGAGTTGCTTTCTAGGAAAAATATTCCTGGCTTCCATACTCAGTGTGAGAGCATGTGCCAGGCCCAGCCATTGTCCCCCTCTTCACACTGTCTGAGATATTACCCAGACAGAAATATCAGGCTGCTGGGATTGATTATTGCTTTTTATTTTGGTCTCTGGGAAAAGCGAATGCGTTCTATCATTCATGGGCTAAACTTCACTTTCTGAGTGTTTAGTTGCTGTAGAAATGACCCAGATGGCCAGTAAGATAATAGCGGTACCTATTACAAGACCACCAGGATTCTTATTTGATACTGTGTCTGAGCTTCCCTTTTGAGCTTGGCTGAGTGGTGTCTGTATTTATCTTCTTGGCGTACCAATTCCCAGCTGTCCTAATTATAGACTGAGAGTTGGGACGGACCTTAAAGACTTGTTTATTCCCTTTTCTTCCTGCCCAACATACTAAACAGTTAATCAGGGTGCCCGCTATGCTTTCCTAAGAGAAATTACATTGCCTTCAGAGCATGTTGAGGGGCCAACTCTAGGATTCTATGTTCTTTACCACATGACTCCATCCTACCCTGGCCACGACTGTTGGGATCAGACGTGGGCATCTGACTCAAATGCAAGTAATCTTTAAGTTACTTGGTGGTTTAAGAAGTAGCTTAGTGCTAAAAGTTCAACCAAACAATGAATCTTATGGGATAATCAATTCCTTTCCATACTTCACTTTTTGTACTGTAGATTGAATCATACAGTGAGCAGTGGGAGCATAGAAGAGGACCAGGATAGACATGATTGAGCAAAGTTATGAAGGTCTGAAGAAGCAGCAACTATGCACTAGCAAAGAATTGAGAAGGAAGTCTTGTTGAGAACAAGAGGAGAAGCAAGAGACAGAAAGAGAAACAAGCAGTGAGGGTAGTTGAGTGCTTAATCACATTAATGCCAGCTTACCTGATTAAAATCTCTAGACTTGTGCCTCTGAGATTCCTAGATCTCCTGTTTCAGTCTTTTTGGATATGGCCGTATTGCAATGTCTGTTCTTAGATATCTGGCAAATTTTTCTTTACCTTATTGCCATAATTATCCTTATAATGAATATGAGTTAGCCTAAGTAAAACTGTGTCTTGCAGCTAAAACGTTACATAAATAAAATCATCATTTTCTACCTTATCCAATATAGAAATCTCGACTATAACATCCTTGGTAAAATTTGTACACTCTGCTTAAAGACTCGTAAGATCAGAGGGTTCTACATCAGAACAATGCCCACTCCATTTTTAATCAGTTTGGAGAGTGTATCTTGAGACCATTTGCTGCTGGCCAGAATGTTCAGTGTTCTCCAGAGTGCTCAATGTTCATTTTGACCCACACATTATCCTTGAACTTCTCTTAAAATTTTTTTTTTTTCAATTTTAAACTTTCCCTCATGGAATTTATTGAGGATCAGCCTCAAGCTGTCATTAGCCTTCAATTTTACTTTTCATTTGAGAATGCATCTCTGATATATGACTCCATGAAGACTTGGTTCGTACATGCCAGAGGTCATTAGTGGCCTTATACCACCTCCATATCCTAAACTCTCTTTTCAAAGTTTTTTATTTTTCACCCATTTATTACCATGCCCAAACTCTCTTTGCCCCAGCTAGTAACTAATATGTTTATTATTTTAGTCCTAGAGCAGAGATCTTAAAACTTTGGAGAGATGAAAAATGGAATGTCTGCAAGAATCTGGAACCTGTGTAAAACGTGAAGCCTAAGGAGGTGTCCTGTAAAGAAATAGCCTTCTTGCCTTGCTAAAAGTGGTGACTATATTGTTTTTATGAATTCAAGTCTGTTTGTATTGTAAAGTGATGAATCTAAGGACCACTCACAGAGATGATGATGGAGAAAGCTTTTCTACCATGTGTCTTTAAATTAGACAACTTATCACATCACATCACTCAAACAGTAGCCAATAAAAGATGAATATTGGGTGTGTCTATGGACTCAGTCATGGCAATTATCTTGCCTCTCTTGCTTTGCTTTCTCTCCATTTGTACCCATTGCATTTCAGTTTCTAACTACCTCCAGAGCTTCCTGTCTCCAACTTTATCATGTCCCTAAATTGTCAATAGATTTGGTTTCCCTGGTTTGGATGCTTGGGATGCCTCAGGAAATCTCTCGCATTCTTCTGGCTTGGACTGCTCCTGGATGCTCAGGGTAACCACCTGACATTCATTCATGTCCCCGTTCTACAGAAGCATAAAAAATACGAACAGTTAGGCAAAACTGGTAACTTGAAGAAAGATCAGTATGCCATCACTGCTACTTTACAAATGAACTATGAGTTATTGGGAGGTCCCAAGGGACTATGGCCAATTTAGAACAGAAAAGAGTTTTGGTTTTCGTTTGTCTTTGGCTGTAAACAACTTAAATCGGATTAGCTCCTAGTGGGTAAAAAACAATATGGCTACTGCTAAGGGACACCACATGGCTAAGGTTCAGACAGAGTATGGAAAAGAATAAAGACCATGTGCTTGGCAAGCATTCTCATTACTTACTGTAAGAATGGAAATTTGAACTTCTATGGGTTACTTTTTTTTTGTTGCATTTTGTTTATTTCTCTTTGCGTGTGCATGTGTGAATGGATGTGTGTTTGCTTTTGTAACATCTTTATAAAATTCCATCCATGATCAGTTGAACTAAGAAGAAATGAAAGGACAATATTTCCATTTTATCTATTCTTTAAATAATTATTTATTGAGTGCCTATTATATGTTATGACTATGCCAGATATTCAGTAACGTATTAAGGGTATTGCACTGGCCCTGGGCATGTGGAGCCACTGAGTAGTTTCTATTAACCTGGTGTGGCCCAACGTCCTTTCTCAAGCACAGTAATGTGTTGATTAAAAGATTAATGAGCCTGGCTTGTATTTTTGAGCTGATATTATGGTAAAGTTATCTAAAAGGGGGGGTGTCAGGGGCTTGGAGAAGGATGCAATTTCAGTCTTTTCAATAGGCACCATTTTCCATAGATAACGCCACTGACCATACCAGGTGCCATGGATTGAATTGTGTCCCCCAAAAATATCTGTCAACTTGGCTGGACCATAAGCCTCAGTATTGTGTCATTGTCCACTATTTTGTCATCTGATGTGATTTTCCTATGTGTTGCAAATCCTGTCTCTATGACGTTGATGAGATGGGATCGGTGGCAGTTATGTTAATGAGGCAGGACTCAGTCTACAAGATCGGATTGTGTCTTGAGTCAATATCTTTTGACCTCATATCACCAAGAAAGCAGCACCAGCAGCAGGGCGTGTCCTTTGGACCTAGATTTCCTGCAAGGAGAAGCTCCTAGATAAAGGAAAGATTGATGACAAAGACCTTCCTCCAGAACTGACAAAGAGAAAGCCTTCCCTTAGAGCTGGCGCTCTGAATTTGGACTTCTAGCCTCCCAGACTCTGAAAGAATAAATTTCTCTTTGTTAAAGCCATCTACTTGTGACATTTCTGTTACAGTAGCACTAGATAACTAAGATACTGGGTTAATAGAAAATGCTTAGTGGCTCCACGCATCCAGGGCTGGTACAATACCTGGCATATCCTAGTTATGCCTCTGTTAGGGTTAACAAGGTGAATAAGACAGATACAGTGTCCACCCTCATGGAACTTACAGTACACAAATGGTCTGTAGGACAAGAAAGGGAGGGAGAGACAGATAACCCACAAGGCCCAAGTGCATAAAAGTGACAGAATCCCAAGAGGGAAGTGACATCTTAGACTGAAAACTGAGGACTTTTATACAGTTCCTTTTCTACCAGAGTTGCTTCTCTCAAGAGTCCTTCTTAGTTGGGCCCTAGGAAGATTTTATTCTAAGTGATTTCCTTCTAGTCTCCAACTCTGCCTGCTTTGGGAACAGAAGGGTTTGTAGTAATTCCGATATAGGTCCCATCCAGATTGCACCTAATCTCTTTTCCCACATTTAGGTCCATCTTTATGAGCCGCGATTAGAGCTTAAGGTCTTAGAGTGGCCTCTTTCTTCTTTGTAACTAGTCTTAGTTGGCAAACTCCTTCTTCTGAAGAATGTAACCAGTGATGTGGTGGTAAATATTTAACAACTGCCTCTGTGAAAACAAAATATGTGTGTGTGTGTGTTTATAAGTTTATCAAAACTTTTACTTATATAAAGGATGCATGTTACAAATAATAGAGTCCTTGTGTGACACAAATGGTTATGTGCTTGGCTGCTAGCCCAAACCCACCCAGTGGTGCAGTGGAAGAAAAACCTGGTGATCTGCTTCTATAAAATTATAACCAAGAAAATCTGTGGAGCATAGTTCTACTCTGAAGTACATGGGATCACCATGAGTCAGAATTGACTGGAAGGCAATGGGCTTATTACAAATAATAGAATATACAATACTCTTTTTATTGACTATGCAAAGGCATTCGAGTGTATGGATCATAACAAATTATGGGAAGAATGGGAATTCCAGAACACTTAATTGGGCACATGTGGAACCTGTGCATAGACCAAGAGGCAGTTGTTTGAACAGAACCAGGAGATTCTGTGCAGTTTAAAATCAGAAAAAGTGTGCATCAGGGTTGTATCCAGAAGAATGAACAAATCTATCTTGGAAGAAGTACAGCCAGAATGCTGTTAGAAGAGAGGATCGCAAGAATTTGTCTCCTGTACTTTGGACATCTTATCAGAAGAGACCAATACCTGGAGAAGGACATCATGCTTAGCAAAGGGTCAATAAAAATAAAAAGACCCTCAGTGAGGTGGATTGACACAGTAGCTGCAACAATGGGCTCCAACATAGCAACGACAGTGAGGATGGCACAGGAATGGGCAGCGTTTTGTTCTGTTGTACATAAGGTCACTTTGAGTCCAAACCAACTTGATGGCATGTAAGAACAACAATACTCTTTTTGTTGTTGTTGTTGTTGTTAGATCCCGTCGAGTCGGTTCGGACTCATAGTGACCCTATGCACAACAGAACGAAACACTGCCTGGTCCTGTGCCATCCTTATAATAGTTGTTATGCTTCAGCTCATTGTTGCAGCCACTGTGTCAATCCACCTTGTTAAGGGTCTTCCTCTTTTCCGCTGACCCTGTACTCTGCCAAGCATGATGTCCTTCTCCAGGGACTGATCCCTCCTGACAACATGTCCAAAGTGTGTAAGATGCAGTCTCACCATCCTTCCTCTAAGGAGTATTCTGGTCGCACTCCTTCCAATACAGATTTGTTCATTCTTTTGGCAGTCCATGGTATATTCAATATTCTTCACCAACACCACAATTCAAAGGCGTCAACTCTTCTTCGATCTTCCTTATTCATTGTTCAGCTTTCACATGCATATGATGTAATTGAAAATACCATGGCTTGGGTCAGGTGCACCTAAGTCTTCAAGGTGACATCTTTGCTCTTCAACACTTTAAAGAGGTCCTTTGCAGCAGATTTGCCCAATGCAATGCATCTTTTGATTTCTTGACTGCTGCTTCCGTGGCTGTTGATTGTGGAACCAAGTAAAATGAAATCCTTGACAACTTCAATCTTTTCTCCATTTATCATGATGTTGCTCATTGGTCCAGTTGTGAGGATTTTTGTTTTCTTTATGTTGAGGTGCAATCCATACTGAAGGCTGTGGTCTTCGATCTTCATTAGTAAGGGCTTCAAGTCCTCTTCACTTTCAGCACGCAAGGTTGTGTCATCTGCATAACGCAGGTTGTTAATAAGTCTTCCTCCAATCCTGATGCCCCTTTCTTCTTCATATAGTCCAGCTTCTCATATTATTTGCTCAGCATACAGATTGAATAGGTATGGTGAAAGAATACAACCCTGACGCACACCTTTCCTGACATTAAACCAATCAGTATCCCCTTGTTCTGTCTGAACAACCACCTCTTGATCTATGTAAAGGTTCCTCATGAGCACAATTAAGTGTTCTGGAATTCCCATTCTCCTCAGCATTATCCATAGTTTGTTATGATCCACACAGTCGAATGCCTTTGCATAGTCAATAAAAGACAGGTAAACATCCTTCTGGTATTTTCTGCTTTCAGCCAAGATCCATCTGACATCAGCAATGATATCCCTGGTTCCACATCCTCTTCTGAAACCGGCCTGAATTTCTGGCAGTTCTCTGTCAATATACTGCTGCAGCCATTTTTGAATGATCTTCAGCAAAATTTTGCTTGTGTGTGATATTAATGATATTTTCTATAATTTCCACATTCGGTTGGATCACCTTTCTTGGGAATAGGCATAAATATGGATCTCTTCCAGTCAGTTGGCCAGGAAGCTGTCTTCCATATTTCTTGGCATAGACGAGTGAGCACCTTCAGCGCTGCATCTGTTTGTTGAAACATCTCAATTGATATTCCATCAATTCCTCGAGCCTTGTTTTTCACCAATGCCTTCAGTGCAGGTTGGACTTCTTCCTTCAGTACCACTGGTTTCTGATCATATGCCACCTCCTGAAATGGTTGAATATCGACTAATTCTTTTTGGTATAATGACTCTGTGTATTCCTTCCATCTTCTTTTGATGCTTCCTGCATCATTTAATATTTTCACCATGGAAAATACGTTATGGTAAATACTTTAGAGCCAATTGATTCTCACAAAATGGTTTCACTGGTTGATTTTTGCTGAACTCTTTTATCCTTAGCCAACCTATGATTGCATTTGATGAATGAGTGTAGTTCCAACATGGATGTTGGTTAATATTTTCATTTTTTTTTAATAAGATGAATGTGAAAATGTATGTTGGAACTTCACTCACTTGTCAATGATGTGAGTGATTTATGTGCAGAATTGGCTGTTTCTGAATACAGAAAGAATATTTCCACAAACAGCTATTTATAGACATGACACACATTTAATTTAAACTGCATTATTAATATTTTCTTTGTCACTTTTTTAAGTCTAGTCAGTTGACAAATGAAACAGTAAATCAAGCCCTGATTTGTAGTGTTAGCCAATGTCTGCTGTGTAAATATTCTCTCTCATCATGGCTTATTTTAACCTATCGACACGATGTCACTGAATGCAGAGTTGGGAAGAGATGTACAGAAGCACACCACTAGGCAGTATTTCTACCTTACAGGTACCACCGATAAATAACCTAAACAGCATATGTAATATTAGAATGTGTAAAATCATTAAGAAGCTTTGAGCACTTATTGCCTTTGTTTTTAATATTATTTATTTAATGGTAATTACATTTTTAATAATGGCTGTGGTTAACAACCAACTCACCAAATTCCTGAAAATTTAACAGCAGGTCTTGCAAGCAGTACCAACTGACAGCAGCATACCACCCAATGTAGTCATTTGGTTTAGCAGAGTAAGCCTGGATCTTAATCCCCCAGAGCAGAATGAATAAAGAGTACTGCAGTCAATGATATTACCTATAGTCGCCTCTGTTGTCTGTTTGCAAAAGGGGAAGGCTTTGCAGACGTGTATCAGTGTTTCACATTTGAGATTTAAAAGGTTTTATAATTCCAATTTGTAAACTGTGAGTAATTCTAATTTGGAAGCTATGCAGAGGCCCCACTGTAACGAAAAGTGACTTTGGATGTGCTCTTCTGCTAGCTAGCTTTTCACCTCATAGCAGTTTCAAGAAGAAGGAAGAGACTCTAGGTCCAATTCATATGCTCAGAGATCCCTACTGCATGGATCTTGATCCCTGAGCAGATCCTCGAAGCTTTGTCCCTTAATGGGGGCAGATGTCTCGATCAAGAATCGTGGCATTTAAGGAGACAGGATTTACCTAGCCAAAGAGGCAATGGGTAGGCAGGAAGGAGAAAGATGAAAAATAATGTCTCTTTTACTAGAGTGTTAGAATGTTTTCATAATTTCAGTCTGCTTGAAAATGAATGATCAAGGGACGCCCTAATAAACAAGTAGTTCTGGGAAGGGAGTGTCACATTACTGATATAATTATAACACATGTCAGCTAAGGTTACGCTCCCCTTTGAACTTTATAAAAAAAAATTGATTTAGGCTCCCTAATTTATATACTTGTAGGAAATTTACTGCCCTCCCCCCAAGAAGTCTATTATTGTCTTGGAGTTTACTGTCTTCGTGGGCACTTCTGGCTCCAAGTTCCTGCACTGGCTGACCTCTTGATCTCTCACGTACCACGGTGTTCTCTTTCCTTCCTTCAAGCTTACTCAGGCAGGGCACTAAGCCCATTTTCTTTCACCCCTACTCCACTCCAATGTCACCCAAATAGTGCATAGGTGAGTGTAGCCAACTTTATTAAAGGTTTGGGGGAACCAAGGAAGCCTGTATTGCAGTACCACAAACAATTAAAAAATACACACCTGGTGTTACTTTTAGTAAAATTTCCTTGGTCACCTCACCATTGGGAATTCCTTGCTGGCCATCTTTCTCTATAAACTCTTCCAAATCCTGTTGCTGTCAAGTTGATTCTGACTCATAGTGACCCTATAGGACAGATTAGAGCTACCCCATAGAGTTTCCAAGGAGCTCCTGGTGGATTTGAACTGCTGACCTTTTGGTTAGCAGCCATAGCACTTAACAACTACACCACCAGGGTTCTTAATCCCTGCCATATTGGTCTATTGGTCAGTTCCTTGCCTCATTCTTCCCTCCCATTTTCTCCACTTTCCCTTTTGTTCAAATTCCAGTTTCTTTCTCAAGCAGAACAATTTAGCTAATTCTTTGTTTTCCTATCTCCTTATAGGCACACCTCACTTAGCCCACCCATAAAAAATCCACTGCCATCGAGTCAATTCCCACTCATGATGACTCCATAGGGTTTCCAAGGCTATAAATCTCTGCAGAAGCAGACTGCCACATCTCTCCCCCGAGAAGCCTCTGGTGGTTTCAAGCGGCTGACCTTTCTGTAAGCAGTTGATTGCTTTAATCACTTGCCACCAGGGCTCCTTTAGCCCACTCATAGGGCCCTAAAAGAAAATATGTGCCAGCTGTTAAAATAATTTCTTTCCCTTCTGCTGCGTACTAAATGCGACTGTGAATACTGCTACTACTACTATTACTGCTGTAGTATGGCTACTACCACCACTTCCACTCTTTATGCATGTCAGTTTAAAAAGCACTTGCCCACGTATTTCCTCATTTGAACTTTATAATAACCATGTGACATTATCATTGTCAATGCCAAAGCCTAAAAATCAGAAACAATAGGCAACATGTCCAAAAAGCCACAGTATCTGAAAAATAAGAAGCAGCCGTGGATACTTATGAATAAGACTAGGAGGTTATGTGCAAATATTAATTATATTCCACACTACTTACTTCCTTTTTTCCCTTCATTTCCTAAGGGAGCACAGGACTCTTTAAAAATTTAGGCCTAGAAAAAAATTGCATCCTGTGTCTTACAGAGGTGAATAGTAAAAGAACAAAAACTGAAAGGAAAATGGGAATACCAAGCCAAACTCGCTGCCGTTCAGTTGATACAGAGTCATAGCCACCCCATACAGTTTCCAAGACTGTAAATCTCTACAGAAGCAGACTGCCACATCTTTCTCCCACGGAGCCGCTGGTGGTTTCAAACTACCGAGCTTTCAGTTAGCAGTGGATTGTTTTAACAACTGCACCACCAGAGCTCCTTGAAAATGGGAATAACCTATTGCCGTCGAGTCAATTCTGACTCATGGTGACCCTGTAGGATGTAGAACTGCCCCATAGGGTTTCCAGGAAAACTTGGTGGATTCAAACTACCAACCTTTGGTTAGCAGCTGTAGCTCTTAACCACTATGCTACCAGGGTTTCTGAAAATGGGAATGGTGCATGTCAAATCCTAGGAGCAAAGTAAGGAGGAAAGTGTGAGTGATGAAAAACTTTAGTTTGGGAGAGTTGAGGGCCCAGTCCTTTCTTCCTCCTTCATCTAACTGGCTCGTCGTACTGAGGCTGATTCCTCAACCCTCTACAGTTATGGCACCTTGAAGCTTCCAGAATCCCAAGAGAAACACTTCGGCTGGGTAAAATGAGGGGTGGAGTATCATTTTGGGTAAAAGAAGATGGTGTTCAATGACATTATTTAGATTTCATTCTCTCTGTGAAGACAGGGAGTTGTTTATAATTTCAGAAGTAGATATATGTCGTATATAAAAATATAATATATAATATGCATTGTATATGTACATATATATATATATAAATCTGCCTTGGTCTTGGTCTTATTAAAATAACATTCTCATCAAAATAACATGTAATTTGTCCATTTTTTAAACCCTAGAACCTGTGGATATGTTACCTCACATAGCAAAAGCAATTTTGCAGATGTGATTAAGTTAAAGATCTTGAGATGGAGAGAGCATCCTGGATTATTCAGGTGAGTCCAATATATTGGACCCTTAATAGGGAAGCAGAAAGTTAGAGCAGGAAATGTGATGATGGAAGCAGAGGCTGAAGTGATGCAATTTTGCTCATTTTCAAGATGGAAGGGTGTCATGAACCAAGGAATGTGGATGGCCTCTACATGTTTGAAAAATCAAGGAAATGGTTTGTCCCCTGTAGCCTCAAAAAACAATGCAATCCTATTAATACCTTGTTGCCTCTTGCGGTTTTGTTCCAGTGAAACCCATTTTGGACTTCTGACCTCCAATGTGGTACTACAATAAATGTGTGTTGTTTCAAGCCACTGAATTTGTGGTAATTTGTTACAGCGCAATAGGCAATTGATACCTATTCTTTTCCCTTGGCAGGGATTTCATGTATAGGTTGTCCCATGACCACAAAAGGCAATGGGGGAGTGTACTGCTGATGATACCATTTTCCAGTGGTAGGGAATGCACTCAAGGTCCTCACAAGGGGACCCAGTCTCTGTCTCTGATTTTGGCAACCCCACTTGGATTTTATACTCTGATCTCCTATGTCTCAAATCAGAGGGGCAGTTTTTCCTGGGACCTATGGATAGCACCCCCATCCCCCCAAGTGCCTGCAGCAGCATTACAGCAAGGTAACCTTCAATCCTGGACCAGAACAGCACAAGCAAGAGCCTGGCAGTTGAGGAGCTTCTTTGAAGATGCAGCTCAGGCTGCTCAGCGGTGCCTGTGTGACAGCTCCGTTAGAGAGGTGTGTTACACAGCCATTATCCAGTCACATCTTAAGTGCAGCCCGCTGGGCTCAAATACCACTTTGGGAAGCAACAAATAATTTTCTGCTATTGGCGAGGGTCATTGTGAGTTTCCTCCTGCTCTTTGGCACTTGATTCCACAGCCCATTCCTGTTACGAAATGAAAACCCAACCTTAAGCATTTAATTCTGAAATATATTTTCTCAAGGGTTGTTCATTTGAGCTCCCTGGATTTTGAAAAAAAAAAATTTTTTTTTCACCCTCAGCCATAAGCTCTCTCAGCCCTAGGCACCCCTGCTGCAGGTCACTGAAGGATGAAGGATGAAATGATTGCTTTAAAGGGTGGGTAATCACTGGTCTCAAGCACTCCATCAAATAGTATCATCAGCAGAGGGCAAGTCGGGGAGACTTCTTGGCTCTGATGGCTAGAGGCTGTGGCTGCTACCTGTAGTCAGAAATCTCAGCAGTCACCTGCATACTGGGTAAAAGTTACCACTTAAGCAATTTCAAATGGAGTAAGGAAACTCATTATGCCTATTTAGGGATTTAAAATATACTTTGCAACATTCAATTCTGGGTTGGAATTGCAGTTTTTTTACTTGATAGCTGTGGATCTTGGACAAGTGCCTCTTAGGAACATCAAGGTCCTTGTCTGTTGTTAAAAGGTGATGGTATCTGCCTTGTAGGGTTCTTATGAGGATCAGAGATAATGTGTGGTGTAAAGTGTCTAGCACAAGACTTGGCACAGAGCTAAGTAGTTGCTCAGGAAATTGTAATTCTCATTATCAGTAAGTATTAAAACAACTTGTGCTTCACAGTTTCTTCCTCCATTGGTTATTAGCTTATTGGCTCCATTTTACAGATGAGGAAGGTAAAGTCCAGGAAGTTTTAGTGGCTTGCTGAGGTCATAGGTAATGTGCCTGGCCAGAGCCAGTTCTTCTGGCTCAGTGCCATGCAAAATGTGGTTCAGCATTACCTGTGAGCTTGTTAGAACTTCAGATTTTAGGGTCCTACCTACTGAATCAGAAACCCTGGGGATGGAACTCAGGAATCTATGTTTTAACAAGTTCTCCAGGTAATTCTTAAATAAAACAAAACAATAGTTGCCTTCAAGTTGATTCTTACTCCTAGCTACCACATGTGTATCAGAGTAGAACTGAGTTCCACAGAGTTTTCAATGGCTGGTTTTTTTTTTTTTTTTTAGGAAGTAGATTGCCGGCCTTTCTTCTGAGGTGCCTCTGGGTAAATGTGAACCTCTAGCCTTTTGGTTAGCAGTGTGTTAACTGTTTGGACCACCCAGGGACTCCCCTAGACAAGGTCATCCAAAGCTAGTATGTTAGCTGAGACTGACCACTTTGGGGCCCAATGGGGGTCAGCCTCTCTTCTTGTTCTCTTCTCCCTGCACACACACACATACATACCCACATGAAAGTAAAAAAAAAAAAAAAAAATGTTGCTAACTAGCCCCAAATCAGGAACTGTATTAGTTATAGAGAAAGGAGCACAAATAGGAATTTCTTTGCTTGGTTTAACACCAAAAAAGGAGTCCTGGCTGCTGGAGCAATGCAGTGGGCATATGGGGGAGTGTGTGCTTTGAGCTCACTGCATGTTGCCTGGCATTTGACAAGACAACTGGGGACAAGCCAGGCTATCTGGTGGGTGGCAATGGCGGGAAATGCTGTTGACTCATGGACCTGATGTCGGATGGTTAGAGGACTAATGGATGTTCAGAGCTCCATCTGTGTATTTCATCTCAAGCCCATGAGACTTTCTCTTGGCTTCTACATTAAGACCAATACCTTTAGAAACTGTATAATGGTGATTGAAAGCCTGAGCCTGAAGCCAGGCAGATTTGGTTTGAATCTCTCTTCTGCAGCTAGCTATATGATCCTGGACATGGGGTTAATTTCCCTGAATCTCAGTATCTTTATTTACCTAGAACAGGAGTCGGCAAAGTTTTTTGCAAAAGGCCACATAGTAAATATTTTTGGCTTTGCAGGCCATGCTGTCTCTGTCTCAACTACTTTAATCATTGTAGCCAAAGAAAAAAATAGACAATCTATAAATGAATGGTGAGGCTGTGTTCCAGTGAAATTTTATTTGCAAAACCAGATGGAGGGCCAGATTTGGTCTGTAGTTCATAGTTTGATGACCTCTGCTGTAGAGGAGATAATAATAATGTGCTCTTCTTAAGCTTATTATGAAAATTAAGTGTAATAACTGATATATACCTAGTACCCAGTATAGGGTAAGTATTCAACAATTGGTATTTATTATTTTTGTAAGCTATGTCAAAATGGCATATTGATACATATTTAAATAGAGTTAAATGGCAGGATTGACATCCTTAACAAGGACAAGATCCTAAATCCTGTTTTTACTTAGCTATTCCTCTTTGCTAGGACCTAGAGGAAATATATGCATATAGAACAAGGCAATAATCATGTATAGTAACAGTGATAACAGCAACAACAGCACTTATTGAGTACTTGTCATATACCTGGCATTACCTTATTTAATCCTCATGAGCAACCCTGTTATATGTAGCTCCTTTTTATATGTGAACAAATTGAGGTACAGAACATAGGTAATTTACCCAAGATGACACAGTTAGTGAGTAGCAGAGCTGGGATATGAACTTCATCAGTCTGGTTTCAGAGCCAATGATCATATCTATTAAATATACTGCCTCCCTAATGAAACTCAGAGGCACACCACCCTGATGCTGCACATTGAGTACTACAGAGATGAAATGCCCCAGTGAACAGTTAGCCTACATGACTTTCAATCCTGAACTGCTTCTTGTTTGGGGTTTCCACCTCTTTTGCTGCTTTTCTCCTCCCATTCTCCATTGTAATCTCTGCACAGTTCATCTAGTTGGATATTCCTTTTGGGGACTAACTCTTGGTTCTGCATCCTGGTTCTATCTCCCTTGGCTTCAAAACATCCCAGGCACCCTCACATAATGACCTAGAAAAACTACCTGCTGGCTCCCACCAACACACTCACTTCTTTTTCAGCAGAATTCTCCACCCTTCTTGTTGGGAATCCAGTAGTTCTGACCCGAGATATGAGAGACACAAAAGGTGAAATATGACTTGTTGATGTCAACCAGCATTTTCCCAAGATAGTTGACAAGGAGCTTCTAGCCAGTCTGTCAACCCACCCCAAGGTTTAATGGTCACTCCTGTTGCTGTTGGTCCTGCGCCCCTAGTTTAGTGCTTTGTCTATTCATGAGTCTTAGTTATTGCTGACAGAGGCAATAACTGTTTAGTGCTTTGTCTATTCATGAGTCTTAGTTATTGCTGACAGAGGCATTGATAGCTCAGTAGTAGAATTCTTGCCTTTCATGAGGGAGGCTTGGTTCAGTTCCTGGCTAATGCATCTCATGCGCAGCCACCACCTGTCTGTTAGTGGAGGCTTGTGTTTTGCTAGGATGCTGAACAGGTTTCAGCAAAGCTTCCAGACTAAGACAAACTGTGAAGAAAACCTGTTGATCTACTTCCAAAAATCAGCCAATGAAAATCATTTGGATAACAATTGTCTTACTGCCACTGATCATGGGGATGGCACAAGGCTGGGCAGCATTTCATTTCCTTGTGTATGGCATCCTAGAATCAAAAGAGGAGTTCCTTCCCTTACCCCCCATCCACATACATACACCAAAGGTGCATGGCTGTCTCAGGCAATCTTATTTCAGTTGTTTGTTTAGTGGAAAATATGACTAGCTATGCCTACAGTTACTGAAAGCTAGAAAAGAAAAAAAAGTTTAATTATAATGTCAGGATGCTGGATAATAATAATGGCAATAACTACATTTACAGAGTTCACTACGTTCTACATTAAAAAAAAAAAAAAAAAAACGTTACCAGGGAAAAATTCATTAGTCAAGACCAAGCTCGATTTAGCACTGAGGAAAAAAAAAAAAAAAGCCAAGAAGTGGGAACTTTAGAAATTTAGAATAGTTTTCAGGATGAGGATGGAAATATTCAGGTTAGGGGCAGAAGGAGAAAAGACAGGGATAGAGGAAGTTACATTTTTGGAAATTCTGACACACATTAAATATCTGAGAGAGAGGGCTATAGGGAGGAGGGATGGGAGATAATATAAAAGTCAAACTTGATGTGTACTAGATATTTCCTATACAAAATTTCATTTATTCTCCCCTGACAACACAATTAAAAGGGTATTCTTAATTTTAGTTTATAGGTAGGAAAATTAATGCTTAGAGGAAGTAGTAGGTTGTGCAGGGCCTCATAGATATGGTTTGTAAAGCATAGTTCAAACCCAGGACCTCTGACTCCAGAGCCTTCCTCCATCTCAGGTCTTTTCTCACATGGCAGACTATGTGGAAAAGTCCATGGGAGGCCCCATGGGCCCTTGGGGACCAAGTTAGGCCTCCTGATCCTGGCTTCTATGTTAATCTTTCCCAGCTGGGCTTGGCTTCTCAGGCGATATCTCGGTTACTTAATGCTGCTGTAACAAAAATACCACAAGTGAGTGGTTTTCAAAACCAGAAATTTATTTCCTCACAGCTCTGGAGGCTAAAAGTCCAAACTAGGGTTTTGGTCATGTCAATTCTTTCCTTTTAGGTACTTCCAGACATTCTTTGGTTCCTTTACTTATAAAAGATCCTCACATGTTGTCTGCCTTCCTGTGTCTAATCTGTTCTTTTATAACTCAGAAGTGATTAGATTTAGTACCCACCCTACTTGGAGAGGAAACCCTGGTGGTATAGTGGTTAAGTGCTAGGACTGCTAACCAAATCAAGCAGTTCAAATGCACCAGGAACTCCTTGGAAACTCTGTGGGGCAGTTTTACTCTGTCCTGTAGGGTCGCTATGAGTCGGAATCGACTCGATGGCAAAGGGGCTACTTGGATATGATCTAATTAACATAACAAAGAAAACCCTATTTCTAAATAGGATCACATCCACAGGTACAGGGGTTAGGATTCCAATACATATTTTCAGGGGATACAGTTCAATCCATAACAAGTAAGGAACTTGGGAATATGGTTTTCCTCTCCTTTCTTTTCTCTGCCTCTCTTAGATTATTGCTTCAAGCAGATGTTGAGTCGCTATAGAGAAATTGGCCAGCCCTGAAGACACTGAGTGGACTTCTGTAACTTTCTCCTGTCTGTGCCAGTGAGAACAAGCCTTTGAATGTATCTCTTCAGCTTGATGCTGCCAGGATTGTTAATGAAGCCTGCTCCTCTCTGTTGGCAGTGGTGGCCATCTGCCCTCTAGGCCATCTATCTGGTTGACCGGAAGTAATCTGTCATTGTCTGTGGCAATAAATCCACACTGGGAGACTCTTTGGCAGAAAGAACTTTTACTATCTCAGCTGTCTTTTCCATAATGTATCTTCAGAGTATTGTTTTGCCATGCCAGGAATATTGTAGGGGACAACAACCTTTCTTTAGTCATTCAGCTTGAAAGCCTGCACATGGGCATTGTTCACCTTGTCGGGAAGAATCAGCTCTCGCACAAGAAAAGGCAGATGAGAAAGCACCTAGCTAGGTCAGCCAGGACTGCATGCCCCAGTGCTATGTGTAGACAAGCAGGCATAGAAAACTGAGAGCAGATCTCCTACAAATAGACCTTAAAAAAGGTACACACACAATGCAGGTTAAAAAAATAATGAATGGCCATTTTCCCTTTATCAGATTATCAAAGATTTTCTTAAAAGACAACAAAGTAGTCAGTTTTGATGAGATCATGGTGAGAAGCTCACTTTTGTGTAATGTGTTTGACCATGTACATTTGCATAGCCTTTCCAGAACACAATATGACATTTTGCTTCAAACATCTTCAAAAGGCATATACCCTTTGAAGAAAGTGAATATCTTTTCAGAAATGTATTCCAAGAAAATAATCAAGCATTTGTAAAAGATTTTGCTATGAAAATACATATTATAGCATTTATGGTAGTGGAAATTAGAAAAAAACTAAATGCCAGTAATAGAGTAATAGAACAGTTAAGTAGTTTATAGTATAATAAATGAAATACTATTGGATATTTGTTAACATAAAATGATACTTATGGTATATTTTAAATGAAAAATAGGTTATAAGTCAGTGTATTTAGTATGACTTAACTATACATACACAGCCCTGGTGGAGCAGTGGTTAAGAGCTACGGCTGCTAACCAAAAGGTCATTAGTTCGAACCCATCAGCCAATCCTTGTAAACCTTATGGGGCAGTTCTACTCTGTCCTATAGGGTCACTTTGAGTTGGAATTGACTCAATGGCAATGGGTTTTTTTTTTTTTAATGTACATACACACACACACACGCACACACACACATACATATATATTTATGTTTGGAAAGTTACATGCTTAAGTTGTCCAATACTGATATATATGTGTATGATTGCAGCTTTTTTTTTTGCAATCTCACATTTTTAATTTTTTCTACAACGAACAGCTCTATTTTTAATAGAAAAAACATTATTTTAAACATATAGAAAGAAACACTTGCTAGAAAGCAGATAGGACCACAGATGCAGGTATAGAATCCATCCCTACCTACTATCCCATCAACACCCACCCAGTTCTCTTCCTTTTGTCATACGTTGTTCGATCTCTTCCCTCATATTCTAGCTCCTTTATGCAGCTGCCTGTGGCACTACGTAGTTGTACCGCATAGTATATTAGCAGAATTTTACATTTTGAAATTAAGAAGGAGGACACACTTACTAAGACAATTAGAACTACAAGATCTGTATCATAAAGAGCCAGAATTTTTAACTCCTTTGGGTACGATGGAATATCATAGCTAACGTCCGAACACTGGTTAGCACCTATATTGAGGAGAGAACAGTAAGCAATTTCATGAATTATCATTCTATTTTGACTGGTAGCCCTAAACTTACTGTTTACTTATACGCAGGTTTCCGACTTCACAATGAAAGCATGCTTATTTCACTGTATGTTTGAAATGAATGAAATGTGTTTCTCTTCAGGAGCTGGTCTTAAAATGTTTTGGGGTAACAATTCCAATTAAAGCAAAATGACTCTCTTTTAAATTTTTAGCTGTGAGTCTACTTTACAATGAAGCAGTTTTCATTAACTGGCTTCTTGTCTTTATTCAAAATATTAAGTATTATAATTTCAAACCCAGTGATAGAAAGTTGTTCTAATTCTTAATTTTTAAAGGTTTCTTATTTTTTCTAATCTTACATGTATTTAAAAAATCTCTGCGTTCCTAAAGTATAACAGAAAATTCAGTTTTGCAGTAAGTATGCTGTGTTTTTTTTCTGCCACTTCTATTTTTTCATCAGAAATTAATTTAAATGAATATCAGGCTAACTTTCCATAGGATCTAATCTATTTGGCTCCCACTAAAGTTAACTGGACTAATTTCATTATGTCACCATTGACATTACATTGCCTATCCATGTAAGAAGCTGAATTCTCAGTTCTGAGATGGCCTCTGGAGTGTGCAATTCTAAGATGCAGAGGCTATGGTTGTGCTCTGCCAAGCTCAGCCATATTTTGCATTATAACGAAACTATGTGAATTTTCTCACGCAATGCCTGTCCATTCATTTCCAGTCCTGCAAATCAGACAGATATACCCAGATATCTCAACTGACGTTAAATAGCTCTGAACTTCACAAAGCTTTTTTTTTTTTAAATTGTACTTAGACGAAGGTTTACAGAGCAAACTAGTTTCTCATTAAACAAGTAATGCACTTATTGCTTTGTGACATTGGTTGCTAACACCAGGACATGTCAACAGTCTCTCCTTCTTACAAATCTATTTTTACAGGTATTTCTAGACTTACTCTCCCTTTGTTTTTGTTGTTGGGTGCTTTCGAGTCAAGTGCAACTCATAGCAACACAACGTGACAGAGTACAGCTGCCCCATAAGGTTTTCTAGACTGAAATCTTTACAGAGCAGATGGCCAGGTCTTTCTCCTGCACAGCCACTGGGTAGGTTTAAACTGCTAGCCTTTCGGTTAGCAACCAAGCACTTAAAAACTGTACTCCCTAAACAAACAAACAAAAAAAAAAAACCTGAAAAATTGTACTCCCTAAACAAAACAAAACAAAACAAAACAAAACAAAACCCATTGCTGTCAAGTTAATTCTGACTCATAGTGACTGTATTTGTCTTCTGTATCTTCATTCTAACCCCTTCCTCTGGATCTTAGGATTCAGCATTTGTATTTGGTAGAAAATCAAAAGCCAAGAGGACCTCGACTAAGGGACGTTAATTTGAACTAGTTTAGCAGAAACAAATATTTGGCACGGATGCAATTACCCTTTGCCTTCCTTTATCAGGTTATCCGTTGCCATTGAGGCTATTCCGACTCATAATGGCCCTATAAAACCAAAAAAACCAAACCCACTGCCATCGAGTCAACTCTGACTCATAGCGACCCTATAGGATAGAGTAGCACTGCCCTATAGAGTTTCCAAGGAGCGCCTGGTGGATTTGAACTGCTGACCTCTTGGTTAGCAGCCATAGCACTTAACCACTATGCCACCAGGGTTTCTAATGCCTGTATAAGACAGAGTAAAACTGCCCCATAAGGTTTACAAGGATTGGCTAGTGGGTTTGAACTGCTGACCTTTTGGTTAGCAGTCGTAGCTCTTAACCACTGTACCACCAGAGCTCCTTACTGAGGTAGACATTATTAATGAAACTCGACACTCTTTACTGCTGAGCCTGGATGCAGTCTCAGGTCATTCTCAGTGGAGTTCTTCAAGCAACCACTACCAATCCAATGGATGAGATATATGACACAATACCAACTTTCCACTTTTGAAATAGTTCAGCAGTCTGTTCTTGCTTTGGACAGCAGCTAGTGTAACATCCTCCTCAAGTTTAGTCTTTAGAGCCCAGCCCTAGCACAGGCCACTTGCTTGGTACTCTAGCCCCCTCTTATGCCATAGATATCTTTGATTACTTTGATACAAACACAGAAGCTTCCAGATCTCAGATCCTTGGCCTTGATACTTCAGAGTATAACTTATTAAATGCAATTATGTGCTATTAAGGAATATACTCGTTCACTCCCAAATCCATTCGGCTTTCATCTGTTACTAACTGGACATGTCCCGAACCAAATATTGTGTTAGGCACAACAAAGGATTCAAGTGCCCTAGGTGAGTAAAGTTCCTTAGAAAAATGAGGCATGTGACTTAGAAAGGGAACTGAATGCTGCAGAAACCCAGCACGTTCCACCAATGGTTGGGACTGTTGACCATGGAGGAGGTAACAACTAAAGTGCATATTGGCTCTGCTGATTACTAGGTTATGTTATTTCACCTTTCAAGGCCTTAGGTTTCTCAACTGCAAGGTGAGGACAACACCGGTCATCCTACAGAGGATTGCAACAAGGATTAGATGAGGAGAAAATGAAGGGGAATTCAAGCTGGCACACAGTAAGTGCTCAATAAATGTTGACACTTATGAATGCCCCTAGAGTGAGACCATGAGGAGAAAGAAATTGAACTTTTTTTACTGGTCCCTCTGTGCAGCTGACCCTGTTCCTGCCTTTTCCTCTAACACTGCATGCGCTCTTTCAGAAACACTAGCATCGGTGTTAATAGTAGCAGTGGAAGAGGAAGAGGAGAAGGAAATGGAGTGGTAGTAAGAGGAGAGGAAGTTAAGAGACTTGCAATGGACAATGAGGGAGTGAGGAGGAAAACCAATGTTTTTTGAAAAACCATACTTGTCCTTTCAGTAGCTGAGAAAGGGGCTTTTGAAATTGGATTATGCATTCTGGTCCACAGGAAGCTATAAAGGTGCTAAATTTGAGAAGGATGTCATACTAGCTGCTGTCCAAAGCAAGAACAGTTCCAAAAATGGCCAGCTGATACCAACTTTTTATCTTACATTCTCATTTTGGCATTGCCAGGCATGGTGGTTTTGGAGTTGTACTTTTCTTGAACCCCAAGAGGCTTCTCAGTGAAAGTTTATCTCCACTGGATGTTGGCTAAATGTCCACTGTGATCTTAGGCCCCAGAGTCACCTTTGCTTTTATTTTCTTCCCAAATCTATCCCTTCATAATGCTCCCAGGCTAAATAATCTGCTATTGGCTTCACATATCTTGCAAAGATAATTTAAAGATCTAATGCCGTGGAAACAATTTTGCTGACTTAATTCAGTGGGTCACAATCCTGACGCCACAAGTCAGCGTCTTCTCCCAAGGGCCTTTGATTTATCTAGAGTGAGACCCTGCCATCATCATTTTGGGAAAGCTCCCTCAGGTGATTCTTAACGTACAGTTACGATTGAGTACCACTGGTTTAGTTGAATACATTTTGAAAGGAAAATCTCAGTCATAATTTGCCTAATAATTCTAACATATATATATAAAAAAAGAAATACTGGAGAAATTTACAGGACAAAAAATAACACTTATTTGTAAGAGGAAAATGTTTGTCTTTTAAAGTAACTAGGCTAAAAAGATAGCATTTATGACCAGAACTATGCATAAATAGTCAATTTTTGTTAGAAGGCTTGGCTTATTATTTGTGGCATTGTATAGAGAAACTTCAAGGATTTGAAACTGGTCCTAAATTTAGAAATTTGGAGGGATTTCTGTTGAATTATGAAATAAAAGCACAGTCTAACTTTAGCAAAAGTAATTTCCCAATGAGTTATTGCTCAATATCATCTTTACACATTAAATCCTGGCCTCCCTAAAAGGAAAATTGAACAGTTTTATGGATTTTTTAATACCTAGGGCTGGCCCTGAGAACACACATAGGCAAACAGCTTTGTATTGAGTTAAAAGGGGCTAGGGAGATGAATCATCTATCTATTTCAACCCTCTAATTTTATAGATGAGTAAATCTAGAGCCAGAGAGTGAAAGAAGTTGTGTAAGAATACAAAGCAGGGATCCAGTTTTTACCTTCTAGTCTATATGTTTATGTTGCTGAATTCAACATTTAATGTTTATTGAGTGTCTATTATGTGCCTGCTTCTGAAAGGAGCCTGTCTTAGGCTGGGTTCTCTAGAGAAGCAAAACCAGTAATGCATATAAATATATACATGTAATAGAGATTTATATTAAGGAAACAGCTCACGTGATTGTAGGGTTTGGAACTTCCCAAGTCCTTGGATTAGGATACAGTCCTTTCCCAATTCACGGAGCCGCAGAAGCTGGTAAATCCAAGATGAGCAATTTGGAGATCAGGGATCCCGCTCAGAGGTTGTGTCAGTCAAAGAATCCCCGAGGTTGGCAGGCAAGACCCCAAGGTTTCTCCTGAATCAGCTGCAAGGGCTGGCGAACCCAAGATAGGCAGGTTGGGGAGCAGGATTCTTGCTTGCAGGCCATGAAGACTTGCGAATCCCCAAATGGACAGGTAAGCTGCTAACTCAAGTCCCAAGAACCAGGGGTCAGATAAGAGACAGCTGCTGGATCCAGAACAAGCCAACAACCTTTGCAAGGTGAGCAGGAAAAAGAAGTAGTCGGCTGACGGTGGAGAGATGAAGGATGATGAGGGGGTGGTAAGCTGCCACAGGCCCCACCCCCACCAGTACCACTCAGCGGATTCCATCAAGGGGGTGCTCACATACCAAATTTCAACAGGAAAGTGATCACAACATTATACAACTGCCAAAACACTGAGAATCATGGCCCAGACAAGTTGACACACACTCTTAACCATCACAGAGCCCTCTTACTGAAACTATGGCTCTGGGTAGGAACTTGGGTACAGGAATTAGATAAAATCCCAGGTAGTAACTGGGACCCTCACTCATTCATCTATCCCACAAATTCTATTTTGGTCATGCCACGTTCATAGTTTACAGGGCCAACAGCAAGGTCAGTGATGTTAAGTCACCTGGACTATTAACTTCTCCAGTAAAGGACTGGATCCAAGCTGGGTGGGGATGAACCTGAAGGTCAGGATTAAATGGCATCAACAATGATATTGCAAAGATGGAAGAGTGGAGTCTGGAGGTCATTCCTGTGTATAGTCAGGAAGAACATCTAACCCATCCTTAATGAAATCAAGCCTGAAGGTAAAGGATTTCCAGCCTTTCCTAAAGTAAGACAGATAACCTCCACTGGAAATAAGATTGTTCAATATTAATATAAGATACCCAGTTAAATTTAAACTTCAGATGAACAATAGTTAAATTTTTAACAACAAATAATTTATTATAATTTTATAATTAATTATAAAAATCTTTATTTTAATATAGGTATGTTCCATTTTAGATATAATTATACTAAAAAGTATTTTTTGTCTATCTGAAATTAAAATTTAACTAGGCATTCTCTATTTTTATTTTCTAAATCTAACAACCCTATCTGGAAAGCATCTCTGGACCCTCTTTCCTCTCATCTGGGTTCACATATGATTTAGCACTTGGTACCACTATTGAGATGTTTCAAAAAACAGATACAGTGCTGGAAGTGCTCACTCTTCTATGCCAAGAAATTTGGAAGACAGCTAGCTACCTGGCCAACTGACTGGAAGAGATCCACATTTATGCTTATTCCAAAGAAAAGTGATCCAACTGAATCTGAAAATTTTTGAACAATATCATTAATATCACACTCAAGTAAAATTTTGCTGAAGATCATTCAAAAGTGGCTACAGCCGTATATTGACAGGGAACTGCCAGAAATTCAAGCTGGTTTCAGAAGAAGACGTGGAACCAGGGATGTCATTGCTGATGGATCTTGGCCGAAAGCAGAGAATACCAGAAATATGTTTACCTGTGTTTTATGGACTATGCAAAGGCATTTAACTCTGTGGATCATAGCAAATTATGGGTAACATTGTAAAGAATCGGAATTCCAGAACACTTAATTGTGCTGGTAAGGAACCTATAAATAGATCAAGGGGCAGCCCTTTGAACAGAACACATGAATACTGCATGGCTTAAAGTCAGGAAAGGTGTGCATCAGGGTTGTATGCTTTCATTATACTTATTCAATCTATATTCTGAGCAAATAATACTAGAAGCTGTACGGTATGAAGAAGAACGGGGCATCAGGATTGGAGGAAGACTCATTAACAATCTGCGTTATGCAGGTGACACAACCTTGCTTGCTGAAAGTGACTTGAAGCACTTACTGGTGAAGATTAAAGACTATAGCCTTCAGTACCAATAAGCGACATCATGATAAATGGAGAAAAGATTGAAGTAGTCAAGAATTTCGTTTTATTTGAATCCACAGTCAATGCCCATGGAAGCAGCAGTCAAGAAATTAGATGACACACACATTGCATTGGGCAAATTTGCTGCAAAAGACCTCTTTAAAGTATTAAAAGCAAAGATGTCACTTTAAAAACTACGGTGCTCCTGACCCAAGCCCTGGTGTTTTCAATCACCTTATCTGCATATGAAAGCTGGATGATGAATAAGAAAGACCAAAGAAGAATTGACACCTTTGAATTACAATGTTGGTGAAGAATATCGAATATACCATGGACTGTCAAAAAGAATGAACAGATCTGTCTTGGAAGAAGTACAGCCAGAATGCTGCTTGGAAGCAAGGACGGCGAGACTTCGTCTCTTATACTTTGGACATGTTTTCAGGAGGGATCAGTTCCAGGAGGACATCATGCTTGGTAAGGTAGAAGGTCAGTGAAAAAGAAGAAGGCCTCAAGGAGATGGATTGACATATGTCTGCAACAATGGGCTCAAGCATAGCAAGGGTCATGAGAATAGCGCAGGACTGGGCAGTGTTTCATTCTGTTGTATATAGGGTTGCTATGAGTCGGAAGTGAATCAATGGTACCCAGCAAAAACAACAACCACTATTAACTATTAATATGTCTATTCTTCCCCACTCTGCCACCCATTGCATCGTATAGGGTATAGGCCTCCTGGAGCCTGGTACACAGTAGGCTGTCAGGAAATATTGATTGAACGGATGATACGTGCAACAAACGTGCCTGAGCACAAGAGTGGGGCTGGTTTAGTACAAAGTTATCTCTGCTTTTGCAATTCCAGGTGCAGCTGACATTGGTATTACAGGAAATTATTTCCGGGGCTGGTCTAAACTTTGTTATTCAGAACCACCCTGTCTATTCTGGTTTTCCAGAAGCACTATGAAGTAGATTTCAGTGCCTTCCCACCCCATGGTAAGTTGAGTTGTCAGACCAGCAGAGATAAGAAGCACATCTGGTGGCAGGTGCTTCTTTTGCTGCTGTTGAAATGTCCAAAGGCTCTGTCTGCCTGCTGTACCTCAAAGCTGCACACCATTGAACGAGATCCCATGGGGGGTGATGAGTACACAGGTTTCCTTTGACTTTATATTCTTGCTGTGTGAAAATGTCAAAAATTGATAAATTTTAGGAAAGGGAACTGGAGACAAAAAAAAAAAATTGAATGCTGACCTATTCCTATTGTCACGAGCAATCCATGATTCACCGCATGTTGATACCTCCTGGAAAGCCTATGTCATGTCTCCATTTGTTATTTTCAGAAATCAGTTCTGGCTTTTCACTTTATGAGTACAAGTACAGAGTTCACGGAGTTGACTAGCATTATCTGGGGATAAAAATAACAATGTTAGGCCCTTATGTGAGTATAGAATGGAACGATTTAATGTATGTAAAGCACCTAACACAATGTTTGGTCTCAGTAAATTATAAGGGGAAAGTAAGAGTTTTTCAGGTACATCAGGTATATTGTAAGGCGGACAACCTACAAGATTGAGTAGCTCAAAAACATATACTTGATATAAGGCAAAGCCAGGACTAGAACTCAGGCTTCCATAACCATCCCATGTCAACAGCGATGAATACTCAATCTCCCAGGTCATTCAGGAGTCTTTGCTGTGAGAGGAATCTGTTTGGAAACCATTCTTGTAAATTCATGAGAACAAACCTTCCCGTGTGGCAGTGCCAAGGACATGGACCTGTCCTAGAACTTCTCTACTTCCCAGATCTGGCAACTCGTGCCTACCCTCCCCTTCTTAGCATGCAATGTGAAGGAATCTAGGGAATTAGCAGATATTTGGATTTCGAGGTTTTTGTTATAAGGGTATAAGTTTAGGAGTCTTGTGGACAGAATCAAGGATGAGCCTCCCCATGCTTACTTCATCATGTGGCCTCAGTCCTGTCACGTCGCATCGTAGCTGTTGGGCCTGAAGACTAAGAATGGAGCATCAATAATTAAAGGTACAATCACAGCTGAAGCTTCCGTTAGTTATTTTTCACCAACCCTGACATTTTATGAGTCAACAAAGCCAAAGCCATCAATATGAAGCAGATTATTTTTAGCAGTTTCTAACCAGTGTGCTCTAGCTTTAAATTAAACATTGACATTGGTTATTATTAAAATTCTCAAAATTCTGGACAGAGAGGAGCCCATGTTAGTACAGTAAACACTGGGCTTTCATTACCTTGTTTTGAAAAACAGACTCACTTGCCGCACCCACCAAATACAACTGTGTAAAACTAATGGATTGTGGATTTGCTGAGGATTAGTTGTTCAAGGTCAGAGTCTAAATGTGTGAGCGTAGTTTCCATGGCTGAATATTACTGTGGAACTCAACCTTTTCAGATTTTCAATATACTAGAATTAACATTATCTTATTATTTAATTTTATGACATTTGTCCTATTCTCTGATCACCGACACCAAAGATATGACATTACCTTTTTCTAAAGCAAATGTTTATTTTTGCTTTGAGAATTTTGCTACATCGTTTGCAACATGAGATACGTAGGACAGCCTCTGATAGCATGAAACTAGGGTTGGGAATCAATTCGGTGGTGTGGTATAGTGGAAAGAACACTGGTCTTGGAGCCAGAAGACCTGGTTTCTGCCATTTATTAGTTGGGTGTCCTTGGGCAAGTGATTTAGTGTCTCAGGATCTTAGCTGTCTCATAGTTTTAATTAAGGAATCTAGGCTAGAGCAGTTACATCCAAACTGAGTCCTACATGCCCACTGAGATGCTTCAGAGGCAGCTGTGAAGGTGGGGGAAGGCCAGCAGACAGCATCTTGATCGCACCACTTCTAACCCAGTTCAACTACAGAAAACCCACTGCCATTTGTTTCACCTCTTAAGTTTCTTCTAAAGATTTTGCTTGGGAAAAGAAAGGTCCCATTGCTAAGAAAAGTTTGAAAACACTGGAAAATATGTTTTACAATCTTTCTTTTGGTTCAAAAATGCTATCATTCTAGGTGTTAAATTAGTGTTAAAAGTATTTCATCAAAATATTCGCTGATAATTTTAAGTAACTCAGGGGGAGTTTATTTTGTAAAAAGACACTTGGGTCCCAGAGGGAACATGAGCCCTCTCATTCATTAAATGTAGTGCAGTGAGTAGGAGCTTAAGCTCTGGAGTCAAGTGGCCCAACTTCAATTTCTGCCTCACACTCTTACTGTGTGACTTGAACAATTCACTTTACCTCTCTGTACTTTAGTCATCAAATCATCTCTGTAGGTCCTATTGCCACCCCTCTTTTACAAATGAGGACACTGAGGTACAAAGAGGGAATTGAAATGGGAAGGATAATAGTTACTACTTCATAGGATTTTGTGAAGAGTAAATGAAATAATATGTGCGAATTAGTTTTTTAGCTGTTATAACTGAAATACCACAAGTGGGTGGTTTTAAAGAACAGGAATTTATCTTCTCACAGTTTAGGAGGCTAGAAGTCTGAATTCAGGTTACTGGCTCTAGGAGAAGGCTTTCTTTCTTTCTTGGCTCTGGAGGAAAATCTTTGCCTCGGCTTCTGTAACCCTAGCCTGGGTTCCTTGGTGATTTCCACATTGATCTTTCTTTCCCCCATTCATGCTTGGTTGCTTCTGCACCTAATCTGCTAATTTTATATCTCAGAAGTGATTAGGCTTAAAATACATCCTATACTGATATGGCCTCATTATCATAACAAAGAAAACCCTATTCCCAAATGTGATTAGTACATCCATAGGTATAGGGGTCAGGTATCCAACACATAATTCAATCCACAACATTGTGTAAAATGCTTATTTCAGTACCTGGCACATAGTAAAAAACCAAAACCAAAACCCACTGCTGTCAAGGCGATTTGGACTCATAGCGATGCTACGGCTGCCAGCCAAAAGTCTGGCAGTTCAAATCCAGCAGCCTCTACTTGGAAGCATTATGGGACAATTCTACCCCCTCTTATAGGGTTCCTCTGAGTCAGAATTGACTCGATGGCAACAGGTTTTTTTTTTTTTTGATGAGGCACGTAGTAAGAGCTGAACAAATATTAGTTATTATCATTTATGTGCTTATTTATCAAATATCTATTATGGGTATGGAAACCCTGGTGGCATAGTGGTTAAGTGCTACATCTGCTAACCAAAGGTTCTGCAGTTCAAATCCACCAGGCCCTCCTTGGAAACTCTACGGGGCAGTTCTACTCTGTCTGTCGCTATGAGTTGGAATCGACTCCACGGCATTGGGTTTTTTGGGGTTTTTTATTATGCATATATTATATGTTAATCATTGTGATAAATTCTAGGAATTCGGGGTGAATATAGCATGGTCCCAACCTCATGAACATCATAAGCTAGTAGGATCGAGAAACCAGAGTCAGCCAAGTAAAACAAAACTTGTAAACAGTGTGATAACTTGTGATGGGCTCTGAGGGAGGTATGTATAAAGGCAGAAGGAAGAACCAATGCAAAGGCTCCAACAACTCATGAAAGGTTTTTGAGGGTCTTTTAGTAGTTTGGAAGGGCTAGAGCATAGACTGTGGGGTAACAGCAACGAATAAAGGAGAAACAGGACAGACCAGATTAGGATCATCAATAAATTAAGTCCAGCTGTTCCCTAGATTTTGCCTGCTCTCCCTTAATGTAGATCCTGAGCCTACTAATAAGAAGAGTATCTACTCATCATCCCTACCCTCTCCCACACCATTCCTGGCTTGTCCTATCCAATCATGAGAAATTATACATCCTCTCACCAAGTTGGGGCCTGAAAGTTTATTTGCTTATGTGTTTCAGTTATTCACTGGAAACACAAGAATTTCAGATAATTTCTAAGCAAATTTTTGGGAGAAAAGAAAGGGTGGAAAGAAAGCTAACTGACCATAGTCTTTTTAAATAATATATAAAACCAAACAAGCTGAAAGCCAAGCAAAGCCCTCAGACCAGGATCTCTACTGTCTTTAGTTAGAGAAAAACTCAGGCACAATCAGGGCCTAAAGAGGAGACTATGCTAGAGACACAATGAAAAGGAAAATGCATTCATTCAGGAAAAGATCCACGTTGAGAAAAAGTCCACATATCACAATGCTTTTGCTCCTTAGGAATCTCCCCTTGTTTCTTCAGGGCTTATCAAACCTCACAAATATTTCCTTTCAAATTCTTGGGAGGCTTAATTTTTGTTTTATTTTGTCTTTTTGAGAAGCAATGGGATTTAATTCACACTTTCTGAATTCCTAAAGTCATGTTGTTTGAGTTATGCTATAGACTTTTCAATTTGGTAATAACAGTAATTACTATTATTATTTTGAATAGATTACTTTTAGAGCAGTTTTATATATATATGTATAAAATGTACAGACAGTACCAAGATTTCCCATATATACCATGTCCCCCTGCCCACTATTTCTCTTATTATTAACATCTTACGTTTTTACTGTACCTTTGTTATAACTGATGATCCAATACTGATATGTTATTATTAACTAAAGCCCATAGTTTACATTAGGGTTTACTCTTTGTGTTGTACAGTCCAATGGATTTTGGGAAATGCATAATGTCATGTTCCCACCATTATAATAGCAGGCAGAATAGTTTTACTGCAGCTTCACATTTTTATTAACGTTAGTCATGTGGCATAATTATTGATCATTGCACAAAGTAGGCTATTAATAGTATGATTCAAAAATTAATGATGAATGAACAAGTGAAAGATAGAAGCAAAAACGGGTGAATATCCCAGGGGCCATTTGGCCCACTACTAAGTCTGCAGGTTTCTTGTGGGCAGGGGTTGTGGCTTCTGCTGTCTTCTGTGATCACTAGAGAATTTTATGGTCACATGGTCTGTGCCCTGCTGAACACCTACAGGGTTCAGTGTATATTTAGTACCACTTCAGTTTAATGGTTTGTTTTGTTCCTTGAATAATAGTTTCTACAGTGAAACAGCATTAAGGGAAGGTCAATATACTCTTTACATACCAGTAGATAATCATGTAAGATGAAATTAAGGCTCAGCCAGTCACCTGCCTCGCTAGGCAGCCTTTAACTTTGTCGCTGTTGTGTGCCACCTGAATACTTCTCCCTGAAATTCAGGTATTTTCAAAATACGCATAGCGACCACTCTTCCTGTCAGTGGTTTCAGTGCAGCTTCCAAACTGACAGCCTAAGAAGAAAGACCTGGTGATCTACTTCCTAAAATTAGCTAATGAAAACCCTATGGAGCACAACAGTCTGATCCTACTGTGTGTGGGGTCATCATGAGTTAGGGGCCTACTCAATGGCAGTTAACAGCAACAACGATCACTGAAATTTTGAAACCTATCCCAAACTTTCCTCTCCCAATACCTCTGAACCTTCCTCCTTGATGAAAAACGTTCCCATTTATGTCAGTTCAAAAGAGCCAATACCAGACACAACTTCTTTGGCCTTGAATTGGCTATCGAAGGTAGCACAAGGGAGATTGAAGTCTCCATTTTTGTCCTTTGGGATTTTGTAACCTACTTCAGGGATAAAGGAGACCAACTTAACAACTGGGGAACAGTTAGCAGGTTCCATGATAAAGAATTGAATAATGTATTAGAGTTTGGAGAAAGGACACATGGTCAAGGAATGCAGTGAAATATTTCCTCACTTTCCTTTAGCTATGTGCCTCCCAGAAACCTTCTACTGGTGGCTCCAACTGAGATAAGTATTAGAGGTTTCTCCATACACTAAGATTCGTAAATCCAATAACATTTAGTCACACTACAAAAATTCCCAGTCTCCCTGAAAGCTGTCATATAAGGGTATGTGCTGGGAAGAAAGGAGGAGCTTGATTTAAATTAATGCCAATAAAAGGGGGGTAGGGGGGCGATTACATTCCTTCTGCTCACTTATTTTTTCACCATGCTTATTCAATCTGTATGCTGAGCAAATAATCAGAGAAACTGGAATTTATGAAGAAGAATGCAGCATCAGGATTAAAGGAAGAGTTATTAAAAATCTGCAACATGTAGATGACACAACCTTGCTTGCTGAAACTGAAGAGAACTTGAAGCACTTACTGATGAAAATTAAAGACTACAATTTTCAGTTTGGATTACATCTCAACATGAAGAAAACAAAAATCCTCACAACTGGACCAATAAACAGCATCATGATAAATGGAGAGAATATTGATTTTACTTGGATCCACAACCAATGCCCATGGAAGCAGCAGTCAAGAAATCAAATGACATACTGCATGTATGTGCTGTAAAAGATTTCTTTAAAGTGTTAAAAAACAAAAATATCACCTTGAGGACTAAGGTGTGCCTGACCCAAGCCATGGTATTTTCAATTGCCTCATATGCATGTGAAAGATAGACAATGAATAAGGGAGTCCAAACAAGAATTGATGCCTTTGAGTTATGGTGTTGGCAAAGAATATTGAATATACCATGGACCTGCCAGAAGAATGAACAAAAACTGTCTTGGAAGACGTACAGCCAGAATGCTCCTTAGAAGTGAGGACGGTGAGACTACTTTGGACTTGTTATCAAGAAGGACCAGTTCCTGGAGAAGGGCAGCATGCTTAGTAAAGTAGACCATCAGCAAAAAAGAGGAAGACCCTCAACGAGATGGATTGACATAGTGGCTGCAACAATGGGTTCAAGCAGCAATGATTGTGAGGATGACAGTGTTTCATTCTGTTGTACATAAGGTTGCTATAAGTCGGAGCTGACTTGATGAAACCTAACAACAACAAATCCACAATTTGAACAACTTTATGCGTGCCCGCTCTTTAAAGAAAAAAACAAATTTAACTACTTTCTGTATGGTTATAAGCGTCTCACGGGATTATAAACTCTTTGCTGGTAGGGGTCAATCATTTTTTATTAAAATTTTGCTCCAAATTCTTACACTCATGACTCTATCACAGGCACTTAATAATTGTTGAACTATCTATATATCTGGAAAATTGAGCAACTGTGTTTGGGATTACCGAGAAAATGACAATTTCTTGAATCCTTCAAATCTTCCTCTTGTCTCTATTTGTCTCTTCCTTTTGTATTGACCTCATTAAAATTTCCCCATTTCCCAGGTACCTCCATCATTTAGAGATTTATCATTTTGCATAAGCACTTCATACCTCCCAGCATCATTTTGCTAAAGGCCATCATTCCTGAACTAATGACATATGATATCTCTCACATCCAATTATTGATGCATTTCAGATTCTTCATGACACAGCATGATACTCAGATACTGATCGTGGTCTACATTCTGCATCATTTTGTTTTGATAAAGTTTTATTCCACTTCCCACCCTTTTTTTTTTATCTTAAAAAAAACTAAAAAGTTTTTTTTTTTTTTTTTTTTCTTAGCTACTTCTTATTCCTTGCCCTTTGTAATTTTGTATCCCAGGTTCTAGGAGGTGGAGGGGATATTTAGAGTGGTGGAATGAGAAGGGTCTGGAATCTACCTGCCTGCTTTTGCAACTTATCTCTGCTGTAGGACCATGGGCAAGTTATCTATTCCTGTCTCACAAGTTGGTATGAGGATTAAATGAGATCTCACTTCTTCCTTGTTCTAAACTGACTTCTTCCCTTGCCTTGGTCATACCTCTCCAACAAGTTCTCAGGTAGATCTGCTTGATCTTGCCCTGACTCTTGGCCTTTCTCTATTACAGCTGGTGTTCTGTTTTTCTTATTCGCTATTGCTAGGTAATTTGGGGCAGCCTGGGAGTACCTTTCCCAAGGTCACAAAGGTTAATAATCCTTGGGGAGTGTTTCCAATGTTTATTGTGTCTGCATACACGCACACACATTGTCACAGGGTAATTGTCATTATAACCTCCAGATACGGCACTTTCATCCTGCCTTTTCTCTAATAAATAGAAGGCTTCAGTAACTATGGAAATGGCTTTGGTTTCTAATCTAAAGAAATAATAGAAATGGTTCACAAAAGCTAAAAAGCAGATATATCGTTCCCTTACTTTTCTTTATTCTTTACATTATACCGGTCATTTCAATTCCCATGTCAAGATGTGATGACAGTCAAAATTGTGACCAATCCCAGATACTCCTCATGTCCTGGAGTCTGTTAAGTAGTTAACTTCATCATCTCCTCCCAACTTGCCAGCACTTGACAATTTAATTCTTCTAATGATCACCAAATATGTGACTAGATGCCATTTTGAGTTGTGGGCTCTCAGTCTGCAGAAATTATAAAATAATCACGAAGAAAGACACTGTTGGAGTTTCAGGGTTTAGGAACTATAAATATAGGGGACACTTGAAAGCCTCAGTTTCAGAATTCTTTGAATGGCTAAAGTCCAGGAACTGGGGCTAAACCTTCAACAGTCATATGGGAAAGGTAAGAAGAGAGGGGTATTTGATGAGATTCTAACAGTCTGCCAAAGCCACCACAAAGTGGGATCTGACTTTGCTGATGCACGTGGTATTCCGGGTAGAGCAATTGCCCTTTTAGTTAAAAGTAATAAATATTTTTTTGTTGTTGTTTAAAGGCTAGGTGGTTGGGATGGCTATTTTTTGCCTGTGGCAAACCCAGAATGTAAACCAATGTGGTCTAGATGGGAGGAAATAATCGAATATCAGGATGAGGTCCTAATCCGTTAGGAGTAGAAGTTCATGGTATAGAAAATCCTATAGTGGCTATGAATGGATACACACTGCTACTAAATACCAGAGCCAGGATTCAAATCCAAAGCTATAAGACTCCAGAGACTGTCCTCTTTCTACTGTGCTACATTGTCTCATTCAGAATTTGATTCCAGAGCTAATGGTGACCTCAGTCAGATTCCATTCTAATCACTTTCTTTCAAAAGTGGGAAGACTTGGGTTAAGAAATGCCCGATTACCTGACTAAAAATCTTACCTCTTAAAGTGCCTACCTCATATCTGGTTGGGTGAATTCAACAATGTTGATTAAGAAGAGGTTTGAAGATGGATACTCTGCACTGGTAGGTGATGTTGTTGTTAGTTGAGTTGGTTCCGACTCCTGGTGTCCCCATGCACAACAAAACAAAACATTTCCCAGTCTTTTGCCATCTTTACAATCATTGGTACACTAGCAGCCATTGTTGTGGCTACTGTGTATTTTGAATGCCTTCCAACCTAGGAGGATCATTTCCCAGCTTTGTATTGGACAATATTCTGTTGTGATCCATAGGGTTCTCATTAGCCAATTTTTGGCAGTAGATCACCAGGCCTTTCTTTCTAGTCTGTAAGCTCCTGAAATCTGTCCACCATGAGTGACCCTGGTGGTATCTGAAATACCGGTGGCATAGCTTCCAGCATCGTAGCAACATGCAAGCCACTGCAGTATGAAACACAGACAGATGAGTGGTGGCACTGGTGGGTAGGTTTCCATATTTAATTTCTTATGTATTTTTTCACATATACCTCGTCCTTTCCAATGAATTTGATCCCGTGCATATGTAATGTGAGCAACATTTTTTGAATGCTTTTCACGTTCTCTTCTCTTTTGGTTTTCAGTGTATGTAACTTTCTCCCTAGTCAGCCTAAAGGCTACATCTGTCACATGTTTCATCAGGAATGAAAAGAAGCATAATATTCAGCTTCTGACACCTCAACAATACAATAGTCTTTAAGCCTAAGTTTGCTGAGAGAAAATAATATGCAGTACTAATGTCTTTTATACCCACATTCCCCCTGCCCTGACATTTAATATACTAACAGCCTGGACTGGCAGTCTTGATTAGAGTAATAGACATCCTGAATATACAGGAACAGCAAGGTAGAAATAACTTACTCATTTATCAGCTAGAAGGATTTGGGGAGGGAGAAGCGAGGCAGAAGTAGAAGTAGCAGATGGTCAGCCATGTGTTCCACTCTCTCTCTTTAGAATGAAATATCAGACAGGGAAAGAATGTTAGATGAGTTGAAGGCAATGCTGAGGGCTGATAGATTTCTGCCCCCTTCTCTATTTAGGATTCTGGAGGGTGAGTTCTTTATAGGCTGCTTATTTCGCTTGGAACTAAGTATCACAGTATGGTTAAGCAGAGGAAAAGCCTGAGCGTAGCCCTCCTGAACAACTCTTATTTGGATAGAACTCAGAATTTCCCACATGCCCTTCAGATGGGATGTGGAGGTTATTTGAGATTTTGTCTGGAGAGTTTGCCACAAGGAATGCCTGGGTTAAAGTAAAAGTGATCCTATAGTTGAGGACTACATGGGTGTTATTGCTGGTCCTCAGTAGAGGCTGTAGCACCATCTGGGCCAAGTCAGAGAGAAGATACCAGATCCTGACCAGTCAGAAAGAAAACAGACCATGAATTTCACCAGTTGAAAGCTTCAGCATCAAACGTTAACATCACACTCAGGAATAAGACCAGTCTCATGTCTGTCAGTCGTCACACGTCCAGAAAGCCATCCATACCAACCACTCCACAGGAGATATGAGCAAGAATCCAGAGGGTATTACATGGACCAAAGGACCTGGTCTCTCCCTTTACAGAAGCCATAGGAACCATATACTCTTTACACTCAGAAATACCTTGGAGAGAAGTTGCATGAGGAGAAGGAAATTTGAAAGACTGAGAATTTTATCTAAAAGAGATTGATCATTTACTTAAAGAGAAGGTTTATTAGGGGGCAGCAAACTTTTTCTATAATGGGATAGATAACAAATATTTTAGGCTTTGTAAACCGTATGGTCTCTGTTGCAACTACTCAACTCTACCCTTGTAGCCACAGACAATGTGGAAATAAATAGTTGTGGCTGTGTTCCAACAAAACTTTATTTACACAAACAGGTGGTGGGCTTGCAAGCCCTAGTTTGTTAACTTCTGGTTTGTATTACTGAATCAGACTAAGATTCCTGGATTGGTCTAGATGCAGTTTTCTCCTGCAACAAAATAGGGTAAGAGCGTTGGAGAAAGATGAAATAAGGTAGAAATACACATCTTTGTGAAATGTGAATAAAATTGTAACTCCTTTCACATTGAAACGGAGGTGGTGATCACAGTGTAAAAAGGAGTGATTTTTGGTTCTGTCCCAAACTTGTGATCACAGAGAGTGTTGGAGTCTGTGAGAAGGGGATGCTAGCAAGATGTGCTTGGAGTGGGTGATGGAATGGGGGTGGGAAGAACAGAGATTCTGGGTTCTCCTTGTTTCTGTACTATGAGCTCTGGAAATAAAGGCTAGGTAGACATGGCAAGGGCAATCACATATATAAGTCATAATTACAATGACAGTGATAAAACATAATAATTACCATTACTAAGTCAGTACAGGCTAAGTTACACTGTAGTAGCAAACAACTCAGAAATTGCAATGATTTAAAATGGGGGGGGCTTTATTTTATCACTCATTCTTCATGTTTATCATGAGTGAGCTAGCAGCTCTTTCCCACATTGTCTTTAAACTCATTCTCGAACTGTGATGGTTAATTTTATGTGTCAATGTGGGTAGGCTATTATGCCTAGTTGTTTGATCAAACACTAGTCCAGACTGTTATGAAGCAGTTACATGTGACTAAATCAACTGGACTTAAGTAAGACAAATTACCCTCCATAATGTGAGTGGGCCTCATCCAATCAGTTGAAGGCCTTGAGAGCAAAAAGTATATATTCTCTAGGGTGTATTCTGCCTCCAGTCTATAAGTAGACATTTTGTCATAATTCCCTCTCTCGTTACTCTTCCTGTTGCTTGACTTAAAGATTTTAGGACACTAGATTGCAGGAATCGCCATGCTGTCACTAGCCCCCCACAATTGCATGAGCCAGCTCCTTAAAATAAAAACCTGTGTGTGTGTGTGTATTCCTGGTTCATTACGGTTATGTTTCTCTAGAGAACTCTCACGAAGGACCTGGGCCATTGAGTGGGTCACTATCTGGAGCACCAGCAGTTGCAGAGGTGCACACAGCAGAGGGGAGCATAAACTTGCTTTAAAGCCTTCCCTGGGAGTGACACACCTCACCTTGCTCACTTTTTATTAGCCAAACTAGTCACACATATAAGCCTGATTTCCATGGGACAGGAAAGTATGATCCATTTTCATGGATGAAAAGTGATTATCAATGAAAGGTAATGCAATACACCTCAACTATTATTACCGCAAATGTTTTTTTATGTATTATAATGACATGTGCAAAGAGCTGGATGTGGAAAACCAAAAGGGAAGAACATGCTCGGTGTTTCTCAAGCTGAAAGAACTGAAGAAAAAATTGAAGCCTCAGGTTGCAATAGTGAAGGATTCAATAGGGAAAATATTAAACGACACAGGAAGCATCAAAAGAAGATGGAAGGAATACACAGAGTCATTATACCAAAAAGAATTAGTCGACATTTAACCATTTCAAGAGGTGGCATATGATCAGGAACCGATGGTACTGAAGGAAGAAGTCCAAGCTGCTCTGAAGGCACTGGCAAAAAACAAGGCCCCAGGAATTGATGGAATATCAATTGAGATGTTTCAACAAACAGATGTAGCACTGGAGTTGCTCGCTCATCTATGCCAAGAAATATGGAAGACAGCTTCCTGGGCAACTGATTTTAAGAGATCCATATTTATGCCTATTCCCAAGAAAGGTGATCCAACCAAAAGTGGAAATTATAGAACAATATCATTAATATCACATGCAAGCAAAATATTGCTGAAGATCATTCAAAAATGGCTACTATGGTATATCCACAGGGAACTGCCAGAAATTCAGGCTGGTTTCAGAAGAGGACATGGAACCAGTGATATCATTGCTGATGTCAGATGGATCCTGGCTGAAAGCAGAGAATACTAGAAGGATATTTACCTGTGTTTTATTGGGTATGCAAAGGCATTCGACTGTGTGGATCATAACGAATTATGGATAACATTGCAAAGAATGGGAGTTCCAGACACTTAATTGTGCTCATGAGAAGCCTTTACATAGAGCAAGAGGCAGTTGTTTGGACTGAACAAGGGGATACTGACTGGTTTAAAGTTATGAAAGGTGTGTGTCAGGGTTGTATTCATTCACCATACCTATTCAATCTGTATGCTGAGCAAATAATACGAGAAGCTGGACTATATGAAGAATGGGGCATCAGGATTGGAGGAAGACTCATTAACAACCTGCATTATGCAGATGACACAACCTTGCTTGCTGAAAGTGAAGAGGACTTGAGGCACTTACTGATGAAGATCAAAGACCACAGCCTTCAGTATGGGTTGCAGCTCAACATAAAGAAAACAAAAATCCTTACAACTGGACCAATGAGCAACGTCATGATAAATGGAGAAAAGATTGAAATTGTCAAGGATTTCATTTTACTTGGATCTACAACCAACAGCCATGGAAGCAGCAGTCAAGAAATCAAAAGATGCAATTCATTGGGCTAATCTGCTGCAAAGGACCTCTTTAAAGTGTTGAAGAGGAAAGATGTCACCTTGAAGACTAAGGTGCGCCTGACCCAAGCCATGGTATTTCCAATTGCATCATATGCATGTGAAAGCTGGACGATGAATAAGGAAGACCGAAGAAGAATTGACACCTTCAAATTGCGGTGTTGGCGAAGAATGTTGAATATACCATGGACTGCCAAAAGAACGAACAAATCTGTCTTAGAAGAAGTACAACCAGAATGCTCCTTAGAAGCCAGGATGGTGAGACTGCGTCTTACATACTTTGGACATGTTGTCAGGAGGGATCAGTCCCCGGAGAAGGACATCATGCTTGGCAGAGTACAGGGTCAGTGGAAAAGAGGAAGACCCTCAACAAGGTGGATTGACACAGTGGCTGCAACAATGAGCTGAAGCATAATGACGATTGTAAGGATGGCTCAGGATGTTTCGCTCTGTTGTGCATAGGGTTGCTATGAGTAGGAACTGACTCGATGGCACCTAACAACAACAATGACAACGACAACAACAACATTATTACCATGTGATGACATACTGAGCTTGTCATTGTGGAAACATAAACTAATTTTATCCTTACTCAGCAACCCTGTAAAATAGGTATTATTATCATCATTTTACTGGTGAGGAAATTGAGGATCATGGATATTAATTCATTTTATCCAGCTAGTAGATGTTGGGAAACCCTGGTCGCATAGTGGTTAATGCTACGGCTGCTAACCAAGAGGTTGGCAGTTCGAATCTACCAGGCGCTCCTTGGAAACTCTATGGGGCAGTTCTACTCAGTCCTATAGAGTCAGTATGAGTCAGAATCGACTCGACGGCAGTGGGTTTTAGTAGATGTTAAGGATTCAAACCCAGATAAGTCTGTTTTTGTAGCTCATACTCCTAAAAACTAAAAAACCAAACACGTTGCCATCGAGTTGATTCTGACTCATAGTGATCCTATAGGAAAGAGTAGAACTGCCCCACAGGATTTCCAAAGAGCAGCTGGTGGATTTGAACTGCCAACATTTTTGGTCAGCAGCCAAGCTCTTAATCACTGCACTACCAGGGCACCAAAGTACTGTATTATAAAACCAAACTCTCTGCCGTTGAGTTGATTCCAACTCACAGCAACCCTATAGGACAGAGTAAAACTGCCCCGTAGGGTTTCCTAGGGAGTAATCTTTACAAAAGCAGACTGCCACGTCTTTCTTCTGTGGAGCAGCTGGAAGGTTTGAACCTTTCGATTAGCAGCGAAGCATTTAAGCACTGTGTAACCAGGGCTCCTATATTATGCTGCCCTGATAATTTATGATGTGTTATCTAGATTAAGGAGTCCCTGGGTGGCGAAAATGGTTGACATGCTGTACTGCTAACAGAAAGAGGTGGGAGTCTACCCAGAGGTACCAGAGAAGAAAGGCTGGCAATGTACTTCTGAGAAATCAGCCATTGAGAACCCTATGGGCCTCAGTCCTACTCTGACACACATGGGGTTGCTAATAGCTGTCATTGACTCCATGGGAACTGGTTATCTAGATTAAGGATTGCAAACTCAACTCTCTTCAGGGACCAGGCAGGTAGTATAAACAAGTGAAACAGTTTGGATATAATCCAGATGGGACCGGTGGGGCTGTGGCAAACTGGAGAGCTCATGCCATGTCTGAAGAGAACAGTTATATTTCAAGTTGATTGTTGCCAAGTAGAAATGGGGACCCATTATTGTCAGATCTCCAGACTTTTTGGTTCTCCAGACTTTAAAGAAAAGAACTAAAAAAAAAATTAATATTATGTGTTTTCTTTTTGATTTCAAGGTGTTAAAGACAATTCATAATTAAAAAAAATTATGGGCTAAGAAAAATAAATCAATGGACCTAATGTGCTTCATAGGTCAATGGTTTGCAATTTCTTAACCAGATGTTCTGGTGGATTCTGCCGTGCTGGGGAATGACTAAACTGGGAATAATCTGCTCAGATCATTAGTCAGGTAACACCCGTGTCAATGTGTGATCGCTGCTAAACTGCACAGCCAGTGTCGCAAAGGTTGAATTACTGAATTCAAAAGGCTGTCATTAAGGGGCATATATGTGTGTATATGTTGGGGGCATGGTTGTGTATACACATTTTGATTTCGAGCTCATTCAAATGCTTAAATAGCCGTGGAATTATTTTCATTTGCAAGAGGCTGCTATGTAGTACATACTAATTCTCTCTTTCCCCAGACAGTGCAGAGCTGTCGTCTTTCACCAGGAGGTCCTGTGTAAGGAGGGGGCAGCTTAGTGCCCTCCAGTTCAGTTCGTGCTGCATCACCAGACTAAGCCACCCTACAGTTTGACATAAGTTAATTACAACAGAACACATGGAAAGGCCATTTCCAGTCTCAGTTAAAACTGGTCACATTAGCTTCTGATATAAATAGTCAGGACTGGCAGGACACGGCTTGTCCTGGAAAGGTGATGTGCAGTGTTTTTGGAGCAAAGAGTCTAAACACTGGCTTCTTTCCTGAAATTTCAGGTATATTCATTGTTGGAGAAGACCTATATATAGCTTTCATCAAATTCTCAAATAGGTTTTTACCATTTCCAAAATGTCATCAAACCTTTCAACCTGGGAAATCATCAAGGGGGGTATGGAAATATCTGCCTATCCCTAGATCATCCTTCTACAAAAGAATTCAAGTTGGGAATTTATGACCAATAACATGAGCCATAATTATATATATATTTCACATATATATATTTCATATACAGACAGTCCCCAGGCTATGAACAAGATCTATTCCTATGTCTTTAAGTTTAATTCGGTAAGTCAAAACAGGTGCATACTGTTCTTATTTAGCCTTACTTTAGTTCAAGAAAGGAACTCTGGTGATGCAGTGGTTAAATCACTCTGCTGCTGAATTAAAGTTTGGCAGTTCAAACCCAGTAGCCGCTCTGCAGGAGAAAAATGTGGCAGTCTGCTTCCATAAAGATTTACAGCTTTGGAAACCCTATGGGGCAGTTCTACTCTGTCCCACAGGGTTGTTATGAGTTAGAATCGACTCAACAGCAATGAGCGTTTTGGTTTTGTGCAAAAAAGGGGCTCAAAGACTTTTCAATGATTTAAAAGCTGCAGGTGCAGCAAGCAAAGGTGATTGTGATGAAGAATGTGTTGAGAGTAGCGTTGGTTCAATCTTTTCAGAGGGAGGGCAAATTTACAGAACATTAAAGGGCAAGTATGACTTGTCCATAAGTCAGATGTTCATAACCCAGGGACTTACTGTATATATATTTCATATATATATATAGAGAGAGGGAGTCGCTATGACAGAATTCACATTAGGAAACCCAGGTGGCGTAGTGGTTAAGTGCTACGGCTGCTAACCGAGAGGTCGGCAGTTCAAATCCGCCAGGCGTTCCTTGGAAACTCTATGGGGCAGTTCTACTCTGTCCTATAGGGTCGCTATGAGTCCGAATTGACTCGATGGCACTGGGTACTGGGTTTTATGACAGAATTGACGCAATGGCAGTGGGTTTTGGTTTTATATATTTCATACACACACACACACGCGCGCACACACACACAGACACAGGCATACCTTGAGCTTTATTGCACTTTGCAGATACTGCATTTTTTACAAATCAAAGGTTTTTGGCAACTCTGTGTTGAGCAAGTCTGTCAGGACCATTTTTCCAACTCTCTTTGTGTTCTCTTTGTGTCTCTGTGTCACATTTTGGGAATTCTCACAATATTTCAAATTTTTCATTATTATTATATCTGCTACGGTGATCTGTGATCAGTGATCTTTGATGTTACTATTCTAATTGTTTCGAGCTGCTACAAACTACGCCCATATAAGATGATGAACTTAATTGATAAATATTGTGTATGTTCTGACTGTCCCACTGACCAGCTATTCCCCTGTCTCTCGCCCTCACTGTGCAAGGGGACATGACAATATTGAAATCAAGACAATTAATAACCTTACAATGGCCTCTAAGTGTTCAAGTGAAAGGAAGAGTCACAGATTAAATCAAAAGTTAAAATGATTAAGCTCAGTGAGGAAGGCATGTCAAAAGCAAGACAGGCCGAAAGCTAGGCCTCTGGTGCCAAATAGTTAGCCAAGTTGTAAATGCAAAGGAAGAGTTCTTGAAGGAAATTTCAAGGGCTACTCCAGTGAGCACACAAATGCTAAGTGAAACAGCCTTATTACTGATATGGAGAAAGTTTTAGTGGCCTGGATAGAAGATCAAACCAGCCACAACATTCCCTTAAACCAAAACCTAATCCAGGGCAAGGCCCTAACTCTTTTCAATTTATGAAGGCTGAGACAGTTGAGGAAGCTGCAGAAGGAAAGTTTGAATTAGTGGAGGTTGGTTCATGAGGTTTAAGGAAAGAAGCCGCCTCCTTAACATAAAAGTGCGAGGTGAAGCTGCAAGTGCTGATGGAGAAGCTGCAGCGAGTCACCCAGACAGTCTGGCTGAGAGAACTGATGAAGGGGCCGCACTAAACAACAGATTTTCAGAGTAGACAGAACAGCCTCATACTGGAAGAAGATGCCGTCGAGGACTGTCATAGCTAGAGGGAAGCCAATGACCAGCTGCAAAGCTTCAAAGGACAGGCCGACCGTCTTGTTAGGGGCTAATGCAGCTGATGTGTTTAAGCTGAAGCCAGTGCTCATTTATCATTCTGAAAATCCTAGGGCCCTTAAGAATTATGCTAGACCTACTCCGCCTGTGCTGTATAAATGGAACGACAAAGCCTGGATGATAACACATCTGTTTATAACATCGTTCATTGAATATTTTAAGCCCACAGTTGAGACACACTGCTCAGACAAAAAGATTCCTTTCAAAATATTACTGTTCATTGACAATGCACCTGGTGACCCAAGAGCTCTGATGGAGATGTACAAGGAGGTTAATGTTGTTTTCATGCTGCTAACACAGCATCCATTCTGCAGCCCACAGATCAAGGAGTCATTTTGACTTCCAAGTCTTATTGTTTAAAAAAATACATTTTGTAAGGCTATAGCTGCCATAGATAGTGATTCCTCTGATGGATCTAGGCAAAATAAATTGAAAACCTTCTAGAAAGGATTTGCCATTCTAGGTGTCATTACGAACATTCATGACTCATGGGAAGAGGTCAGAATATCAACATTAACAGGAGTTTGGATGACGTTGATTCTAACCCTCATGGATGACTTTGAGGGCTTCAAGACTTCAGTGGAGGAAGTTACTGCAGATGTGGCAGAAATAGCAATACAACTAGAATTAGAAGTGGAGCCTGAAGATCTGACTGAATTGCTGTAATCTCATGACAAAACTTTAATGGATAAGGAGTTGCTTCTTATGGATGAGCAACGGAAATGATTTCTTAAGGTGGAAACTACTCCTAGTGAAGATGCTGTGAACATGTTGAAATCACAACAAAGGATTTAGAATATTACATAACTTAATTGATAAAACAGCAGCAGGATTTGAGAGGATTGACTCCAATTTTGAAAGAAGTCCTACTGTGAATAAAATGCTATCGAACTGCATTGCATACTACAGAGAAATCTTTCATGAAAGGAAGAATCAATTGATGCATAAACTTCATTGTAGTCTTATTTTAACAAATTGCCACAGCCACTCCGACCTGCAGCAACCACCACCCTGACCAGTCAGCAGCCATCAATATCGAGGCAAGAGCCTTCACCAGCAAAAAGATTACGACTTGTTGAAGGCTCAGATGATGGTTAGCATTTTTTAGCAATATTTTTTAATGAAAGTATGTACATTGCTTTTTTTTTTTTTTAGATATAATTCTATTGCACACTTAATAGACTACAGTATAGTGTAAATATAACTTTTATATGCACTGGGAAACCAAAAAATTTGTGTGACTTGCTTTATTGAGATATTCACTTCATTGCAGTGGTCTGGAACTAAGCCCACAATATCTCTGAGGTATGCCTGTATATATATAAAAAAAACCCAAACAGGGGCTATGTATGTGTGTGTGTGTGTGTGTGTATATATATATATATATTCTATAAAAGATTTTCTAATTTCCTCACGGGATTTTTTTTTAATTCCTCTGAGATCTGATAACACTTGTTTTGTTGCTCTTTAATGATATTTATATTTTGCCACTTATAAGTATTTTCTCATTTCCTTAAGAGGATAAAAAACTCCATGAGGATAGGAGGGATGTCTTATTCACCTGGGAATCACATGTCATTCTAACACCTTTTGGTGTCACGTTTGGTACTCAATTTAGTATTTGTCAACTCAAATTGAGATTTGCTCGCTGGTTGGATCAATAAAGTCAGTTGCTGTGGTCAATAAAATACTGTAGGTTCTTGTCCTATAAAAAGTTGACTGTGGAATAACAATGGATTGGTTGTTTTTGTGCTCCCAGTATTTCCTTGGAGAGAAAGTGAGAAGAAGGGACCATACCTCTTGTGCTCTGTGCCTAACCTATTCCAAGTTCCTGGGAGGAAAGCCAAGAGATGGTTAAGAAAATGACATCCTTTTATTGTGGGAGAAACTTCTTGACTGTAAATTTTTAAGAGTCCTCACCTTGCTTCCTCATATCTAATTCCCTCTAACTCAGAGACTCAGTCTTGTTCTTGCCTCTGGGACCTACTGCAATTCTGAGTTTAATAATATTAGTGAAATTAATGAATGAAAACAAGTTCTCAGCAAGTACCATCCCCTTGCCTCTGTCATCTGAGTGACAAGGGGTCCCCCTCACTGGGTGGCCCCATTGCTTCTGATCTGTAGCCATTTCTGCTCAGCATGCTGGCCCAATCTCTATTTTGTCTTGGTCCCTGATATTCTGATATTTCCTGTGATGTAGTGGAATGATCATGAATTTTGAAGTCAGAAAAACCTGAACTTGAATTTCAATGTCACCACTTACTAGCCTCATAAACTTGGTTGGTGAAATTCTAATTAATCACCTGTAAAACAGGATAAATGATAATTATTTTTCAGGCTGGACATAGAGATGAAATGAAACCAATGAACGACAGTTAATATTCATACTCTGCCTATAATCTATTCTCTTTTCAGTATTGATACCTGAACTGAACTGAGTCCTTTATATCTTGTTTGTATAAAACATCTTGCTTGGGATTAGTGTGTTGCTGCATGACTTCCTAGTAGTAACTATGACCTGTTTTCTCTTCTGCTATATTCATACTGCCAGAATCTTGGGCTTCAATTGTACTTGAATTACTACCCAATATCAGAATTCTTGCCTACTGAACTTAAACATGACATTTTTTTCTTCATTTTTTATTTTTAGTCTCCTCTCAATACAATATAAGGGCTAAGGTCTTGTCATTTTTGCTGCTGTGATTCTAGTACCTAGAAGAGGATCTGGTAGGTACCCAATGGATATTTGTTCAATAAGTGAATAACTGGCAGCATGAATGTACCCATCTGTCATCTCTCATTTAGAATTTATCAACACTGTCACTTTTAACTGTGACTTAGCTATCATCCAAATACCCATCTATCCATCCATTATCCATCCATACAGCCAAAGAACATTTATTGACACATACTTTGTCCCAGCTTACAGTCTGATTATAGGAACAGAATTCATTTCAAAGTACCTTGGCAGGACCATGTTTTTACTTGTGATAGTCAGGTGATTCCATGTCTCTGTGGGGTCTCTTTCTCCCTTAGTCATTTCCCTTCATGGCTGCCTACAAATAAGCTCTCTCCAAAGTCTTTGAAGACCTGCTTAGTTTAAGTCTGAAAAATCATCAGAATACTCCTATTTCTTCTGCTATGAGTAGGAATCCAGGGGTTCTTTCTGGCCAAGGAAAAGTTCAACCAAAAAGGCAAGGGGCAGCCATCACTAACAGGTAAGACCAAGGCATCTAGTCCTGGCCTGGTAAATTAATTGGGTTGGCATTAGGCCAAAATGGGCATGGTACAGTGATGTTAATTTGCAGCCACATATTATGAATGTTGTACTTAAAGAAGCTGGTTCCCATGTTACTGTGCTATACTATGTTCTGTCTCTATTTCCAAGGTCTTCCTTTTTAAAATCAGCTTGTATCACCCTTTTCATCGATGATAACATTAAAAGTCCCCTCTTGCATTTGTTTTGCAATTTGAACCCTTTCATGGTATTGGTAGCATCATAGAGTTGAAATCAGGCTATAGCAATTGCTTGTTAGAACCGTAACTTTGCCGTATAGTCTAAGGTTTGTGAGGTTGATAATATATCTCTTGGAGCTGGATATTTTCAGACCCCCACCTCTCAGTGTAATCATAAAGGGGTTCTACTGCCTGAATTTAAAGACTATCTCAAGGAGAGATTTCACACGTTGATCACTAATGACTGAATGCTAGATGAGTTGTGGAATGACAGCAAGGATATCATAAATGAAGAAAGCAAGAGGTCATTAAAAAGACAGGAAAGAAAGAAAAGGCCAAAATGGATTTCAGAAGAGGCTTTGAAACTTGCTCTTGAACATCGAGTAGCTTAAGCAAAAGGAAGAAATGAGGAAGTAAAAGAGTTGAACAGAAGATTTCAAAGGACAGATCAAGAAGAAAAAGTAAAGTATTATAATGACGTGTGTAAAGACCTGGAGGTAGAAAATCAAAAGGGAAGAACATACTCCATATTTCTCAAGCTGAAAGAACTGAAGAAAAAATTCAAGCCTCGAGTTACAATATTGAAGGATTCTACAGGGAAAATATTATACAATGCAGGAAGTATCAAAAGAAGATGAAAGGAATACACCCAGTCACTTTACCAAAAACAATTGGCTGAAGTTCAACAATTTCAGGCGGTAGCATATGACCAGGACCGAGAAGTCCAAGCTGCATTGAAGGCATTGGAGAAAAGCAAGGCCCTGGGAACTGATGGAATACCAATTGAGATATTTCAACAAACAGATGCAGCACTGGAAGTGCTCACTTGTTTATCCCAAGAAATTTGCAAGACAGATACCTAGCCAACTGACTGGAAAAGATCTATATTTATGCCCATCCACAAGAAAGGTGATACAGTGGAATGCAGAAATTATCAAACAATATCATTAATATCACAAGCAAGAAAAATTTTGTTGAAGATCATTCAAAAATGGTTGCAGCAGTATATTGACAGGGAACTGACAGAAATTCAAGCTGGATTCAGAAGGTGATGTGGAACAATGGATATCATTGCTGATGTCAGATGGATCTTGGCTGAAAGCAGAGAATACCAGAAACATGTTTACCCGTGTTTTATTGACTATGCAAAAGCATTCCACTATGTGATCATAACAAAGTATGGATAACATTACGAAGAATGGGAATCCTGGAACACTTAATTGTGCTCATGAGGAAGCTTTACAGACCGAGAGGCAGTTGTTTGAACAGAATAATAGGATATTGTGAAGTTCAAAGTCAGGAAAGGTGTGTGTCAGCATTGTATTCTTTCATCATAACTATTCAATCTGTATGCTGAGCAAATAATCTGAGAAGTTGGACTATATGAAGAAGAATGGGGCATCAGGATTGGAGGAGAACTCATTAACAACCTGCGTTATGCAGATGACACAACCTTGCTTGCTGAAAGTGAAGAGGACTTGAGGCACTTACTGATGAAGATCAAAGACCACAGCCTTCAGTATGGGTTGCAGCTCAACATAAAGAAAACAAAAATCCTCACAACTGGAACAATGAGCAACATCTTGATAAACAGAGAAAAGACTGAAGTTGTCAAGGATTTCATTTTACTTGGGTGCACAATCAACACCCATGGAAGCAGCAGTCAAGAAATCGAAAGACGTATTGCATTGGCAAATTTGCTATGAAAGATCTCTTTAAAGTGTTGAAAAGCAAAGACATCACCTTCAAGACTAAGGCTTGTCTTACCCAAGCTATGGTGTTTTCAATCGCCACATATGCATGAGAAAGCTGGACAATGAATAAGGAAGATGGAAGAATTGACACCTTTGAATTGTGATGTTGGAGAAGAAAACTGAATGTACCATGGACTGCCAAAAGTACCAACAAACCTTTCTTGGAAGAAATATGACCAGAATGCTCCTTAGAAGCAAGGATGGTGAGACTATGTCTCACATACTTTGAGCATGTTACCAGGAGGGGTCAGTCCTTGGAGAAGGACGTCATACTTGGTAAAGTAGAGGGTCAGGGAAAAAGAGGAAGACCCTCAAGGAGAAGGATTGACACAGTGGTTGCAACAATAGGCTTAAGCATAACAATGATTGTGAGGATGGCTCAGGACTGGGCAGTGTTTCTTTCCGTTGTACATAGGGTCTCTATGAGTCGGAACCAACTCAAGGGCACCTAACAACAACATTTATAAGAACTGAGAGTGACCTAAGAGCTTTGGCCTGGTCAGCTTTGTTCTCTGGGAGCCAGAATAATGCTAATACAAAGTCAGTGTGTAATTGACACACATTGAGTCCTTCCCAGCTTTTTTAAATAATTTCCAGCTCTGAAACCAGCTTAGGAATAGCCTGTCTTCCTTTTGCTGCACAGCAAGTCAATCCTTAATAATTTTTTAAAAATGAAATTAAAATAATACCAAAGACTCCAAAGCATCTTTTGGATGGTTCATTTATGCCTTTAACTTCCAGGGATAGAAGGTTAAGAAGAAAGAGCCTGGACAGGAAAGCAGGAGAACTTGTTTCTGCTTCAGCGTGGGGTGATAGCTGGGTGTGCGAAATTGTGCAACTTGTCTTACCTCTTTGGGGTTCTGTTTATTTGTAAATTGAGGAGCTCATATTGGATTGCCTAAGAGCTCTCATATGTTACACATTCTGTGAGTATATTTTTTAGACACCTCCAACCTTATGTCTAAGTGTGCTAAGCGATAGCGTATTATGGTGAGTGCACTGCATTCAGGTGTTTTCCTCCATATTGAATTAAATCCTTCATTTGTCTTTGCCTCTGCTTCTCACAACTTTATTTTAGGTTGTAAAGTTTGCTGCCAAGTTTTTTTTTTTCTATCCTTCTTGACCTAAGTAGTAAAAGAGTTACTATGACAATGGAGTAATTTTCCTGGATGGCCATATTCAATTTGCTTAAGTAGATATGAGGATTGTCATAGGCCCTTGGGATGTAACACTGAAAGTGCTGGGCAGACCAGAGCTTCAGGTTAAACCCATTGAAACCTGGGTCTATTGACTGCATACCATTGCTGTCAAGTTGATTGTAACTCATAGCTACCCTATAGGACAGAGTAGAACTGCCCCATAGAGTTTCCAAGGAGCACCTGGTGGATTTGAACTGCCAACCTTTAGGTTAGCAGCCGTAGCACTTAACCACTATATCACCAGGGTTTCCATTGACTGCATAAAGATGACATTTTCTTTACAGGCCTGCATCTTAGTTTCTTGGACTTGGTAAGAACGATAAGTAATTACTAAAGGAAATTGTAAGAAGATTCACTACTTTAGCTAACAGAATAAGAAATGGAAGAAAATCTTTAAGCACAGCACTGGATACCATAAATCAGAAAGTAAATAGATAAGATATTTAAAAAAAATGTGTTTTGTATCTTTTTATTTTCTTTTATAGGAAAGAGGAAAACAGAACTTTATCTAAATTAAAGCTTAGATTCCCAAAGGCAGTATATTAAGAAGATGGAAATTATATGCATTAATATCCAACAGTGATAAAAAAGAATAAATCTAGTTATTTGAATAAAATGTTAATTCTCATTAATAAAATGATAGAGTATAAAAATAAAAATTAATATTAATAATAATAGCAGTAGCAGCTAATATTTTCGAGTGCTTTTTATATGCCAGACATTGTGTTCATGACACCCTATGGGTAGGTACTATTATTATTCCCATTTTACAGATAAGAGAAATGGAGTTTTAGGGAGGTTAATAAGCTGCCCAAAGTCATAGCTGGTAAGTGACTAAATTGAGTAGCAAATTTAGGATGATCTCACCCTTGCCCCTTGTATTTATCCCTATACTGCACCTACATACTTTGACATAGCATGCAACTGCCCAGACCATGGAGGGTGATAAAGACAAAAACTGGAGAAGAATTGAGGATGCACATCCTCAGCCTTCCTCAAGGTCTAAGCCTGTGTTAAGTGAAGATACGTTTGAGCACTGATTTGGAAATAACAAGTTGGGCAGGCTGAGGTGAGTGCTGTGTAACAACCCCAGAATGATTTTATGAGCCAGACTGGAGGGTTACTAGAGGAAGACTAACCATGTGCCACAGATTTGTGGAGTCTCCTGCCCCCCAATTAATGAAAACCCATGCCTACCACTTATTGTTACACTTTTAACAACGCTGGGAAATAGAACACACAAACACACACATATATTCAAATACACACACATTCCATTCAGTGTAAGGATTGACAGTGAGATACGAGAATTCAGAGTAGATTTTTTCCAGACTCAAACCGAAGGTTCTGTATTCACAGAAAACGCTGCATGTGATAGAGCAGAGCAGAGCCTACTCTTTAGATGGGGCTTCCTTATGACTGGGATTTCTTCTAACCTGGAAGGCCAGTCTGGGATGATAACATCTTCAACATTTGGCTTGTTTTTATGTTAAGGTGGGAGACATCAGGGTGGGGCATGAGAACATGAGTTTGAATCAGGTGAAGCTATGTTCGCACCCTTGTTGTACCACTACCTGCGATGTCTTTGGAGAGTGATTTAACTCTCTGATTCCCAGTTCCCTGCTATGCCGTCTATGAGTAACTTCTTACTCACAGACATCATAGCAGGTTTTGATGAGCTGGTAGAGTAGCATGGAATCTACTTGTGTGAAGAGCTAAACATCTCCCTGGAGACATCTAGGGAAGGGACCAGATGTGTTGAGCTTGGCTTAGTGTCATGGACATTTTGGTTGCCTTTCCAGATTTACTCCACCCCTCTCCCACTTTGTGATCAGTAGGAAGATTGAGTAGGCCCTAATTAGCAAAACACAATTAGGATTCTCTCATCCCATTTGATGCAGCAATTATGTCAGGGACAGGCAGTAACATATTCCTAAACCAAATAACACATACTATCTACCTGAGCAGATTAATCCAGTCAGAATAAAACATAGGTTTTTTTGTTTTAAATTTATTACTGGAGAAAGGATAAGACCCCTGTCTTGCTTTGAATAGTGGGTTGTATACTTTTGAGGCTTGTGGCTGCTGCAGCCACATGGAAGTCATCTTGAAGACAAAGCTGTCACACATAGGAGGACAGAGATAAGAGAATTATAAGGAAATGGAGCCAGAGCCCTGATCAAATCATTCCTAAATCCACCTTAACTTTTTTTTACTTATATGAGACAATAACTTCCCTTTGTTTTTTAAATATGTTTGATTTGGGGGAAGGGGAGTTGAATTTTATGTGCTTGCAACAGAAAGCATGCTAAGAGATACACCTACCTACAATTCTTTAATTGTCACAGGGCAGGAAGGATTATGAATTTAGAGCAGGCCTATCCTTGAACTTGTTCCTAGCCAAACTTCCCCCTCCCAAACTATGAACACAAGTTTGATGCTTAGGCTTAAGATAGCTTTGTAATTATAAGTTAAACGAGTATTTTATTATACTCTCTGTGATACATTGGTTGCAAGCTGCATTTCTCTAATAAAGGATAACTAAAGAGGGGGTCAGGCCTTTTACTTTTCCACAGACCATCAAATAAGTTTGATCTTAGAAAATAGCAATGCATCTGTGAGTGTCACATAGTGGCTATTTTCCTCCACCAGGTTGTTTATTGCTAAGTTTAAAGAAATAATGATATCTTTGAACAGAATAAATCTAGCCAGTAGAGTTTTGTTTTGTTTTTTTCCTTTTTCGGCTTCCCCAGTATTGCCAGTTGTTGTTAGGTGCCGTTGAGTCGATTCTGACTCATAGCGACCCCATGCACAGCAGAACAAAACAATGCCCAGTCCTGCAACGTCCTCACAATTGTTGTTCTGCTTGAGCCCATTATTGAAGCCACTGTGTCAATCCATCTTGTTGAGGGTCTCCCTCTTTTTCACTGACCCTCTACTTTACCAAGCATGATGTCCTTCTCTAGGCACCGATCACTCCTGACAGCATGTCCAAAGTATGTGGGAAGCAGTCTCGCCATCTTTGCTTCCAAGGAGCATTCTGGTTGTACTTCTTCCAAGACAGATTTGTTCATTCTTTAGGTAGTCCATGGTATGTTCAATGTTCTTTACCAACACCATAATTCAAAAGCATCATTTCTTCTTCAGTCTTCCTTATTTATTATCCAGCGATTGAAAATACCATGGCTTGGGTCAGGTGTACCATAGTCTTCAAGGTGACACCTTTGTTTTAAACACTTTAAAGAGATCTTTTGCAGCCAATTTGCTCAATGCAATGCGTCATTTGATTTCTTGACTGCTGTTTCCATGGGCATTGATTGTGGATCCAAGTAAAATGAAATCCTTGACAACATTTATCTTTTCTGTGTTTATCATTGTATTGCTCATTTGTCCAGTTGTGAGGATTTTTGTTTTCTTTATGTAGAGGTGTAATCTATATTGAAGTCTGTGGTCTTTGATCTTCATCAGTAAGTGCTTCAAGTCCTCTTAACTTTCAACAAGCAAAGTTGTGTTATCTGCATAATGCAGGTTATTAATGAGTCTTCCTCCAATCCTGAAGCCGGATTCTTCTTCGTATATTCCAGTTTCTCAGATTATTTTTTATTGCCAGTAGAATTTTAAAATGGGCCTATGGAATAAAATTTATCATGTTTGATCTCTTTTCATTTATTTGTTAAAAATTTTTAAAATTGCACTTTAGATGAAGGTTTAGAGAGCAAACAAGTTTCTCATTAAACAGTTAATACACATATTGTTCTGTGACATTGGTTGCCAACCCCATGACATGTCAACACTTTCCCCTTCTCGACCTTGGGTTCCCCATTACTAGCTTTTCTGCCCCTTCCTACCTACTCACAACTTCTTTTTGATTTGACTACCTAATAAAGATATGAGAAAGAAGACAGAGAGTAGGTAAGGAAGAAAAGCGTGATAAAGAATAAGCTATTCTAGGAGCCAGAGTGGATCAGGGAACTGGTGAGCTGGAGAGCTAAATTGTATGGCTTTGACTTAAGCTCATCTTGGAGGCTCTTTTAACTTCACATATTCAATCCTCAATTATTTTATTCTGTTCTAGGATAACACATTAATAAAGGTAATGCTAACTTATTTAACAAATAAAATACAAAATTTCAGTGAACTAACAAAATAGAAATTTATTTAGCAATCATATAACAATTCAAGACAGTTTATCCTGGTCTGTGTGTCGTGTTTTCTCCATGTGGAATTCAGGGACTCAGGCTTTTTCCATTTCATGCTTTGCTATCCTCTAGGTCAGGGGTTGGCAACTTATGACCTGTGAGCTAAATCTGGCCTGCCACTTGTTTTTGTAAATAAAGTTTAATTGGAACACAGTCTTACCCCCTTATCTTTGTATTGTCCATGGCTGCTTTTGGGCTATGAAGGCAGAGTTGAGTAGTCGTGACAGAGATCATACGGCCTACAAAGCCTAAAATATTTACTATCTGATCCTTTATAGAAAAAGTTTGTCGACCTCTGCTTTAGGCCCTCTTTGTCATCTGCATTGAACCAGAAGCGCCGGGCGGGGGGGAGGGGGGGTAGAGCATGGAAACATTATAAGTGCTTTTTAAAAACTTTGAACCAGACAAAACACACGTTTTTTTCTAATTCCATTTCACTGGTAAAGACTAGTCACATGGCCACCCTATATGCAAATAGTGCTGAGAAATGTGCTTCCTGCCTATGAGCCTCTTTCCACAGTGATTGTACATTATGAAGGGCAGAGCACACATTTTGGTAGGAAATTATCCATCTCTGCTACAAACCATCCAATCAGATTTCAAAGAGACTAGAGAAGTCAATTAAGTCATTTTCATCACTTGTCTCCTATGTTTTAGATAATATACTGGGTTCTTAAAACAGAGAAATGAATAAGACCAACATGTACAGATTGATTTCATGGTTGCTATAGGAAGTTCAAGTTTAAGACAATAATCTGCAATGTGGAAGGAATAATGGGTTGGTGGAGGAGGGGAGTGTGGGTTCTCTTTGGTTCCCTGCTTCAGTGCTTCTCTAGCTGTCAGCTGTTGGCTATCACCAGATGGGCAGGGAGACTGGAGAAAGAGCTAATTTAGCTGAGAAGACTTGGAGCTGACACTGTCATAATTGGGTTTCAGTGGGAGGCAGAAGCCAGGCTACAAGAACCACGCCATGAGTCTCAACAAGGAGCTAAGCTGGCAACTGGGGAAGATTTCATGTAAACAATAAAGTCCCTGCTGATGAGTTGAGGAAGAAAGACAGGCTTACCTATCAGGTCTTTATAATTCAAGTTTAGTGATTTTCTCACTACTCCATACTACTTTTTCCCTTCTTTTGATTAAATGTCTAATTTTGCTTGTCAGGAAAGATAGCAAGATGAATAAAATATCATCTTTGCCTATGAAAAAAAAAAAAAAAGAGATATAGATGCAGAAATAATTTAAATTAAATATGGTAGTTCTTCTGAGGATACCGTACCCAGGTGCCTAATTCCATGTGAGGGATTAGCTTAGGGTGTTAAGAATGACTTCCTAGATGTGATGAACACCACACCTAAGTTATGTCTTGGTAGATAAGTAGGATTAGGTAGAGGAAAAAGAATGAGAAAGCAGAAAGGGTCATCCAGGGAGACAGAATATCATAGAAAAATCTGTAAAGACCTAAAGCAGCACAGTGATTTGGAGGAGATTAAAGTTTCTGAAAGTGTTGGAACATAAAGTTCAAGAAGCAAAATATTAGGACTTGAAACTGGAACAGCTAGCAAGGATCAGCTTACAGTGTTCCATGTAGACCATGTTGAATGCCTGGGATTTTATCCTTGTGGTAATGGGGAGCCATTGAGGCATTTTATCTTTGTATTGTCATTTTTTTGCCAAAAGGACAAAGTCAAAGCCTTTAGAGGCTGCTGATTTGTTATGCAAACAATAGTGCTAAGGAGAAGTATGGAAAGTTCTGTATATTTCACTAAACAAATTAGCCTAAATAAAATAACTCAGCATGTCCAATAAGCCCTTGATCAATAGCAGCATCCTTAGTTTGACCGTGGTGAGAACCGCTCCAATGGTATTTTTCATTGAGATTATGTAATGTGTGTTGTGTTATGAGCATCCTATTAACTTCTACTTCAATATTATGTATCCTAACCTTTACCTTCAAACACGCTTCTCCCCATTGTTCTGGACTCTGTTTTAACTACAAATAATTAAAAGGCAACATTGTCTTGGAAGGAGGGAGTGTGCTGGGAATCCATCCGAGAGTTCTGGATGAGTCTCTGCTTGACTTCTAATCTGTTTACCTTTAACAATAATGTTGCTCTAGGTCCAGCCTTGCTGGATGATGAAAGGTACTTTGAGCTCTTAGAGGAGGAGAGACTCCTTTCCCTTTTTAGCAACTCCTCTTGCTTATATCAACACCTTATTCCAATATTTCACTCCTTCTTGCCACTCTTTCCATTCTCAGCTGCCATTGCCATTTGCTTTGGCAATAAATAAGGAATGAAAGGCAAAACAAAACAGCCCGCCATGGTTGCTGACAATGATAAGTCTGTGCAGAAATTTTTCAAAACCTCAGAGAAGAGACTCCAGTGGTTTCTCAGCCCACAAGTTTCAGCTGCACTGGAAACAATGGCTCGTCTGCCTACCTCCAAAGGACAAGATGAGACATGGGCCTTGTTTTTTCTTTCTCTTTTTAAGCTTCAAACTTGAGCAAACAATCTTTACTTAACCCACATGGAAAACTTGCTAACACAAACACATTCCTCCTCTCCTATTAGTGCTGGGATGAAAAGCAAACTTCAAATTAGCTAATATTCTTGTAGTTAGGTGCTTCCCTATTGACTGGGAGTAAGTAGGTGGGGGAGCATCTTGGAGAGGGGCTTTTGCTGTTGAGCCAACAGCAGAAGAAAGCCAGAATCACTCAAACTGCAAGAGGAGGTTAAAAGAAAAAAGTGTGGGAAAATCAACTAGGTGGCACAGAACCTTGCTTCCACTGTATGCTAGAGTTCCCACTCCACGTGGCACATCTGGATAGCACTGTGAAAAATGGAGGCAGGCTTTTGGGAATGGACCATCTTGTTCCCTGTCATGGTCCATGAATATTTATGGAGTAGCCCTTTATAGGGGTGCTTGGCGCCACCGCACAGTTTTATTGTTTTGCAGATTGGCGATCAGTTCCAATCTTATTCCTTGGTCCTCTGAGAAGAATGTCTGGGCTTCTAGCAAAGAATGGCTGCATCATTCCTGCTGGAAGACATGACCCTCTTGTTCCACCAGCAGGAATGTCTATGTCGATAATTTGAGAACCAAACTAGTTTGAGAACTGGATACTTCTTATAGCAAGAGTCTTTGGAAAGTGTCAGATGGTTTGGTGGGGTTTAGTCATTTCATCTTCATCTCTGTAGGAAGTAAGTATTTGAGCAAAATTCAGGATGGTGTTATCCTGTTAATTAAGAAACAAAAAGGTGCTAAATATTTGAACAAGTAGAAAATCAGGTTCCCATTGCCTATTGCTGTCGAGTCAATTCTGATTCATAAGACTCTATGGGACAGAGTAGAACTGCCCACAGGGTTTCCAAGGCTGTGATCTTTACGGAAGAGCGCTGGTGGTGCAGTGTTTGAGAGTACAGCTGCTACCAAAAGATCATCAGTTTGAATCCACCAGCTGCTCCTTGGAAACCCTATGGAGCAGTTCTACTCTGTACTATAGGATTGCTATAAGTCAGAATCGACTCAAGGGCAATGGCTTAATCTTTAAGCAAACAGGCTGTCACATCTTTCTCCTGCTGGAGTGGCTGGTGGATTCGAACCACCAACCTTTTGGTTAGCAGCTGAGCACTTTAAACACTGTACCACAAGAGCTCCTTAGAAAATTGAGCTAGAGGTAATAAGTTGGAGGCAAACATTGATTTAATATAATAATCAATAGCTAAGAAGGTGAGTGAGATTTAGTTCCAGAAGGGCTCCTTTTCTTATCATCCTTATCATGAAATACCACTGTTAGGTCATAGATACCATAGAGATTTTAACTATGGGCCTGTCGGAGGTCCATGGATGGCCGTCAGTGGAGTGCATAACTGGGTCACAAGCTCCCTGAAAGTCTCGGTGCATTTCGTGTGTGCATGTGCGTGCGTGTATTTGCATTTTTCTTAAAGAGAGGATTCATTGTTTTTATCAGATCTAAAGTGTTGTTTTTTTTTTTTTTAAAGTGGAATTTTTGAAGTCTTTAATATTAAGAACTGTTATTATTGTATTATTTTTATAATAACTGTATAATTACAATATTAACAAATGTTACAGTGTTAGAGTAGAAAAGGACTACAGAAATATCTAGCCCAGTGCTTTTAACAATGCTTTGCTGTGCTCAAATTTTTGTGTACGTGAAATTTGCCTGTGATGCTTATTTCAATGCAGATTCCTGAGCCCCACCTCCAGAGAGGTGAATTTAGATTTAAAGGTAGAGCCCAGAGTTCTACTTTTTAATTAGCATTCAGAAATTACATGCAGCCCAGAAATCACACTTTGAATGCTGAGTGAATTTAGGAGGTATGGGGCAGTGGGATGGTCAAATGCGCAAGCTTGGAGAAATAACCTGCCCTTCAAACCAGAGCATCTCCACTTTTTTCAGCTTCACATATTGAGCACCACATAAGATTTCATTTGAACAAGCTAAAAAAAAAAAAAAATTACATGGAAGCTGCTGACATAATCCAACACTTTCATGTTAGAGAAGAGGAAACTGAGAGCCAGAGAGGTTAAAGTGACTGTGTCAAGGTCACACCAGCTGTTAGTGGCAGGACCAGAACAAGAACTCAGACCCAGGCTTCTTGGCCCAGTTTTTTCCATCCTGACTAATTCTCCTCAAGACTACACACTGAATGCATATTATCCAAGAAGGAAGATAGGAAGAGTTGAAGTTTTTTTATCTAGCCCAATGAAGAAGTTCTGTTGACTTGGAGTATTTGAGCTAGAAGGTAACCGAATGATCAGGAAGAGCCTGGGTGAGGTTGCTCTGGGACCCTGATACAGGTAACAGAGGTGACTGGAGACTGTGTGATTTGAAAGAACTTCACCATTTTGTCTGATACCTATCTTGTCACCCAAGAGAGATAGTGCCTCCAAGATAGGCAGTGCCTCCAAGATAGGCCCCCGGCATTCTTTTTTTTTTTTTGAAGAAAATACCTTAGTGCTAGTCAGAACAACTAAATAAACCTGTAACAGAAGAAGAGATTGAAAAAAGTAATCAAAAAACCCCCAACAAAGAAAAGCCCTGGCCTTGACAGCTTCACTGGAGAATTCTACCAAACTTTCTGAGAAGAGTTAACACCACTACTACTAAAGTATTTCAGAGCATAGAAAAGGATGGAAGTCTCCCAAACTCATCCTATGAAGCCAGCATATCCCTGATACCAAAACTAGGTAAAGGCTCCACAAAAAAAGAGAAAATTACAGACCAATATCCCTTATGAACTTACACGCAAAAATCCTCAACAAAATTCTAGCCAATAGAATTCAACAACATATCAAAAAAATAATTCACCATGACCAAGTGATTCATACCAGGTATGCACGGATGGTTCAACACTAGAAAAATAATCAATGTAATCCATCAGATAAATAAAACAAAAGACAAAAACCACATGATCTTATCAATTGATGCAGAAAGGCATTTGACAAAGTCCAACACCCATTCATGATAAAAACTCTCAGCAAAATAGGAATAGAAGGAAAATTCCTCAATATTATAAACGTCATTTATACAAAGCCAACAACCAATATCATCCTAAATGGAGAGAAACTGAAACCATTCCCACTGAGAACGGGAACCAGACAAGGATGCCCTTTATCACCGCTCTTATTCAACATTGTGCTGGAGGTCCTAGCCAGAGCTATTAGGCTAGTTAAAGAAATAAAGTGTATCCAAATTGGCAAAGAAGAAGTAAAAGTATCTCTGTTTGCAGATGACACGATCTTATACACAGAAAACCTTAAAGAATCCTCCCTAAACTACTGAAACTAATGGAAGAGTTCAGCAGAGTATACAAGATAAACATACAAAAATCAGTTGGATTCCTCTACACCAACAGAGAGCGACAAAGAGGAAATCACCAAATCAATACCATTTACAATAGCCCCTAAGAAGGTAAAATACTTAGGAATAAATCTAACCAGAGAAGTAAAAGAACTACACAAAGAAAACTACAAGACACTGCTTCAAGAAACCAAAAGAGACCTACATAAGTGGAAAAACGTACCCTGCTCAGGGATAGAATACTCAACATTGTAAAAATGTCTCTTCTGCCCTAAGTGATCTATAGATACAACGCAATCCCGACCCAAATGCCAATGACATTTTTTAATGAGATGGAGAAACAAATCACCAACTTCATATGGAAGGGAAAGAGGCCCCGGATAAGTAAAGCATTGCTGAAAAAGAACAAAGTGGGAGGCCTCACACTACCTGATTTTAGAATATAGTATACTGCCACGGTAGTCAAAACAGCCTGGTACTGGTATAACAACAGATACACAGACCAATGGAATAGAATTGAGAATCCAGACATAAATCCATCCACATATGTGCAGCTGATATTTGACAAAGGCCCAAAATATGTTAAATGGGGAAAAGACAGTCTCTTTAACAAATGGTGCTGGCATAACTGGATACCCATCTGCAAAAAAATGAAACAATCCTACATATCTCACACCATGCACAAAAACTAACTCAAAATATATCAAAGACCTAAATATAATATCTAAAACAATAAAGATCAGGGACGAAAAAATAGAGACAATACTAGGAGCCCTAATACATGGCATAAACAGTATATAAAACATTACTAGAACTGCACAGACAGCAAAACAGAAATTAGATACCTGGGAGCTCCTAAAAGTCAAACAGCTAGGCTAATCCAAAGAGTTCACCAAAAGAGTAAAAAGATTACCTACAGATTGAGAAAAAGTTTTTAGCTGTGACATATCCGATCAGCGTGTGATCTCTAAATCTACATGTTACTGCAAAAACTCAACAACAAAAAGATAAATAACCCAATTAAAAAATGGGCGAAGGATATGAACAGGCGCTTCACTAAAGAAGACATTCAGGTAGGTAACAGATACATGAGAAAATGCTCACCATCATTAGCCCTGAGAGAAATGCAAATCAAAACTACAATGAGATTCCATCTCACTCCAACAAGGCTGGCATTAATCCAAAAATCACAAAAGAGTAAATGTTGGAGAGGTTGTGCTGGTGGGAATGTAAAATGATACAACCACTTTGAAAATTGATTTGGCCCTTCCTTAAAAAGCTAGAAACAGAATTACCATACAATCCAGCAATCCCACTCCTTGTACTATATCCTAGGGAAGTAAGAGCCATCACACGAACAGATATATGCACACCCATGATCATTGCAGTTCTGTTTACAATAGCAAAAAGATGGAAGCAACCAAGGTGCCCATCAACAGATAAATGGATAAATAAATTATGGTATATTCACACAATGGAATACTATGCATTGATAAAGAATAATGATGAATCTGTGAAACATTTTAAAATGTGGAGGAATCTAGAAGGCATTATGCTGAGTGAAATTAGTCAATTGCAAAAGGACAAATATTGTATAAGACCACTATTATAAGAACTCAAGAAATAGTTTAAACAGAGAAGAAAATATTCTTTGACGGTTATGAGAGGGAAGAAGGGGGGAGGGAGGGAGAGGAGGATTCACTAATTAGATAGTAGACAAGAACTAATTTAGGTGAAGGGAAGGACAGCACACAATACAGGAGAGGTCAGCACAACTGGACTAAAGCAAAAGCAAAGAAGTTCCCTGAATAAACTGAATGTTTTGAAGGCCAACATAGCAGGGGCGGGGGTTTGAGGACCATGGTTTCAGGATACATCTAGGTCAATTGGCATAATAAAATCTATTAAGAAAATATTCTGCATCCTATTTTTTTTATTTTGGAGACTGGTGTCTGGGGTCTTAAAAGCTAGCAAACGGCCATCTAAGATGCAACAATTGGTCTCAGCCCACATGGTGGAAAGGAGAATGAAGAACACCAAAGACAGAAGGTAAGTATGAGCCCAAGAGTAAGAATGGGCAGCATAAATCAGAGACTACATCAGCCTGAGACCAGAAGAACTAGATGGTGCCTGGCTACAACCAATGACTGCCCTGATAGGGAGCACAACAGTGAATCCTTGAAACACCAGGAGAGCAGTGGGATGCAGATCTCAAATTCTTGTAAAATACCAGACTTAATGGCCTGACTAAGACTGGAGGGTCCCCAGAGGTCATGGTCTCCAGATCTTCTGTTACCGCAAGACAGAAACCATTCCCGAAGATAACTCTTCAGACTGGACTGGACTCTAAGACAGAAATGATACTGGTGAGGAGTGGGCTTCTTGGATCAAGTAGACACATGAGACTATGTATGCAGCTCCTGTCTGGAGGTGAGATGTGAAGGCTGAGGGGGAACAGAAGCTGGCCGGATGGCACAGAAATACAAGGTGGAGAGAATGAGTATGCTGTCTCATTAAGGGGAGAGCAGCTAGAAGTATATAGCAAGATGTATATAAGGTTTTGTATGAGAGTCTGACTTGATTTGTATACTTTCACTTAAGGCACATTAAAAATAAAAATAAATAATAATAATAAAAAAGAAAATATCTTAGTGCTAGCCCACCCTGTGAGTTCTTCTATTCATCTATATGAGTCTTTTTTTTTTTTTTTTTGGTTTGAATATTACCTGGTTATTAGTGGCTTTGAGGTGATTCTTCTGACTTGACTTTAAGATTTTCCAACATGGTATAAAATTCCAATTCCGTTTAATAGTAGGGGGAGGAACACTTAGCATTCTTCACGGAGTTTAGAAGTGTATTCATTCAGGAAGATGAACTTCAAAAGTTTTCAAAGCCCAGTCAAGGTAAATTTGGGTGGTAACATCAATTAACTAGGCTAACAGAAGTTGTAAAACCAGTCTGAAAATGTTTTCCAACTGCTCTCACAATTTCTGATGCTGTGGGATTCTGATCTTTCTTTTCTTTGTTCTCAGTTTCCGTTTTGGGTCCTAGCCAGTTTTGAGAATTAGGAATTTCAAGGCTGGTTTACAAAACCATCAAATTTTTTTTTTTTTTGAACATCACAAGTTGTTAACATGGGACAGGCAGTGAGGTGTTATTTATCCAGGATGCAAATCATCAACCCCAAGAATTTTATTTCATACAGTTCTGTGCAATGATTATCGACATGCGGAATCCTAACCTGAGGCCCTTCAGGATCCTGAAGTGTCTAAATTATCAAAGGAAGGTTCCATTTTAATCAGTCTCTGTTTGGTGCCAAGTACATCTTACCACTTTTTATTGTGTTGTGGAAGTCCCAGCATGGGTATCTCCAGCCAATTCTGGCATGTCAGGGTCTGTCCTAAAGCCAGGAGAGATGGGCCCATTTCTCTGAGTAAACAAGAAGGTAGTTGGGAAAAGAAAAACCAAAATAGCACTGTACCAGATGCAAAAGATTTCAACTTGATGAGAAAGAGTTGGATAGACAGGTTTGTGAGATGGGTTGTTAGAGAAGACAGACTATTGGCTTTATCCTGGGGCAACCATATGAAATTAGTCTTTTCTGGAGCAGTACAAGAGGTTTAGGAAGGAGAGCAATGTGTTGGATATCTTACATTTGTTGCCCCTCCAGACTGACTCTCCCCCTTTTCCTCCCTTTTCTGAACCCCAGAAAGTTGACGTTGGGCTCTTTTGTTCTCTGGCTTCTTATAATCTGGACTTGGTTGATGCTTTAGCAGGAGACCAGTAGGAAGGAGCAGAATGAGGGAAGGGTATTATTTCCCTGTTTTTTCCCCACATCCTGTTATTCTTCTTCACACAGTGTTCTCTGTCTCTCCAGGTTCTCTCATGACTCCCTCACTTGTGCCTTCAGGCCTAGGGATGGTAATGGTGATCCTCTGTCAACTTGCCTTGGGGTAGTACGTTATCCCTTGTGGTTTCGCTACACAGTGTCCACAAATCTGGTAAGAATCCCTTTATTAAACTTGCCTTAATTTTCTCAATTTGAATGTGTCATCTGTTTCCTGCTGGGACTCTGACTGATACAGATGTGTAATAATGAGTCAGTGAAATGAACATTGTATCGTTAACAGCTTGGTCAAAAACTGAGAGGATATGAGGTAGAGAAGCTCTGGGCCCTAATAATCACAGGAGGAAGCATATTTTTTCTGGGGGCTGTGTAGGCTCTGGCATTGACATTGGCATGTGATTTCTCTGGACCCCAGACACCCCAGTTACATGTTGGAAGTGGTAGTTGCTGTCACTGTCCATTTACCTCTGGTCTCTTTAGATGAACTAGTTTGCTAAAAACAAAGAGTTGCCTTCAAATTGATTCCAACTCACGGCAGCCCCATATGTTTCAGAGTAAAACTGTGCTCTGTGGGGTTTTCAGTGGCTGATTTTTCAGAAACAGTTCACCAGGCCTTTCTACCAAGACACCTTTGGGTGTACTCAAACGTCCAACCTTTCAGTTAGCAGCTGAGCACAAGAGCAACACTCAGGGACCACAAGGGATCCTATATATAAATATAAAATCCCTTAGGCAACAACACTTTCCTTTCAGAACTCATTTAGACCAGCTTCCACTTGCCTGTTTCCATTAGCTCCCAATTTTCAAGGTTCCTCAGCTTACTTAACCTCTTCTTCTGACTTGTTGTTACAGTGCAGGATTTGTTCTTAGCCTACCTTTTCATTAAGGGCAATTTGGACCAATGTCTTTGCTCTGACTTTGACCCTGGGACCTCTCCAGGATACAATAACAGCTGTTAATAGTTAATATTTGTTGCACTCTCAATATAAAGTGTTTTGGTAAAAACTTTATAGGCACAATCTCTTTTAATCTACACTACAACACTATGATGTAGTTATTATCATTATTCCCATTTTACAGATGAAAAAGCTAAGTCTTGAAAAATCACATGGTAAATAAGTGACAGAACTAGAACTCAAATTCAAGTCAGTCACTGCTTCATTTGCTGATGTGGCAAGACTCAAAATGAGAAGAAACAGCTGCAAACATCCATTTATAATCAGAATGTGGAACGTACAAAGTATGAATCAAGGAAAATTGGAAGTTTTCAAAAATGGAATGCTTGAATATTGATATCCTTGGTATTAGTGAGCTGAAATGGACTGGTATTGGCCATTATGAATCAGACAGTCATATGGCTTACTATGCTGGGAATGACAAATTGAAGAGGAATGGCATCACATTCATTGTAAAAGAGAACATTTCAAGATCTATCCAGAAGTACAACACTGTCAGTGAAAGGATAATACCTATACGCCTACAAGGAACACCAGTTTAATACAATTATTATTCAAATTTAGGCACCAACCACTAATGCCAAAAACAAGGACTTTGAAGATTTCTACCAACTACTGCAGTCTGAAATTGATCAAAACATGCAATCAAGATGCACTGATAATTATAGGTGATTGGAATATGAAGGTTGGAAACAAGGAAGAGGGATCAGTAGTTGGAGAATATGGCCTTGGTGACAGAAATGATGCCAGAGATTGCATGATAGAATTCTGCAAGACTGACGACATATTCATTGGAAATTACTTTTTTCAACAACATAAATGAAAAATATACACATAGACCTCACAAAACAGGATACACAAGAATTGAATTGACTAGATTTGTGGAAAGAGATGATGGAGAAGCTCAATATCCTCAGTCAGGACAAGGTTGGGGCCAATCGCAGAACAGACTATTAATTGCTCATATGCAAGTTCAAGTTGAAGCTGAAGAAAATTAAAATAAGTTCACAAGAGAAAAATTACAACGTTGAGAATATTCCACCTACATTTAGAGACCATCTCAAGAATAGATTTGACACATTGAACACTAAAGACTGACAGAGGAGTTGTGGGATGACATCAAGCGCATCACACATGAAGAAAGCAAAAGATGATTAAAAAGTCAGGAAAGAGAGAAAAGACCAAAGCAAATGTCAGAAGAGACTCCAGAACTTGCTCTTGAACATCAAACAGCTAAAGCAAAGGAAAGAAACGATGAAATAAAAGACCTGAACAGAAGATTTCGAAGGGAGGCTTGAGAAGACTAAGTAAAATATTATTATGACATGCACAAAGACCTGGAGTTAGAAAACCAAAGGGAAGAACACATTTGACACTTCTCAGGCTGAAAGAACTGAAGAAAAACTTCAAGCTTTGAGTTGTAGTATTGAGGGATTCTATGGACAAAAAGTTCAATGTTGCAGGAAGCATCAAGAGAAGATGCAAAGAATACACAGAATCACTCTACCAAGAAGATTTGGTCAGCATTCAGCCACTTCAGGAGGTAGCATATGGTGGCAATTAAAGAAGTCAAAGCTGTACTAAAGGCATTGATGGAAAATGAGGCTCCAGGAATTGATGGAATAGCAATTAAGTTGTTTCGAAAAATGAATGCAATGCTGGAAGCGCTCACTCATCTATACCAAGAAATTTGGAAGACAGCTATCTGGTCAACTGATTAGAAGAGACCTATATACATACCCATGCCAAACAAAGATGATCCAATGCAATGTGGAAATTATCAAACAATATCACTCATGTCACATTCAAGTAAAATTTTGCTGAAGATAATTCAAAAATGGTTGCAGCAGTACACTGACAGGGAACTGCCAGAAATTCAAGCTGGATTCAGAAGATGACCTAAAACAAGGGATATCATTGCTATTGTCAGATGGATCATGACTGAAGGGAGAAAATACCAGAAAGATGTTTACATGTGTTTTAGTGACTATGAAATTGATCGAACATCTTGGTAAGAGGAGAAAACACTGAACTTGCTAAGAATTTCATTTCACATGGATACACAATCAATGCCCATGGAAGCAGCAGTTAAGAAATAAAAGATGTTTTGCATTGGGCAAATCTGCTGCAAAAGATCCCTTTAAAGAATTCAAAAGCAAAGATGTTATGTTGAGGACTAAGGTGCACCTGACCTAAGCTATGGTATTTTCAGTCGCCTCAAATGCTTTCAAAAGCTGGGCAATAAATAAGGAACACAGAAGAAGAATTGATGCCTTTGAATTATGGTGTTGGTGAAGAATATTGAATATATCATGAACTACCAGAAGAACAAGCAAATCTGTCTTGGAAGAAGTACAGTCAGAATGCTCCTTAGAAGTGAGGATGGTGAGACCTTGTCTCACATGCTTTGGACATTTAATCAGAAGGAACCAATTCCTGGAAAAGGATGTCATGCTTAGTAAAGTAGAGCGTCAGTGTAAAAGAAGAGGACTCTCAGTGAGATGAATTGACATAGTGGCTGCAACAATGGGCTCAAACATAGCAACGATTGTAAGGATGGCACAAGACTGGGCAACATTTCTTTCTGTTGTACTTGATGTCGATGTGCATTGTAACTGACTGGAGGGCACTTAACAACAACAGTGCTAGTAAATGGGAATGGAGTACCCAATAAGCAAGGTATAAAACAGCCTTAATTGTGCTTGCTTGCTTACTTACTAATCAAAGAAGTGGTGAAACTCATGCGAAATTCTGAAGTACAGATTAGTAAGTAAACACAGGAAGCCCATGCGTATATTGCCTACTCGCTAATCTACCCCTGCTAGTAAATTCTATACTTTACCATTTGGCTCCACGTGGTGTTACTGTCAGAGAAAAACCCTGTGTGTTTTTTTGTTTAGCTTCCAGACTAAGACAGACTATGAAGAAGGACCCGGCAGTCTACTTCTGAAAGGAATTAGTCAAGAAAACCTTATGAATAAAAAAAAAAAATAGCAGTGGAATATTGTCTGATATAGTGCCAGATTGGAAGGAGCTCAAAATATGACTGGCAAAAAACTGCCTCCTCAAAGTAAAGTCAATCTTAATGACGTGGATGGAGTCAAGCTTTCAGGACTTTTATTTGCTGATATGGCACAACTCAAAATGAGAAGAAACAGCTATAAATAGCCATTAATAATCTGAATGTGGGATATACAAAGTATGAATCTATGAAAATTGGAAGTCATCAAAAGTGAAATGGAACACATAAACATTCATATCCTAGGCATTAGTGAGCTGAAATGGACTGGTATTGGCCATTTTGAATCAATCACATGGTCTACTATGCCAGGAATGACAAATTGAAGAGGAATGGCATTGCATTCATCAGCAAAAAAAAAAAAAAAAAAAAATTTCTAGATCTATCCTGAAGTACAACCCTGTCAATGATAGGATAATAATCATACATCTACAAGAAAGATCAGTTAATACGACATTTCAAATTTTTGCACCAACTACTAAGGCCAAAGACCAAGAAATTGAAGATTTTTACCAACTTCTGCAGTCTGAAATTGATTGAACATGCAATCAGGATGCATTGATAATTACTGGTGATTGGAGTGCAAAAGTTGGAGACAAAGAAGGTGGATGGTAGTTGGAAAATATGGTCTTGGTGATGGAAATGATGCCAGAGATTACATGATTGGATTTTGCAAGACCAACAACTTCTTCATTGCAAATACCTTTGTTCATGAACATAGATGGCAAATATACATGTGGACCTCACCAGATGGAATACACAGGAATCAAATTGAGTATATTTGTGGAAAGAGATGATGGAAAAGCTCAATATCATCAGACAGAACAAGGCCAGGGGCCAAGTGTGGAACAGACCATCAATTCCTCATAAGTAAGTTCAAGTTGAAACTGAAGAAAACTAGAACAAGTTCACGAGAGCCAAAGAACGACCTTGAGCATAGCACACCTGAATTTAGACACCATCGCAAGAATGTATTTGACACTCTGAATGCTAATGACTGAAGACCAAATGAGTTGTGAGATGACATCAAGGATATTATGCACAAAGAAAGCAAGAGGTCATTAAAAAGACAAGAAAGAAAGAAAAGACCAAAATGGATGTCAGAGGAGACTTTGAAACTTGCTCTTGAATATCAAGTAGCTAAAGCAAAAGGAAGAAATGATGAAGTAAAAGAGCTGAAGAGAAGATTTCAAAGGGTGGCTTGAGAAGACAAAGTAAAGTATTACAATGACATGTGCAAAGACCTGGAGGCAGAAAGCCAAAAGGGAGGAGCATGCTCAGCATTTCTCAAGCTGAAAGAACTGAAGGAAAAATTCAAGCCTCCAGTTGCAATACTGAAGGACTCTATGGAAAAAATATTGAACGATGCATGAGGCATCAAAAGAAGATGGAAGAAATACAGAGTAACTATGCCAAAAAGAATTGGTCGATGTTCAACCATTTTAGGAGGTAACACATGATCAGGAACCAATGATACTGAAGGAAGAAGTTCAAGCTGCACTGAAGGCATTAGCAGAAAAACAAGGCTCCAGGCATTGACAGAATACCCATTGAGATGTTCTGACAAATGGATACAGCACTGGAAGTGCTCAGTCATCTATGCCAAGAAATTTGGAAGACAGCTACCTGGCCAATAGACTGGAAGAGATCCATATTTATGCCTGTTCCCAAGAAAGGTGATCCAACCAAATGTGGAAATTACAGAACAGTATTAATATCACAGGCAAGTAAAATTTTGCTGAAGATCATTCAAAATTGGCTGCAGTAGTATATCCACAGGGAACTGCCAGAAATTCAGGCCAGTTTCAGAAGAGGACATGGAACGAGGGATATCATTGCTGATGCCAGCTGGATCTTGGCTGAAAGCAGAGAATACCAGAAGGATATTTACCTGTGTTTTATTGACTATGCAAAGGCATTGACTGTGTGGACCATAACAAATTATGAATAACATTGCAAAGAATGGGAATTCCAGAATACTTAATTGTGCTCATGAGGAACCTTTACGTAGACCAAGAGGCAGTCGTTTGAACAGAACATGTGGGTACTTATTCAATTTGTATGCTGACAAATAATCCAAGGAGCTGGACTATATGAAGAAGAATGGGGCACCAGGATTGGAAGATTCATTAATAACCTGCGTTATGCAGATGAAACAACCTTGCTTGTTGAAAGTGAAGAGAACTTGAAGCACTTACTGATGAAGATCAAAGCCTACAGCCTTCAGTATGGATTACACCTCAACATAAAGAAAACAAAAATCCTCACAACTGGACCAATAAACAACATCATGATGAATGGAGAAAAGATTCAAGTTGTCAAGGATTTCATTTTACCTGGATCCACAATCAACACCCAGGAAGCCGCAGCCAAAAAATCAAAAGATGCATTTGGGCAAATCTGCTGCAGAAGACCTCTTTAAAGAGTTGAGAAGCAAAGATGTCACCTTGAAGACTAAGATGCACCTGACCCAAGCCATGGTGTTTTCAATGGTCTCATATGCATGTGAAAGCTGGACAATGAATAAGGAAGACTGAAGAATTAATGCCTTTGAATTATGGTATTGGCAAAGAATATTGAATATACCATGCACTGCCAACAGAATGAACAAATCTGTCTCGGAAGAAGTAAAACCAGAATGCTCCCTAGAAGCAAGAATGCCAAGACTATGTCTCACATATGTTGGACATGTGATAAGGAGGGATCAGTCCCTGGAGAAGGATATCATGCTTTGTAGAGGGCCAGCAAAAAAGAGGAAGGCCCTCAACAAGATGGATTGACATGGTGGGTGCAACAATGGGCTCAAGCATAACAACGATTGTGAACATGGAGCAGGACTGGGCAGTGTTTTGTTCTGTTGTACATAGGGTCCCTATGAATTGGAACCAACTTGACGGCACCTAACAACAAAAACGACTCCCCTGAGAGGGAACACCTGAAGACTTTTCTTCAAGCACAACAGACTGGAAGTCTTCAAGAATGAAATTGGATAAAGGTGATGATTTTTGGAGTCACACTGAGGCTTTTCTTGCTTTGAGCTAGTTGTGACGAATGATTAGGATGAAGTCCTACATTTTCACAGGTAGGCCTTGAACATTCATTTAATTCAAGACACATTTTTTGATCTGTTATGGGCTAGATGGCTTGTAGATGCTAGAGAGGCAAAGATGGATTTAATACTGTGTTTGCCTTCAAGGGGCTTAAAACTAAATAAAATAAACATGGTTGTAGATAAGCGCAATTTAACTCCTACAGCATTAATGCATCCCAGACAGAAATGTAACTCTGTGCAAATTGTTTGAAAGTAGGTAAGGTACAAGGTACAAGGGCAATACTGTTACTTTAAGTGAAGCTTGAAATCAATTTATGTGTGTGAGCAGGCAGAAGGAGTTTCAGTAATCAACCCAATCAGGAAAAGCTGGGCCCTGGAGACTGGGTAGCGCTCTCATTTCCTCACCATGAGGAAGGAGAGTAGAACCAGCTGCAGTACGCTAATTAAGCAGGGTAATCATGAGATCATCAGATCAGGACAGAAAGATATAGGTTATTGCTTAATTTCTATTTTTTCTTGTTCTTATCCCAATCTTCACCCTCTCTCGCTAGAATGTTCCATTCTTCTGTGAGGAGAGCAAGTTATTACCTCTTATTGACCAATGCCTGGCTCTGTGCTGGGAAAGAATAACTTATAAAGATCTACTAAACTGTGTCTGTATCAAAGATCATATCCTTCATTTATTCATTCAGTCATCCATCCATTTCTTATTTTATTCTTTTATTTAACAAATCTTTATTGAGAATATTCTAAATGCTAAGAAATATGCTGGGTTTGGGGGATACATTGTTCAAAACAGATGTAGGTCTGGCCATTACGGGGTATACTATCTTGCAGGTAAGATGGATAATAAACCAATAATTGCTCAAATAGATTGGAAGCAACTTGGGTCTCTGAATCACTGCATAGAAGACCACACGCCAAACATCAGCACTGGACTATTATATGTGAGAGATGAATTTATATTGAGTTAGCCACAGTAATGTTGTTATTTGTTTACTTTGCAGCTAGAATTAATATAATACAGAAACTGATTCTGCAGTTATGACTCTACATAAATTTGGAATGTGATGATACCAGTAATAAATACTTGAAATATGTAAGTGACCTTGACCTATAGGTAATGTGTAAGGCAGCCAAGAAACTTTCGGAGGTTGGAAAAATGGAGGCCCACGTTATATATTTGAGAAGATTTTTGATAAAAGTATTACCTGTGATAACTTAAATGCAGAAGATGAGCCTACTGAGCATGTGATTCTAGTTCTCAACTATGGGTGATTTTGTCTCCCAGGGATCATTTGGCAGTATCTGGAGACATTTTTGTTTGTCACAACTAGAGCTGTATATGTGAGGGGTATTACTGGCATCTCATGGATAGAGGCCAAGGATTCTGGTAAACATCCCACAATGCACAGGATGTCCCCCACAATAAAGAATTATCTGATCCAAAATATCACTGTTGCCAAGGTTGACTATGATATAGAGCCTGGTCCCTGGTGTTTCCAAAAAGGGTTTATTAAATGAATAAATCAATAGAATCCTCAGGGATGTCATGTGAGAGCCACTTAGTGTCTCTCAGTTCTCAGATATTCTCCCTACACTTGGTCTCTTTTAGCCTGACCTGAAGGCATCTCAGAAGTCTAGTGTGGCTCCTAGGGATTTCTGCAGTGCAATCACTGCACTCTACATCTGTAAGAAAACTTCTCGCCCCTAGGGAACTTTTTCTGTATGTCCCTAATTTATAAGGTGGGTAGGAAGAAGTCACAAGTGCTTGGAGATCCTTCTTAGGCCTTTGTGGCCTGTGCTCATTGCCTCCTTGACTACCAATGGCTGTTCAGAAGTATACTACGTACTAGACTTCTTGGTGAGAGAGGCCTCTGCCTCAGGGGTATCAGAGGAAGCTGATCCAGAAGCGACAAGGAACTAGAGTAGCAAGGTTTAAGGTTCCTGTTATGTGAGCAAGTTGGGCCCTCAGTGGGTACAGTGTCAGCAGGTTCAGCATACCCTTGGGCTAAATGCATTCTTTTGTTTTCTCTGGGACAAGGAAGTAAGTTCCTTCTTATAGCTTTCTGGAGGATAAGGAACCAAGTTTCCCCAGGCTTCAGGAAAATATCTGATTTTAGCTTTTGGATTAGAATATTAGAATTGGTTCCACGTGGTGAGATTGAGTAAAAATGTATATAAGTCCTGGAATTTCAGATTGGCTGAAGTTTGACCTTCCTATATCAATGAAGAATATGGCTCTGGGACTTATGAACTAAACTGAAACCACATTGAAAAAAATATCAGGGTCAGAGGAATCAGGTTTGGGTAGGGCCAGGGTTATAAAGTTTCAGAAAGGCCAAATATGTCCTTCTAAGATCTGGGAAAGAAGGATGCAGGATTGGCTGGATAGGGAACATGGTTAAGCTTTGATATGATCAGCTTTTGGATTCCTTTTGAGCTCCAACACACATTCAATGATTTCCCTCAGGGATTTGTAGCACTGGTTTCTACTCAGTCTAGAGGAGCACACATCATTCTCTCATACCTTCCTACCCCCAGTTGCCTTTGAGTTGATTCTGAGTCATGACAACCTAGAGTTGTGTCAGAGTAGAATGATACTCCATAGGGTTTTCAGTGGCTGATAGTTCAGAAGTAGATCGTCAGGCCTTTTTTCTGAGGTGCCTCTGGGTAGACTTGAGCCTCCTAACTTTTGGTTAGAAGCTGAGTGTGTTAACCATTTGCACTACCAGGGAACGTTACCTTCCTATACCCAGAAAAATGTTTATGACTTTTACTTTCTCATCAGGTTGGGTTTCCAGGCTTATAATAGAAAAGAACTGGTCTAGGAGATGAACTAAGATTATAACTTTAGGGAATTGTAATTAGATTGTGAATAAGATTGACTAGTTAGTAGGTTCTAGAGATTTAGAAGATATTTTACATATGTCTTTGCAAAATGTCCAACAAACCTCTATCTTGGAATCTCATCTTGCTTCCTTATGGATGATTTCAGTAAAAGATACGTTCTACTTTTTCTCTGAAGCAAACACTTCTGAGATTGCTCCTTGTTCCAGTCCTGAGGAATTCTGAAGGACTGTTATATAGTATACAGTTTTTCTTCCTTCTCTAAAAAAAAAAAACCAAAACCAAACCCAGTGCCATCGAGTCGGTTCCGACTCATAGCGACCCTATAGGACAGAGTAGAACTGCCCAATAGAGTTTCTAAGGAGCGCCTGGCAGATTCAAACTGCCCACCCTTTGGTTTCCAGCCATAGCACTTAACCACTATGCCACCAGGGTTTCCTTTTCCTTTTCTAGTATATCCTAAATCTCACCTTCTCTATAAAGCCAAAACTTTTACCAAGGATTGTTTTAGTCTTCATCTTTTTTTTTTTTTTAATCCGTATTCATCCTTCCTTTCTCCTAAAGGAAACCCTGGTGGCATAGTGGTTAAGAGTTCAGCTGCTAACCAAAAGCCCAGCAATTCAGATCTACCAGGTGCTCCTTCCAAACCCTATGGAGCTGTTCTACTCTGTCCTATAGAGTCGCTATCAGTTGGAATCGACTTGATGGCAACAGGTTGGTTTTTTGCTTTTTTTTCTCCAAAACCTATAGTAAAACTTATTTCACCAAGGTATCCAATGACTTTTAAATCTTACTGTATTTTCCACCTAATCCTATTGACCAAATGCTTCTTCTTATAACTCTTTTCTCCTTTAGCTTCTACAACTCTGAGATATCCTGCCCCTTCTCTCACCTCTCTGATTTCTCATTCTCTGTCTTTTCTTCCTCAGCCAGAGCTTGAACTGTGTATGTCTGCTACAGTTTATTCCTCGACTCTGCCTCATTCAAGACAACAAATGCCAACTCTGAGCAAATGGTTCCAAAAATCTTGATCTCTACTTACAATCTAATAGTTAAGTTCAGGTTCTCTATTTCCAGTGGTCTTGGGCTATTTTCCTCACATTATTTTCCTTAAGATCAAACTTAACCTCTTTTTTCCTGTCACCAGATTTCATATGCCCTCATGAGCCCGAATTCTGTTGATGGCTATACATTTTCTCAGTTCTCCAAGCTCAAAGATTCTCCTTTAGTCTTTACATCTAGTCAGTCACTGAAGAATGTCTAGTTATCCTTTAGAATTCTCCCCTCCCCATCAGTTCCTTCTGCTTTAAATCCTGCCTATCAACCTTAGTTTAGGACCTACCTCATCACTCTATGCTGTTGTATTATTATTACCTCCTCCCTGAGCTTCCTGGCTCTAGTTTCTCTTCTTCCCATCCTGCATATGCTATTCAGGTTCAGATTCTGAAAATATCATTTTAATCATGTAAATTTTCTGCTTGAAGAAATAAGCTTACATTTGAAGACTCCAAATCTACTTGTGGTATGTATGAAATATCTTTCCCATTCCCTCAAAAGTGCTACTAGAAATAGTGTAGTGATATTTTTGACTCAATTAAGAAAATCTTCTTGAGCCTATATGTATTTTTGTCTCTACTAATTGAGCACTTTAATAAAGCCTATTCATAAGTATATCAAAATGTTAACAGTATTAATCTTTCAGGTAGTGGGGTTGTGTGTGATTTTTCTTGACAGCCTTTTTGCTAATATTTAAAACCTAATTATATAAAATAATGTGTTTTTTTTTTACAATTCGTGCTTTTTGGTTTTACAACAGTCAAAAAATAACAATGACAACAATAAACTGGAAAGCCTTTATTGAATGCCTATTATTTTAAAGGTCCTGTTACAGATACATGGAGTCCCTGGGTGGTACAAATAGTTAACATGCTTGGCTGCCAACCGAAAGGTTGGAGGTTCAAGTCCACCCAGAGGTGCCTTGGAAGAAAGACCTGGTAATCTATTTCCCAAAAATCAGCCATTAAAAACCCTATGGAACATAGTTCTACTCTGACACACGTGGGGTCACCATGAGTTGGAATTGACTTGGCAGCAGCTGACTGGTTTACAGCAGATACAAGAAAAATTTACACTTCACATTGAAAGCCGTTAATTCAAAATATCGAGCAAATCTAAGACACCACGGGAAAAAGTTACAGCTCCACTTTCAAACAAGAAGACCTCATGTGATAATGCATTGTAGCTGAAAGAATATTAGGCTAGAAGCAAGTGTTCTTGCTGTGACACAGGCTTTATACAATTTAATTTTCCTTTCTAGGTCATAATTTTCTCCTCTGTAAAATGCTCTAATGATCTATAATCAAAATTAAACATGTAGGTTATTGTTTAAAGAGCAGCAAAGAAAAGCAAAACCTCTGTTCTTATTAACTGATCTGCCTATTTTGGGGAAGTATCTGCTTTTACACCTACTTTTTTTTTTTAGGCAAATGCACACTTTCTTTGTAAAATATAATCTCTTCTCTCTTTGAAAAAAAAAAAAACTCTGTTTTTGAAATATTTTAATTTGCTTGAATGGTAATCAAACTCATCTTCCAAACAACCGGTCACCCAGAATGTTGTAAATGGCCATGTAAGTAGCAAAGAATGCCTGATTTATTTTACTACCCTGGTTGGAAAAGAAATTTGATTAATTAGTTTACACTTTTTGATGTATTTTTTTGATCCATTTTGATAAGTGTCCTTATGCTTTAGCTCATAGTTTTCTTGATAAGATGCACTGAAAAAGAAAGTAGGGCAAGAAGTTGAATTCCACTCAGTTCTAATACTAAATGACTATGCTATTCTAGATTAGCTAACCAGATTTCTGAGCCTGTTTACTACTTTGTAATATGGCATTTGTCTAATAGTTGCCTCATCTGGTCGTTCTTTTATAATTCAATTAAAAAAAAATAGGTATTGAGTACTTTCTGCATTCCTGTTCCCATATTAGATGCTGGTGGCTTGATGGTGATAAACCAGACACTGTCTGTCTGTGGGACTTACATGCTAGTGAGAAGATAGACATTTGTCAAAGAATTACAAAAATAAATGTGGAACTGCAACACTGCCAACTGCTACCAGAAGAGAGGCAGGGTGCTTTGAAACCACATTGTAGGGAGTTGACCTAATCAAGAAGGCATTTGAAGGCTTTCCCAAGGAAGTGATAACAGATCTGCCAGGAGCAGGTACTAACTAGGTCATAAAACCAAAACGAAACCCATTGCCTTCAAGTTGATTCTGACTCATAGTGACCCTATAGGGCTGAATAGAACTGCCCCATAGGGTTTCCAAGGAATGGTTGGTGTGTTCAAACTGTTGACCTTTTGGTTAGCAGCCAAGCTCTTAACCACTATGCCACCAGAGCTCCAACTAGGTCATGTTGTTGTTGTTAGGTGCCGTTGAGTCGGCTCTGACTCGTAGTGACCCTATGTACCACAGAGGGAAACACTGCCCCATCCTTTGCCATCATTACAATTGTTGTTATGCTTGAGCCCATTGTTGCAGCCACTGTGTCAATCTATTTTGTTGAGGGTCTTCCTCTTTCCTGCTTACCCTGTACTTTACCAAGCATGATGTGCTTCTCCAGGGATCTATCCCTCTTGACAACATGTCCAAAGTATGTAAGACGCAGTCTCGCCATCCTTGCTTCTAAGGAGCATTCTGGTTTTACTTCTTCCAAGACAGATTTGTTCATTGGCAGTACAGGGTATATGCAATATTCTTTGCCAACACCACATTTCAAAGGCGTCAATTCTTCTTCGGTCTTCCTTATTCATTGTCCAGCTTTTGCATGCATATGATGTGACTGAAAATACCATGGCTTGGGTCAGGCGCACCTTAGTCTTCAGAGTTACATCTTTGCTTTTCAATACTATTTTTTTTTTTATGTCATAAAAAAAAAAACTTTTTTTTTTTTATATCATAAAAAAATGTCATAGGGAGGATAAAAGAAGACAATGGATATTACTGCTACTAATTGAGGAAATAGATAACTACTTAGCTTTTTTTTCATCCAGTCAGTGAAATCACAGTTCATCTCATGATAATGCTTGTCTGGAATCAATCTTTCCAAACTTGAAGTTGACATATCCACAAAAAGGGTATCTGTAGATTCTTAAAGTAGTTAGCTATATTCATGAGAAGAATCAGTAAACAACAACTCAGTGTAAATCATGATTCTTTTACATTTTCCTTAATCTTGTAAGTATTTCTATCTTCTACCTACGTTAAATAAAGGGCTTTGGTGGTGCAGTGGTTAAGTGCTTGGCTGCTAACCAAAAGGTTAAGAGTTTGAACCCACCAGCTACTCAGCGGGAGAAAGATGGGGCAGTCTGCAAGATTCAGCCTTGAAAACACCATGGAGCAGTTCTACTCTGTCCTATAGGGCTGCTATGAGTCAGAATTGACTTGGCAGCAATGGGTTTTACCTATATTAAATAATGACTCTTATATCTACTGTATTTCTCATGTTAACCCTGAATTATGGAATTATTTCATTTTTTCTTATTTGTTAGAGAATTAATTCTCTTCAGCTGAATCCTATCTAGTTTAAAGCTTTTGTAATGACATACTTTGCTTTTGAAGTCCCCCGGCCAGTAAGCTGCATACATTGAAATGGGACCGTGTAAGCTCAACAGGCACCATTCAGCATCAAACCATCCAATTCCCTAATACCAGACAATTCTGTAAGGACTGTCTGTGGATTACAAAACACCATTTCCTCCTCAGGGGAGGACTTAAAGGGATATTCATTTATATCTATTTCTTTCACTTAATAGAGCTACTTTCTCATCTGAACTGAAACCAAGTCAGCATGATGGGTTAAGCCCTCCTTACTGAAAACAAACTGAACCCAGATGTGACTTGGGGAAGGTGGGACAATTTTGCTTTTGGTCTTGGCAGTGTCAACATGCAAACTTTTTTTTTTCAAAGCCTTCTAGTATCTGGCAACTTTTAGCCATGCTGTAAGCTCAAGTTTATGAATGTTCATTAGCAATTCTCTGATAACTACTTTGCTACTCATTTTCCAAATGGACAATAAACTTAAATTGTTTTATGTTTTATTTTTCCTCTTATGAAGTACTTGTGGTATGTGTATTTATACGACATATATACTCAATAGCTTGTTTTCAGACATTCTAAAGTAGTTTAATTGAGCACCTTTTAAAATAGAAAAGAAACTGAGACTTTTAATTGTTTAGCAATTCTGAAGCAGAAATAATAAGTCTTTTGATCTGTCTAATTTTGAAATGTGTGAATAAAATGCCCTTGTGGAGAAAAAAAAAATAGCATGAGGTAGATGTCAGACACGGTAATAGAACTGGAATGAGGTGGAAGTCTTACCTCAGATTAGTGGCTTAAATTTAGCAATTACTGGGGTCTAACTGGTGGGCTCATAATGCTGGAATGTTTGGAAAAGATGCAGACATAGGTGAAGATCAACTTGCATAGCAGAGAGACTTTAAGATCAATAAACAGCACTTAGCTGAAACCGCTAATGAGCTACCCAACATGTGTCAGAAATCACAAGTTTCGTTTGCTTTTGTGCGAAGTTGGAATAACTTGTGGCTGAGGCTGTCAACACGCTAGACTGCAGTCTTGCGGTGGCCTCTGGTTTTCCTAGCTGCCTGAGAAGTGTAAAGTTACAAGAGAAGGGCAGAAGCCCTGTCATCTGAAGCATGCAGTTCATCAGCTTCATGATGGAAAACAACTTGAGATGCATCGTTTTAAAGCACCAAGGATGTAAGTTTATGAAAACCAATTTCTTGGGATTCTCCTGCACTCCCACATTTTAAAGAAAAACACACCCTCTTGGAAGGTTGGTACTTTCAAAATGTGGGGCACAGAATTTCACCCTGATCCCTTTTTTTTTTCTTCTTTTTTATGAATTAACCAATATCCATAAGGAGGTTTGCCTGTGCGTACATGTTGGGACTCGCTCTGAGTCGGAAACAACTCGACGGCACTGGGTTTGTTTTTTTGGCTTTTATGTGCTGGGAGTGAGGGGGATGAGAGTAATAAGATGGAAGAAAGGAAATTTATTTTTATTATTCTGCGTAGCCTTTAGTGAATACTTGAGTAGCCCTGGGGGCGGGGGGGGGGGTTCTTTCATTTCTCTGATTCTAAGATTTCTCTTCAAATCCCCATAATTCTTACCTCTATACTTGAAGCAATATGAGTGCCCTCTGGTGGACAAAATGACATCTTTAAGTGTTGTGTGTATTGACGGAACGCAGCAAGTACGGAGAAAATAGGTCTTGTGTTTCAAATGTCCTTATTGAACTGCTGAAATCCCTGGAAAATTAATTCCTGATGTTCTAGGGTGGTGACAGCAGAAAATAGTTCCATAAAATAAGAGGATAAAAGGCAAGCTGGGGTGGCACTTCGGGCCCTATTTGCCATCAAAATAATATATTGAAATGACACATAATTTGGAATCTCAACAGGGGACTCAAACATCTAAAGGGAAGGCCAATAACTCTACTTCTTGCCCATCCATGCAAAGATCAGAAATGCTTTCATTAAGAATGAGACACTAATGAAACAATTTGGTCACAGACAAAGGCTCTAAAGATCTCTGACTGTTGGCATTTAGTGGTTAAAATAAGAAAAAGAAAGAAAACTGTAACTCATTGACATACTCAATTAATGCAAACAGTGTAGGCCAATGTAGACCTCAGCATTTAGGACTCATAAAGCACTTTTTCCCCTTGTTTATTCAGAAGCCCTTTACCTTCTCTGTTGGAGTCTGAATGTTAAAAGCTTAAGGTCGACTTTGTAGTTGTTAGTTGTCATTGAGTTGGATTTGACTAAGGTAACCCCATGTATAACAGAATGAAAGGTTGCCTGGTCCTGCACCGTCTTCATGATCATTGCTATGTTCAAGTTCATTGTTTCTGCCACTGTATCAATCCATTTCATTGAGGGCCTCCCTTATCTTTGCTGACCCTCTTCTTTACCAACCAGACTACCTGGTTCTTATTTTGAATCTCCATTCATTTTTCACTTCCTGGAATGATAGCAATTCTGATTTAAAATTCACCAAATTGACAAAAGTCTAGAATTATGGACAGTGGTATCCTTGTAAATGTTTAACAACTGATTCTCCAGGGTTTGGGGAGAGGGGAGGTGCACAGGGAGGAAGTTCTGCTTTGTAACATTTGCTAATTTCCCCAGTGTTAATAATCTTACCAAGAATATATAATTGGGAAGAGATACACACAACTGACTTTCACAAACTGGTACAAGCCAGCTCCTGCACTGCACTAAGTAAGGGATTTTTAATTTTTTTCCTATGAAAAAAAATTTTTTTCCATTTTTTTTCCTATGAAAAAAAACTTTTTCCCATTTTGGACCATGAAGATATATTATTTTTTGTAATAAGAAAATAAAACTCAAATGTATTTGAAAAGTTGATTCTAACTGAAGGAATTATTTATAATAAAGATTGTCTCTCATATTGACTCATACGATACAATATTTAATAATCTCTAATATGTTTTCAAACCCAGTATGTCACTGGAATCTTGTAAAGACTCTGTAAAGTAGATAGGACAGATCTATGTACTACCATTTGACAAGGAAGGAATATGAAGACCAAGGGATTACAGAAGTTCATAGAAATGGTCCTAAAATTTTAGTTTTCTAATTGTTATCCCAGTGCTTTATTTGTTTTACACAGATATTAAAAGGCAAACTCACAACTGAAACCGCTGATTTCTAACTACCTTACCGGTTTTCATTCAACCATGACGTTTACTCTGCTTTGTACGGAAAGAATTATCTGCAGCTATCTCTCCAAGAGGCTTCTGACATCACAAAACAATTCATGCCCGTATAATGCTGTGCTACCACTGCTAGACTTCAAAGTGATTACAAAAGCCATCACCCCTCCCAGCTCCCATGGACATGGGAAAGAAGAGTATACACTGATTATATTGTCCATGCCCCATGTTGGTAGAGTGCTTGAGAACTCTCATTTCTGCCAATGATTCTCACATCCTTGGGCTTAAGAAACGTAAGTGCCTAGTTTGAGTATCTCACAGGGTGTCCCCAGACCACTGAGCTATGTGAACATCAGAAGCTTAAGAGTGGAAAAAGAGCAGGCTTAGATATCAGGGAGATCTTCATTTGAACACTGTTTCTGATATTTACTGTGTGACCTCAGCAAGTCTTTCACTCTCTCTGATCCTCTGTCCTCTTTTATAAAAATAATGTCTACCTCACAGTAAATTTGAAACACTAAATGAGATGGTATTTATAGAGACCTTTTTTGAAATGCCTGGCATACTGTAACCACTTGGCAAATGATAGTAATAAAAATAAAAAATATGGAAGACAGCTTCCTGGCCAACTGACTGGAAGAGATCCATATTTACGCCTATTTCCAAGAAAGGTGATCCAACCGAAAGTGGAAAATATAGAACAATATCATTAATATCACCTGCAAGCAAAATATTGCTGAAGACCATTCAAAAACTACTGTAGCAGTATATCGACAGGGAACTGCCAGAAATTCAGGCTGGTTTCAGAAGAGGACATGGAACCAGAGATATCATTGCTGATGTCAGATGGATCTTGGCTGAAAGCAGGGAATACCAGAAGGATGTTTACCTGTGTTTTATTGACTATGCAAAGGCATTTGACTGTGTGGATCATAACAAACTATGGATAACACTGAGGAGAATGGGAATTCCAGAACACTTAATTGTGCTCGTGAGGAACCTTTACATAGATCAAGAGGTGGTTGTTCGTACAGAACAAGGGGATACTGATTGGTTTAATGTCAGGAAAGGTGTGCGTCGGGGTTGTATTCTCTCACCATACCTATTCAATCTGTATGCTGAGCAAATAATCCGAGACGGTGGACTGTATGAGGAAGAACAGGGCATCAGGATTGGAGCAAGACTCACTAACAACCTGCGTTATGCAGATGACACAACCTTGCGTGCTGAAAGTGAAGAGGACTTGAAGCCCTTACTAATGAAGATCGAAGACCACAGCCTTCAGTATGGATTGCACCTCAACATAAAGAAAACAAAAGTCCTCACAACTGGACCAATGAGGAACATCATGATAAACGGAGAAAAGATGGACATTGTCAAGGATTTCATTTTACTTGGTTCCACAATCAACAGCCACGGAAGCAGCAGTCAAGAAATCAAAAGATGCATTGCATTGGGCAAATCTGCTGCAAAGAACCTCTTTAAATTGTTGAAGAGGAAAGATGTCACCTTGAAGACTAAGGTGCCCCTGACCCAAGCCATGGTATTTTCAATCGCATCATATGCATGTGAAAACTGGACAATGAATACAGAAGAATGAAGAAGAATTGACTCCTTTGAATTGTGGTGTTGGCGAAGAATATTGAATATACCATGGACTGCCAAAAGAATGAACAAATCTGTCTTAGAAGAAGTACAACCAGAATGCTCCTTAAGAAGCAAGGATGGTGAGACTGCATCTTACATACTTTGGACATGTTGTCAGGAGGGATCAGTCCCTGGAGAAGAACATCATGCTTGGCAGAGTGCAGGGTCAGCGGAAAAGAGGAAGACCCTCAACGAGGTGGATTGACACAGTGGCTGCAACAATGAGCTCCAGCATAACAATTGTAAAGATGGCTCAGGACTGGGCAGTGTTTCGTTCTGTTGTGCATAGGGTCACTATGAGTCGGAATCGACGGCACCTAACAACAAAAACATTAAATATTATATAATAATTATTATAAAATGCTTGAATTAATATTTGACATTTCATAAAAAGTGCTCATTTAAGATTAGTGTCTAGGACAGCAATCAAATAGCAAATAGCAAAAGACACAGGGAATGATGTACATCTCCTTACCCAAAAAATTTGCATCAAGGGCAATCTACCTGCTTTTATATTCTGTCTATATATTAGCATTCATTTTTTCATTTCCATGGCTATTTTATCTCCCCTTTGCAAATGAAGAAAACCCCAGGTTAGGTGAATGCAGCACTGCCTCCATGAAGGAGAAGAAGTTTAAAAAAAAAAAATTTCGGTTGTTATTTGAGTAAGCACTCCCAGAGCTGCATCTGTTTGTTGAAACATCTCAGTTGATATTCCGTCCATTCCTTGGGCCTTGTTTTTTGCCAGTGCCTTTGGTGCAGCTTGGACTTCTTCCTTCAGTACCATCAGTTCCTGATCATATGCTATCTCTTGAAATGGTTGGAAGTCAGCCAATTCTTTTTGGTGTAATGACTCTGTGTATTCCTTGCGTCTTCTTTTGATGCTTCCTGTGATGTTTAATATTTTCCCCATAGAATCCTTCACTATTGCAATGTAAGCCTTCAATTTTCTCTTCAGTTCTTTCAGCTTGAGAAACGTTGAGCATGTTCTTCCCTTTTGGTTTCTCTACCTTCAGCTCTTTGCACATGTCATTATAATACTCTACTTTGTCTTCTTAAGCTGCCCTTTGAAATCTTCTGTTCTTTTATTTCATCATTTCTTTTTTTTGCTTTAGCTACTTAGTGTTCAAGAGCAAGTCTCTTCTGACACCCATTTTGGTCTTTTCTTTCAGTACCGATGGTACTGAAGGAAGAAGTCCAAGCTGCACTGAAGGCATTGGTGAAAAACAAGGCTCCAGGCATTCGTGGAATACCAATTGAGATGTTTCAACAGACGGATGTAGTGCTGGAAGTACTCACTTGCCAATGCCAAGAAATTTAGAAGACAGCTACCTGGCCAACTGACTGGAAGAGATCCATATTTATGCCCATTCCCAAGAAAGGTGATCCAATAGATGTGGGAATTATCTGATAACTTCATTAATATCACATGCAAGTAAAATTTTGCTAAAGATCATTCAAAAGCATCTGTAGCAATATATTGACAGGGAACTGCCGGAAATTCAGGCTGGCTTCAGAAGAGACATGGAACCAGGGATATCACTGCCAATGTCAGATAGATATTGGCTGAAAGCAGAGAATACCAGAAAGATGTTTACCTGTGTTTTATGGACTATGCAAAGGCATTTGACTGTGTGGATCATAACAAAGTTTAAATAACTTTGTGACGAATAGGAATTCCAGAACACTTAATTGTGCTCATGAGGAACCTGTACATAGATCAAGAGCCAGTTGTTCGGTCGGAACAATAGGATACTGTGTTTTAAAGTCAGGAAAGGTGCACAACAGGATTGTATCTTTTCACCAAACCTACTCAATATGTATGCTGACCAAATAATCTGAGAAACTGGACTATACGAAGAACAGGGCATCAGGATTGATGAAAGACTCATTAAAAACATACTTGCTGAAAGTGAAGTGGACTGGAAGCACTTACTGATAAAGATCAAAGAAAGACCACAGCCTTCAGTATAGATTACACTTCAACACAAAGAAAACAAAAATTCTCACAACTGGACCAATAAACAACATCATGATAAATGGAGAAACGATTGAAGTTGTCAAGCATTTCATTTTACTTGGATCCACAATCAACACCCTTGGAACCAGCAGTCAAGAAATCAAAAGACACATTGCATCGGGCAAGTCTACTGCAGAAGACCTCTTTAAAGTGTTGAAAAGCAAAGCTGTCACCTTAAAAACTAAGGTGTGCCTGACCTTAGTTTTCAATTGCCTCATATGCATGAGAAAGCTGGATGATAAATAAGGAAGACCGAAGAATTGAAGCCTTTGAATTGTGGTGTTGGTGAAGAATATTGAATATACCATGAACTGCCAAAAGAATGAACAAATCTGTCTTGGAAGAAGTACAACCAGAATGCTACTTAGAAGCAAGGATGGTGAGACTATGTCTTATATATTTTGAACAAATTGTCAGAAGAGATCAGTCCCTAGAGAAGGACATCATGCTTGGTAAAGTGGAGGGTCAGTGATAAAGAGGAAGACCCTCAATGAGATGGACTGACACAGTGGCTGTAACAATGGGCTCAAGGCCATTGTGGGCATGGCGCAGGACAGGGCAGTATCTTCTTCTGTGCTACATAGGGTTGCTATGAGTCAGAACTGACTCGACAGTACCTAAAAATAACATCATTTGCATGAAAATATATTATTATATCTATCTGTCCATCCGTCCGTCCGTCCGCCCACCCGCCCCTCCGTCCGTCCGTCCGTCCATCCGTTAGCTGAAGACATCTCCATGCTGGCTGTACTCTCAAGGCTTATATTGTTGAATAACTCATAGTCTGAAACTGACCAATTGAAATAATTGATTCTAGTGGGTTGCTTTTTGCTCCCTTCTTTGATAAGTAACGCAGCTTTCAAAGCGAAGTAAGGGAGCATTTCCATTCCATAATCATACCAGGGACTGTGGTTTCTCCCAAATTTAGAAATTTCAGCTATACTCAATAATTTCTGTGCCTTTTAAAAGATGAGATTTTTCTTTCTAATTATGGAAAAAATCAAGTTTATTATAAAGAATTTGAAGACTTAAGACAAGCACAAGCAAGGTAGTACAAATCACTTATAATCCTACCACTCAGAGAAAACAACCATCCAGATTTTATTTTGATGTATAGTTGTGTGTGTGCACACCTGTGCGTATGCGTGTGTGTTAGGGGTTGTGCATGTGTATCTGTGGGTATACAAATGTTTTAAACTAATATTTGTATTTACTGTCTTATAATAGCCTTTGTTTTAGCTTAATAATAAAAAAACTCAAACCGGCTGCCATCCGGTCGATTCTGACTCATAGCGACCCTATAGAACAGAGTAGAACTGCCCCATAGGGTTTTCAAGGAGCAGCTGGTAGATTCAAACTGCCAACCTTTTGGTTATCAGCCAGGCTTATAACCACTGTGCCACCAGGGCTTTATTTCTTCATGTCATTTAATATTCCTCTGGTGTGTCAGTCAGTAAATGTTGGGAGAGATCACGACTTATTTGACTAATTGACTTGTGTGGGATATTTAGAGTGTTTCCAATTTTTGCTATATGAAAATTCTAAGATTTCTATCCTTTTTATTTATTAGGTAGTACTTGGTTTTAAATTGATGACTTAGAGGTAGAAGTGTTAGGAACCACCCCAAACTCGTGATATCTTCTTTCTGGCACAGGATTAAAATCTTACAACTATGCTATTACTGAATTTAGTGATCTTAAAAGGTTGCTTGTCATTTCCTTTTTTAAAAGAGTCGTCAGCAAAATAGGTAAAGGAGAAAGTGTTGATTTGAATCTTGGCTTCTTTTTTGTAACCAGGGGTGTTCTGCAGGGAAAAACAAGAAACACCATAGAAAAAGTTTTGCTTTATTCCTTGGGGATGGTGTTCCTCCCAGCATCCTTGGAGAAATCCATTTCTTTTCCTGCCTAAGTGGTGGGGTTTCCAGCAGGAAACAGAACTGCTCACTCAGAAGGGAAGGATTTAGTCAAGGCAGCCATAACAGGTGCCGCTAGCACAAAGTGGGTGGTAGGAGCATATGTGAACTCAGTGTTAGAAAGAGCCACAGCAGTGAGTCAGAAGACTTTAATGGATCCAGACTGCAAGGCAAAAGAGCCAACTGTGCAATGTGGCCACCTCGGAGGCAGGACTAAAATCCTGAAATAATCATTCCTGAATTATCAACTCTTCAGGGATTAGTGGTCAAAACTAAGTGTATACCAATATGATATGCTTATAATTAATTTTTCATGTTTAGCACAACTTCTCAAATGTATTTGTTTAGTTACTTATTACTTGTATCATTCGATGTGTCATAGTGAGTAAAGGTTGTTGGTTGCCATCGAGTCGGCTCTGACTCATAGCGGCCTCATGTATATAACAAAATGAAATGTTGCTTCGTCCTGCACCATATTCACAATCTTTGGTATATTGGAGCCCATTGTTGTAGTTGCCACTGTGTCAATCCCTCTCATTGAGGGTCTTCCTCTTTTTCGCTCTCTTCTTTGCCAAACATGATGCCCTTCTTTTTTTTTCTTATGCAGGACTTCAAACCGGTTCCTTCCAGTTCGAATCCCTGCTGCAATTTGCATTTTTGACATTTAATTGTGCTTTAGGTGAAAGTTTATGGTGCATATTAGTTTCCCATACAAAAAATTTATACACGAATAGTTTCGTGACATTGGTTACAATCCCTGCAATGTTTCAGCACTTACCCACTTCCGCCCCTCCCCCCGGGTTCCCTGTTGCTATTCTTCCAGTTTTCCTGTCTCTTCGTGGCTTCCTTTGCCTTAGTCAAGTTGTGCTGAATTACCCTATCCCTTCACGATGATTTCCTTCTTCAGTGGTTGGTCCCTCCTGATGCCGCGCCCAATGAAATAAATAGTATTTTTTAAATAATTCCTTGCACTAAAGATTATAGACTGTATAACCTGATGCTGTTAAGGCAATTCCAACTCACAGAGACTGCTTTTGTGTTACAGAGAAGAACTGGTTCATAGGGTTTTCCTGGTTGTAATCTTTATGCCAGGATCTCACCAGCTCTTTATTCTGCAGAGCCACTGGGTGGGTTTGAACTGCCAACCTTTAGGTTAGCAGCCAATTGCAAACTCTTTGCACCACCCAGGGAACTTCCTATAGAATATATAACCATGTATAAACGGAAACCCTGAAGGTGTAGTGGTTAAGCACTACCGCTGCTAACCAAGAGATTGGCAGTTCAAATCCACCAGGCGCTCCTTGGAAACTCTATGAGGCAGTTCTGCCCTGTCCTATAGGGTCACTATGAGTTGGAATCAACTCTACAGCAGTGGGTAATAAAGTAAAATATTTATAATTTATTAAATATTTGTGTGTCTGTAATATAAGGAAACCCTGGTGGCGTAGTGGTAAAGTGCTACGGCTGCTAACCAAAGGGTCGACAGTTTGAATCTGCCAGGCACTCCTTGAAAACTCTATGGGGCAGTTCTACTCTGTCCTATAGGGTCGCTATGAGTCGGAATCGACTCAACGGCACTGGGTTTGGGTTTTTGGCTTTATGTAACATATACATATACACAAACACAAATTTTAAAACTGAATTTCCCAGTGGCCAAATAAAAGAGAAACTTGATTGGTATATCAGTCTGGCTCCAATGAAGAGAGAGAAACCACACAGTTGGAAATATTAAACATGGAAAGTTTAATATTAAAAAAATGCACATAACTGGGAATTAAAAAAAAAAGTAACAAAGAATTGGTTAGCAAGAAATAAAGAGAACTCTAAAAAAAAAATAGTATTATTTCTTACTAAGAAGCAGCCACTGCTGCAAGGGCTAAGATAGAGCACCCAAGGAAGAGATTTCCCCCACTCTGAACCCCACCCCAGGAGCTAATACCCAGACCCTGTTGGAGAGCGCATGGCTGTGACTCTCTGGATGATAGAGAAGTCCCTGTGGTACTAGAACTTTTCCCTCTTGAAATGGTCAGAAATCTGTCCTCTGGGGTGCAGAGGAAAGTTGTTCATGGGGACGTATCTCATTAGAAGCACTCTGAACAAAACTGCTCCAGTAAGATACTGGGGATGCTGCTGGCCCTTGCATGCTACTTGCTGTTGTGCATTGCAGGAGCCTGGCTCTGGAGAAGCTGACATGCTGCAGCAGTCTGGTGCCGAAGAAGTCACCTGAACTGCTGGACTTGGGCACTAAGGAAGCCATGTATGCTGCAGGAGCCTACTGATAGAACACATGGGAACCAGGAAGGAAAACTCCTTCCTCCTACAACATCTTTGCAATTGCCTCTACCAACAAAGCTTAACAGTAAGCCAGCTGGCAAAGGAAAAATACTTAAAGGACCCAGATCCATTTTTTTTTGTGATTTTTTTAAAAATTTTTATTGCGCTTTAAGTGAAAGTTTACAAATCAAGTCAGTCTCTCATACAAAAATTTACATACACCTTGCTGTTGTTGTCAGGTGCCATCGAGTTGGTTCCGACTCATAGAAACCCTACCTACAACAGAACAAAACACTGCCCTGTCCTGAGCCATCCTTACAATCGTTGTTATGCTTGAGCTCATTGTTGCAGCCACTGTGTCAATCCACCTCGTTCAGGGTCTTCCTCTTTTCCGCTGACCCTGTACTCTGCCAAGCATGATGTCCTTCTCCAGGGAACGATCCTTCCTGACAACAAGTCCAAAGTAAGTAAGACCCAGTCTCGCCATCCTTGCTTCTAAGGGACACTCTAGTTGTACTTCTAAGACGGATTTGTTTGTTCTTTCGCCAACACCACAATTCAAAGGCGTCAATTCTTCTTCAGTTTTCCTTATTCATTGTCCAGGTTTTGCATGCATATAATGCAATTGAAAATACCATGGCTTGGGTGAGGTGCACCTTCGTCTTCAAGGTGACATCTTTGCTCTTCAACACTTTAAAGAGGTCCTTTTCAGCAGATTTACCAAATACACCTTCCTATATACAACTAATTGCTCTCCCCCTAAAGAAAGAGCACACTTCTTTCCTCCGCTCTCTCTTTTCGTGTCCATTCGGCCAGCTTCTAACCTCCTCTGCCCTCTCATCTCTTCTCCAGACAGGAGATGCCAACAGAGTCTTACGTGTCTACTTGATCCAAGAAGCTCATTCTTCACCAGTGTCATTTGCTATCCCATTATCCAGTCCAATCTCTGTCTGGAGAGTTGGCTTCAGGAATGGTTCCTGTCTTGGGCTAACAGAAGGTCTGGGGACCATGACCACTGGGGTCCTTCTAGTCTCAGTCAGACCATTAAGTCTGGTCTTATGAGAATTTGGGGCCTGCATCCCACTGCTCTCCTGCTCCCTCAGGGGTTCTCTGTTGTGTTCCCTGTCAGGGCAGTCATCAGTTGTAGACGAACACCATCTAGTTCTTCTGGTCTCAGGCTGATGTAGTCTCTGGTTTATGTGGCCCTTTCTGTCTCTTGGGCTCATAATTCCCTTGTGTCTTTGGTGTTCTCCATTCTCCTTAGCTCCAGGTTGGTTGAGACCAATTGGTGCATCTTAGATGGCCATTTGCTAGCATTTAAGACCCCAGACACCACTCTCCAAAGTGGGATGCAGAATGATTTAATAGATTCTATTACGCCAATTGACTTAGTTATCCTCTGAAACTATGGTCCCCAAATCCCCCCCCTTTTTTTTTTCTATGCTGGACTTCAAAGCGTTCAGTTTATTCAGGAAACTGCTTCGCTTTTGGTTTAGCCCAGTTGTGCTGACCTCGCCTGTACTGTGTTTTGTCTTTCCCGTCACTTAAAGTAGTTCTTATCTACTATCTAATTATGAATACCTCTCTTTCGCCCTCCCTCCCTCTGCCATCTCATAACCATCAAAAATATTTTCTTCTAGTGGCATCTGGGGTCTTAAAGGCAAGCAAGCAGCCATCTAAGATGCATCAATTGGTCTCGACCCACCTGGATCAAAGGAGAATGAAGAACACCTAGGACACAAGGTGATTACGAGCCCAGGAGACAGAAAGAGCCACATGAGCCAGTGACTAACATCATCCTGAGACTGGAAGAACTAGATGGTACCCGGCTACAACTGATGACTGCCATGACAGGGAACACAACAGAGAACCCCCAAGGGAGCAGGAGAGCAGGGGGACGCAGACCCCAAATTCTCATAAAACCAGACTTAATGGTCTGACTGAGACTGGAAGGACCCCAATGATCATGGTCCCCAGACCTTCTGTTGGCCCAGGACAGGAACCATTCCCAAAGCCAACTCTTCAGACATGGATCGGACTGGACAATGGGTTGGAGAGGGGTGCTGGTGAGGAGTGAGCTTCTTGGATCAGGTGGACACTTGAGACTATGTTGGCATCTACTGCCTGGAGGGGAGATGAGAGGGTGGAGGGGGTTAGAAGCTGGTGAAAAGGACATGAAAAGAGAGAGTGGAGGGAAAGTGTGGGCTGTCTCATTAGGGGGAGAGTAATAATTGGGAGTGTGTAGCAAGGTGTATATGGGTTTTTGTGTGAGAGACTGACTTGATTTGTAAACTTTCTCTTAAAGCACAATAAAAATTATTAAAAAATGTTTTCTTCTCTGGTTAAACTATTTCTCAAGTTCTTATAATAGTGATCTTAAACAATATTTGTCCTTTTGCAACTGACTAATTTCACTCAGCATAATGTCTTCCAGATGCCTCCATGTTATGAAATGATTCACGGATTCATCATTGTCCTTTATCGATGCGTAGTATTCCATGGTGTGAATATACCATTATTTATTAATCTATTCATCCATCCAAAGTACCTTGGTTGCTTCAATTCTTTTTTTTTTTTTTATGTACTTCATAGTTTATTCGGAAGATCTGTTGGGTTTCTTCCATTATTATTCTTCCTGTGGCATATTGGAAACTTGCCTATGAAGCAATGAAGTTAATTTTTAGTTGTCCTTATATGGTATTCTCATTATTTTGTAGTCATATCTAGCACATTGTCTTTTTTTTTTTTAATTAACTTTTATTGAGCTTCAAGTGAACGTTTACAAATCAAGTCAGACTTTCACATATAAGTTTATATACACCTTACTCCTTACTCCCACTTGCTCTCCCCCTAATGTGTCAGCCCTTCCAGTCTCTCCTCTCATGACAATTTTGCCAGCTTCCAACTCTCTCTACCCTCCCATCCCCCCTCCAGACAGGAGATGCCAACACAGTCTCAAGTGTCCACCTGATATAATTAGCTCACTCTTCATCAGCATCTCTCTCCCACCCGGTGACCAGTCCCTTTCATGTCTGATGAGTTGTTTTCGGGAATGGTTCCTGTCCTGTGCCAACAGAAGGTTTGGGGACCATGACTGCCGGGATTCCTCTAGTCTCAGTCAGACCATTAAGTATGGTCTTTTTGTGAGAATTTGGAGTCTGCATCCCACTGATCTCCTGCTCCCTCAGGGGTTCTCTATTGTGCTCCCTGTCAGGGCAGTCATCGATTGTGGCCGGGCACCAACTAGTTCTTCTGGTCTCAGGATGATGTAGGTCTCTGGTTCATGTGGCCCTTTCTGTCTCTTGGGCTCTTAGTTATCGTGTGACCTTGGTGTTCTTCATTTTCCTTTGCTCCAGGTGGGTTGAGACCAATTGATGCATCTTAGATGGCTGCTTGTTAGCATTTAAGACCCCAGACGCCACATTTCAAAGTGGGATGCAGAATGTTTCCGTAACAGAATTATTTTGCCAATTGACTTAGAAGTCCCCTTAAACCATGGTCCCCAAACCCCCGCCCTTGCTCCGCTGACCTTTGAAGCATTCAGTTTATCCCGGAAACTTCTTTGCTTTTGGTCCAGTCCAGTTGAGCTGACCTTCCATGTATTGAGTATTGTCCTTCCCGTCACGTAAAGCAGTTCTTATCTACTAATTAATCAGTAAAAAACCCTCTCCCACCCTCCCTCCCTCCCCTCCTCGTAACCACAAAAGTATGTGTTCTTCTCAGTTTTTACTATTTCTCAAGATCTTATAATAGTGGTCTTATACAATATTTGTCCTTTTGCCTCTGACTAATTTCGCTCAGCATAATGCCTTCCAGGTTCCTCCATGTTATGAAATGTTTCACAGATTCGTCACTGTTCTTTATCGATGCGTAGTATTCCATTGTGTGAATATACCACAATTTATTTAACCATTCATCCCTTGATGGACACCTTGGTTGCTTCCAGCTTTTTGCTATTGTAAACAGAGCTGCAATAAACATGGGTGTGCATATATCTGTTTGTGTGAAGGCTCTTATTTCTCTAGGGTATATTCTGAGGAGTGGGATTTCTGGGTTGTATGGTAGTTCTATTTCTAACAGTTTAAGATAACGCCAGATAGATTTCCAAAGTGGTTGTACCATTTTACATTCCCACCAGCAGTGAGTCTATAAGAGTTCCTATCTCTCCGCAGCCTCTCCAACATTTTTTATTTTGTGTTTTTTGGATTAATGTCAGCCTTGTTGGTGTGAGATGGAATCTCATCGTAGTTTTAATTTGCATTTCTCTAATGGCTAATGATCGAGAGCATTTTCTCATGTATCTGTTAGCTGCCTGAATATCTTCTTTAGTGAAGTGTGTGTTCATATCCTTTGCCCACTTCTTGATTGGGTTGTTTGTCTTTTTGTGGTTGAGTTTTGACAGAATCATGTAGATTTTAGAGATCAGGCACTGGTCGGAGATGTCATAGCTGAAAATTCTTTCCCAGTCTGTAGGTGGTCTTTTTACTCTTTTGGTGAAGTCTTTAGATGAGCATAAGTGTTTGATTTTTAGGAGCTCCCAGTTATCTGGTTTCTCTTCATCATTTTTGGTAATGCTTTGTATTCTGCTTATGCCTTGTGTTAGGGCTCCTAATGTTGTCCCTATTTTTTCTTCCATGATCTTTATCGTTTTAGTCTTTATGTTTAGGTCTTTGATCCACTTGGAGTTAGTTTTTGTGCATGGTGTGAGGTATGGGTCCTGTTTAATTTTTTTGCAAATGGATATCCAGTTATGCCAGCACCATTTGTTAAAAAGGCTATCTTTTCCCCAATTAACTGACACTGGGCCTTTGTCAAATATCAACTGCTCATATGTGGATGGATTTATATCTGGGTTCTCAATTCTGTTCCACTGGTCTATGTGTCTGTTGTTGTACCAATACCAGGCTGTTTTGACTACTGTGGCTGTATAATAGGTTCTGAAATCAGGTAGAGTGAGGCCTCCCACTTTCTTCTTCTTTTTCAGCAATGCTTTGCTTATTCGAGGCTGCTTTCCCTTCCATATGAAGTTGGTGATTTGTTTCTCCATCACATTAAAAAACGACATTGGAAATTGGATCGGAAGTGCATTGTATGTATAGATGGCTTTTGGTAGAATAGACATTTTTACTATGTTAAGTCTTCCTATGCATGAGCAAGGTATGTTAGTATGTCCTTTTTAATTTCTTGTAGTAGTGCTTTGTAGTTTTCTTTGTATAGGTCTTTCACATCTTTGGTAAGATTTATTCCTAAGTATTTTATCTTCTTGGGGACTACTGTGAATGGTATTGATTTGGTTATTTCCTCTTCGATGTTCTTTTTGTTGATGTAGAGGAATCCAAGTGATTTTTGTATGTTTATCTTACAACCTGAGACTCTGCCAAACTCTTCTATTAGTTTCAGTAGTTTTCTGGAGGATTCCTTAGGGTTTTCTGTGTATAAGATCATGTCATCTGCAAATAGAGATAATTTTACTTCTTCCTTGCCAATCCGGATGCCCTTTATTTCTTTGTCTAGCCTAATTGCTCTGGCTAGGACCTCTAGCACAATGTTGAATAAGAGCGGTGATAAAGGGCATCCTTGTCTGGTTCCCATTCTCAAGGGAAGTGCTTTCAGGCTCTCTCCATTTAGAGTGATGTTGTATAGATGCCCTTTATTATGTTGAGGAATTTTCCTTCAATTCCTATTTCGGTGAGAGTTTTTATCATAAATGGGTGTTGGACTTTGTCAAATGCCTTTTCTGCATCAATTGATAAGATCATGTGGTTTTCGTCTTTTGTTTTATTTATATGGTGGATTACATTAATGGTTTTTCTAATATTAAACCAGCCTTGCATACCTGGTATAAATCCCACTTGGTCGTGGTGAATTATTTTTTTGATATATTGTTGAATTCTATTGGCTAGAATTTTGTTGAGGATTTTTGCATCTATGTTCATGAGGGATATAGGTCTGTAATTTTCTTTTTTTGTAATGTCTTTACCTGGTTTTGGTATCAGGGAGATGGTGGCTTCATAAAATGAGTTACGTAGTATTCTGTCATTTTCTATGCTTTGAAATACCTTTAGTAGTAGTGATGTTAACTCTTCTCTGAAAGTTTGGTAGAACTCTGCAGTATAGCCATCCGGGCCAGGGCTTTTTTTATTGGGAGTTTTTTGATTACCGTTTCAATCTCTTTTTTTGTTATGGGTCTATTTAGTTGTTCTACTTCTGATTGTGTTAGTTTAGGTGGGTAATGTTTTTCTAGGAATTCATCCATTTCTTCCAGGTTTGCAAATTTGTTAGAATACAATTTTTCGTAATAATCTGATATGATTCTTTTAATTTCAGTTGGGTATGTTCTGATGTGGCCCATCTCGTTTCTTATTCATGTTATTTGTTTCCTTTCCTGTATTTCTTTAGTCAGTCTAGCCAGTGGTTTATCAATTTTGTTAATTTTTTCGAAGAACCAGCTTTTTTGGCTTTGTTAATTCTTTCAATTGTTTTTCTGTTCTCTAATTCATTTATTTCAGCTCTAATTTTTATTATTTGTTTTCTTCTGTTGCCTGATGGATTCTTTTGTTGCTCACTTTCTATTTGTTCAAGTTGTAGGGACAGTTCTCTGATTTTGGCTCTCTCTTCTTTTTGTATGTGTGCATTTATTGATATAAATTGGCCTCTGAGCACTGCTTTTGCTGTGTCCCAGAGGTTTTGATAGGAAGTATTTTCATTCTTGTTGCTTTCTATGAATTTCCTTATTCCCTCCTTAATGTCTTCTATAACCCAGTCTTTTTTCAGGAGGGTAGTGTTCAGTTTCCAAGTATTTGATTTCTTTTCCCTAATTTTTCTGTTATTGATTTCCACTTTTACGGCCTTCTGGTCTGAGAAGATGCTTTGTAATATTTCAATGTTTTGGATTCTGCCAAGGTTTGTTTTGTGACCTAATATGTGGTCTATTCTAGAGAATGTTCCATGTGTGCTAGAAAAAAAAGTATACTTTGCAGCAGTTGGGTGGAGAGTTCTGTATAATTCAATGAGGTCAAGTTGGTTGATTGTTGTAATTAGATCTTCCGTGTCTCTGTTGAGCTTCTTACTGGATGTCCTGTCCTTCTCCAAAAGTGGTGTGTTGAAGTCTTCTACTATAATTGTGGAGGTGTCTATCTCACTTTTCAGTTCTGTTAAAATTTGATTTATGTATCTTGCAGCCCTGTCATTGGGTGCATAAATATTTAATAAGGTTATATCTTCCTGGTCAATTGTCCCTTTTATCATTATATAGTGTCCTTCTTTATCCTTTGTGGTGGATTTAAGTTTAAAGTCTATTTTGTCAGAAATTAATATTGCTACTCCTCTTCTTTTTGCTTATTGTTTGCTTGATATATTTTTTTCCTTCCTTTGAGTTTTAGTTTGTGTCTCTAAGTCTAAGGTGTGTCTCTTGCAGGCAGCATATAGACGGATCGTGTTTCTTTATCCAGTCTGTGACTCTCTGTCTCTTTATTGGTGCATTTAGTCCATTTACATTCAGCGTAATTATAGATAAGTAAGTGTTTAGTCTTGTCATTTTGATGCCTTTTTATGTGTGTTGTTGACAATTTCATTTTTCCACTTACTTTTTTGTGCTGAGATGTTTTTCTTTGTAAATTGTGAGATCCTCATTTTCATAGTATTTGACTTTATGTTTGCTGAGTCGTTACGTTTTTCTTGGTTTTTATTTTGAATTATGGAGTTGTTATACATCTTTGTGGTTACCTTAATATTTACCCCTGTTTTTCTAAGTAAAAACCTAACTTGTATTGTCCTATATCGCCTTGTATCCCTCTCCATCTGGCAGTTCTATGCCACCTGTATTTAGTCCCTCTTTTTGATTATTGTGATCTTTTACATACTGACTTCAATGATTCCCTGTTTTGAGCATTTTTTTTTTAATTAATCTTAATTTGTTTTTGCTATTTCCCTATTTGAGTTGATATCAGGATGTTCTGTTCTGTGACCTTGTGTTGTGCTGGTATCTGATATTATTGGTTTTCTGACCAAACAATTTCTTTTAGTATTTCTTGTAGCTTTGGTTTGGTTTTTGCAAATTCTCTAAGCTTGTGTTTATCTGTAAATATCTTAATTTCGCCTTCATATTTCAGAGAGAGTTTTGCTGGATATATGATCCTTGGCTGGCAGTTTTTCTCCTTCTGTGCTCTGTATATGTCATCTCATTGCCTTCTTGCCTGCATGGTTTCTGCTGAGTAGTCTGAACTTATTCTTACTGATTCTCCCTTGAAGGAAACCTTTCTTTTCTCCCTGGCTGCTTTTAAAATTTTCTCTTTATCTTTGGTTTTGGCAAGTTTGATGATAATATGTCTTGGTGTTTTTCTTTTTGGATCAATCGTAAATGGGGTTCGATGAGCATCTTGGATAGATATCCTTTCGTCTTTCATGATGTCAGGCATGTTTTGTGTCGGCAGATCTTCAACTATTCTCTCTGTGTTTTCTGTTATCCCTCCCTGTTCTGGGACTCCAATCACATGCAAGTTATCCTTCTTGATAGATAGAGTCCCACATGATTCTTAGGGTTTCTTCATTTTTTTAAATTCTTTTATCTGATTTTTTTCAGCTATGTTGGTGTTAATTCCCTGATCCTCCAGACTTCCCAGTCTGCATTCTAATTGCTCGAGTCTGCTCCTCTGACTTCCTATTGCGTTGTCTAATTCTGTAATTTTATTGTTAATCTTTTGGATTTCTGCATGCTGTCTCTCTATGGATTCTTGCAACTTATTAATTTTTCCACTATGTTCTTGAATAATCTTTTTGAGTTCTTCAACTGTTTTATCAGTGTGTTCCTTGGCTTTTTCTGCAGTTTGCCTTATTTCATTTTTGAGGTCATCCCTGATGTCTTGAAGCATTCTGTAAATTAGTTTTTTATATTCTGTATCTGATAATTCCAGGATTGTATCTTCATTTGGGAAAGATTTTGATTCTTTTGTTTGGGGGGTTGTAGAAGCTGTCATGGTCTGCTTCTTTATGTGGTTTGATATTGACTGCTGTCTCCGAGACATCACTAAGATAAAAAAATATATATAGTAGTGATTTATTCTATATTTGCTCACTCTTATCGTTTTGTTTTCTTTCAATATATGTGGATGGGCTACTAGATTGTGCTGTCTTGATTGTTGTAGCCCTTGACTTACTTATGACCTATTACCAGCTGGTTTGGGCTGTTGCCAGATATATATGCCTGAGTCTATTCACTATTCTTGAGTAGAATCTGATTTTGGGTCATCAAGTGTGTGCTGCACCGTAACACCTATCCACCTTGAGAAGTAGTGGTGATAGTTGTGTGCACCAGATTCTAGTAGCAGCTGGGGTTCCCACTCCAGGGGGAGCAGTATGCTGAAAGGCTTCCCCCAAGTGTCAGTGAGGTAGGTGTGTCTCTATTCCTAAAGCACCTTGGTGGGAGGGCTCTGCAGCTGTACCTTAGGCCCCCAATGCAAGTACCTCTACAGATTGGTAGGTGTCACCCTCCTTAGATCCCTAAGGCAAGAGGTTAGGTGATCTGGGGGCAGCTTCAGCCCTCAGTTCCCTGTTGTGGGTCAGTTAGGGCTCTGTTGAATAAGCAGAGATATCAGACCTGGGAAACTTGTTTTTCCTGTAAATCCGCTAAAAAAAAAAAATGCAGTCAGATCCCTATCAGAAATGCCTTTGCATTATAATAGCCACCTTGTTCCCTGTAGGGATGAAAGCCTGAGATATGGATCATATATGCTTGGCTGGAGCTGGTTCTGTATTTTTAGTCCAGTTAGGGAAGGATTTTTGGTCCCTGGGTTTTTTGTGGTTGCTTCTCTCAGGCCGGAAGAATGGGTTAGACAAAGACCAAAAAAAAAAAAAAGGGAAAAGAAAAGCCGCTGAGCCGGAGCTGTTCTCCCTCTGGCTCAGGAAATTCCAATGTTAATGAAGCCACCTGGGAAGGGGAGTGGAGGGTTCAGAAAAACAGGAGAGAGTAGCACCCCAGAATATAGCCAAAGTTGCTTATCTTGCTTGGGATGACTATTTTATCTGAGATCCCTGAGGGGCATGTTGTCTATGTGTGCTGGCTGTATAGAGATTGCCACCGAGGGTCTGGCCGGCAGAAGCCACGGTCAGTTCCTCCGCTGCCAGTCCAAAGCCCAGCGTCAAGGTTCCCCGACTGGGACGTTGCACTCCCGGCTCAAAAATCAGTCACTGCCTCCCAGGGACTTCTCCTCCCGCCAGCTACATCACCACGCCGCCCGCGCAGACTGGCTGGGCCCTCTCCCGGGGTCATTCAGGGGGGTACGTCTGTGCCCTGTGTTTGTGCCGTGACAGGGCTCAGCTCCCGTGGGCCCAGTCCAAAGCCCAGTGCCAAGGTTCCCTGGCTGGGATGCTGCACTCCCAGCTCCAAAACCAGTCACTCTCTCCCGGGGACTTCTCCTCCCACCAGCTGCGTAGCCCAGGCGGACCGGCTGGGCACCCTCCCTGGGTCAGTTCAGGGGGGTAGGGCTGCACCCCGTGTTTGCACCTTCACAGGATATCCTGCTCAGCAACTCTGTGCCCAGTCCAAAGCCCCGCGCCAATGTTCCCCGGCTGGGATGCTGCACTCCCAGCTCCAAAACCAATTGCTGGCTCCCGGCGACTTCTCCTCCCACCAGCCGTGTCGCTGCGCCACCTGTGTGGACCGGCTGGGCCCCCTCCCGGGGTCAGTTCAGGGGGTAGGGCTGCACCCGGTGTTTGCGCCTTCACAGGATGTTGTGTTCAGCCCTCCTGAGCCCAGTTCTAAGCCTGGCGCCAAGGTTACCTGACTGGGACGCTGGCTCCAGGCTCCAAAAACAGTCGCTGCTTCCCCGTAGTTGTTCGTTCTCTGTCTCTGTCACTCAGGTCAACTCTTTAAATCTGTGTTTGTTGTTCAGGGTTCGTAGATTGTCATGTACGTGATCGATTCACTTGTTTTTCCAAGTCTTTGTTGCAAGAGGGATCCGAGGTGGCGTCTACCTAGTCAGCCATCTTGGCCCCCTCCACTGCTTCCATTCTTTTGCTATTGTAAACAGTGCTGCAGTGAACATGGGTGTGCATATATCTGTTCATGTAAAGGCTCTTATTTCTCTAGGATATATTCCAAGGAGTGGGATTGCTGGATCATATCGTAGTGCTATTTCTAGCTTTTTAAGGAAGCACCAAATCGATTTCCAGAGTGGTTGTACCATTTGACATTCCCACCAGCAGTGTATAAATGTTCCAGATTCTCCACAACCTCTCCAAAATTTATTATTTTGTGTTTTTTGGATTAATGCTAGCCTTGCTGGAGTGAGATGGAAACTCTTTGTAGTTTTGATTTGCATTTCTCTAGTGGCTGGAACCTGGAATGTACGAAGTATGAATCTAGAAAAATTGGAAATTGTCAAAAATGGAATGGAAAGCATAAACATCGATATCCTAGGCATTAGTGAGCTGAAATGGACTGATATTGGCCATTTTGAATTGGACAATCATGTAGTCTACTATGCTGGGAATGACAACTCGAAGTGGAATGGTATTGCATTCACCGTCAAAAGGAACATTTCAAGATCTACCCTGAAGTACAATGCTGTCAGTGATAGGATAATATCCATACGCCTACAAGGAAGACCAGTTAATATGACTATTATTCAAATTTACGCTCCGAACACTAGGGTCAAAGATGAAGAAATAGAAGATTTTTATCAGCTGCTACAGTCTGAAATTGATTGAACATGCAATCAAGATGCATTGATAATTACTGACAATTGGAATGTGAAAGTTGGAAATGAAGAAGGATCAGTAGTTGGAAAATATGGCCTTGGTGATAGAAACAATGCCAGAGATCCAGTGATAGACTTTTGCAAGACCAACGACCTCTTCATTGCGAATACCTTCTTTCACCAACATAAACGGCGACTATACACACGGACCTCACCAGATGGAACACACAGAAATCAAATTGACTACATCTGTGGAAAGAGAAGATGGAAAAGCTCAATAATCATCAGTCAGAAAAAGGCCAGGGGCCAGCTGTGGAACAGACCATCAATTGCTCATATGCAAGTTCAAGCTGAAACTGAAAAAAATCAGAGCAAGTCCACGAGAGCCAAAATATGACCTTGAGTATATCCCACCTGAATTTAGAGACCATCTGAAGAATAGATTTGACGTATTGAAAACTAGCGACTGAAGACCAGTCGAGTTGTGGAATGACATCAAGGACATCATCCATGAAGAAAGAGGTCACTGAAAAGACAGGAAACAAAGAAAAGACCAAGGTGGATGTCAGAGGAGACTCTGAAACTTGCTCTTGAGCATCAAGCAGCTAAAGCAAAAGGAAGAATTGATGAAGTAAAAGAACTGAACAGAAGATTTCAAAGGGAGTCTCCAGAAGACAAAGCAAAGTATTATTATGACATGTGCAAAGAGTTGGAGATGGAAAACCAAAAGGGAAGAACACACTCAGCGTTTCTCAAGCTGAAAGAACTGAAGAAAAAATTCAAGCCTTGAGTTGCAATAGTGAAGGATTCCATGGGGAAAATATTAAACGATGCAGGAAGCATCAAAAGAAGATGGGCCCACTTTGAAGAGTGGAGTCTGGGGTCTTAAAAGCCAGCAAGCAACCATCTACGATGAATCAATTGGTCTCGACCCACCTGGATCAAAGGAGAATGAAGAATACCAAGGACACAAGGTGATTTCGAGCACAAGAGACAGAAAGGGCCACATGTACCAGAGACTACATCATCCTGAGGCCAGAAGAATTAGATGGTGCCTGGCTATAACCAATGACTGCCCTGACAGACAACACAACAGAGAACCCCCAAGGGAGCAGGAGAGCAGGGGGATGCAGACCCCAAATTCTCATAAGACCAGATTTAATGGTCTGACTGAGATTAGAAGGGCCCCGGTGGTCATGGCCCCCAGACCTTCTGTTGGCCCAGGACAGGAACCATTCCCGAAGCCAACTCTTCAGACATGGATTGGACTGGACAATGAGTTGGAGAGGGATGCTGGTGATGAGTGAGCTTCTTGAATCAGGTGGACACTTGAAACTATGTTGGCATCTCCTGCCTGGAGGGGAGACGAGAGGGTGGAGGGGCTTAGAAGCTGGCGCAAAAGACACGAAAAGAGAGAGGGGAGGGAGAGTGCGAGCTGTCTCATTAGGGGGAGAGTAATAATTGGGAGTGTGTAGCAAGGTGTATATGGGTTTTTGTGTGAGAGACTGACTTGATTTGTAAACTTTCTCTTAAAGCACAATAAAAATTATTAAAAAAAAAAGATGGAAAGAATACACAGAGTCATTATACCAACAAGAATTAGATGATGTTCAACCATTTCAGGAGGTGGCATATGATCAGGAACCGATGGTACTGAAGGAAGAAGTCCAAGCCGCTCTGAAGGCATTGGCAAAAAACAAAGCTACAGGAATTGATGGAATATCAATTGAGATGTTTCAACAAACAGATGCAAGGCTGGAGGTGCTTGCTTGTCTATGCCAAGAAATATGGAAGACAGCTTCCTGGCCAACTGACTGGAAGAGATCTATATTTATGCCTATTCCCAAGAAAGGTGATCCAACCGAATATGGAAATTATAGAACAATATCATTCATATCACATGCAAGCAAAATTTTGCTGAGGATCATTCAAAAACAGCTGCAGCAGTATATTGAAAGGGAACTGCCAGAAATTGAGCCTGGTTTCAGAAAAGGATGTGGAACCAGGGATATCATTGCTGATGTCAGATGGACCCTGGCTGAAAGCAGAGAATACCAGAGGGATGTTTACCTGTGTTTTATTGACTATGCAAAGGCATTTGACTGTGTGGATCATAACAAACTATGGATAAAATTGCAAGGAATGGGAATTCCAGAATACTTAATTGTGCTCATGAGGAACCTTTACATAGATCAAGAGGTGGTTGTTCAGACAGAACAAGGGAATACTGATTGGTTTAATGTCAGGAAAGGTGTGCATCAGGGTTGTATTCTTTCACCATACCTATTTAATCTGTACACTGAGCAAATAATCCGAGAAGCTGGACTATATGAAGAAGAACGGGGCATCAGGATTGGAGGAAGACTCATTAACAACCTGTGTTATGCAGATGACACAACCTTGCTTGCTGAAAGTGAAGAGGACTTGAAGCCCTTACTAATGAAGATCGAAGACCACAGCCTTCAGTATGGATTGCACCTCAACATAAAGAAAACAAAAATCCTCACGACTGGACCAATGAGCAACATCATGATAAATGGAGAAAAGACTGACGTTGTCAAGGATTTCATTTTACTTGGATGCAGAATCAACAGCCAGGGAAGCAGCAGTCAAGGAATGAAAAGACGCATTGCACTGCGTAAATCTGCTGCAAAGGTCCTCTTCAAAGTATCGAAGAGCAAAGATGTCACCTTGAAGACTAAGGTGCGCCTGACCCAAGCCATGGTATTTTCAATTGCGTCATATGCATGTGAAAGCTGGACAATGAATAAGGAAGACCGAAGAAGAGTTGTCACCCTCGAACTGTGGTGTTGGTGAAGAATACTGAATATACCATGGACTGCCAAAGAACGAACAAATATGTCTTGGAGGAAGTGCAGCCAGAATGCTTCTTAGAGGCAGGGATGGTGAGACTGCATATTACATACTGTGGACATTTTGTCAGGAAGGATCAGTCCCTGGAGAAGGGCATCATGCTTGGCAGAGTACAGGGTCAGCGGAAAAGAGGAAGACCCTCAACGAGGTGGATTGACGCAGTGGCTGCAACGATGAGCTCAAGCATAACAACGATTGTTAAGTATGGCTCAGGACCGGGCAGTGTTTCATTCTGTTGTGCACAGGGTCGCTATGAGTAGGAACCGATTCGATGGCACCTAACAACAAAAATAATGGCTAATGATTGTGAGTATTTCCTCATGTAGCTGTTAATTACCTGAATGTCTTCTTTAGTGAAGTGCCTGTTCATATCCTTTGCCCATTTTTAAAATTGGGTTGTCTTTTTTTTGTTGAGTTTTTGCAGTATCATGTAGATTTTAGAGATTTGGTGCTAATTGGAAATGTCATAACTAAAAACCTTTTCCCAATCTGTAGGTAATCTTTTTACTCTTTTGGTGAAGCCTTTGCATAAGCATAGGTGTTTGATTTTTAGGAGCTCCCAGTTATCTAGTTTCTCCTCTGCATTGTTGGTAATGTTTTGTATATTGTTTATGCCATGTATTAAAGCTCCTAATGTTGTCCCTATTTTTTCTTCCATGGTCCTTATCCTTTTAGATTCTATGTTTAGGTCTTTGATCCATTTCGAGTTCGTTTTTGTACATGGTGTGAGGTAAGGGTCTTGTTTCATTTCTTTGAAGATGGATATCCAGTTATGCCAGCACCATTTGTTAAAATGACTGTCTTTTCCCCATTTAACTGACTTTGGGCCTTTGTCAAATATCAGCTGTTCATATGTGGATGGATATATGCCTGGATTCTCAATTCTGTTCCATTGGTCTATGTATCTGTTGTTATACTGGTGCCAGGCTGTTTTGACTACTGTGGTGGTATAATAGGTTCTAAAATGAGGTAGAGTGAGGCCTCCCACTTTGTTCTTCTTTTTCGGTAACGCTTTACTTATCTTGGGCCCCTTTCCCTTCCATATGAAGTTGGTGATTTGTTTCTCCATCTTATTAAAAAATGTCATTGGAATTTGGATCAGAATTGCACTGAATCTATAGATTGCTAGTGGTAGAATAGACATTTTTACAATATTGTCTTCCTATCCATGATCAAGGTATGTTTTTCCACTTGTGTAGGTGTCTTTTGGTTTCTTGCTGTAGTGTCTTATAGTTTTCTTTGTACAGGTCTTTTACATCTCTGGTACGATTTATTCCTAAGTATTTTATCTTCTTTGGGCTACTGCAAATGGTACTGATTTAGTGGTTTCCTATTCAATGTTCTTTTTCTTGGTATAGAGGAATCCAACTGATTTTTCTATGTTTATCTTGTATCCTGATACTCTGTTGATCTCTTTTACTAGTCTTGGTAGTTTTCTTGAGGGTTCTTCAGGGCTTTCTGTGTATAAGATTGTGTCATCTGCAAACAGAGATACTTTTACTGCTTCCTTCCCAATATGATGTCCTTTATTTCTTTCTCTAGCCTAATTGCTCTGGCTAGGACCTCCAACACAGTGTTGAATAAGAGCGGTGATAAAGGGCATCCTTGTCTGGTTCCTGATCTCAGGGGGAATGCTTTCAGACTCTCCATTTAGGATGATGCTGGCTGTTGGCTTTGTATAAATGCCTTTAATTATGTTGAGGAATTTTCCTTCTATTCCTGTTTTGCTGAGAGTTTGTGTCATGAATGCATGTTGAACTTTTTCAAATGCCTTTTCTGCACCAATTGATAAAATCATGTGATTCTTGTCTTTTATTTATATGATGCATTACAGTAATTGTTTTTCTAATGTTGAACCATCTCTATATACCTGGTATGAATCCCACTTGGTCATGGTGAATTATTTTTTTGATATGTTATTGAATTCTATTGGCTAGAATTTTGTTGAAGATTTTTGCATCTAAATTCATGAGGGATATAGGTCTGTAATTTTCTTTTTTTGTGGTGTCTTTACCTGGTTTTGGTATCAGGGATATGCTGGCTTCATAGAATGAGCTTGGGAATATTCCATCCTTTTCTATGCTCTGAAATACTTTAGTAGTAGTGGTGTTAATTCTTCTCTGGTAATTTGGTAGAACTCTGCAGTGAAGCTGAGGCCAGGGCTTTTTTTTTGTTGTTGGGAGTTTTTTGATTACCTCTTCAATCTCTTCTTTTGTTATGGGTCTATTTAGTTGTTCTACCTCTTTTTGTGTTAGTTTAGGTAGGCAGTTTTTTTTCTAGAAATTCATCCATTTCTTCTAGGTTTTCAAATTTGTTAGAGTAGAATTTTTCGTAGTAATCTGATATGATTCTTTTCATTTCAGTTGGGTCTGTTGTAATATCACCCATCTCATTTCTTACTCAGATTATTTGCTTCCTCTCCTGTTTTTCTTTTTTCAGTTTGGCCAATGGTTTATCATTTTGTTAATTTTTTAGAGAACCAGTTTTTGGTCTTGTTAATTCTTTCAATTGTTTTTCTATTTTCTATTTCATTTAATTCTGCTCTAATTTTTATTATTTGCTTTCTTATCATGCCTGAGGGTTTCTTTTCTTTCTCTCTTTCTATTTGTTCAAGTTATAGCGATAATTCTTTGATTTTGGCCCTTTCTTCTTTTTGGATGTGTGCATTTATTGATGTAAATTGATCTCTAAGCACTGCTTTCACTGCCCCAAAAGTTCTGATAGTGTTTTCATTCTCGTTGGATTCTATGAATTTCTTTATTCAATCCTTAATGACTTCTATAACCCAGTCTTTTTTGAGCAGGGTATTGTTCAGTTTCCAAGTGTTTGATTTCTTTTCCCTGCTTTTTCTGTTATTGATTTCTAGTTTTACGGCCTTATGATCAGACAAGATGCTTTGTAATAGTTCAATGTTTTGGATTCTGCTAAGGCTTGTTTTATGACTTAATATGTGGTCTATTCTAGAGGATGTTCCATATGCACTAGGAAAGAAAGTATGCTTGACTGCTCTTGGTTGGAGTGTTCTGTATATGTCTATGATGTCAAGTTGGTTGATTGTGGCATTTAGATCTTCCTCGTCTCTATTGAGCTCCTTTCTGGATGTACTGTCTTTCACCAAAAGTGGTGTGTTGAACTCTCCTAGTATAATTGTGGAGCTGTATATCTCACTTTTCAATGTTGTTAGAGTTTGTTTTATATATCTTGAAGCCCTGTCATTGTGCACATACATATTTAATATGGTTATGTCTTCCTGGTATATTGTCCCTTTAATCATTATATAGTGTCCTTCCTTATCCTTTGTGGTGGATTTAACTTTAAAATCTATTTTGTCAGAAATTAATATTGCCACTCCTGCTCTTTTTTGATTGTTGTTTGCTTGATATATTTTTTTAGTCCTCTGAGTTTTAGTTTGTTTGTGTCCTAAGTCTAAGTTGTGTCTCTTGTAGGTAACATATAGATGGATCATGTTTTTTTATCCGTTCTGCAACTCTCTGTCTCTTTATTGGTGTATTTAGTCCATTTACATTCAGTGTAATTATGCATAGGTATGAATTTAGTGCTATCATTTTGATATCTTTTTTGTTTGTTATTGACAGTTTTTTTCCCACTTAATTTTTTGTGCTGAGTAGTTTATATATTGTCTTTTCCTCATGTTTGTTGTTCTTGATTTTGTTTCTGCCGAGTCTCTATTTTTTTCTTGTATTTTATTTTCTTGTGTAGTATAGTTAGTCTCCTTTGTGGTTACGTTAATATTTACCCCTATTTTTCTAAGTATAGTCCTAACTTTTATTTCTCTTTATCACCTTGTCTTTCTCTCCATATGAAAGATCTATGACTACATTTCTTAGCCCCTCTATTGTTCTAATGTTTTCTTCTTTTACATAATAACTTTGCTGTTTCCCTGTCGTGAGCGTTTTTTTTAAATCTTGATTAATTTTTGTGATTTCCCTTTCTGGGTTGGCATCTGATTGCTCTGTCCAGTGTTCTAGCCTTGGGTTGATACCTGATATTATTGATTTTCTAACCAAAGTACTCCCTTTAGTATTTCTTGTAGTTTCAGTTTGATTTTTATGAATTCCCTAAACTTCTGTTTATCTGGAAATGTCCTAATTTTGCCTTCAGATTTGAGAGACAGTTTTTCTAGATATATGATTCTTCCCTGGCATTTTTTCTTTTCCTTCAATGCTTTATATAAGTCATCCCATTGCCTTCTTGCCTGTATAGTTTCTGCCGAGTAGTCCAAGCTTATTCTTACTGACTTTCATTTATAGGTGACTTTTCATTTATCCCTTGCTGCTCTTAACACCATGCTCTTAAAATTCTCTCTTCATCTTTGGTTTTGGCAAGTTTGATTGTAATATGTCTTGGTGACTTTCTTTTAAAATCTACCTTATGTGGAGTTCAGTGAGCATCTTGGATAGATAGCTTCTCATCTTTCACGATATCAGGGAAGTTTTCTGCCAACACATCTTCAACAATTCTTTCTGTATTTTCTGTTATCCCTCCCTGTTCTGGTACTTCAATCACTCATAGGTTATTTCTCTTGATAAAAAAGAGTCCCATATATTCTTAATGTTTCTTCATTTTTTAAAATTCTTTATCTGAGTTTTCTTCAAATATATTGTTGCCAAGTGCTTCATCTTCAAGGTCACCAATTCTGTCTTCCACTTGCTGAATTCTGCTCCTCTGACTTTCTATTGACTTGTCTAATTCTGTAATTTTATTGTTAATCTTCTGAGTTTCTGATTGCTGTCTGTCTGTGGATTCTTGCAGGTTATTAAATTTTTCATTATGGCCTTCAAGAAGTTCTTTAATTTCTTCAGTTGCTTTATCTGTGTGTTCCTTGGTGTGTTCTGAGTATTGCCTGATCTCCTTCCTGATGTTTCGAATGGTTTTGTATATTAATCTTTTGTATTCTGCATCCGATAGTTCCAGGAAGGCACTTTAATCTAGAAGATCCCTTGATTCTTTGTTTTGAGAGTTTCTTGATGTGATCATGGTCTGTTTCTTTATGTGACTTGATATTGACTGTTTTCTCCGAGCCATCTGTAAGTTATTATATTAGTTTATTTTATGTTTGCTTACTCTATCCCAACTTCTTGCTTTGTTTTGTTTTGATATGTCCAAATGGGTTGCTTGAGTGAGCTAGCTTGATTATTTTTGCCTTTGAAGCTTTGACGTCCTGTTGCCAGATGGCTAGAGCTGTTATCAGGCATATCAGTCTAGGAGTCCATTCACTTTTCTTGTATGGATTCAGCTCAGGTGTCCAGGTAGCTGGTCACGAAGTGTGTGGTACAGGCTCTGTCCTACAGTCTTAGAGGGGCAGGGGTGATTGGTATAGGTACCGGTATCTGGTTGCAGCTGGGGGTCATGCTTTGAACAATGCAAGGGTCTGAGAATCATCCCCCAAGTGTCTCTGAGGAACGTGCATCCCTGTTTCCTAGAGTGTGCAGGTGGGTGGGTTTGGCAGACAGACCATGGACTCCCAGTGCTTTTGGTTGTAAACACTGGGAGGTACCAGTTTTCCTTGGACCCCTGTTGCAGGTGGCTGGGTTACCTGAGTGGAGCCACCAGTCCTTAGGACCTTGATGTTGATAGGTGAGGACCCTGTTTAATAGGCAAACCAATGTCAAACATCAAATATCCACCTCTCTACCACACAGCTGAAACAGTGGCAGTCTAGCAACAAGGGCCTATTCTCCCAAAATAGGCCCACACAGGTCCATGTGGGGAGGGGGGGAAGGTATTCAAAGCCCCTGGACCATTTATGCCTGGACAGGAGCCTTCTGTCCTGAGCTCCCCAGGTTACCGAAGCTGATAAATTATCTTTTCTCCCAGTTGAAAATTTATTCCTTCTTCAAAGCAGGGAGAATGGCTCCAGATGCTCGACAGGAGCTATCACAGGCCCAGGGAAATCAAGAGCCTCTGAAGCCACCTTGAGTGTGGGGGGCACAGTAAAATACATGCAAGTACTTAGCTTTTTCCAGGAGCGCTGTTCTTCTCTGGTTCCAGAGGTGTGAGTAGGCTGTATGGCTGGCTGATTCTCCCTGAGGAAATTGCAGCCAAATGATGCCACCAGCCTGCCATAGCCACTCCCGGGAATGGTGTGTGAGGGATCCTGGCAATTCAGGTCTGGCAACTCATCTCTGCTCCTGAACCATCTCTCCCTCCCCCTGCCATTCAATCCATTTTTTAACCTTGGCTTTGATGTTCAGGGCTCCTAGCTTGTCATAAATATAATCATTTCACTTGTTTTTTGGGGTCTTTGTTGTAAGAGGGATCACTGGAAACATCTTGGCTCTGCCTCCCCCCAGATCCATCTTGAAGAACAGGCAATGAAGGGTGAATTTATAGCTAAGAAGCAAGAATGATAAATGGAACAATCAGTAACCATAAATACATTGCCCACACATTAAAAACATGCCAGAGCTTTCCTTAGTATTAAATTCTAAGATGTTTTTCTTGAGTCCTCATAAAATCCCCTTAAGAAGACATTCAGTGATGTAATAATATGATGTAAATGACAATGTCCTCAACAAAGCCATGTACAAATGATTTTGTGTGTGTGCATATGCACTTCTTACAGTACCTTTTTCGATATGTTCATACTAATTTTTCCACGTAGAGTTATTCAGCTCCTATTCACATAAAGTTTCAAACAAGAGACATTAACCAATTATTGTCTGAAATAAAGTATCTAAGTCTTGTTGAATTTTGCCAATTATATGATCAACACCTTACTGTCTGTGTCAATTAGCATTAGGTCTTCACAATGACTTGTATTACCAGTAGTGAAGAATGGAACAGCACGACGAAGCTCAAAACAACAGTAGTTAGAAGGACAAAACCATTAAGGGAAATATAGCCACCATGGCCAAAATGCTTTTTGAAAAGCATTATGTGTCCCTTAGTTCTTCTGAGGAGTCAGAATCTCCCCGTATAAAAAGGAACATCACATAACAAATAGCAAGAGTCTTGCTACTGTCGATTATTGCAGGGTTATCAAACTTTATTTTAAAGGGCAAATAGTAAATATTTTAGGCTTTCCAGGTCTGTAACAACTACTCAACTCTGCTGTTGTAGCTCTAGAGCAGTCATAGACAATACATAAGCCAGTGGACATGGTTGTGTCCCAGTAAAGCTGTAATTAGCTTGCTGTATTTGGTTGACCCCTGCTTCATTGGGTAAAAGATATGAATGAACTACCTCAGTCTTTTGGGGGATTTCCTACTATACTTTGCCAGTGTAGAAACATTCCAATACTTACATTGATCATGAAGGGAGGTCAGGAAACATTTTCAGTAAAGGGCCAGATATTAAATATTTTCCCCTTTGTGGGCCACATATTGTATCTGTCTCCTCTGGCTCTTCTCCTTTTTCCTAACAACCCTATAAAAATATAAAAACTTTTCTTACAGAAACAGGCTGCTGGCATTGGTTTTCTGACTTCTGATCTAGAAGAATGGTTTCAAAACATTTTCTTTTAAATACATGAGATTTTAGTGAGACAATTAAAGGGATTAAATTGCATTTACAGTTCTGTGATTGCTCTTCAGCATGAAGCGGCTGTTTGAGCAGTACTGTTGATTGCCCTGACCTCACCCACTTGCCATAATTCAAAGTTCTCGCATGTTCCAACAAATGCCCAATCTTTTTCGGATCCTGGTTTCGTAGTACATAATGTCATTTATCTTTTACTCCTGACAAATTATATACCATTCTATATTGCATTGCCTGGTTCGCTTAGTTTAACATTTTATAAGTAGATGTTTCCTTAATGATATTTAATTTCTGATGACGCAAAGCATTGTTTTAAATATCGTAAAAGTCTGGCAGCATGCCTTTGAAGGGTTTGTAGTACACAATTTTTTTTTTCCTGTTAGGCTATGACAGTATTTGAGCTATGTGAACTACTTAATCATGTTGCCTTCACTGCACCTTTGAGAAGTTGAACCAGGAAAAATTTTGTATTGCCAGGTGTATCAGTTTTGTAAAGCTGCTGTAACAAAGAACCAGAAATAACAGAAATTAAAATAACAGAAATTTATGCTCTCAGTCTGGAGGCTAGAAATCTGAAGTCAAAGTGTCAGCAAATTTGGTTCCTTCTGGAGGACTCTGAGTTGAAGTCTGTTCCATGTCTTGCTTTCGGTGGTTTCACATAATTCTTGATGTTTCTTACTTGTACATAGCTCACTCCAATCTCTCCCACCATTGTCACATGGCATTCTTCCCTGTGTGTCTTTCTGGCTTTGTGTCTCTTCTCCTCTTTTATAAGAACACCAGTCGTATTGGATAAGGGCCCACCCTACTTCAGTATGACCTTATGTTAACTAATTACATCTGCACAGTGGTTAGGACTTGAACATACCTTTTTTAGGAACACAAATCAATCTACAGGTATCCCTCAACTTATGATGGGGCCCTGTTCTGACAACTCTGTTGTAAGTAGGTTCTGACCCTAAGTTGAGTACCTCATCTTTATTAGTTTTTATTATTATTGCATTTTATTATCAGTGTCTTTTTAAATCATAACTTTGAACATCTGCAAGTGTATATCTGAGAATACTAACATCAGCAAATTACGTGCTGCACCATTGTATGTAATACATATTACTAATGATAAGATGTACACACACAAAAAAACCAGATGGTCGTAAGTGCAGTTATCTCAAGTATGTCGTGAGTTGAGAACTACCTGTATAACACCAGGCGATGTTTAACAGGGTTCAGAAAAAGAAAACGGGTCCTGGAAGTTGTTTCTATGTCCATCCAGGTCTATTTCACAGGCTACAACTATGCTTTCATTTGGGTAAGTTTGTGAAGATCGGATAAGACAGAGGGTTGAGGGGTTTTTAGAGAATCTTAAAATATCAGACTCAAGCTACTTTCTCCTTGGAGCTGCAAAGAATTATTTTTTCTTGTATCAGGCTCAGTGTTAAGACTGAAATGAGACTAGACAATAACTCAAAAGTTAAGAATTTCTATTATAATTTGGTTTCTTACTGTCAGTGCAAACTTTGGACGACTCACCTTTCTGTATCGGTTTATTCATTTATGAAATTTCAATTAAAATCTTTTACTCATAGTTTTGTTATGATGATTAACAAAGATAACTCACACATAGTAAAAAATTATTTGTAATAACTGATACAGTATATTAAATACCTGCTTTGTGCCACACATTTTTTTTTTTTTTTTATTAAGCTTCAAGTGAACATTTACCATTCCAATCAGTCTGTCACATGTAGGTTTACATACATCTTACTCCCTTCTCCCACTTGCTCTCCCCCTATTGAGTCAGCCCTTACAGTCTCTCGTTTCGTGCCAATTTTACCTTCTTCCCTCTCTCTCTATCTTCCCATCCCCCCTCCAGTCAAGAGTTGCCAACACACTCTCCCGTGTCCACCTGATTTAATTAGCTCACTCTTCATCAGTATCTCTCTCCCCCCCACTGACCAGTCCTTTTCATGCCTGATGATTTGTCTTCGGGGATGGTTCCTGTCCTGTGCCATCAGAAGTTCTGGGGAGCATTGTCTCTGGGATTCCTCTAGTCGCAATCATACCATTAGGTGTGGTCTTTTAATGAGAATTTGGGGTCTGCATCCCATTGGTCTCCTGCTCCCTCAGGAGTTGTCTGTTGTGTTCCCTGACAGGGCAGACATCGACTGTGGCCGGGCACCAACTAGTTCTTCTGGTCTCAGGATATTGTAGGTCTCTGGTTCAAGTGGCCCTTTCTGTCTCTTGGGTTCTTAGTTGTCGTGTGACCTTGGTGTTCTTCCTTTGCCTTTGCTCCCGGTGGGTTGAGACCAATTAATGTATTTTAGATGGCTGCTTGTTGGCATTTAGGACCCCAGGTGCCACAATTCAAAGTGGGATGCAGAGTGTTTTCATAATAGAATTGTTTTGCCCATTGATTTAGAAGTCCTCTCAAACCAAGTTCCCCAGACCCCAGCCCCTGCTTCGCTATCCTTTGAAGCTTTCATTTTATCTCGGAAACCTCTTTACTTTTAATCCTGTCCAATTAGGCTGACCTTCGTTGTTTTGAGTGTTGTCTTTCCCTTCACCCAAAGCAGTTCCCATCTACAGATTGATCAATAAAAAGCCCTCTCCCTCCCTCCCTCCCTCCCTCCCTCCCCGCTTTGTAACCACAAAAGTATGTGTTCTTCTCCGTTTTTTCTATTTCTCAAGATCTTATAATAGTGGTCTTATACAATATTTGTCCTTTTGCAACTGACTCATTTCGCTCAGCATAATGCCTTCCAGATTCCTCCATGTTATGAAATGTTTCAGAGATTCGTCACTGTTCTTTATCGATGCGTAGTATTCCATTGTGTGAATATACCACAATTTATTTACCCATTCGTCCGTTGATGGACATCTTGGTTGCTTCCAGCTTTTTGCTATTGTAAACAGAGCTGCAATAAACATGGGTGTGCATATATCTGTTTGTGTGAAGGGTCTTGTATTTTTAGGGTATATTCCGAGGAGTGGGATTTCTGGGTTGTATGGTAGTTCTATTTCTAACTGTTTAAGAAAACGCCAGATGGATTTCCAAAGTGGTTGTACCATTTTACAATCCCACCAGCAGTGTATGAGAGTTCCAGTCTCTCCGCAGCCTCTCCAACATTTATTATTTTGTGTTTTTTGAATTAATGCCAGTCTAGTTGGTGTCAGATGGAATCTCATTGTAGTTTTAATTTGCATTTCTCTAATGACTAATGATCGAGAGCATTTTCTCATGTATCTGTTGGCTGCCTGAATATCTTCCTTAGTGAAATGTGTGTTCATATCCTTTGCCCACTTCTTGATTGGGTTGTTTGTCTTTTTGTGGTTTAGTTTTGACAGAATCATGTAGATTTTAGAGATCAGGCGCTGGTCTGAGATGTCATAGCTGAATATTCTTTCCCAGTCTGTAGGTGGTCTTTTTACTCTTTTGGTGAAGTCTTTAGATGAGCATAGGTGTTTGATTTTTAGGAGCTCCCAGTTATCTGGTTTCTCTTCATCATTTTTGGTAATGTTTTGTATTCTGTTTATGCCCTGTATTAGGGCTCCTAGGGTAGATCCTATTTTTTCTTCCATGATTTTTATCGTTTTAGTCTTTATGTTTAGGTCTTTGATCCACTTGGAGTTAGTTTTTGTGCATGGTGTGAGGTATGGGTCCTGTTTCATTCTTTTGCAAATGGATATCCAGGTATGCCAGCACCATTTGTTAAAAAGACTATCTTTTCCCCAGTTAATTGACACTGGTCCTTTGTCAAATATCAGCTGCTCATATGTGGATGGATCTATGTCTGGGTTCTCAATTCTGTTCCATTGGTCTATGTGCCTGTTGTTGTACCAGTACCAGGCTGTTTTGACTACTGTAGCTATATAATAGGTTCTGAAATCAGGTAGGGTGAGGCCTCCCACTTTCTTCTTCTTTTTCAGTAATGTTTTGCTTATCCGGGGGTTCTTTCCTTTCCATATGAAATTAGTGATTTGTTTCTCTATTCCCTTAAAGTATGACATTGGTATTTGGATTGGAAGTGCGTTGTATGTATAAATGGCTTTTGGTAGAATAGACATTTTTACTATGTTAAGTCTTCCTATCCATGAGCAGGGTATGTTTTTCCATTTAAGTGTGTCCTTTTGAATTTCTTGTAGCAGAGTTTTATAGTTTTCTTTGTATAGGTCTTTTACATCCTTGGTAAGATTTATTCCTAAGTATTTTATCTTCTTGGGGGCTACTGTGAATGGTATTGATTTGGTTATTTCCTCTTCGGTGTTCTTTTTGTTGATGTAGAGGAATCCAAGTGATTTTTGTATATTTATTTTATATCCTGAGACTCTTCCAAACTCTTCTATTAGTTTCAGTAGTTTTCTGGAGGATTTCTTAGGGTTTTCCATGTATACGATCATGTCATCTGCAAATAGTGATAGCTTTACTTCCTCCTTACCAATCTGGATACCCTTTATTTCTTTGTCTAGCCTAATTGCCCTGGCTAGGACTTCAAGTACGATGTTGAATAAGAGCGGTGATAAAAGGCATCCTTGTCTGGTTCCCGTTCTCAAGGGAAATGCTTTCAGGTTCTCTCCATTTAGAGTGATATTGGCCATTGGCTTTGCATATATGCCCTTTATTATGTTGAGGAATTTTCCTTCAATTCCTATTTTGGTGAGAGTTTTTATCATAAATGGGTGTTGGACTTTGTCAAATGCCTTTTCTGCATCAATTGATAAGATCATGTGGTTTTTGTCTTTTGTTTTATTTATGTGATGGATTACATTAATGGTTTTTCTGATATTAAACCAGCCTTGCATACCTGGTATAAATCCCACTTGATCAGGGTGAATTATTTTTTTGATGTGTTGTTGGATTCTATTGGCTAGAATTTTATTAAGGATTTTTGCATCTATGTTCATGAGGGATATAGGTCTAAAATTTTCTTTTTTTGTAATGTCTTTACCTGGTTTTGGTATCAGGGAGATGGTAGCTTCATAGAATGAGTTGGGTAGTATTCCGTCTTTTTCTATACTTTGAAATACCTTCAATAGTAATGGTGTTAAGTCTTCCCTGAAGGTTTGGTAGAACTCTGCAGTGAAGCCATCTGGGCCAGGACTTTTTTTTGTTGGGAGTTTTTTGATTACCGTTTCAATCTCTTTTTTTGTTATGGGTCTATTTAGTTGTTCTACTTCTGAATGTGTTAGTTTAGGTAAGTAGTATTGTTCCAAGAATTTATCCATTTCTTCTAGGTTTTCAAATTTGTTAGAGTACAATTTTATGTAGTAATCTGATATGATTCTTTTGATTTCATTTGGTTCTGTTGTGATGTGGTCCTTCTCGTTTCTTATTCGGGTTATTTGTTTCCTTTCCTGTTTTTCTTTAGTCAGTCTAGCCAATGGTTTATCAATTTTGTTAATTTTTTCAAAGAACCAGCTTTTGGCTTTGTTAATTCTTTCAATTGTTTTTCTGTTCTCTAATTCATTTAGTTCAGCTCTAATTTTTATTATTTGTTTTCTTCGGGTGCCTGATGGATTCTTTTGTTGCTCACTTTCTATTTGCTCAAGTTGTCGGGACAGTTCTCTGATTTTGGCTCTTTCTTCTTTTTGTATGTGTGCATTTATCGATATAAATTGGCCTCTGAGCACTGCTTTTGCTGTGTCCCAGAGGTTTTGATAGGAAGTGTTTTCATTCTCGTTGCTTTCTAAGAATTTCCTTATTCCCTCCTTGATGTCTTCTATAACCCAGTCTTTTTTCAGGAGGGTATTGTTCATTTTCCAAGTATTTGATTTCTTTTCCCTAGTTTTTCTGTTATTGATTTCTAGCTTCATTGCCTTGTGGTCTGAGAAGATGCTTTGTAATATTTCGATGTTTTGGATTCTGCAAAGATTTGTTTTATGCCCTAATATGTGGTCTATTCTAGAGAATGTTCCATGTGCGCTAGAAAAAAAAGTATATTTTGCAGCAGTTGGGTGGAGAGTTCTGTACAAGTCAATGAGGTCAAGTTGGTTGATTGTTGTAAGTAGGTCTTCCGTGTCTCTATTGAGCTTCTTACTGGATGTCCTGTCCTTCTCCGAAAGTGGTCTGTTGAAGTCTCCTACTATATATGTGGAGGTGTCTATCTCACTTTTCAATTCTGTTAAAATTTGATTTATGTATCTTGCAGCCCTGTCATTAGGTGCGTAAATATTTAATATGGTTATGTCTTCCTGATCAATTGTCCCTTTTATCATTATATAGTGTCCTTCTTTATCCTTTGTGGCGGATTTAAGTCTAAAGTCTATTTTGTCAGAAATTAATATTGCTACTCCTCTTCTTTTTTGCTTATTGTTTGCTTGATATATTTTTTTCCATCCTTTGAGTTTTAGTTTGTTTGTGTCTCTAAGTCTAAGGTGTGTCTCTCGTAGGCAGCATATAGATGGATCGTGTTTTTTTATCCAGTCCGTGACTCTCTGTCTCTTTATTGGTGCATTTAGTCCATTTACATTCAGCGTAATTATAGATAAGTAAGTTTTTAGTGCTGTCATTTTGATGCCTTTTCATGTGTGTTGTTGGCCATTTCATTTTTCCACATGCTTTTTTGTGCTGAGACGTTTTTCTTAGTAGCTTGTGAGATCCTCATTTTCATAATGTTTAACTTCGTGTTTATTGAGTCTTTACGTTTTTCTTGGCTTTTTTCTTGAGTTATGGAATTGATATTCCTTTTTGTGGTTATCTTTTTATTTACCCGTATTTTTCTAAGTAAAAACCTAACTTGTATCCTTCTATTTCGCCTTGTATCACTCTCCATCTGGCAGTTCAATGCCTCCTATATTTAGTCCCTCTTTTTGATTATTTTGATCGTTTATCTATTGATTTCCATGATTTCCTATTGTGTGTATTATTTTGTTTATTTATTTATTTTTTAGAATTAGTCTTAATTTGTTTGTTTTTGTGCTTTCCCTGTTTGAGTTGCGTTGATATCAGGACGTTCTGTTTTGTGACCTTGTATTGTGCTGGTACCTGATATTATTGGTCATCCGGCCAAACAATCTCCTTTAGCATTTCTTGCAGTCTTGGTTTAGTTTTTGCAAATTCTCTAAACTTGTGTTTATCTGTAAATATCTTAATTTCGCCTTCATATTTCAGAGAGAGTTTTGCTGGATATATGATCCTTGGTTGGCAGTTTTTCTCGTTTAGTGCTCTGTATATGTCGTCCCATTCCCTTCTTTCCTGCATGGTTTCTGCTGAGTAGTCTGAACTTATTCTTATTGATTCTCCCTTGAAGGAAACCTTTCTTTTCTCCCTGGCTGCTTTTAAAATTTTCTGTTTGTCTTTGGTTTTGGCAAGTTTGATGTTGATATGTCTTGGTGTTTTTCTTTTTGGATCAATCTTAAATGGGGTTCGCTGAGCATCTTGGATAGATATCCTTTCTTGTTTCATGATGTCAGGGAAGTTTTGTGTCAGGAGTTCTTCAACTATTTTGTCTGTGTTTTCTGTCCCCCCTCCCTGTTCTGGGACTCCAATTACTCGTAAGTTATCCTTCTTGATAGAGTCCCACATGATTCTTAGGGTTTCTTCATTTTTTTAAATTCTTTTATCTGATTTTTTTTCAGCTATGTTGGTGTTGTTTCCCTGGTCCTCCAGAAGTCCCAGTCTGCATTCTAATTGCTCGAGTCTGCTCCTCTGACTTTCTATTGCGTTGTCAAATTCTGTAATTTTATTGTTAGTCTTTTGGATTTCTACATTCTGTCTCTCTATGGATTCTTGCAACTTGTTAATTTTTCCACTATGTTCTTGAATAATCTTTTTGAGTTCTTCAACAGTTTTATCAGTGTGTTTCTTGGCTTTTTCTGCATTTATCCTAATTTCATTTGTGATATCTTTAAGCATTCTGTAAATTAGTTTTTTATATTCTGTATCTGATAATTCCAGGATTGTATCTTCATTTGGGAAAGATTTTGATTCTTTTGTTTGGGGGGTTGGAGAAGTTGTCATGGTCTGTTTCTTTATGTGGTTTGATATGGACTGCTGTCTCCGAGCCATCACTGGGAAACTAGATTTTCCAAGTAGTCAGCTGGTGCGCTGGCTCCTAGTTCTGAAAACAGTCGCTGTCTGCCCGTATTTGTTCATTTTCCGTCTCTAAGTCTGTGCTTGTTGTTCAGAGTTCGTAGATTGTTATGTATGTGATCGATTCCCTTGTTTTTCCGAGTCTTTGTTGCAAGAGGGATCCGCGGTAGCGTCCACCTAGTCCGCCATCTTGGCCCCCGCCCTGTGCCACACATTTTTATGTCACACCTATCCCCTATAAAAAAGCTTACGTTTCCCATCTCTCATTTCTTTAAGATTACGATGGAGACAGGAACAAACCTGCTAATCTATTGTGGAGGATGTACATATGTGAGGTAATATTTTAATATATTATCTTCAATATATTAAAATATTATCTAATCACATCTGCAAAGGGGTTAAGACCTGAACATACCTTTTTGGGGAACACAAATCAACCTACAGTTAGTCCCCCAGTTATTACAGGGTTCTATTCTGGTGACTCCCTTTTAAGTAGATTCTGACCTAAGTCAAATGCCTCATTTTTTTTAGTTTCTAACGACGGCAATGGGTTATGGGTTATTATTATTGCATTTTATTATCAGTATCTTTATAAATTGTAACTTTGAACATCTGTGAGTGATTTCTAGGTTCCCTTTCAAATTAAATAACATGTGATTTAAGAGACATAATATATTAAAATATTAAGTCTCTTAAATCACATATTTTTTAATTTGAAAGGAGACCTAGAAGTCTTTCTTAATGAACATCTGTTGAACAGAATTGAGTTGGCCATAATCTTCAGTACAGGGTACACTACCTTCAATATTTGTAAGGCCATATTTTTTATTTTGTTCTTTTTTATATGAATTCATATCTACTTTCTCCATATCTACTTGGGTTCTTCGGTCCCTCACTGAAGCTCATCCCAATCTAATGCATTTATTGTATTTCCTTGCAACTGACTTTCCATATGTTTATCTGGATATACATGTTTCCTTGAGAAATGTATCTTGTTTTGTGAATGCGTTTTTAAAAAGCACAAAAATTGAATTGTGTTATAACTTTAATTTCTGATTATTTTTTCATTTGACATTTAGTATCTAGATGTATCTATCTTTGTTGATACATTGGAATGTATCATTGGTTCTGATGGCTGCGTGAAACCACAGATTGTTTTCCACATTTTATTTATTTGTTCCTCTTCTTGGTAGACACATAGATTAATTCGAACTCTTTACTACTGTAAACAATGCTGTAGTGAACAACCACTGTAGTCGACTATCACTGTCCATCCATATTAACCGACCTTTCTTGTGGAGGATTATACTTCTCTACTATGTTGAACTCATACTTAGCCATATAAGTTAATTTGGCTGATGGAATGTGAGCTGGAGTGACACATGTCACTTTCAGGTAAAAACATGTGTAGTTTGTATTTGCTCTTGTCTCTGTGACCACCAATGTTCCAGATAATTCCTGTACTGTTAGCCTGGGTCCTGGAGTAGGGTGAGTACTATTATCAGAGCCACCCTGCCAAAAGTGCTATAAAAATAATATGAGTGAGAAATAAACCATTGCTATTATAAGCCACTAAGATTTGGGAAATACTTGTTATAACAGCATAACCTATCCCATTCTGATTGATATAGAAATTGATGTCATGATTAGATGATACTTTTAAGTTGTCTCCCTTGAGGGAGTGTGGGAGATATTTTGTTTGCAGAAAGGGAAGTGAACCCAATCTTTGTGACCACAGATGTGCACTGTGGTGGTCATTAGTACTGTGAAAATGTCAGTTTTCTCACTCTAGATATATGGTAGGATTATATGTATTCCTCCGTATCTTGGACATGCTTGTGGGTTGGTGTGAAAATTTCTCTGGCATATATTCTTGAGGGCTGGATTACTAGATTATAATCTACACAGCCCTATATAGTGGATATAAAAATTTACCTTCTTTTTAGCAGAGCTAAATTCCGGAACACTTAATTGTGCTCATGAGGAACCTTTATATAGATCAAGAGGCAGTTGTTCGGACAGAACAAGGGGATACTGATTGGTTTAAACTGAGGAAAGGTGTGCGTCAGGGCTTTATTCTTTCACCATACCTATTCAATCTGTATGCTGAGCAAATAATCTGAGAAGCTGAACTATATGAAGAAGAACGGGGCATCAGGATTGGAGGAAGACTCATTAACAACCTGTGTTATGCAGATGACACAACCTTGCTTGCTGAAAGTGAAGAGGACTTGAAGCACTTACTAATGAAGATCAAAGACCACAGCCTTCAGTATGGATTGCACCTCAACATAAAGAAAACAAAAATCCTCACGACTGAACCAATGAGCAACATCATGATAAACGGAGAAAAGATTGAAGTTGTCAAGGATTTCATTTTACTTGGATCCACAATCAACAGCCACGGAAGCAGCAGTCAAGAAATCAAAAGATGCATTGCATTGGGCAAATGTGCTGTAAAGGACCTCTTTAAAGGGTTGAAGAGCAAAGATGTCACCTTGAAGACTAAGGTGCTCCTGACCCAAGCCATGGTATTTTCAAACACATCACATGCATGTGAAAGCTGGACAATGAATAAGGAAGACTGAAGAAGAGTTGTTGCCTTTGAATTGTGGTATTGGCAAAGAATATTGAATATACCGTGGAGTGCCAAAAGAACCAATAAATCTGTCTTGGAGGAAGTGCAGCCAGAATGCTCCTTAGAGGCAAGGATGGTGAGACTGCATCTTACATACTTTGGACATGTTGTCAGGAGGGATCAGTCCCTGGAGAAGGACATCATGCTTGGCAGAGTACAGGGTCAGCGGAAAAGAGGAAGACCCTGAATGAGGTGGATTGACACAGTGGCTGCAACAATGAGCTCAAGCATAACAACCATTGTAAAGATGGCGCAGGATGGGGCACTGTTTCATTCTGTTGTGCATAGGGTCGCTTTGAGTCGGAATGGACTCAACGGCATCTAACAATGACAAACAACAACACAGGGCTTCCCATTTGTGATGTTCTCAGCAATAGAGACCCATCTTTCTAAATTTTGTCAATCTTTTGGGTAAAAATTGGTTCATCTTTATTGCTTTATCTGAGTTTCCTCTGATTGCTATGGAGATTGAGCGCCGTTCACTTAATAATCAGTCACTATGATTCACCTTCTATAAATTGTGTAGGTTTAACTTCTGGCCAATTAATCATTGTATTCCTTGTCCTTTTCTTGCTGATTTGCTGAATTCTTGTATATTTTGGATGTTAAACCCTTGTCAGATTTTGACATTGCAAATATCTTTTCCCAGTCTGCCACCCATCTGTTAATTTTGACAATGACGTTCATTAAACAGAAATCTTTAATTTTTATGTAAATTCATCAGTTTTTCTGCTTATAACCTGTGATTTTGGAACCTTTTTAAAGAACTACTTCCCCACTCTCAAGGTAACAAAAATGATCTCCTACCTCTACTTTTATCCTTCTCATTTAGGTCTTTAATCTATTTGGGGTTTAATTTTTTTGTATAATGTGTAGTGGGAAATATAACAATTTTTCTCAACATCTTTTTTAAAATAATTCGTATGTACTTCAATGATTTGTAACACATCCTCTATCATATGCTCATTTCTCATATAAATGTACCTGTTTCTAGATTTTTATCATGCTCGATTGCTCTATTTGTAAACTCTGTGCCAGGACCACACTGTTGATTACTATGGCTTATTTATACTGAGCTATTCATGGATGTTTATTTTTTATTTAAAAAAATTACAATAAATTAATTCCTCAGTGTTATTTAGAATGGAACTGCATTGAGTTTATAGTCATTTGGTGGAGAGTTGACGTGTTTCAATGCTGTCATCTCCACCACAAACAAAGCCTATTTCTCTATTCAGGCTTTTTTGGAAGGAGATGTCTTCTAATAAAGTGTAAATTTTTCCATAAAGGTCTTGAGTATTTTCACTAGTTTAATTCATAGACATTTTTCTTTTTTCATTGGTATGTTATTTATTGGTTATTACTGATGAAGAGGGATGTTAACTGATTTGAGGGAATTGATCTTATTTCTGGTTACTTTGGTCTACTCTTATTAGTTCTAATGGGTTGTCTCTTGATTTTCTTTCATTTTGTATGTAGATATCTCATTTATTATATTATTTAAAAATGGTAAAAACTTTGTGCCTTCCTTTCTAATGATAGTCTCTTTTTTTCTCTCTTTTTTCCTTTCTTCCTCTTTCCATTCCTCCCGCTCATGTATTGTGTTGGTCAGAACCTCTAATACCGTGTTAAACAACTGCAGCGATACCATGCACTCTTTTCTTCTTTCCAAACTGAAAAGAAATAAATTAAAAAATTTCACCACTAAGTATGAGGCTTGCAGTAGATTTTTGACAAAACCCAAAAAAACCAAACCCATTGCCACTGAGTCAATTCTGACTCACAGTGACCCTATAGGATGAAGTAGAACTGCCCTGTAGAGTTTCCAAGAAGCACCTGGTGGATTTGAACTGCTGATCTTTTGGTTAGCAGATGTAGCTCTTAACCATTATGCCACCGGGGTTTCCAAAGATTTTTTACAGGTCATTTATTTATTTATTTTTAGTCAAGTTAACCATTTCTGTTTCTTCTTTCTAAAGATTTTTCTTTATCATAACAAAAGTATTAATTTTATCAAATGCTTTTTCCATATTTATTAAATTGGCCATATGAATTCTATACTTCAGCAAATTAATGTGGTAAATTTACATTGTTTGCTATTGAACCACCCAGGTTCAATATCTGCTGTTTCTAAATATGTGCTATTTCTGTAGTTATTTCCCCTCTTTTAATTGCTAATTTTCATTTTATTAGTCTTTTTAAAGAGCAGCTTTTGTTTTGGCTAATAATCTCTTTTATTTCATTTATTTCTAACAGTATTTTTTATTTCTTTGGTTTACTATTTTTATTAGTTTTTGAGTTGAATGCTTATACAGTTTGTCTTTAAAAAAAACTAGTTTACTGAACAATTTGAATTCTGCAGGATACAAGCATGAAGCAGTTTTATTTTCATTTTTTTCAATTGCTTTTTTCAAACAAGCTCTGCTGTCTCCCTTTCCCATGCTTCAGTAATAGCTCAGCTCCCTTTGCTTCCTGGTCACTTTCGGCCATTAAAAAGCCTAGTCTCAACTGATCTGGTTTAAAAATTCAATCTCATATCAACCTGAGGTTCACTCTCTCCATGTCATTGATTTAGCCACAGCTCAGCCTGAGTGGGGAGGAGTGTCATTTGCTTTTTCATGTCTCATTATTTTACTTCTAGCTTTTCTACTGTTGACACAGGGAAGGAGAAGTTAGAGAAAAGGTTAGATACAAAAACAAATGCTTTATTTAAAAAAAAATCTTCCCTTGCCTAATGACTTCTTCTAGGAGGTAAGGGCCTGAATGCTGGGTCTCTCATGGGAGGGGCAATGACTTGGGTTGTGTTATCTAGAGGCAACATCACTAAATTATGCCCTTTTGGGCAAGATGGCTCATAGTGTCCACTTGGCTTATAGGACACTCTTGCATGTTAGTTGTACAGCCCTGTCCATCAGCTGTGGCCCCCTCTCAAAACCAGGGACTCTCCCTTTTAACACCCTGGTTGTTTCATATTTCTTATTTCCTGATTAATGTATTTGGAGCTACAGAATTTCATTTACTGCTTTAGCTACATTTCACAAATATTAGCATGTAACTTTCCTTACCATTCTGTTCAAAATTTTTTGAAATTTGCTTCAAGACTTTTTCCTTTACAAAAGAGTAAGTTAGTAGTAGTTATCAGGCATAGGGAAAAGGATGTAAAAGATGAGGTTGGGGAGGGAGGTAGAAGCCAGATCATAGTGTCATATTCTGGAGGGCAGATTTTATTCTAAGTTCCATGGGATATCATTGGAGGGCTTCATGCAGGAGGATGTCATAGTCTGATTTGTGTTCTGTGTGGTGAACAGACAGTCAGTGGGCAAGAGTAGAAGCAAGGCACCGATTAGGAGGCAAAGTTTCAAGTAGGACACAACCTCTCAAAGAAATTCAAGCTTTTGTTTCAGTATACTCTTTCAGGAAGTGTAATGCATTGGTGGACAAAGGGCAAGAAAAATGAGCCTCAAAAACATTTTGGGAAACACATTTTTATAATTACTTAACACAGAAGTAAAAAAATTAACAAAAAATGAAAACTTAGATACATAAAACAGAGAATAGCACACACACACAAAATCATAAACTGAATAGTCTTCTCTAGTCATAGATTGTAGATTGATAACATCTCAGAAAGGCCAATTCTGACCAGCTGTCTAACCTACCATATGCCATCCCACTTACCCTACTTCATTTTTCTTCATAGCAGTCATTTCCACCTAAGACAATATTATCTATTTTTTCACTCTTTTAATATCAGTTTCTCCAAACCCCACTTGAACATAACGTTCTTGAGGCAGGGAACTCTTCTTTTCATCACTGTATCTCCTGTATTTAAAACAGTGCTTGAGGGAGAGGAAGTAGTATCTGTTGAATAAATGAATGAATAAATAACTACTTGCACCAATGTGTTTTCTGGACAAAATATGTTAGAAACCTTGAACACTCAGGAGCAGCTAAAGAGTCATATGTAAGAATTATTCTTAAGTAAAGCAACCCCTGTATGGAGTAGTTGAAACAGCATGGACTTTGGAATCACACAGAACTGTATTCAGATCCTGGTTTCTTCAATTTTTACCTCTCTCAAAAAAAATTTTTTTTTTTTTTTTTTTTTTTTAGTACTGAGCATGGTAACTCATCTCTCTGAACTTCCGTCCCTCACCTGTAAAATGGTATATTATTATTACTACTGTGATCTAATGTATAATACCTGCATGATATCACCAATCTATTTTTTTAATCTTTAATTTGATGAAAGAAATATTTAAGATTTTCTAGAATTCTTATATTTCATACTTCTTAGACCTGACAATCTGGCTGTGACTGATTTGTATATTTGCCTTTGTTCCTTTTATCCCCACCCCATTAAAATAAATAACTGAATCCTTTTTCCCTTTGCCTTTCTCATATCTTGCATCCTACCTACTGCACCACACTGAGCCTGTGAATACTTGTTTAACTGCACAGCGTTGCCTAGCAATGTCATGCTCCTCTCATGGTCTCACTCTGGGATACGATAACTGGACTTCTTTTACTAATTCTTCCGTCTTCATATTGCTATATATTCAGTCTTTTAATAACCATTAGAAAGGACATTCTGCTTTTATTAGCTGAAGGTCTTATAGAAGATTCGCTGTTGTTATTCATTCTAATAGGATTAGTATGAACTGTTCCTCTCTCTTTTCTCTAAATCATTCAGTTTCTGTGTTTAAAAGGTCAATTACATTTATTTCAAATTGGTAAGACAAACATTTCCTGTGCATCCTGAAAGTAAAATGGCCCAATGAAGTGTCTCTTGAGAACACTGCTTTTTGTTTTTTTTTAATTTAAAATATGAATCTGGCACTGAAATGTTTCCTCCCCAACCTTAGGATTGTGCCGAAAGTGATAATGGGCATACTGTGCTACTCTGGTGTCTGAAATGGAATTCAGACCCCAGGAATCTGACACCAGCAGTGGTGTGGGTGAGGTGGCCTGGCCCTGTTGCTGTATCCTTCACCATGAAATGATCATCTTGGCCATGCTATGAGTTTGCAAGTATTAAACAGAAAAAGCAACAGCCCACTCACAGTGTTACATCATGGAACATCGGAGGTGGGCCAGATGTAATAAATATAATTGGAACGAGAAGACATTTCAAATCACTAATCTGTAGATGACAAGGGGAGCTCAAAGAACCAATTGATGGTCAGCTTGTTTTTAGAAATCCTCAGTGCAAAAATATGCAGATGCAATCAGATGCAGTAAAAGAATTTGAAGAGTCTCCTACTGTGTGTAAACGGGATTTGTATCTTTTACCAGTGGCGAGCAGTGCCCTCAGACTCACAAGCTGTTATATACAGAGACAAGAATCAGACCCAGGCCTGCCAGACGCCATACATTTAACCACTACGTTATCCTGCATGGCTTACAAACTCAAATGTCTGCTGGGGTGGTCAGATAGTTGGGCCAAACTGGAGAGAGAGGTATCTGTTTAAAGGGTCAGGCACTATTTAGTTCTAGGAGCATGCTGCCTGTGGGAATGCAGGTCACTGGGGCCAGATCTGCTGATTGCTTTCAGCAGAGGCTGGTTATTTGGGTTTTCCTGGAAATCTCTTGATTTTTGAATATTGACATTTCAGTAAAGAAACACCACCAAACATGTCTCTGGGACACATGCAACACAGAGTCCACCAGTCTGCGACTTCTGCATATAATCTCATGAGGTTTTCTGGCTCAGCTATTCATGAACACAGGCTGGGAAAGATAAAGCTGATTCATGGGGGCCCACAGGCTCTGCAGTGAAAATATGGATATGTCCTGGCTGAGTGGCTGCAGGTCAAAGGTCACATAAGAAAATAGACTTTCAGATAGAGCAAGAAACCCATACCAAATATTCCCTTTAATATAGCTACTTCCTGCCCCTCAAGAGGATGGGGTAAGTTTCCAAAGAGAATTATGTAAGAGGAAGGAAGGAGAAGTGGCAGAAGAAGGGGAAAGGAAGTCAGAAGGAAGATACAGAGGCAGCCTCTGGTTAGGTTTCAGGCTTTTGTTCAGTCTGAGAGGATGGCCCGCTGTCTACAACTTGTTGTGTTAAGTGCCCTTCAGTTGGTTCTGACTCATAGTGACCCTATGAACAACAGAACAAAACACTGCCCCGTCCTATGCCATCCTCACAATTGTTGCTATTCTTGAGCCCATTGTTTCACCCACTGTGTCAATCTTATCTCCTTGAGGGTCTTCCTCTTTTTCGTTGACCCTCTACTTTACTAAGCATGATGTCCTTCTCCAGGGAATGGTCCCTCCTTATAACCTGTCCAAAGTATGTGAGACAAAGTCTTGCCATCCTCTCTTCTAACAGCATTCTGGATGTACTTCGTCCAAGACAGATATGTTCATGCTTCTGGCAGTCCATGGTATATTAAATATTCTTTGCCAACACTATATTTCAAAGGCATCAATTCCTCTTGGGTCTTTCTTATTCATTATCCAGCTTTCACATGCACATAAGATGTTTGAAAATACCATGGCTTGGGTCAAGCGCACCGTAGTCCTCAAAGTGACATCTTTGCTTTTGAACACTTTAAAGAGATCTTTTCCAGAAGATCTGTTTTCTTGACTGCTGCTTCCATGTGCATTGACTGTGGATCCAAGTAAAATGAAATTCTTAACAACTTCAATATTTTCTCCATTTATCATGACGTTGCTCATTGGTCCAGTTGTGAGGATTTTTGTTTTTTTTATATCGAGGTATAGTCCATACTGAAGGCTGTAGTCTTTGATCTTCATTAATAAGTGCTTCAAGTACTCTTGGGTTTCAGCAAGCAAGGTTGTGTCATCTGCATATCACAGGTTCGTAATAAGTCTTCCTCCAATCCTGATGTTGCATTCTTCTTTTTTTTTTTATTGTGCTTCAGGTGAAAGTTTACAGAGCAAATTAGTTTCTTATTAAACAGTCAATACATATATTGTTTCATGATATTGGTTGCCAGCCCTGCGATGTGTTAACACTCTCCTCTTCTTGACCTTGGGTTCCCCATTTTCATTCATCCAGCCTTCCTGTTCCCCCCTGCCTTTTTGTCCTTGCCCCTGGGCTGATGTGCCCAAAACTACGTGTGTTATTGTTTGTTTTATACACCAGTCTAATCTTTGGCTGAAGGGAGTGACTTCAGTGCTGAGTTAAAAGGGTGTTGGGGAACCATACTCTTGGGATTTCGCCAGTCTTTGTCAGGCCAGTAAGTCTTGCCTCTTTTTGTGAGTTTCAATTTTGTTCTATATTTTTCTCTAATTCTGTCTGGATCCCTCTATTGTGATCCCTGTCAGAGAAGTGAGTCATGGTAGCCGGGTACCATCTAGTTGTGCTGGACACTTTCTTCTTCATATAGTCCAGATTCTTAGATTATTTGCTCAGCATACAGGTTGAATAAGTATGGTGAGAGGATATAACCTTAATACATACTTTTCCTGATTTTAAACCATTTTAAGCCATCCCCTTGTCCCTTAAGCCATCCCCTTGTTCTGTTCAAATGACTGCCTCTTGGTCTATGTACAGGTTCCTAATGAGCACAGTTAACTGTTCTGAAATTCCTATTCTTTACAATGTTATCCATAATTTGTTATGATCCGTACAATCAAATGCCTTTGCATAGTCAATAAAACCCAGGTAAACTTCATTCTGGTATCATCTGCTTTCAGCCAAGATCCATCTGACATCAGCAATGATATCCTCTGTTCCATGTCCTGTTCTGAATCCAGCTTGAATTTCTGACAATTCGTTGTTGATGTACTGCTGCAACCACTTTTGTATAATCTTCAGTAAATTTTTACTTGCGTGTAATATTAATGATAGTGTTTGACAATTTCCACATTCTGTTGGATCACCTTTCTTTGTAATGAGCACAAATATGGATCTCTTCCAGCTAGTTGGTCAGGCAGGTGTCCTCAAAATTTCTTGGGATATACAAATGAGCACCTCTGGTGCTGCTTCCGTCTGTTGAAACATCCCATTTGGTGTTCTGTCAATTCCTGGAGCCTTGTTTTTGCCAATTCCTTCAGTACAACTCGGACTTCTTCCTTCAGTACCATCGGTTTCTGATCATATCCTCCTGAAATGGCTGAATGTCGACCAATTCTTCTTGGTACAGTGACTGTGTATTCCTTCCATTTTCTTTTGATGCTTCTTGCGTCGTTCAATATTTTGTCAGTAGAATCCTTCAATATTGCAACTTGAGGCTTGATTTTTTTCTTCAGTTCTTTCAGCTTGAGAAATGCCAAGGGTGTTCTAGCCTTTTGGTTTTCTAACTCCAGGTGTTTGCATACGTCATTGTAATACTTTAATTTCTCTTCGCGAGCTGCCCTTTGAAATCTTCTGTTCAGCTCTTTTACTTCATCATTTCTCCCATTCATTTTACCTACTCTTCACTAAACCAGAAAAAAAAAACAAACCTAAACCCACTGCCGCCAAGTTGATTCTGACTCAAAGCAACCTCATGGGGTTTCTGAGGCTGTAAATCTCTATGGAAGCAGACTGTCACATCTTTCTCCTGCTGAGCCCCTGGTGGCTTTGAACCACTGCCCTTTAAGTTAGTAGTGGATTGCTTTAACCACTGCGCCACCAGGTCCAGGTTAAATTCTGCTAGCCTTGATCAGCTTTGGAAATCTAGAACTATAGAGCTACTTAAGTAAAACATGGTGGTTGGGCTTCATTTTGGTCAAATTATGTACCATGATGAAGAAGAACTTAAACTCAACATCAGCGATATCTGATTTCTTTCCTCTGCTCCTGCAGGAGTCTGGTTCTTGTTTCTTGTTGTTATTAGTTGTCACTGAGTTGGGTTGGACTCATGGTGACCTCATATATAACAGAATGAAGTGTTATGCAATTCTGCACCATCTTCATGATCTTTGGTATGTTGAGTCCATTGTTGTGCCTATTGTGTAATGCCTTCCAGTCTAGGAGGCTCATCTTCTGGCATTATATAAGACAGTATTTTTTTATGATCCATAAAATTTTTGTTGGCTAATTTTTAGAAGTAGATTGCCAGCTTTTCTTTCTAGTCTATCTTATTCTGGAATCTCCAACGAAACCTGTCCACTGTGGAGGGCCTTGCTGGTATTTGAAGTACCAGTGGCATAGCTTACAGCATTATAGCAACCCACAGAATGACACACTGACAGATGCTTAGCTACTACATTTTCCCATTTCCTCTGAGAGAAGGAGAAAGAAGGACATTGCTATAAACAGGGAGGTCAGAAGAAGATCCTGATCAGTTCGAAAAGATACATCACTTCACTGGAAAACATCATTGGAATACTTTCATTGTGACAACTGGCATCAAAATCTGCACCTGCCTAGTCAGTGTAGTAAAGAGAGAGAAATATGTTTGTTTGAGCAGCTTTTAGAGTATCTCTTTCCTCTCTCCACATAACATGTGCTTGGGCCCAGAAACCCATCTTTGGTTCTTTTCTAGCTCTTAAATGATTGTTGATGAATGTTTGCAAATTAAAAAGGTATGGTCCTTCACAAGATGTTTGAAGATGAGCATGACTAGCTTCAGAACTAAAAAGAATGAAGCTGCAATTCCTAGGACAGGGATTTGCATAGTAGAGAGAACAGCAGACATGGCCTGATATGATTCAGGCAGTGTGGAAAAATCACAGTGATAAAAGTTTGAAGTTTGGGGAAAAGAGTTTGCCATCACTTAGCTCAATTTCAGACTATGCTTCAAAAATATTACTGTATGACCTTTAAATCTAGGCCATGTTGTAAGTACATGAAGGTGTATTGTTGACAACATTGGGAGCAAAGAACAGAGACATGATTATGGGTACTACTATACAGTTATTCAATACAGGGCACAAGAACAAGCTCAAAGCTAACATGGACCTGTGTCTCTGAACTCTTTAATTTTCTTAGACCAGTGATTGTAAAATGCCTCCCCAAAAATGTCCATATCCCTGAAACCTATAAATAAGTTAACTTATTCAAAGAGATTTTACAGATGTGATTAAGAATCTTGAGATGGGAAGATGATCTGTGTTTATCCAGTTAGTCTCAATGTAATCCCAGGAATCCTTTTAAGAAATTTGAAGATGCTATGCTTCTGGTTTTGGAAATGAAGTAACAGTCCATGAGCTAGGAATGCAGGCTGCCCCTAGAAGCTGGCAAAGGTAAGGATATGTATTCCTTGTACAGCCTAGTGACACTCAAACTTTAAGATAATAAATTGTGTTTTAAGCCACTAGGCTTATGGTAATTTGTTACAGCAGCAAAGGGAAACTAACATAGTGGGCAAACATGTTTTGCTTTAAAAAAAAAAATTGACAATTAAAAAATGTTATTTCACTTAAAAATCTAGGTTTTTCACATCTTAAAAAGCAAACAAATTGTAAACTCTGTCAAGGTTGGCTCTGCATTGTCCTGTAAAGAGTCTGCTCATGCTGTATTGTGCTGTCTTCTTTGTATGGACACGCAGTCTCAGGTTGACCACAGTTTCTGCTACTCTCTACTGTCATAGTTATTTTAATGTTATCTTCCATTTTTACATCTGATGCACCCCTTTGGGTTTTTGAGCTTAAGCTCCTTCCCTTGACCCTTGTACATCATCTTTTCTGACAAGCAACAAGATTGGTTTCAGAGCTTGGCACTAGGCTGAATTTGCAGGTTGTTGTATAGGGTTGCCATGAGTCAGAATTGACTCAAGGGCATCGGGTTTGGTTTTTTTGTCAGGAAAGCCAAGTTGTCTATGTTGGAAGAACAAAAGAACAGGGACCACAAATGGTCAGTACAATATCTATACAATGACAGTGTTATGAACTAAATTGTATCCCCCAAAATATGTGTTGAAATCCTAACCCCTATGCTTATGGATGTAATCCTGTTTGGAAATAGGATTTTCTTTTTTATGTTGATTAGATCATACCTGAATAGGGTGGTTCTAAATCTAATTACCTCTGAGTTATAAAAAGAGCAGATTAGACACAGAGACACACATACAAGGGAAGACAGACATCATGTGAGGATCACCTATAAGCAAGGAATGCCAAAGAACCATGGAAGAGCTGGAGCTATTGACAAGGAAGGAGTCAACATGACCAAGGTTTTGTTTTGGACTTTCAGCCTCCAGAACTGTGAGAAAATAAATTTCTGTTCTTTAAAGCCACCGTTTTGTGGTGTTTGTGTTACAGCAACACTAGGGAACTAAAACAGGCAGATTACAGGATTTGGGCTTGGAATCTAAAAAAAGTCGGTCCAGGTAGGCAACTGAGAATTTACTTTGTTGTCAGCTTGACCTCCTCAGTAGCTCATCAAGCCCAGTGAGCTGACATCACAGAACCAGCTTTGCCTGTGGAAGAAACCTACACACCCCACTGTCTGTGCAGTTGTGCTCACAGCTCTCCTTTGGGGGTGGGGGGGGCAGAGGATCCCAGTCCTGGGAATCAGTAGCTCTGATGACAACTGTTTGGAGACAATGGGGCGATGGGCATAGATGCCGTAAGAAATGGTGGGTGGCGAGTCAGAATTGCTGTTGTCGTAGATGGTGGAGCAGGTTGTACTACCAAAGGGCCTTGTTTGCTATAGGTATAGAAGAAGCAGCTCTAAATGGCTTTGTTTTCATATTACCCAGAGTGGTAATACGTTGGGAGAATTTGCTCTGCTCTGCCTAAAGTAATGGTGTCATGTTGAGTTTCCCAGGATTTTATTGGTGCTGAGGCGAAATAGCTGTTTTTTTTCCCCCGACACTATAATTTTCCATGTTCTGATCCTGCAATCATAGTGCCATTTGGGTTAATTCAATTGCTTCGTCGCTTTGCTAAAGACAGCCCACACATAATAGCAATTTAAAAAATCATACAATTTTAATAATTGAGTGACTAAGACCCAAAGTGTCTGATACAGGAAGCTCATAATATTTTGTAATATGATTTTGAAAAGATAATAGAAGGTAGAGTAATGAATACGACAAGGAAATGACAACACTTTCTTAAAGTACTGCTATTAAGTGGGCATGACAAGCCCAGCTGGTTACCTACAACATTTAGCAAAGAACAAGACCCTTCAGAGCTGCTGCCAGTGTCAGCTTGTGCGCAGTGAGGGTAAAGTGTTTGCTTTCTTTCCTCTTTCCTGCTGTCATTGCTCCAAAGGATCATTTTACCACTCTTCTACCCCTTCCCATTCCCAAAAGACCTGGTGGAGCTAAGGGATGCTAGACCTAGATGCCATTTTAAGCCTTCTCTTTAATTTCTTCTGCATAGAGCAGTGGTTTTCAGATCTTTTTCCCTACTACAAGTCTTTCTTCAAAATAAATACTTCATGTAAGTCCAATATGTAACACATATACAAGCAGTATATTCTGGTTGAAGACTCAGAAAGACAGAATGGATTCTGATAATCCAGGGTTCCCTTCTCTCCCTAACTCCTGGGGACACAGGGGAAAACGTTTGAAATCCATTGGCTTGGAGCTTGCTCAAAACCCTAGAACATGCTTTGAAATATATTTCTAATCCGGGAGTTGATTCAAGTCAAGGCTATAGAACTTCTAATCTAAACGGACTTCTAAAAATCCTGAGATTTAAACCCTGCCCTGTGGATAAGGCTTGGGGGGCTTTATTTAGATTAAAAAGGGCATTTCTTTTATTATTTTCTTAGCTAAATGCTTTGTTTGTTTTGTAACCTTGAGGGAGGTCTTAGAATAGTAAGTGTTTCTTTCCATGGTCTGTAAATATCGTAATTTATATTAAGAAAACCCCTTTAGACTGAAGAAGTTCTTGGGAGAATTCCAGTGTCCTGGGCACTTGGTTTTCTCTCTATTATTGCTTTCTTATCCCTAGTGGCTTATATGAAATGCTTCCTACTTTTGCTTGGTTACTCAGAGATTCTGGTGGATTGAATGTTAGCTGTCCTTCCTCAAGTCAGCATGTGCTTCAGAGCCTTCTCTCTCAAGTAACCAAGGAGTAAACATGGATTGATTCACATAGCCTCTGGTCTCTCAGCTTACCTGTTTCCATAGAGGCTCCAAGATGCCAATAGGTTTTCTAATGATATACTTTATACTTTTTGTTGTCATTGTGCCTAATGTGTCAAAATTAAAATATAACTAAGTTAGTGTGGAAACCCTAGTGGCGTAGCGGTTAAATGCTACAGCTACTAACCAAAGGGTTGGCAGTTTGAATCTGCCAGGTGCTCCTTGGAAACTCTATGGGGCAGTTCTTCTCTGCCCTATAGGGTCAGTTTGAGTTGAAATCAACTCCACGGCACTGGCTTTGTTTTTTGTTGTTGTTGTTTTTAGTCAAGGATATTTGGGAAGCTCTAGGTAAGAGTACTGTCATATTGATAAAGGTACTGTTAACACAGAAAGATGATTTGAAGATCATCCCAGATCATGAGTCATCAGGTAGATAGCAGGACATATCCGATGTCAAAATCAAACCTCACTTTGCCCAGTATTTTCACTATTCTTACAAGATACTTCTGCATTGTATAGCTAGCTTAGATGATGTTTCCTGGGATGTGAGGCTCACTGTAAAATTAAAGAAAGTAGACCTGCTTTTATTATTGATCATATGATCAAACTCAGAAAGTAACCTTGAGGCACGCTCAACCCATTAGGGGCTCAGTTGCTTTTACTTCAGCTGTGTAGATTGCGTTAGAGAAAAACTGGTATTAATAGAATAATTATTTTTCTTAATGCTATGGATGGTGAGTGGCCAATTTGCTCAGACCTGAGAGCTGTGAGCTTAGGTGGCTATAGATGCCCAGCCTAGCTCAAAGTTGTGAGAGAAGATCAGAAACTAGAAGACTGTGTTTGGTGTCTAAGTTGTATAGATACTGTAGTCAGACACTTAGGCACACATAGTAAGGGAGGAGACATTTCCTGTTCTTGTGGAAGCCTGTCAGTCTCTTTTTCTCTTCTCATTCAGCTGTCGCTCTCTTAAGCAAACTGTGTCACATAAGCCTACAAATATTCCCAAATCATTCTCCCTTTCTGAACCTCTTAAATAATGCTCCATTTTGACTTAAAATCCTATTCTCTGTAAACAGTTTAGAGGTTACTTTTTATAGCGACTGAAGTCATTATTTCCCCCACTTAGAATATACTCATTTCCACTTGTGTAAATATTGCTACCTCTCCTCATGAGAGAATTCTACCTCTCTATCCCACTGAAAGCAGACTTGACCCTGTAAATTGCTTTAGCCAATGAAATGTTAATGAAAGTGACTTAATTAAGCCACTTCTGAGTAGCAGCTTTAAGATCCGTTACATGGTTCTTTTATTATTCTTTTCCTCTGACAACAGATCAGTGTGTTCCACATAGGGAATGTTCTACCAACCTAGTCGCAGAAAGAAAAAGATGTGCAGCTGGACCATAATGGACAAGCAATACAAAAAAAAAAAAATTGTTGCTGAGATTTTGGGATTATTGTTATCACAGTTTGGAGTCCTGGCAGTGCAGTAGTTAAGAGCTTGGCTGCTAACCAAAAGGCTGGCAGTTCAAATGCACCAGCTGCTCCTTGGAAAACCTAGGGGCAGTTCTATTCTGTCCTGTAGGGCTGCTTGGGTTGAAACTGACTCGATGGCAAAGGATTTTTTTCTTCTTTTTTGGTTTTGTTATCACAGTTTATCCTAGCATAAACTGACAAATGACTTGCCTATCCTTCAAAGCCCAATTCAATGTCATCTCTTTTATAAAAAAAAGTGCTGTCTTCTATAAAAAAAAAAAAAAAAAATAGAGCCTCATATTTCTGTAATATAACATTCCTGGGTTTAAATACTGAGTTTGTTACTTTATAAGTAGTATTAGATTGGAAAAGTTGGGGTTTAAATACTGAGTTTGTTACTTCATAAGTAGTATTAGATTGGAAAAGTTACTTATTCTTTCTAAGCTTCAGTTTTTTTTTAACCTGTGAAATGAGGAGAATACTAATACCTCGAGGATTGTCACTAAGCTTAAAATAATTCACTTGAAGCTCTTAAAAAAAAAAAAAAACCTTAGCACACGGCAATTATTAAATATTATTATTTATTTTTGTAAGCTTTCCATTCTTCATTCTTAGTAGCTGGCACACTGCCTTGTGTTTGGCAGGTGCTCAGTAGTTCTTAAATAAATGGTTGAATAAATAAATGCCCATTGAAATTTATATTAGTTTCCTATGGCTGCTGTAACAAAACACCGCAAACTGGTTGGCATATAAGAATAGACATTTGTTATCTCATAGTTGTGGAGGTTAGTAGTCTGATTTCAAGGTGTCAGCAGGGACATGTTCTCTCCAAAGGTTCTTGGGGAGGATCCTTTCTTGCCTCTCTCAGCCTTTGGTAGCTCCAGGTGTTGGTATGTAGACGCATCTTCACATGGCTGTATTTCCTCTGTATGTCTCTGTGTCTCTTTTCACCTTTTATAAGGACAACATTCAGATTCAATTAGGACCCACTCTACTCTGGTATGATCTCATGTTAACTTATCTGATAACATCTTCAAAGGCTCTATTTTCAAACAAGGTTATGTTCACAGATATTGAGGGTTAGGATTTCAACATATCTTTTTTGAGGCCACCATTCAATTCATAACAATATCCATACTCCTGCTTTTTTCATAAGAGTCGAGAATGAAGGCCATCACTGATCTATCAGAAACCTACCCTAGGATTTGTCTTGGTCCTGACAGCTTTATAAGAGAAGACCATAGTTCTTATCCCCAAGTCGCCACGAGTTCTTGAGGAGCTGGAGAAGAAATCAGAAAAGGATTTCCTAGTCTCTAATCTGGCAGAGAATACTACTTGAGATTCCCTTCCAGGTTGAATGAGGCATAATCCAGATATTTTTGCTCAGGTGTCTGTCACCTCTCTTGGCCAGAAAATCATATGAATGAGTTAAATAATGATTATAGATCATATTCTTATTATTAGCAAAGAGAAAAGATGATTGTGAAATAATAAAATGTAAGGATAGATTTTATTACTTCCTAAATCCTTTTATAAAATGTTCTCATTTCATATAAGGAACACTCATGCTGCTTTATGCTTATTCTTTAGCGTAATTTTTTTTTTCTATTCAGAATTAGTGCTGCTTTTTTATGGCTCCCCAAAGTCTTCCTTTTCTAATGCTTGCCCACCTATTTATGCATTTGTGTGCCATTCTGTAATTCTGGTTCCTAAGCACAGAAAAAAAAAAAGTCTCTAATGATACCAACTATACAGGAGATAATATAAATCAACTTCTTAATGATTTTCTCCAGAGTACTGGCACTGTGGATGACACAGTGCAGGAGATAAAAGAAATCATGAGAGAGATTTATAATTAAGAATTTAGTCATGTAACTGCAGATCAGTGTTTTTCCCTTCCAGGTAGATACTAACTTCTCTGTACACTTCCTTTGTAGGCTTCAGAAAAGTGAGCCAGAGGAAGGGAAATCGCTCCATCAATTTTATGTTGATTTATTGATTATGATTTTGCTCAAATGATGAGTCTTGCTCCTACAACAGTTCTATCAAGGAATATATGCAAAGCCAAGTGCTAATTTTATGGCATAGAATATGAGTATAGTAGAATTTAATTAAATGGTCTGAATAGTTACTATAGTGTCAAGTATGAGGGATATAGTTTTTACATTTAAGGAATTTGGCAGTTACAAGAAATCAAAACCATTTGCTGTGTAGTTTGATAAGGGCAATGGAGAAGTAGGCATAAGCTACAGAGGTAGCACAGAAGAGTGAGGGATTGATTACCTTGAATAGGTCATGGAAGGATCTGTGTAGGAGTTTTATTTAAGCTGCCTCTGGAAGGATTAGTAAAAATATGGCAAAAAGGCAATGAGAAATGGTAAAAGCCCTGAAATCAGAAGACATGGAGAATAAAACAGCAATACGTGTTTGGAAAATTATAGATAATTTAGAACTGTCAAGTATGAGAGTTGGATTGGGAGAGGGCTGAGAAACGGCCTCTGCATATATGGACTGAAAGGTATTTTGTAATTTTCAAGGTGGCAATTTGGATAGACTAGAAGATGTGGATGGCTGAAGAGAACTGGATGTTCCAGGAAGAAGGTTGAAGTTGGGAGGAGGGATGGAGTAACAGGAGTGAAGGGCGAAGGTAAAAGATAAGCATGGCATGTGAATTGGGTGGATTTATGGGTTTGCTTAAACCTCCTTAGACCAAACACAAGCTCATGTGTCCTAGTCTGGGCTCAATAGTAAATTCATGTAGATTTGAAAGATCTTTGAGGGCAGGCCCAGTAATTTATCTTCTTGATTCCCAGACTATCACATGCTTGGGCTCATGCTCAGTGAATATTTGGCAAAAGAACAAACTTTATAGATCTTTTTTTTAATTTTTTATGCTTTATTCATTCAATGTTCTTTATTAAATACCCTTGTCAGTTTTACTCCCTCATGCTTCAATTCATAATGATAAGAATCAACACTCATGGAGAGTCGGCTATGGGCCAGGTTCTGTTCTAAGTTCTGTATGTGTATGTTACCTCATAACAATTCTGTGAGGGAAATAGTAAAGACAAAAAAAAAAAAAGTTGAATCACATCAAGAAACTTTCCCAACTGGGGGAAGTGGGATTTGAACTCAGGCAATTTGGATCCAAAGTCTGAGCATTTAACCATCATGCTCTATTAGTTTTCAAAGACAGAATATATGCTTGCTGATGAACCTAAAACAGTGCTAGTATTTGTGTAAAGTGTTTTTTTTTTTTTTTTTTTATGACTCTTGGTAATGTGCTGTGCCATTTCTGAAGAGACAGCATGGCAGAGCAGAAGGAAGACCTGCTTTGGAGTCAGCTGGACTCTGCATGTACCTGCTGTGTAGCGTTTGGTAAGATACTTACCTTGTTTGCATTTTTCCCACAGTGTCTCATTTGTAAAATGGGAATGGAAATTCCCACAATGTGGGGTTGATATGAAGATAATGACATCCAGGTAAAATTTCTGGCATATAGTGAGTTCTCAATAAACAGGAGCCATTAGAATTAGTTGTTCTCATAAATGTGATGACCACCTGCTTCTTGTGCATCCCTAGGCTGGATACTTTTGAGAAGAGATTAGGTACTAAATAAAGGTTGACTGACTTGTTGACTGGTATTTTTTGCCTTGCTTGGGGGAAGACATCCCAGAACAATATGTTACTATTAGTCATTTTTCTCTAATTTGTACACAGTCTTTTTGATAATGATTTGTACTTGCATAGTACTTTCTATTAACCTGTGTTGGTTTTACTAATATTAATGAGGTGTGCAAATACCTGTGTTATGGCAGGATTACGTTTTCCATTAAAGTTGTCAGGTTAAAAAACATTAGTGAGCAAACAAAAAATCTAAGACTAGAATATTATATTAACAGTTACTGATTGTCTTCACTTAGAAGGTCTACTGCTTGGACCTCCCAATACTTTCTCTTTCTCATAACAGCTTCCAACAGAAGGTCGTTTTCAACATCAACAGGAACTGATTCTCTGTAAATTATTTGTGTGTTCTTTATTCTTCTGCCTTTTTCTCAGAGTATGCTGATGCTTTGCACTAATTTGTTATTTTTCTACTTAAAATACTCCAGATCTGGTAGATGCATTTAGGTCTCAAACAGTACAGTTTTAAATAAACCCTGTTGCAAAAAGCAAGTTACACTACTAACATGAACCAATGGTGTACTATATTATGACATGAAATAAACCACCAATATTTGTTAAAATAATAGCTAGCTCTCTGGTTTGTCAGTATTTAATTTTACAACCTAAATACACGTAATTTTTGTCCCAAAGAGTAAAGGAATCTATTTATATAATGTGAGCAATTATTTCTTTTTTAACTCAGGCAACAGATAATAACAGTCACTAATCCCATGTGGCAAATCCTACTCAAAAAGTACTTTTTCTCCTCTTGCAGCCAATCTGTTATTTGTTATTGTATTTATTTATTTATTTAGTATTCTTTTTAAAATTTGGGCAGAGACCTCCTAGCCTTTTGGTCTGCAAGGCAGAAAAATACTTTGCTACTTGTTACTCCTTGAGATCATCATATATAGAACAGATTATCCAAAGCTGTTGCCCTAACTCTTATTTTTTTTCTCTCACTATCTTACAACATAGGTGTTCTCTCCAAGGCTTTCCCACCAACTAGACATGTACATTTTTGCTAGTTGCTTACTTCTTTGAGCCTCAATTTTCTTGTCTGTAATATGGGAGTGGAGTGACAGGGGTTATTAAAAAAAATTCTAGCTCTAAATTGTTTATTTTTTGTCACGATGAACTAAACAGTTAACTATTCATTTTTACTCAAAAAATATTTTTTGAGCTGAAGTCATTCAAGAAATGTATTGAGTTTCTATTGGTGAAGCGATATTCTCAATTATTGTGTTAGTTTCTTATTGCTGCTATAACAAATTGCTGCAAATTTAGCAGCTTGAACATCACATATTTGTTATTTTACAGCTCTGTAGGTTAGAAGTCCTTTATGGGTCTCACTGGCTAAAATGAAATTGCTGGCAGGGCTCATTCCTTTCTGGACGCTCTATGGGGGAATCTGCTTTTTTGCCTTTTTCTGCTTCTAGAGGCCACCTACATTCCTTGGCTTTCTGCACTCTTTTCCAACTTCAGTCAGCAACATTGCATCTCTCTGTGCCTTTTTTCCTTATTCACATCTTCCTCTGACTGACTATCCTTTTCTTCCTCCCTGTTTCATATCTGAAGAACTCTTGTGATTACATGGAGCCACCCGATAATCTTCCTATTTTAAGGTCAGTTGATAAGCAATCTTAATTCCATCTGTAACCTTAATTGCCCTTTGCCATGTAAACTAACATATTCATAGGTTCTGGGGATTAGGATGTGGACATCTGGGAGGGGAAGGTGTGGTGGCTGGTGAACATTATTTTGCCTACCACAGTTATACATGTATTTATTTAACAAATATATGTATTTAAAACATCAGGCACCCTGTTAGGTACTGGAAATGTACTACAGAACAAAAATAGACATGGTTTCTGCCGTCCTGGAATTTACAAGGAGGTGTCAATGATTGGTTAAGAGCTTAGCTGCTAACTGAAAGGTCAGTAGTTTGAATCCACCAGCCTCTCCTTGGAAATCCTATGGGGCAGTTCTAGTCTGTCCTATAGGGTCACTATAGTTGTAATGAACTCAATAGCAACAGGTTTTGACACGACATTAATGAAATTATCACAGATTTAAGTTAAAATTGCAACTGTGATAAGAAAGGATTAACACCATGAGAACAAATAACAAGGGTTATTGACATGGTAAAATAGGTCTGAGGTTTCTCTCAGGAACTAATGACTATTGAGCTGAAATTTAAAGGATCAGTTAGAATTTACCAAGCACAGAAGTGAGGGAAGAGAATTCCAAGCAGGGAGAACAGCATATGCAAAGGCCCAGGAGCAGAAGTGAGCATAGCTAATAAGAGAGACTGAAACAAGGACACTTTAGACTTAATAAATGGACTTCACAATCATACTATGTCATAGGGGACTTATGAGAGATTGTTGTTCCTTTCTTATGAAATTAGATTCTTTTCACTGTTTCCTGTCTCTTAGGAATTACTGGTACCGCCATGTATCCAGTTCTATCTTCCATAACATACACATCATTTTTAACATCTCTTCCTCATCCTCTCTATCTTCCCCATCCCTAGATCCTGTTAATGTCACCACCTAAATGTCTCTCAGAGCCATATCTACCTCTCTCCATCTTTTCCCTTTATCTCTACTATACTCTTCTCAATACAGACCCTTGAATCTTCCCTGGCTTACTGTAATATCCTTAACAAAGGACTTCACACTTGCACCTTGGTCTTCCTTCTCTTCATTTCTATATTGCAGTGGAAGTAATGGTTTTAAAAATGGAAATCTAATCAGATTCCCCCCTCCTTAGTTTTGGAACTTAAAACATTCTACTATTTCCTTTTTGTTCATAGATAAATATATTCAAATCTCTACACTACCCCACCTTATCTACCTGTCTTGTATTATTATGCATTCTTCTCCCCATCTCTCTTTCCCTTGTCCAACTTACTGGTTTCCTCTGAATTCTTCAGTATGCCATGTTCCCTACTGTCTCAGAGCTTTCATGTTCTCTTTGATCAGAATGATTTCCCCGCCACTCAACCTTAGTTATCTTTTTCTATTCATCCTTCATGACTCAGCCTTTCTTTACCTCACAGTCTATGTCAGGTTCATTTCTGTGTGTTCTCTGAGCACCTTGTTATAGGTATCAATTTGTAATTATATATTATTACTGTTACCGTTTGATTAATTCTCCCGATGAGCCACATGCCATTTGAAGGTAGAGGACTTCTCTGTCTTTGCCGATCACTCTATCTCCAGTACTCAGCACTGTGTCTTCTACATGGCAGGTGCTCCTTTGATATTTGCAGAAGTAATAATTAAATAAGACTTTACACAATATTTTTCATATAGTAAGCTCTCAATCATGAGAGTTATTACCATTATTATCTTTTAGCTGCTTCAGCCTTAAAATCACCTCAGTATAGCCCCTGAGGAATATGATTTTGAGTGTAGCTCTATCCTAAAGGACTCCACCATTTTTCATGACAAGTCTGCAAATGTCCCCTGGACAGCTAGTCTTTCGTGTAGGGCAATTTAAGTCATCGTTTAAGTCTGCGTTTAAATATGAGAGAATGGATGCCAAATAAAACTCATTCCATTTCTATACATAGTATATGAAAAAAAAGTTTCTAGTAATTAACGAAAAGAATCGGTTCTTTTAAAAAAATTTTTTATTGTGCTTTCGGTGAAAGTTTACAGTGCAAATTAGTTTCTCATTCAAAAACTTATACACAAGTTGCTTTCCCATGTTGGTTGCAGTCCCCACAATGTGTCAGCACTCTCCCCCTTTCTCTTTATACCCCAGTTCCCCATGTCCATTTGTCCAAGTTTCTTGTCTCTTTCTGTCTTCTTGTGTTTTCTTTTGGGCAGGCATTGCCCATTTGGTCCCATGTACTAGATTGAACTAAGAACCATATACCTTATATGTGTTACTGTTTGTTTTATAGGCTTGTCTAATCTTTGGCTGAAAGGTGGGCTTTGGGAGTCATTTCAGCTCTGATTTAGCAAGGTGTCTGGGTGCCATACTCTCAGGAGTTCCTCCAGGCTCTGTCAGACAAGTAAGTCTGGTCCTTTTCTATGAATCTGAATTTTGTTCTTTCTCTCCAGCTCTGTCCAGGACCCTCTATTGTGATTCTTGTGAAAGCCATCAGTGGTGGTAGCCAGGCACTGGCTAAGTTCTTCTGGGCTTAGGCTGGTGAAGGCTGTGTTTCATTAGCCCTTTGGACTAATATTTTCTTTGTGTCCTGGTTTTCTTCAATCTCCTTTGCTCTGAACAGGATGAGACCAATAGATATATTTTAGATGGCCACTCACAAGCTTTTAAGACCCCAGATGCTACTCATCAAAGTAGGATGTAGAACATTTCTTTATGAACTATGTTATGCCAATTACTTAGTTGTCCCCTGAGAAGGAAACAGTTTTCTTAAGGCTACTCTCAGTTTGTAAAAGTAAAACTGTCATAGGTATTGGATAAGATGCCTGGTTTTCTTTGGTAAGTGGGCAAGCTGTTCATTCTTCTAACAACTGAATCATATTCATGAAATCAAATAAGAAAGAAATGAGGTTATGACCCAACTTTCTCTTCCATTATGTGTAATTAAAATGTTATCTATAAAAAGATCAAGTCTACCTACTCTAATTTTAGATTTTGTCACTCAGAATTTATTTCCTGTTACATCCTTTTTATTACACTGTTTCATTAAAACAGAGCTGCTTGGTGTTTTCTGTCTATACTCTAAAACTTTCCCCTTCTCTACTTTTATTAATACTTACCTTGATGTCTAGAATGCCCTTTGTTTATCTCTGCAAGTAAAATTTTACCCATATTTCAAGGCCCATTCAAAGGCAATCTCTTCTATCACATTTCACTGATCTCCTACCTGGAATAAAAGTCCTTCCCTCTTAGGTCTTCCTGCAATTCTTATTTATCTATGTAATTTCTACAATTGCATTTGCCACTTTATCCTTTATAATCTAAGCCTCCATTGCTGTCCAGTCGATTCCAACTCATAGTGACCCTAACAACAGAGTAGAATTGCCCTATAGGGTTTCCAAGCCTGGAAATACTGAAGGAAGCAGATTGCCACATCTTACTTCCATGGAGTGGCTGGGGGGTTTGAAACACCGACTTTTTGGTTAGCAGCCAAGTCCTTTAACCACTGCACCACCAGGCCTCTATTAATCTAACCTAACTTTGAAATCCTGTGTGTACATTTCTTATCTCTTTGGCTAGATATCAAAGTCCATGAGGAAAGGATTCGTGTCTGATTCAATCAACTGGCATCTTACTTGTACATTAAGGGCCTTAAATAAATAAATGCTAAATGACTAAAGTAATAGATAAGTATTTAAATTGAAGGAGGATATACAGAGTTTAAAGAAACACTGTTAACCTAGAAGAACATAAAACCCAGTTAAAAAAAAAAAAGGATAAGTATTTAAATTGAAGGAGGATATACAGAGTTTAAAGAAACACTGTTAACCTAGAAGAACATAGAATTGATATTTATGGCCTATGTCCATACCACTAGATTGTACCTGTCTATGAAATGAAAAACTAAAGATAGATCAGTACATCATGAGACAAGTCTCATATTACGCCTAATGATTTTCTTGATATAGGAAACTAATTAAAGCTCAAAGCAGCTTTATATACACATTTGAGCTTTAAATTTGCCTGCTCCCTCATATAGCAAACTAGAAAGAAAAACATTGTTGTTAGTAGGTGTCATCCAATCAGTTCGGCTCACAGTGACCCTGTGTACAACAGAATGAAACACTGCTGGATACTTCTCCATCTGCACAACTGCTGTTATGCTTGAGCCCATGGTTGTAGCCACTGTGTCAATTCATCTTATTGAGGGTCTTCCTCTCTTTTGCTGACCCTCTACTTTACCATTCATGATGTCCTTCTCCAGGGACTGGTTCCTCCTCATAACATGTCCAAAGTATATGAAACCAAGTCCCACCATCTTACTTCTAATCAACATTCTGGCTTTACTTCTTCTGAGACAGAATTGTTCGTTCTTCTGGCAGTCCACGGTATATTCGATATTCTTCTCCACCACCATAATTTAAAGGCATTAATTCTTCTTCAGCCTTCATTATTCATTGTCCAACTTTCACATGCATATGAGGTGATTGAAAACATCAGGGCTTGGGACAGGCACACCTTTGTCCTTAAAGTGACATCTTTGCTTTTTAACACTTTAAAGAAGCCCTTTTTAGCAGATTTGCCCAATGCAATATATAGTTTGATTTCTTTACTGCTGCTTGCATGGGCATTGATTGTGAATCCAGGTAACATGAAATTCTTAACAACTTCAGTATTTCCTTCATTTATCATAGCATTACTTATTGGACCAGTTGTGAGGATTTTTTTTTTTTTTATGTTGAGATATAATCCATACTGAAGGCTGTAGTCTTTGATCCTCATCATTAAGTGCTTCAAGTCCTCTTCACTTTCAGCAAGCAAGATTGTGTCATGTGCATACTGCAGGTTGTTAAAGAGTCTTCCTTCAATCCTGATGCCCCATTCTTCATATAGTCCTGCTTCTCAGATTATTTGCTCAGCATACAGACTGCATAATATGGCAAACATCTTTTTTTTTTTATGATTTTTATTGTGCTTTAAGTGAAAGTTTACAAATCAAGTCAGTGTCTCACACAAAAACCCATATACACCTTGCTACATACTCCTAATTACTGTCCCCCTAATGAGACAGCCCACTCTCTTCCTTTACTCTCTCTTTTCGTGTCCATTTCACCAGCTTCTAATCCCCTCCACCCTCTCATCTCCCCTCCAGGCAGGAGATGCAAACATAGTCTCAAGTGTCCACCTGATCCAAAAAGCTCACTCATCACCAGCATCCTTCTCCAATCCATTGTCCAGTCTAATCCATATCTGAAGAGTTGGCTTCGGGAATGGTTCCTGTCCTGGGACAACAGAAGGTCTGGGGGCTGTGACCACCGGGATCCTTCTAGTCTCAGTCAGACCATTAAATCTGGTCTTATAAGAATTTGGGGTCTGCATCCCACTGATCTCCTGCTCCCTCAGGGGTTCTCTGTTGTGTTCCCTGTCAGGGCAGTCATCGGTTGTAGCCAGGCACCATCTAGTTCTTCTGGTTTCAGGGTGATGTAGTCCCTGGTTCATGTGGCCCTTTCTGTCTCTTGGGCTCGTAATCACCTTGTGTCCTCGGTGTTCTTCATTCTCCCTTGATCCAGGTGGTTTGAGACCAATTGATGCATCTTAGATGGCTGCTTGCTAGCATTTAAGACCTGAGATGCCACTCTTCAAAGTGGGATGCAGAATGCTTTCTTAATAGATTTTATTAGGCCAGTTGACTTAGATGTCCCCTGAAACCATGGTACCCAGACCCTTGCCCCTGCTACCCTGGCCTTCAAAACATTCAGTTTATTCAGGAAACTTCTTTGCTTTTGGTTTAGTCCAATAGTGCTGACCTCCCCTGTATTGCGTGCTGTCTTTTCCTTCACTTAAAGTAGTTCTTATCTACCATCTAATTAATGAACGCCCCTCTCACACCCTCCCTTCCTCTCCCCTCTAGTAACCACAAAAGAATGTTTTCTTCTCAGTTTAAACTATTTCTCAAGTTCTTATAATAGTGATCTTATACGATATTTGTCCTTTTGCAACTGACTAATTTCACTCAGCATAATGCCTTCCAGGTTCCTCCATGTTATGAAATATTTCACAGATCCCTCAGGTGTTCTTTATCGATGCATAGTATTCCATTGTGTGAATATACCATAATTTATTTATCTATTCATCCATTGATGGGCACCTTGGTTTCTTCCATCTTTTTGCTATTGTGAACAGTGCTGCAATAAACATGAGTGTGGATATATCAGTTTGTGTAAAGGCTCTTATTTCTCTAGGATATGTTCCAAGGAGTAAGATCGCTGGATCATATGGTAGTTCTATATCTAGCTTTTTAAGGAAGTGCCAAGTTGATTCCCAAAGCGGTTGTACCATTTGACATTCCCACCAGCAGTGTATAAGTGTTCCAATCTCTCCACAGCCTCTCCAACATTTATTGTTTTGTGTTTTTTGGATTAATGCCAGCCTTGTTGGAGTGAGATGAAATCTCATTGTAGTTTTGATTTGCATTTCTCTAATGGCTAATGATTGTGAACATTTCCTCATATATGTTAGCTACCTGAATGTCTTCTTTAGTGAAGTGTCTATTCATATCTTTTGCCCATTTTTTAATTGGGTTATTTGTCTTTTTGCAGTTGAATTTTTGCACTATCATGTAGATTTTAGAGATCAGGTGCTGATGAGAAATGTCACAGCTAAAAACTTTTTCCCAGTCTGTAGGTAGTCTTTTTACTCTTTTGGTGAAGTCTTTGGATGAGCATAGGCGTTCGATTTTTAGGAGCTCCCAGTTATCTAATTTTTCTTCTACATTCTTTATGTTTTGTATACTGTTTATGCCATGTATTAGGGCTTCTAACCTTGTCCCCATTTTTTCTTCCATTATCTTTATCGTTTTAGATTTTATATTTAGGCCTGACACACATTTTTCTTAACTTTAAACCGTGCAGTATCCTCTTATTCTGTCGAACGACTGCTTCTTGGTCTAAGTATAGGTTTCTCATGAGCACAGTTTAGTGTTGTGGAATTCTCATTCTTCTCAATGTTATCCATAATTTGTTATGATCCACACAGTCAAATGCCTTTGCTTAGTCAATAAAATGCAGCTAAATATCTTCTGGTATTCTCTGCTTCCAGCCATGAGCCATCTGACATCAGCAATGATATTCCTTGTTCTATATCCTCTTCTGAATCTGGCTTGAATTTCTGGCAGTTCCTTGCTGATGTACTGTTGCAATCACTTTTTTTGGAATGATCTTCAGCAAAATTTTACTTGTGTGTGATATTAATGATATTGTTCAATAATTTCCTCATTTTGTTGGATTCCTTTCTTTGGAATGGGCACACATATGGATCACTTGTAGTATGTTGGCCAGATATCTGTCTTCCAAATTTCTTGGTATTGGTGAGTGAGTACCTCAAGCGCTGCATTCCTTTGTTGAATCATCTCAATTGGTATTCTGTCAATTCCTGGAGCCTTGTTTTTAGCCAATGCCTTCAGTGGTGCTTGGACCTCTTCCTTCAGTACCATTGGTTCTTGATCCTATGCTACCTCCTAAAATAGTTGAACATTTACCAATTCTTTTTGGTATAGTGACTCTGTGAATTCTTTCCATCTTCTTTTGATTTTTCCTGTGTCAAAACATAGTCCTGAATATTGTTGAATTGAAATATGTAAGATAAAATCTATAGTATTGAAGAGCAGGATGAACCTGGGCACAGCAAGTCCTGTGGAATTAACCAATCCAGGTAAATAATGGGCACCACCACTAAAAATGGTGTCTGGATCATTCTTGATACTAGATATACATATACACACACACATATTTATGCGAATAATGCATGTTATATGTGTATATATACATATCTGCCCACTGCACCCTCCCCCCAGGTATTTTTGTAAGCATACTATGCTAAGTTTTTACACATTGCCATAAGATATTAGCATAGTACACTCATGAAAATAACTCGGGGAGGAAGTATGTGGTTGGCATAAAAATACAACACGTGTGTCTTAGTCATTTAGTGCTACTATAACAGAAATACCACAAGTGGATGGCTTTAACAAAGAAAAACTTATTCTCTCACAGCCTAAAATGTTATAAGTCCAAATTCAGGGTGTCAGCTCCAGGGCACAGCTTTCTCTCTCTGTCGGCTCTGGAGGAAGATTCCTTGACCTTGATCTTCCCCTGGTCATGGAGCTTCTTGGTCACAGGGACCCCACGTTCAAAAGATGCGCTCTTCTCCTGGCACCGCTTTCTTGTTGGTATAGGTCCCTCCTCTCTGCTGGCTTCCCTCTCCTTTTTATTTTTTGAGAGAGAAAAGGTGGTACATGCCACACCCCAGGGAAACTCCCTATACATTGGATCAGGGGTGTGACCTGGTAAGGGTGTTACAATCCCACCCTAATCCTCTTTGACATAAAATTGCAATCACAAAATGGAGAACAAACATGGGATTCTGGGAATCATGGCCCAGGCAAATTGATACACACATTTTTCGGGGGACATAATATGTGGGTAAAGCTATGGCACTTCTACTCCTCTATTTTATGGATAGAGTGTTGTTGTTGTGTGCCTTTGGGTCAATTCTGACTCATAGCAGCCCTATATGGAACTTCCCCTTATGGTTCCTGGGCTGTAATCTTTACGGGAGCGAATTGCCAGGTCTTTTCTACTGTGGAGTTGTTGATGGATTGGAACAACCAACCTTTCAGTTAGCAGCCAAATGTTTAACTTTGCACTACCAGGGCTCCTTACGGACAGAGTAGACATCCCTAATAAAACTTGACATTCTTTCACACTGATAACAAATGTGATCTCAGAACTTTTCTCAATGCTGTACTCCAGACTGCCATTGTCAATTGATCTGAGTTGACACTTGAATGATCCCAAATGATAGAGAAATGCTCCTAGGACTGTCTGTCTTTTTAATTTTCATGTGACTAAGAACATATTTTAAGTCATGTGAAACTTCTAGAACCCAGGTGTAGGATACGTACAGATAATTATTGCTCTGTATAGGTGAACAAAAAAACTTCTCTAGTGACCCCAAGATACTTGCTCTTCTGTGATGCCTCCTACAAAAGCCATGCTGTAGGCAGCCATGTTCCCTAAACTGTATTCATTAATGATTGTATCTGGTAGATATCAAAGCCTCCTAGGCAATCAAGTTAATACTCTTTTCTTTTTCTTACCCCGAATGAAATAAGTTGGTTGGGAAAAGTTTGAATGTCACAAGTTTATGAGTGATTTCATTTGAGTTCTGTTGAGATGTTGTGTCATAAACTTTTCCAGGAAGCCAAAAATAGCTGAGAAGCCTTTTTGAACTAGAAGAGTATGGCTATCTCCACTGACAGCAGTTACTTATTGGTATGTAGGTCTAGATCATTGGTTCTCAGCCAGAGGCAATTTTACCCCATCCCTTTTCTCAGGGGACATTTGACTATGTTTGAAGGCATTTTTTTTTTTTTGTCAAAACTGGGAGCGGGGAGGTGCCACTTATATCTAATGGGTAGAGGCCAAGGGTTCTTCTAAATACCCTATATTACGTAGGACAGCCCCCACAACAAAGAATGATCCAGCTCAAAATGTCAATAGTACCATTTTGAGAAACCTTAATTTAAAGGGGGCGCTCTGCTCAATGAGGGATCTTCTTTTCCTAGGATCTCCAGTACAAAATCTTGGACATACCAAAACCAAACTTGTTGCCATTAAGTCATTCTGACTCATAGTGACCATATAAGACAGAGTAGAACTGCCCCATAGCATTTCCAAGGTTGTAATCTTTACGGATGCAAATTGCCACAGCTGGTGGACTAGCTGGTGGATTAGAACTGCTGATCTTTCAGCTACCGGCCAAGTCCTTAACCACTATGACACCAGGGAGCTGATGTTTGGAACGTAGAAGTTGCTTTTTATGTCTTAAATGAATGGAAGAATAAATTAACAGTAGGTTTTACATTTCAGGAACTTATATTACTTAGAAAAATGAAACGATTCTTACTTCATCTTCAACTTCATTTTCTATACCCTCTCTGTTTGACCAGTGAGCATGACTACACTTAAGACAGTAATGATGTGGGTTCCAGTCTACATAAGAGGTAAATACTTTGCCTTCCCCAAAATATCAACCTCTAGAAGCCAAAAAAATCCAAACACTTTGCCATTGAGTCAGTTCCAACTCATAGCAACCCTATAGGACAGAGATCTGCCCCATATGGTTTCCAAGGAGCCTCCATTGGATTTGAACTGCTGACTTTTTGGATAGCAGCCGCGGCTCTTGACCACTATACCACCAGGGTTTCCATATATATATATATAAATGTATATAAATATATAATATATGTATATATATATAAACTCAGGTTTTCTGCTGTCTTGCTGTTGCATTTTGGCTTAGAACTCGGCTAAGGTATAATTTGGTGTGGTTCTGGGACCCCTGGCAGTCACCGGATCCAAAAAAAGGATGCAGTAGGGAGGAGAATTAACCTTTATTGACCAATAACCCTATACCAAGTTTTTTAAATATATTTTCCTTCACTTAATCCTTCCAGTCACTCCATGGATAAATACTATGATTTTGCCCATTTTATACATGAGAAGACTGATGATACTCAGAGAGATTGATAACCCCATTGTAAATGGCAATATTTAAATCTTGTCATTGTTGTTAGTTGCTGTCTAGTTAGCTCTGACTCATGGTGAGTCCATGTACAACAGAGGGAAACGTTGCTGGTCCTGTGCCATCTTCATGATCACTGGTATGCTGGAGTCCATTGTTGTAGCCTTCCAACCTAGGGGGCTCACCGTCCGGCACTATATCAGAATATATTTTGTTGTGATCTGTAAGGTTTTCATTGGCTAATATTTCAAGTAGATTGTCAGGCCTTTCTCTCTGTCTTAGTTTGGAAAGTCTGCAGAAACCTGTCCACCATGGGTGACTCTGCTGATATTTGAAATATTGGTGACATAGTTCCCAGCACCAAAGCAACACACAAGCCACCACAGTATGACATGCTGACAAATGAGTGGTGGAGATAGAACCTGGTCTGCCTTATTCTAAAGCCTCAATTCTTTTGGGGTTCTCCATTATTTTCTTTAGGTGGAGCTCTGGCTAGCTACATGTATGTTTCCTTATCTGGGCACTTTCTCCTCCCTATTTAAAAGAATAGACATAAAATATGTAGAAAGTATGGCAAAGGGTAAAATAGATTGAAGATAAGTTGCAGTTTTTTTTTTTTTAACAACAAAAAACAAAAAATCAAACCTGTTGCCCACGAGTCAATTCCAAGCAGCAAGCAAATTCCTTTCCTGAGCTAATGTATTTAAAATCTTTTAAAATGCCCTAGGCAACTACTGTAATAAGCCTGGTTTCTTTTCAAGAGAAACATTAGCAAGGGGCTAGGTTGCAGGCCAAGGTCTACCCAGAAAGTTCTATAAACAGGCTTTCCTCATTCATTTATACACACACCGACAAACGTGTACACATACACTCCTCAAAGCAGGTTTGGAATGCTTAGGACATGTTGTTGTTGTTGTTGTTAGGTGCCGTCGAGTTGGTTCCAACTCATAGCAACCCTGTGCACAACAGAACGAAACACTGCCCGGTTCTGAGCCATCATTACAATCGTTGTTATGCCTGAGCTCATCGTTACAGCCACTTTGTCAATCTACCTCATTGAGGGTCTTCCTCTTTTCCACTGACCCTGCACTCTGAAGCATGATGTCCTTCTCCAGGGACTCATCCCTCCTAACAACATGTACAAAGTATGTAAGACACAGTCTTGCCATCCTTGGCTCTAAGGAGCGTTCTGGCTGTACTTCTTCCAAGACAGATTTGTTCGTTCTTTTGGCAGTCCGTGGTATATTCAATATTCTTCGCCAACACCACAATTCAAAGGTGTCAACTCTTCGGTCTCCCTTGTTCATTGTCCAGCTTTCACATGCTTATGATGCAATTGAAACTACCATGGCTTGGGTCAGGTGCACCTTAGTTTTCAAGGTGACATCTTTGCTCTTCAACACTTTAAAGAGGTCCTTTGCAGCAGATTTACCCAATGCAATGTGTCTTTTGATTTCCTGACTGCTGGTTCCATGGCTGTTGATTGTGGATCCAAGTAAAATGAAATCCTTGACAATGTCAATCTTTTCTCTGTTTATCATGATGTTGCTTATTGGTCCAGTTGTGAGGATTTTTGTTTTCTTTACGCTGAGGTGCAATCCATGCTAAAGGCTGTGGTCTTTGATCTTCATCAGTAAGTGCTTCAAGTCTTCTTCACTTTCAGCGAGCAAGGTCATTTCATCTGCATAATGCAGGTTGTTAATGAGTCTTCCTCCAATCCTGATGCCTCATTCTTCTTCATATAGTCCAGCTTCTCGTATTATTTGCTCAGCATACAGATTGAATAGGTATAATGAAAGAATAGAACCCTGATGCACACCTCTTCTGGCTTTAAACCAATCAGTATCTGCTTGTTCTGTCCGAACAACTGCCTCTTGATCTATGTAAAGGTTCCTCATGAGCACAATTAAGTGTTCTGGAATTCCCATTCTTTGCAATGTTATCCATAATTCGTTATGATCCACACAGTCGAAGGCCTTCGCATAGCCAATAAAACACATGTAAATATTCTTCTGGTATTCTCTGCTTTCAGCCAGGATCCATCTGACATCAGCAATGATATCTCTGCTTCCACGTCCTCTTCTGAAACCAGCCTGAATTTCTGGTAGTTCCCTGTCGATATACTGCTTCAGCCGTTTTTGAATGATCTTCAGCAATATTTTGCTTGCATGTGATGTTAATGATATTGTTCTATAATTTCCACATTTGGTTGGATCACCTTTCTTGGGAATAGGCATAAATATAGATCTCTTCCAGTCAGTTGGCCAGGAAGCTGTCTTCCATATTTCTTGGCATAGATGAGTGAGCGCCTCCAGTGCTGCATCTGTTTGTTGAAACATCTCAGTTGATATTCCACCAATTCCTGGAGCCTTATTTTTCGCCAATGTCTTCAGAGCAGCTTGGACTTCTTCCTTCAGTACCATCGGTTCCTGATCATATGCCAGCTCTTGAAATGGTTGACTATCGACTAATTCTTTTGGTATAATGACCCTGTGTCTTCCTTCCATCTTCTTTTGATGCTTCCTGGGTCGTTTAGTATTTTCCCCATGGAATTCCTCACTATTGCAACTTGAGACTTGAATTTTTTCTTCAGTTCTATCAGCTTGAGAAAGATGCCGAGCGTGTTCTTCCCTTTTGGTTTTCCATCTCCAGCTCTTTGCGCATGTTATTATAATACTTTACTTTGTCTTCTTGAGAGGCCCTTTGAAACCTTCTGTTCAGTTCTTTTACTTCATCAATTCTTCCTTTTGCTTTAGCTGCTTGATGCTCAAGAGCAAGTTTCAGAGTCTCCTCTGACATCCATCTTGGTCTTTTTTTTCTTTCCTGTCTTTTCAGTGACCTCTTGCTTTCTTCATGGATGATGTCCTTGATGTCATTCCACAACTTGTCTGGTCGTTGGTCACTAGTGTGCAATGTGTCAAATCTATTCTTCAGATGGTCTCTAAATTCAGGTGGGATATACTCAAGGTCATATTTTGGCTCTCGTGGACTTGCTCTGATTTTCTTCAGTCAGCTTGAACTTGCCTATGAGCAATTGATGGTCCTTTCCACAGTTGGCCCCTGGCCTTTTTCTGGCTGATGATATTGAGCTTTTCCATCTTCTCTTTGCACAGATGTAGTCGATTTGATTTCTGTGTGTTCCATCTGGTGAGGTCCATATGTATAATTGCCGTTTATGTTGGTAAAAGAAGGTATTTGCAATGAAGAAATCGTTGGTCTTGCAAAATTCTATCATTCGATCTCCAGCATTTTTCTATCACCAAGGCCATATTTTTCCAACTACTGGTCCTTCTTCTTTGTTTCTAACTTTTGCATTCCAATCGTCCGTAATTATCAATGCATCTTGATTGCATGTTCGATCAGTTTCAGACTGTAGCAGCTGATAAAAATCTTCTATTTCTTCATCTTTGGCCCTAGTGGTTGGTGGGTGAATTTGAATAATAGTTGTATTAACTGGTCTTCCTTGTAGGCGTATGGATATTATCCTATCACTGACAGCATTGTACTTCAGGATAGATCTTGAAATGTTCTTTTTGACGATGAATGCAACACCATTCCTCTTCAAGCTGTCATTCCCAGCATAGTAGACCATGATTGTCTGATTCAAAATGGCCAATACCAGTCCATTTCAGCTCACTAATGCCTAGGATATCAATGTTTATGTGTTCCATTTCATTTTTGATGATTTCCAATTTTCCTAGATTCATACTTCGTACATTCCAGGTTCTGATTATTGATGGATATTTGCAGCTGTTTCTTCTCATTTTGAGTCATGCCGCATCAGTGAATGAAGGTCCCAAATGCTTTACTTCGTCCACATCATCAAGGTCGACTCTACTTTGAGGAGGCAGCTCTTCCTCAGTCATCTTTTCAGTGCCTTCTAACCTGGGGAGCTCATCTTCCAGCACTATATCAGACAATGTTCCGCTGCTATTCATAAGGTTTTCACTGGCTAATGCTTTTCAGAAGTAGACTGCTGGGTCCTTCTTCCTAGTCTCTCTTAGTCTGGAAGCTCAGCTGAAACCTCTCCTCCATGGGTGACCCTGCTGTTATTTGAAATATGGGTGTCATAGCTTCCAGCATCACAACAACACGCAAGCCCCCACAGTCTGACAGACTGACAGACAAGTGGGGTCTCAGGATATATGACTTCTAAAATAGTTAAATGCTCTGAGTTCAAGAGTAATTTGGGAGGTTTATTGTTAAAACTGAGTAAGATTAGATAGATGATAGATAGATAGATGACAGATAGATATAGATTGATAGATGATAGGTAGGTAGGTAGGTAGGTAGATTAGATAGATAGATGCTAGATAGATAGATGCTAGATAGATAGATGATAGATAGATAGATGGATAGATAGACAAAAACATCTTCACATTGCACGTGGCAGACAAGGACACTGGGTTCCCCCTAGAGTTGCCTTGGCATCACATGGCAAGATAACTTTGATAATACTCAATTTTCCCATCTTCCTTAGTGGATTGCCAAGGAGCCTCTTGAGATAAGTTCATTGTTAATCAATGAATTGTTCAAGATGGCTCTCTCACCCCCCTTCAACCACTTGGATTTCATCCTCAAGTTGATTACAGAACATTTTGCATCTGCATACAACCGAGACTTTATTCTTAGTATCTATCAATCACTGGAGAAGAGAGAATGGAATATGAGTGGTAGTAACTGTCGTACATATCTCCAAAACACTGAAATTTACAATTTTGCTGTATATGTGTTTGTGTTTTTTAAAGAAACCTCAAGAACTAAAAACTGAGGTATATATTAAAAAAATAATACCCTGTGGGTCTCCAAAATATCAGATTCCCCTGATTCCTTAAATAAACCGATCATGTTCTCATGATCACAAAAAGAGTTTGATCCCAATATACCTTTGTAAAAGCTCATGTATACATCAAAATTTTATTTGTTCAAAAAGATAAGCCTTGTTTTCTCCATATGATGTCTCTCAAAGAAGATATTCTTTGGACCACATTTCAGGCAAATGTGTCTACTTTAAACCTGACTCTTATTTGAATAGAAACTGAGTACATTTTGCATTTGTTGGTTAGTCACCTTTAAGGTCTCTATGAGTCAGAAGTGACTTGATGGCAGCCAAGTCACCTTTTGAGTGAACAATGCAATTGACACTCCGAACTTCACTGTGAACTAGATAGTCAGAGTTTTGGTCCCTTTTCTTAACATTTTGATAACTGATCTTAATGATTCCACTGTAAGATTTTCTCCACTATCCAATACTTATTTTTACAGGTTTTGGTATTAGTTTAGGAAGCCAGTGGAGCCAAGAAATATCACCAACCAGTTTGCCCATATAATGAATAACTTTATTTTCTACCAATCAGGAAAATTATCTTTTAGGATAAAACCTGTGAGGAACCTTGAAGAGCTCAAACTTGTATAAATCATTGAGTTATTTTTAAGAAAGGATAAAAGTTGTCAGACAACAGATCATGGTTTTTTTCGGGAAAAAATAATTCTGTAGTTGTTACCTGTTCCCCTCACCCCCAAATATTCCACCCTATCCTGCTTTTCAGATTTAATCTTTCCCACATCATTGCAGATAAATATAGTACTTTTTGGACTTGTCAAGTTGTGACTTCCTGAAAGTTGAGTATCTAAGTAGCACAGATATTGACAGAGTGACCAAAGCAGATCTGTGACTTTATTTCAGCAAAAGTGCCTGGTGGGAAAACCAAACAATGTTTTATTCATAGGATTTAGTTAAGGTAGCAGAAAATGTGGTGTCAGAAAATATTATACTTATATTTCCTAATCTTTTAGATGCTCCCATTATGGCAAGAATGAACACACAGCAAACAAACAAATGAAATTATAATAAATTCAACCAAGCAGCCACTCAAAGAATCCAAAAAAAGAAATGTGTGTATATATTCTAGAAACTGCAAGCTCTAAGGCTGATTAGTAATGTAACGCCTGCGGAATTAAAATAACATCAGACAGTGTTCCAGAATAATAATAAACTTTCAAAAGTATCCTCAAGATTTTGCTTGTTCCCTGCGAAGAGTTTCCAACATATTCTGGAACAAAAAGAAAGTTCTCATCTGCAAAAGAACAGCTAAAGGAATAGATGAGAGGAAGGAAGAAAGCTCTGTCTTCCCTTCCTTCTTCACTGGGGTCTTGATGTAAAGCTCCAGGACTGCCTGTCCGTGACCTTAGTCCTTTGGAGCAGGTCAGGGAGGTGCAGGCCGGGCTCAAGCTTGCCTTTAGTCAGTGATCTGTGAATAGCTCTCTGTCCCTTAATGACGTGAGCGCAGGCTCCAAAGGGAGCGGGTGACTCAGAGCGCAGGAGGCACGGAGATTGCCTGAACAGCCATTAGCACGTCACTGGTAATCCCAGCGACACCTTTCACATCCGCGGTATTTGTCTCCACGCTCTCCGCAGAAGGCTTCGAGAATGTTTTATTTAAGGGCTTTGGGCTGCCTTCTGCCTGACGGATTGCTTGTCTGCAGGGCTTACTAATACTTGCAGATCTTCCAAGAGGAAGGGGGTGGGGTTGCAGAATTCCTAGTTTACTTACAGGCCATTTCCCTGAATGCAGACACCCTGCTTCTGCACTTTGGGAACTCTGCAAGGTGAAGTAAAGCTGCCGCCCGAGTCCTTTCACTTCATGACAGAGAAGCAAAGACTCAATCGTTTAAGTTACTGTGGGAGTGAAATCTATTTAATTCCATAAATATCTATTAAGCATCTACTACAGAAGTAGTATAAAATAGTGGTGATGATAGTCTGATATGGTCTGATTTGAATACCAGCTCTGCTGCTTTCTAGCTGTGTAACTTTAGGTGAGACACTTACAGTCTCTGAGCCCTGATTTCTTCATCTGCAAAATGGAAATAACAATGCCCTTCTCCTAGGATTGTAGTAAACATTAAATGATTAAAAGCATGCATATTGGTACCTGGTAAATTGTGAGTACATAATAAAAAAAAAAAACTCGTTGCCGTGGAGTCAATTCTTTCTCATATGAACCCTATAGGACAAAGTAGAGCTGCCTCATAGGATTTCTGAGTGGCTAGTGGATTCAAACTGCCAGCCTTTTGGTTAGCAGCTGAGCTCTTAACCACTGCGCTACCAGGGCTCCATGTGAGTGATAGCTATTATTAGTCTATTTACTGGGTACTGAGTTGAAATTGACTCCAAGGCAATGGGTTTGGTTTTTTTTTTTTTGGTTTGGGCTAGGTGTGGAGCCCTGGTTGCGCAGTGGTTAAGAGCTTGGCTGCTAACCACAAGACTGGCAGTTCGAATCTACCAGCTATGCCTTGGAAACCCTGTGAGGCAGTTCTACCCTGGTTCTATAGGGTTGCTATGAGTCAAAATCCATTCAGTGGCAATGAGTTTGGTTTTGGGGTTTGGGGCTAGGTGCTAGGGCTACAAGGGTGCATAAGACACTGTTTCTGCCTTGGAGGACCTCACATTGTATTGAGAGAGAGAAGAAACAAACTACTATAATGTGGTGTGATAAGTTTGTATTACTAAGTTGGTTTTGGAATTGAAATGTGCATAAGCACCACCTGGAGATCTAGTAAAAATGCAGAGTTTGATTCAGTAAGTGTAGGGTAGGGGCTACTGTTATTGTTAGTAGCTTTAAAGAGTCTGTTAAACTCATGGCAATCCATGTGTGCAGAGTAGAACTTCTCCACAAGGTTTTCAAGGCTATAACCTCCTGGAAGCAGATCACCAGGCCTTACTTCTAAGGTACCTCTAGTTGAGTTTGAACTGCCAACCTTCTGGTTAGTAGTGGAGCACTTAACCCTTTGTGCTACCCAGGACTCACGGGTGTGGACCTAACAGTGCATTTCAAACGAACACCCAAATAATGATGATGATGCTGATTCAAGACCCTGCTTTGAGGAACAAGAGCCTAAAGCAATGCATACAGTAAGATAGGAGCAAATAAGGGGACAACAAAGTCTGCCTGTGTTCATGTCTGAGCTTCTGCCTGATGGTTACTGGGCACTCTCCTCCAATTCTTCCAACTTCCTCTGACCCTTCGCCCCTTGACCTCACTCACATCCAACACCAAACACAAATGCAGAGTGCTAAGCAAAGGAATCAAGACCTCAATGAGAGGCATGTTTAGCCAGAGACAACTTTTGGAAAAGGTAATTCTTGAGCCAGGCCTTCAAGGTGATGGTGGACGTGGATTGCCACCTAGAAAAGTGAAAGAAAAAGGAGCAGGAGGGTGTGTCTTTTTTGTCAAATGCGTGAAATTTTTGGTTTAATGTATTTCGAGAGCTAGGAAATATGCAAAAGGAGTTAAATATAGTTATTGAACATTTGCCACGTTTATGAACTTCAAAAATGTTAAGAGAACATTTTTATTTTTTTCTTCTCACAAGGGAGGCTTTGGAAATGTGTACAATTAGCACCGATTATCAACCCCAGCGGGCGGGGAGTTCCATGTGCACCTCCCACGATTTCTTACGAGTGTAACTCCTGCAAGCAGCACCAAGCAAACACAGCTCTGACTGCTTCCTTTTTGACAACTAAAATTTCCTTCCAGAGTAAACCTAGGGACTTATAGGGCATTTGAGATGTGGAGTGGTTAGGTCAGGTTAGCATTCAGCCAGTTCGCATATCTGTGTTTGGGGATCTGGCACTTTCTAACATGGCTTCTCTAAACCCTTTCTCCTATAGCCTATATCTTTCCTTCTGTTTATGTGTATCTCTTTTTTCTATCCATCCTGCACTTTTACAACTTTGCTGATGTTAATTGTCCTGCCTGGGGTACTCTCTCCACTTGTCCAGTTGAATAATAAAATCTAGTTTATGGTACATTGTTCTAGTCTAGACAATCTTCATACCACACTGAACATGTTCTTTTTCTTCCTTTCCTCCCTGGCCCCAACCATAGTGTCCAGCCACAGCTGAAACTCTGTAAGATCTTTAAAGGCAGAGTGTCTTTGTACCCTCTGTAGTCCCCAGCTCCCAAGGGAAGCACATTGTAGGGGGCCACAGAGCTACATACTAACAGTTATTAGGAGCCTTTGCTTTGGAGTTAGACAATCCCAGGTTTGAATCCTAGCCTTGCCACTCAATAGCTGCTTAACCTTAGACAAAGGATAATAGCAACAATACAACCACACTAATAGTGTTAATACCTAATCATTTTCTGAGTTCTTACTCTGTGCCATGTCATTTTGCAGGCATTTTACATACACTTTTTCATTTAATCCTAGTAACAATCTTATGAAATTGGTATTGTATTGGTTACCCAAAATCTTAAATTCTTCATTTATGAAATGAGAGTAATAGCTAGCTCAGTAATAGCTTTTTTCTGATGGATGCAAAAGAGTCAACAGTGTGCAACACTAGCGAATGCGCATATGCGAGCCTGTGTGTACACAGAATCATACATGCACATACATACACGTGCTGGATTTACCAGTTGGACGATCCAAGCACCTCGTACTCATCATCATGAAATACTGTTCTTCTTTTTTTGATCCTTGGTATTCGTGCTACCACCTGTATCTGCTCGCTGAAACCAATGACCTAAGATGCATTCTATGTGCATCTCATTTCTACAGTACCTACTATGTGAGGGACACTGTTCTAAACACTTTATCGTAACAACCCTATGATTCCTGTATCATTATAATCCACGGTTTACATTTTAATATAACTTTAATACTCATACAACCTTATAAGGTATTATTAATGTCCTTAGTTTATAGATGAGTAAACTGAGGCACAGAGTGACTAAGTAATGGGCATGTGGCCCCATTAGGAGGAACTTGTATTTTAACTCACAATGCTAGTCTTGACGCCACAGATCACCGTGTCCTATATACTCTATTTTTAAGTGGTTAGCTAATCCACATCCTTCTTTCAATCCCCCTTGCCATCTCTTGCAACTCTTGCAACAACCACCTAATTGACTTCCCTACCTTCAGTTTTTCAATCTCTTCAATCATCCTCTACCTGCATCCTCTGTGATGCTGAACTTTCCAGGGTACGCATTTAATCATGCCAATCTTTATAATCTTTCAATGTTCCTAACTGCACTTAGAATAGAACCTGAATTCCAAGGCCCTCCATCATCTGGTCTCTATCTTTTGTCTTCTAACTTCCCCATTTGTACTCTATGAGATAGCTGAACGACTTGCAGTTACCAGAATTTACCGTAGAATTTGCCGTGTAAATTTTGGAAATAATAACAATAGCTATAATAATAGATGTCTAGGTACTCTTTTAAGTTCTTTACATATGCTAACTCATTTAATTGTCATAACAACCCTATGAGATCTGCACTGCTATAATTCCTATTTTACACACAGGCAAACTGAGGGATAGAGTGGTTTTTATGCTGAGACAGTAGGAATGTATTCAGAGGAAGACCAGTTCTCTATTCATCCAGGAGGGCGTAGTCTGGTCTATAGCCTTGCAGGTCCAAATGTTAGAATGTGAATTTACTAAATTACAATGAGATCTCTGAGTTGGACTAGATAGACCACACAAAGACAGCACCCTTTTATAAGCATAGAATCAGAACAAGGGGAATAAATTATATGATTCTCATGTGATTCATAACTTCATGCTCTGAAATCCTGCTGCCTCTGACTCTATTATTAGGATATACCTTTGAGGTGGCTGTGGTACCTGTGTTAGCTTGACAGCACCTGTTTCCTCCCCATCTTTGGAAACAAAGCTTAGATGGGCACTGACTTACTACTGCCTTACACACCCTATGGGGACATCTTACGGGAATGTTACTCTAGTGATGGTATGGGATTCATTCTTTCTCTTAAAGTTCATTTTGAATATCTTAAATCTAATTGATTATGCATAGACTTAATTGTTTAATGGTTAGAGAACAACCTTTTCTTCTCTTTCCACAATTGTGTTCATTCTTATGAATTCCCCTCAGCCAAGTTTACTCACAACTCTATATCTTTACATATGCTGATTCCCCTGCTTGACTAACTCCTATTCAGTTATCGAGACCCAACTCTTGCCTCTCTGTGAAGCATTCTCTAATTTTGCTAAACTGTGTTGGGTACCCCACTTCTGAGTGTACACTGCATTCCTTTCTCTATAATAATACTTTTTATACTGTGTTTGTTTTTTTGTTCACTCTTATAATTATCTATTCAGTGACTGCGTTTTTTCTGTATATCTGGCTCAGAGTTTTTCATGAGAATGCAGTCATGAGTCAGCCGGGGTTGCAGTCATCTAAAGGCTTGACTAGGTCTGAATGATGTGCTTCCAGGGTGGCTCACTCACATGCCTAGTCAATTTGCTGGTTGTTGGTGGAGGCCCAAGTTCCTTGCTATGTGGCCTTCTCCATAGGGCTACTTGAGTGTTTTCATGAATGACAGCTGACTTCCCCCAGAGCAAGTGATCCAAGACAGCAAGATAGATGCAATAATGACTTTCAAGACTTAGTCTTGGAAGTCATAAACTATCATTTCCACCATTTCCTATTGGTTTCAATGATGAGCCCTGTAGTAGGATGAATACTAAACCAAAAAAAACAAAAACTCATTCCGTCAGTCGAGTCAACCCTATAGGATGAATACTAGCCCCCCAAATATGTCCATGTCTTAATTCCCAGAATCTCTGATTGTGTTACCTTCAGTGGCAAAAGGGACTTTGCAGATGTGATTAAATTAAGAATCTTGAAATGGGTGTATAATCTTAGGTTATCTTGGCGGACCCAATGTAATAAGAGGGGTCTTTCCAAGATTGAAGCAGGAGGATGAGAGTCAGAAAAAAGAGATGTGATGATGGAAGCAGAGGTTGGTGTGATGTACTTTGAAGATAGAGGAAGGGGATCACCAACTAAGGAATGCAGCTTACCTCTAAATGCTAGAAAAGGCAAGGAAATAGTTTCTATTGCAGAGCCTCCAGAAGGAACCAGCCCTGCTGACACCTTAACTTTAGCCCAGTGAGACTGATTTTGGACTTCTGACCTCCAGAACTGTAAGACAATAAATCTGTGTTGTTTTAAGGCACAAAATTTGTGATAATTTGTTACAGCAGCAATGGGACACTAATAAAAGCCCAATTCAATCTTTGTCCCTGGGTGATGTAAATGGTTTGCAATCACTTGCACTCACCCATTCATGGCACCATGGAAGAAAGGCATGGTGATCTGCTTTCATAAAGATTACAGCCAAGAAAACCCTATGGAGCAGCTCTACTCTGTAACACAGGTTCACCATGACTTGGAATCAATGGCAATGAGTTTTTGTTTTCGTTTTGGAAGGTATGACAAAAGGGTGTGAATGCCAGGAGGCAGGGATCATTGGGGAAATATTGGAGGCTGACTGCCACAGTCTACCCTCTGCCTTTGTCTTGATTACCAGTGCCGAACCCCGGGCCTGTCAAAAGTAGAGGCTCTAAAATATTAGCTGGATACAAAGAAGAAAGTAATAAAGATGAGAAGAAAGAAAAAAAAAAAAAAAAGGGAAGGAAAGAGAAAAGAAAGAACAATGAAGAAAAGAAGAATTTATGGTGATCTCTTTACCTTTCTCCTTGACAAGATTAACAGGTGCTTTGGAATAAGGATAGAGACATTTTTTAAAAAATCAATTTAGCTGAAGCAGCTTGGTCTTAGCTTAGTACAGAGTAGAATCTTGATGATAGTTGGTTGAATGACTGAACATACGAGTGATGAATGCATGAATGAGTGCTGAATTAAAGTGAATTTGTCCCATCTTTCGACTTTGAGAAAAAAGTTCTTTAAGGACAAGAACAGAATCATTTCCTTTTTTACTTTTTTTTGTCAATTATGGTATTGAGCTCACATTAAGTTCCAAAAAAGTCCTTGTTGAATTAATGCATGGATAAATGAGCAGATCACAGAGATCACTGGCTAATGAAGTTTTATGAGTCTTGTTTTTACATTAACTTGTATGGTTCATGAATATCATATATCAGCACAGATGCCCAGTTTCTCTCTTCATTCTTCATCTCATTCTGCACAGCAAAATGGTGGTAGAAGGACATCTTTTTGGTGGAGGGAAAGGGGGCAGGTGTTTCTGCTGTTTCCAAAGTAAATATGGTGCCCTTAAGGAGTCTACCAATTGATTCTCAAATATAAGTTTCTGAGTTCACTGGCATTACTGCTTGAGATAGCTCTGTTAGCCCAAATCTTTAAAGTATATTTGCAGTAAAGGAAATTATGGTTCCTTATTTCTGCATAGCACTGAACAGTTTACAGCACAATTCCATATTCATTCTCCCATTTACTCCTTATAGTAACATCAGGTGACAGGTAATATTAGCCTTGTTTTTAAGATTAAGAGGCTGATTTTTGCAAGGCTGTGATCACCCAAGCTTACATTATTTTAGATGCTGCAGGGCTGGAATTAGAACTAAAGCCATTCTCTTAAAATTCTCAAGATTTCCTCCTGAACAGGATAATTGCAGAGCATGTATATATGTGTTTTTTTGTATATCTTTTCTTTACATACCCTGAAAACTCTCTGAAGTTTCCATTTTATTTTGAAAATTAGCCCTAACTTTTGTCATCTATATCCTTGTTAAAGGGAGAGGTGAGACCAGCAGACAACAGTAATAAAATAAGAGCTGGGCAGTTTCTGTCAAAGAGGTCTTGGGACAGATGTGAACATCTTAGCTGGAGGACAGAAGCTGCCTTCTGAAGGAAACCGTTATAGGAAGGTGGGAATTGTAGTTGAGACAGTCTGAAAGGAGACACTGTACCCATCAAAGACTTTGACTGAAAGATGCAACAAAGAGTCCTTGAAGAAGCAGGAGAAAAGCATGGAGCAGAACTCAAATTCATATAAAAAAGATCAGACTTAATGGTCTGATGGAGACTGGAGGAATCCCTGAAGCCATGGTCCCCGGATGCTCTGTTAACCCAAAACTAACACCATTCCCGAAGCCCACTCTTCAGACAAAGATTAGGCTGGACTATAATACCTAAAATAATCCTCATGAAGGTGTGTTTCTTAGTTCAAGCAGATACATGAGACCAAATGGGGGGCTCCTGTCTGGAGGCTAGATGAGAAGGCAAAAAGGGACAGGAGCTGGTTGGAGGGACACGGGAAACCTGGGGTGGAAAGGGGGAGCGTGCTATCACGTTGTAGGGATTGCAACTGGTGTCACATAACTATGTGTGTATAAATTTTTGTATGAGAAACTAACTTGAGTTGTAAACTTCCACCTAAAGCACAATAAAAAAAGAAAAAAACAAAATGAAAGATAGTACTGGGCATGTTTGGTTGGGAAAAAAAAAGAAGGAAAGAAATACACTCATGTAACTTAAGAACAAGGCACACATTCTACATAGGAAAATCCTCCATAAATAAATGCTTGAGTTACAGCCAAGCCTCAAGAGATCTGGAAAGTCATCAGCAATCCACTCTTTCTGCCCCTGCTCTGTTTTGGGAAGCACATGGACTCTCATCTCTCTTCTCAGCAGATTTTTTCTCTCTCTCTCAGCAGACTGGTCTTTCCTACTCACTCCTCTACTTTTTTTTTTTTCTTTTTTTTTAACATTTTTATTTATTGTGCTTTAAGTGAAAGTTTACAGATTGAGTCAGTCTCTCATACAAAAACTTATATACACCTTGCTATGTACTCCTAGCTGCTCTCCTCCTAATGAAACAGCACACTCCTCCTCTCTACCCTGTATTCCCTGTGTCCGTTCAGCCATCTCCTGTCCCCCTCTGCCTTCTCATCTCACCTCCAGACAGGAACTGCCCACATAGTCTCATGTGTCTGCTTGAGCCGAGAATCTCACTCCTCACCAGTATCATTTTCTGTCTTATAGTGTAGTCCAATCCTTATCTGAAGAGTTGGCTTCGGGAATGGTTCCAGTCTTGGGCTAACAGGAGGTCTGGGGACCACGAGCCCTGGGGTCCCTCCAGTGTCAGTCAGACCAATTAAGTCTGGTGTTTTTTTATGAGAATTTGAGGTCTGCATCCCACTATTCTCCTGTTCCAGCAGGGATTTTCTGTTGTGTTCCCTGTTAGGGCAGTCATGGGTGATAGCCGGGCACCACCTAGTTCTTCTGGTCTCAGTCTGATGTAGTCCCTGGTTTATGCGGCCCTTTCTGTCTCGCTCATCTACTCTTAATGGTTCATCTCTTCCTTAAACAGCAGTCTCTGCTCTGTATGACTTCCCTGCTTGGCTTGATACAAATACACAACCTCTTAATTTCCTTATGTCATGTCCAGATCCCAAATGAACGGGAAAGACAATGTGATTGGCCAGCACTGGTCAAGTCTTTGCAGCTGTTCAACAGCCACAATCAAAGAGGGAGATAATGTGATGTGAATATCTGTATTTCAAGGCTGTCGGTTGGGCAGATTCTCTAAGAAGGAAGTATGGATGTTGAGGAAATTAAGATCCTATGAAATCAAGGCACAGAAGACTAAAACGAGGACATAGTCGAAGGGTACTGGATCACTGCATGATCATTAGCAGGATGAATTAAAGTTAAACTTCTAAGCCTCTTATCTAGAGATACTTAAGATAACTCTATGGAAGGATAGAGTTAGCCCCTAGCTTAAGGTAGAACAGAACTGATAGAGGGAGGATTAAGTGATTTAGAGGAGAACAGAGTGCCGCAGGGGCAGAGAGTCAAGCAGATCTTTGGTTCTCTGAAGCCAGTAAAGCCAATTTCTTACCTGAGTTAAGGCTTTTTAGATTAAGTTTGGCTTTCTGGGTATGATCAACATGTAGGCCTGGTTTCCCAACAACAACAACAAAAACATAAAATCCCCAGGAAGCTGCTAGAGCAATACTTGTCATTGAGGAAGGCAGAAAACCAATATCTAATGAGCAACACCTATGTGCCAGGCACTTTTCTTATGTTATTTAATTTTATCCCTTGAAGTAGTGATTAACACAACTTCCATTTTACAGAGGAGGAAATGGGTTAAGAAATAAACAAGCAGCTCTCTGCTTCTTAACCCACCAGCCATTATAAGGACTTTTTCGGTTCTCCTCTCCTCTCCTCCCTTCTCCTCTCGTCTTCTTTCTCCTCCCTTCTCTCCCCTCCTTTTTGCCCTGCCCCACCCCGTCTCACTTCACCTGTCTATTTCTTTTTTACTTTTGAGAACTTTAGATTAGACTGTGCTTCAGTGCCTATCAGGACTCCATATTTGCTATGAAAATGATTTATCTGATCTGTGAGTACTCTGTCCTGTTGATATTCGTGATGCTGGAGCCTAAGGTCCTACCCATATACCGATGATTGCCTGTTTTAAGTTTCTGCCTGTTCTTACATGGCTCTCTATTGCAGGGTACTTGAGAGCCCATTTTGGTCCAAACACCATTGTTCTGAGTGTTGTTCATTGCTATCACCATAATGGTCACCTTTCATCAATGTCATGTTATAAAACCCCTTTTATTTCTTAGTAATCAGATGTTAGCATTTCTTTTTCAAACTAGACATGCCCAAAGCATTCCTCATTATTAGCAAAAGGGTCACAATACTCACACTTTCACTCTAGTCAGATTTGGATCCAAATGTGATTACAGTGAGAGCAATTGTGATGATATACCTGGCCAGCTCCTCTGTAACTCAATCAGCTGGACACTAACAAAGGCAATTGGAGGGGCTTTAGGGAAGAGCCAGGACAGCAATTAAGGACCTGCCCTTTAAAGGAGGTAATGGAAATACTTAAGTCTTTATGTTTGGGGCAGGTGGCAGAGCAGAATGGGTTACGATCACAAGCAGCATCCTAAAGAGAAATTTCTTATGTGTTTTTGGAGCCTGTGTATGTTTAGGATTGGAGGCTATATTGGCACTCTGTGTTAGAGGCTCTGTGAGGCGGAGGAGGGCCTTATGGGGATATAACTTTACAGTATAAGTGATTTCAATGCTATAGTCAGACACTGGCCAGTAATATAACCAGGTTGGCCTTTTCTTCAGTCCAGCTTTCTACAGCGACTTTTCCTTTGCTTCTCCCTTTATTGCCTATTAAAAAAAAAAAAAAAAGGAACAATATTATTACTGTTGTTGTTAGTAAAAGGAGACAACAAACCAGAGTTCCCCCCTCATTCCATACCAGTCTTGCTCTTATGCCCTCTACTCTACCAACATCTCTGTAACATAAATGAAATGTGAATGTTCTAGTCCTCATCATCTGAGTCCTTAGCAATGTTTGACACTCTTATCAATTGCCTTTCCAGACTTCTCTTGAGTTCCATTTTAGTTCACTCTCCTGATTTTCCTCCTACTTTTTTGGCTATTCTTTTTTAAGGTCCTTCGAAGAGTCTTTTCTATCTGATCTTCACATAGCCAAACCGTATATAGCACTTAATGTATCAGGAGCTCTTCTAAGCACCCTATGTATATTATCTCAGTCAGTCCTCATGACAGCCAATGAGATATTATACTAGCTTTACAGACAAGAGAACTGAGATGCAGAGAAATTAAGTAATTGGCCCAAGGCTGGAAATTTGAGTCTAGGAACTTTAACTCCAGAGTCCCTGCTCTTGAGAACTACACTAAACAGTTTTTGTTTGTTGGAATTCCTCAAGACCTTACTCCTAAGCCTTCTTAGCTTCTCACTCTATTGTTATGGCTTAAATTATCATCAAAAGACTAATAATTCCTAAAATTATAATGATAGCTCCATCTTTCCTTTGACCACTAGATACATTCAACTGTTTACTAGACATTTCCACTTGAATGTCCAACAGGGGCTTCAAGTGAAACATGTTCTTAAGACTTCTTGTACATCTTCATACCACTTGTCACAACTATAATTAAATAATTAACTTTGTAATGACATGCTTCTGTGAATCTTCTTTGTTAGAATGAAAGCTTGCTGAGGGCAGGAATCTGTGTTTTTCACCATGGTGGCCACAACTCCTGGCACAGTGCCTGACACACTGTAGGTGCTCAAAAACCATTTTTGAATGAATTATTGAATAAAAAGAAAATTTTAAAATAAAAAAAATGTCATTTTAGTCCTATCACACTATTTCAATGTATAACTCTGTCAATTCTTTACATATGTTTTAAATAACTGTATTCACAACAATTAAATAAAAATAGTATTCTGTTCTTATCACCTAATGCTAAATCTTTAAACACTGTCCGTATATATTTTATCATGTTAATGTGGCATGTGTGAAATAACCACTCCCTAGTATAAAAAAAAAAAAAAATTTCTTTTTTTTTCTTTTAGTGTGAGTTTTTTTTTTTTTTTTTTTATTGTGAAATAGGAGCCCTGATGGTGCAGTGGCTAAGAGCTCAGGCTGCTAACCAAAAGGTCAGCAGTTCGAATCCACCAGCTGCTCCTTGGAAACCCTATGGTGCAGTTGTACTCTGTCCTATAGTGTCACTATGAGTCAAAATCGCCTTGATGGCAACTAGTTTTTTTTTTTTTTTTTAATTGTGGGGTAAAGATTTCCTCCCAACATTTAGTTATTATTTACATATTAATAAGCATTTTATGTACATAGTTTTTTTCTTGCAAAATATTTTCTTAAAATAAATTCATAGCATATTTCAAGTTTAAATGGCATGTAACTGCTATGGTTCCTGACATATATTGCAAAATTACTATAAAAATGAAGCATACTCCTAGCTAATCCTGGTCTAATTTTTTTGTCTTTCTACCCATTCTCTTAAAAAAATATTATGGCAAAGTACACATAACATTTACCACTTTAACAATTTTCAAGTCTATAATTCAGTGACATTAAGTACTTTCACAATGTTGTACAACCATCATTACTATCTAGTTCCAGAAACTTTCCAGTACCCTAAATGGAAACCTCATACCCATAAAGCAAACATTCTGGATTTCCCCATTCCCCCTGCCCCTGGCAACCACTAATTTGCTTTCTGCCTCTATGATTTCCCTATTCTGTATATTTTATATAAATGGAATCAGGTATTCAAATAAAAACTTATACATGAGTGTTCACAGCAGCTCTATTCACAGTAGCCAAAAGATGTAAACAATCCAAATGTCCACCAACAGATGAATGGATAAAAAATGGGGTATATCCATATAATGGAATACTATTCAGGTGTAAAAAAAGAATGAAGTACTCTTACAGGCTACAACATGGAAGAATCTTGAAAACATCATGCTAAGTGAAAGAAGCCAGATACTTATCTCTTTTTATACTTCACTAAACCATTTAAACAGTGTACATCAATACAAACAGTTTAGGGAGACAAAATGAGCAAAAGATGTAGCAAAAATTACAACCTGAAATAGCCATTTCACTGGACGAACTTTATGTTAATTAAATTCAACATGCATCTATTGAACATCAGCTGGGAATCAGGCACTGCTTTATGTACTAAAGCCACAAAATGAATCAAGAACAATCCCTGATTTAAAAAAAGTCTATGCCCTAAGTGGCAAACTTGGTGACGTAGTGGTTAAGAGCTACATCTGCTAACCAAAAGTTTGGCAGTTTAAATCCACCAGGTAAAAAAAACTCCGTGGAAACTCTACTCTGTCCTACAGGGTCATTATGAGTTGGAATCAACTCGATGAAAATGGGTTTGGTTTTTTGTTTGTTTGTTTGTTTACTCCCTATGTAGATGTAAATACATGTAAATAAATCATGAATATAGTGCATTATTTAGAAGTATGTATGTTGTGCTATGAAAGCCCGGATGAGGGCTTTATCTATCTGGAAAGGTCAAGGAAAGCTCTGGAAAAGAAATATCGTTTTTGTTTGGCCTAGAACTCTGAGTACAAGGTGCCAGACAGTGAATTGGGAGTAATAGTTTGTGGGGTGAGAATGGGGTAGAAAAAGGAAAATGTCTTTAACTTTTCCCCTTCCTTTGCATTGATCCCCCAACTGAGGTTTATAACTTCATCACCACTGTTTTAACATAAACTGAAGGGGGTATTATAAAGCTGGGCAAGATTGGAGCTTTGTGCATATTAATAATTTGAAAAAATGTTGCCAGTATCATATGGTAAACTTATGTGTCCATTGTTGCCTTTTTTAAGTTCATTCTTATTGATTTGTAAGAGAAAAGAGGGTTTAGGATTAGTGATCTTACACGGAAAAAAAAATCATTAACTGTTGTAACTATAATTATTTTAATTTAACAGCATCCTTGGCTTCTACACACAATGCCAGCAACACTACTCCAGTTGTGGCAACCAAAAATATCTCCAGACATTGTGATCTATCCCCTCGAGGCAGGGGGTTGTGGGGGGGAAGAAAGGGAGGGCAAATTGCCCAGTTGATAATTACTGCTCTAGTCTCATTCTTGCAAACTCTTTCACCCAAACTGACAGATTAATCCCCTATGAACAGCACTTTTGCAATGTCATTTCCTCACTTGAAGAACTGTCAATAGATTTCCATTTTCTAAGATACGAAAATTTTTGCCAAGATGTCAAGTTCATCAATTGGTCCTAGTCATCTTGCTTTGGACCAGGGCTTTTCAAACTTTAACGTGCCTATGAATTACTAAAAAATCATTTTAAAATGCAAATTTGACTTCAGTATGTCTGGGTGTGGCCTGAGATGCTGCTTTTCCAACAAGGTTCCAGGTGAAGCTGATGATGCTGGTTCACAGTGCTCTTTCAGTAGCAGAGCTTTGGGCAAAGAAATGACCTTTGATTTCAATCTGGAGAATGTGTAGGTGGTCTGTCACATAGACAGCAGGAAGGGAAGTGCCTTTCCAGGAAGTGGAAACAGCATGAACAAAAGCAAAGAGGTGTGAAAACGTGTAAGGTATTGCAAAAACTATGTTGAGTGTGGCTAGAGCCCAGGCTGTGACTAAGTAGGGTCTCAGTAAACTGCCTTGAGATCACGAAGGGAATTATCTTTCATACTAGGTATTTGAGATTTATCATGTAAAGAAGAGGAACATGCAGAAGGTTTTTAACTAGGAGAGCAACGTGATCAGATCTATGTGTTTGAAAGATGATGCTGATGGCAGTGAGGATAGGGTTACAATGAAGAGCATTCAGGAATTAAGCCAGGTTGTTAGAGGTGAGGATCTAACTAGGATAAAAGCAATGGTAGCCATGGGAGTTGGAGGTGACTCACACCAGCCTACAAGAGTAGACTGTGGACATCTCTTCCCAACTCCATGTGTTGTCATGTTAGTGGCTTGAAATCAACCATAGTGGGAATATTTACACCGTGAAAATCAGCAAACGCTACAATTTTTTTTTTTTTTTCCTGAGAGGCAGTTGTTAAACATTTACTAACACACCACTGAGTGGAAAAGAGAGGAGAAGACAGGTATCAGAGTCACATGGGGGTGATTTATTGATGCATTAAAATAAAGGACAAGAATGCATCAGATAACACACCCTTATTTGGGAAATGGTGTAGATTCGTTTATTGAGGGAATGGATATTTACTGAGAACCCACTATATGTCAGATGCTATATCCCTGCTGCCAAGCAGTTTATATTATCATGATATGGTGTCACTAACTGAGAGACAGGGAAGGTGGAGGCAGTGGAAGTTACTTATTTTAGCTGGGAATATGGAAGATATCCAGGTAGAGTTCTTCAGTCATAAAACTTCCAGCCATTTCATTTGCTATACTTTTAAAGCATTTCACATACAATTCTAACTATTTACAACAACTTTGTAAGGCAGATAGGAAAAACTGAAATTCAGATTTTTGAAGTGGATTGCTCATTGTCACTCACCAAGTTGGTGTCAGAGTCAGGGTTTGAATCTTGGGCTTTTGACCATGAGGCTAGTTCTTTTCCCACAGTGCCCACTATATCATCTGCTCAATCACCATCAGTATAAACGAGCACTACAAATGACACAGTGACAGTCATGGAAACTTACCCTTGCATGCTGATACCATTTTCACCCTCAAAGTGCTTCCCCAACTGTGATCTCAGTTACTCTTCACAGCCCTGGGTGCTACTACATGCTGTTCATTTGGGCTTGTTGCTAGGTGCAGATTAACTGAGGAGTCACATGGCCCCTGCCAACAGCTGCAAGCCAGGGTTGCTGTGATTATGCTAAGAGTGGATTTGCCTGCTGTTGCTATCAGAGAACAAGCAACTCCCCTTCTTGCTTCTGTCCCCAATTTCTGCTCCTTTTTCTGACCATGATTCCTTCCTATATCACTCATTTCTGTCTCCAAATACCAATACCTCAGGGATTTACTAAATAATAATGAAGATAAAAACAGTAAAAAAAAAATTGTAGTAGAATAGCTATTTGTCAAATGCTGAGTACAGTATCTATAAAAACACCCTTAAACATTCTTGTACCAAACTGGTCCAAAATCATATAAAACTACTATAAATATCATATTTATAATATTATATTGCAATATTAAAAACAAGGAAATATAAGACCTAAGACACTGGATTTAGGAAATGGAGGCTTCAATTGCTCAAGGGCTGGAGGTTAAGAAAACTAAATACTTTTCCTGTCTGAGCTTATTAAATGCTTCTCTACAGGTATTTAGGTGGACACACAGACAGAATGGGAATTATTTCTCAAATGGCGTATCACACTAACTTTCCAAAGTGGAGCTACTTTCACATAACTAGTTTTCCCTTTTTCTTTTGTAAAAGCATTTTTGCGTGCACATGAGTATATGTCTGAATATATATTTATATATGAGACTATATATATAGATATGAGTGTATCTAAAGCAGCTACAGTAGTGTTGCTTGGCTGAGTGGGAGGTGATACAGGACTGTGCTATTAGTGAGCGGGAGGTAGGAGGTGACTATGGCTGATGGGCAGGAGTGTGAGGTAATTGCAGGGTAATACTGTCTGCAGGTATTTTTAGATGACACCAGAATGAGAAGATGTTGGTTGGGGGTGATGGTCTTTCTTCTTCTAGAATACAGTGATGAAATATGCATAATAAGAACATAAGGATTGCCAATTTGGAGAAGACCTTTTACCCTTCGAGCCTAGAACTATTGATGACAAAGACATCAACAGCTGTGTTGTGGGAGAGGCGGTTTTTTATCTCCCTTGGCATCCACCATAAATGTTAGAGACCACGCCCTCAAAATCCGGGGTTTCCTTCGTAAGTCATGTAGATGTGTCATCTTTTAATCTATTTCAGCCTTTTAAATAAATGTTGGTCTGTGCTATTTCTTGGGAGAAACTATTTTTTGATTTGGCAAGTTTGCTATTCACTGCATCAAGTAGTATCTCTTTAATTTATTCTCAACTTACTTGTTTTTTCTAAGCTTTAAGGGTGCATGATCATTTCAGTGCTCCAGAATTCAGTACATATTATAGGATTTTAGCTTATCATCATATCCTCCCTATGAGAAATATAACAAGTGTAGTCAAGTGAGTTTATGAAGGTGAAAATGTTCTGGACACTATATGTATCTAGAAAGTTTGTTAGTTTTATAATTTTCTATGTCATTTTTAACTCATGTACAAAACCTAGGAATCTTGCCCCCCCCCCCCCGCCCGGCTCCCATTCCAGTCATTTCCCAGGTCCTGACCATTTTGTCAAATAGGTACCTGGTCATGTAACATGGTCTTAGGGTCTAAATGCTACATTACATGGAGAAGTCTCTTTGGGACCTACATCCTCAAGAGGAATGAGATAATTTAAAATGTTCGTTGGGCCAAACCAATCTTAGCTTTTCAACCATATCTGCCATTCTGTTCAGAGACAGGCAAGAATAAGCCTTTTTCATTTGGAAAGCTGGTACCTGAGCCACAGAGTTTAAAAGAACTTATTTTTTTAATCAGAGTGTTCTAAATTGTTCTACAGCAATTTAAGCAACTATCCATATGGGCAGTTCTACTCTGTCCTACAGGGTCGCTATGAGTCAAAATCGACTTTGAAGGCAACGGGTTTTTTTTAACCATATTAGAACAGCACTTCAAAACCCAAGTTACTCATAAATATTAGCTGTTAAAGTACCCTTAAAGTAGTTTGGTAATGTATTGATATACTTACTCCTTTTACGTTGGCATTCAAGTATTGAATCATTTTCCCAGTCCTGTACAGTTCACCGAATTTTCTCCATCTTCACTCCTATGACATCAGTCCAAACCACTGTAGTCTCTTGCATGGACTTCAGCAATAGCCTCCAATTGGTCTCCTGGTATTCATTCTTTTTTCTTTTCAATCCAGTTTCCATCCAGAGTAAGTCTTTAAAAACATAAGTCTGACGTTAGTTTCCTGCATAAAGGCGTTCCTACTGCTTTTACCACCACTCATCTGTCAGTTTGTCATACGGTGGTGGCTTGCATTTGGAAGACAGCTTCCTGGCTAATCGACTTGAAGAGATCCATATTTGCACCCATTCCAAAGAAATGTGATGCAATAGAAGGAGAAAATTATCAAACAATATCACTAATATCATGCACAAATAAAATTTTGCTTAAGATCATTCAAAATTGCTTGCAGCAGTAGTGCATTGACAGGGAGCTGCCAGAAATTCAAGCTGGAATGAGGGATATCATTGCTGATGTAAGATGGATCTTGGCTGAAAACACAGAATACCAGAAATATGTTCACCTGTGTTTTATTGACCAGGCAAAAGCATTCAATTGCATGGATTATAACAAATTATAGATAACATTGTGAAAAGTAGAAATTCCAGGACATTTACTTGTGGTTATGAGGAAGCTGTTCACAGACCAAGAGGCAGTTGTTTAAACAGAACAAGAGGATACCGCATGGTTTAATATCAGGAACAGTGAATGTCAGGGTTGCATCCTTTCACTTTATTTATTCAATCTGTATGCTGAGCAAATAATCTGAGAAACCGGATTATATTAGGATTGGAGGAAGACTCATTAACAGCTGCTGATATCTGTGATATGCAGGTGACATGACCTGGCTTGCTGAAAACAAAGACTCGAAGCACTGACTGATGAAAATCAAAAAGTACTGTCTTCCGTATGGATTGCACCTCAATATAAAGAAAACAAAAGTCCTCACAACTGGACCAATAAGCAACGTCACGATAAATGGAGAGAAGGCTGAAATTGTCAAGGATTTCATTTTACTTGGATCCTCAGTCAATGCCCATGGAAACACAGTTAAGAAATCAAATGACATATTGGTTGAAGAATATTGAATATACCATGGACTGCCAGAAGAATGAACAAATCTGTCTTGGAAGAAGTACACCCAGAATGCTCCTTAAAAGCAGGGATGGTGAGACTCCGTCTCACATACTTTGGGCAGGTTATTAGGAGGGATCGGTTTCTGGAGAAGGACATCATGCTTGCTAAAGTAGTGGGTCAGTAAAAAAGAGGAAAACCCTCAACGGGATGGATTGATACAGTGGCTGCAACCATGTTCTTAAGTGTAACAAGGATTCTGAGGATGACTCTGGACTGGGCAGTATTTTGTGCTGTTGTACATAGGGTTGCTATCAGTTGGAACTACCCCAATGGCACCTAACAACAACACAACTGCTTTTAGATTGAGGTCTGTTAGTCTTGCAATAGACCACCAAGGCTGGTGGTATCTGATCCATATCCAGTTCCTCAGCTTGTGTCCCTTTAGTCACTAAGTCGCTACCCTTCAGTCTCATTACCTTTCTCTCTTTTCTCCTGTTGTTGTTGTCCTCTGTTCCTGGAATGTTCATCTCCTCTCTCCCCCATGTATGACCTGACAACATGGACACACACCCAACTCTGCAACCTTTACATACCTAACTCCTACTCACTGTTTTAGACCTCTCTTTATAAGGATCAGAGCCGTGATGGTGCAGTGGTTAAATTTTACAGCTGCTAACCAAAAGGTCAGCAGTTCGAATCTGCCAGGTGCTCCTTGGAAACTCTATGGGGCAGTTCTACTCTGTTCTATAGTGTCATTATGAGTCGGAATCGATTTGAGGGCAACGGGTTTGTTTTTTTTAATAGGGTTGTTATGAGTCGGAATTGACTCAGTGGCAGTGGGTTTGGCTTTTTTTTTTTTTTTTAAGGATCTTTTCAGGGAGGTCTTTGTTAACTATACAATTCTAAATTATGTCTTCCAAATTATATCTGCTAATAGCACCTTTCTAAATTTCCATTCCCCCATGTGTCTGTCAGTTTGCTGTACTGTGGGGGCTTGTGTGTTGCTGTGATGCTGGAAGCTATGCCACCGGTATTCAGATACCAGCAGGGTCACCCATGGAGGACAGGGTTCAGCTGAGCTTCCAGCCTAAGGCAGACAAAGAAGAAGGACCTGGCAGTCTACTTCTGAAAAGCATTAGCCAGTGAAAACCTTATGAATAGCAGTGGAACATTGTCTGATATAGTGCCGGAAGATGAGCCCCCCAGGTTGGAAGGCACTCAAAAGATGACTGGGGAAGAGCTGCCTCCTCAAAGTAGAGTCAACCTTAATGACATGGTTGGAGAAAAGCTTTCGGGACCTTCGTTCACTGATGTGGTACGACTCAAAATGAGAAGAAACAGTGGCAAATATTCATTAACAATCGGAACCTGGAATGCACGAAGTATGAATCTAGGAAAATTGGAAATCATCAAAAATGAAATGGAACACATAAACATTGATATCCTAGGCATTAGTGAGCTGAAATGGACTGGTATTGGTCATTTTGAATCAGACAATCACATAGTCTACTATGCTGGGAATGACAGCTTGAAGAAGAATGGTGTTGCATTCATTGTCAAAAAGAATGTTTCAAGATCTATGCTGAAGTACAATGCTGTCAGTGATAGGATAATATCCATACGCCTACAAGGAAGGCCAGTTAATACAACTATTATTCAAATTCACCCACCAACCACTAGGGCCAAAGATGAAGAAATAGATTTTTATCAGCTGCTACAGTCTGAAATTGATCGAACATGCAATCAAGATGCATTGATAATTACTGGCTATTGGAATGTGAAAGTTGGAAACGAAAAGAAGGACCAGAATTTGGAAAATATGGCCTTGGTGATAGAAACAATGCCAGAGATCAAATGATAGAATTTTGCAAGACCAACGACTTCTTCACTGCAAATACCTTCTTTCACCAACATAAACGGCAACTATACACATGGACCTCACCAGATAGAATGCACAGAAATCAAATTGACTACATCTGTGGAAAAAGACAATGGAAAAGCTCAGTATCATCAGTCAGAACAAGGCCAGGGGCCGACTGTGGAACAGACCATCAATTGCTCATATGTAAGTTCAAGCTAAAACTGAAGAAAATCAGAGCAAGTTCACGAGAGCCAAAATATGACCTTGAGTATATCCCACCTGAATGTACAGACCATCTGAAGAACAGATTTGACGCACTGAACACTAGTGACCAAAGACCAGACGAGTTGTGGAATGACATCAAGGACATCATCCATGAAGAAAGCAAGAGGTCACTGAAAAGACAGGAAAGAAAGAAAAGACCAAGATGGATGTCAGAGGAGACTCTGAAACTTGCTCTTGAGCATCAAGCAGCTAAAACAAAAGGAAGAATTGATGAAGTAAAAGAACTGAACAGAAGATTTCAAAGGGCCTCTCAAGAAGACAAATTAAAGTATTATAATGACATGTGCAAAGAGCTGGAGATGGAAAACCAAAAGGGAAGAACATGCTTGGCGCTTCTCAAGCTGAAAGAACCCAAGAAAAAATTCAAGCCTTGAGTTGCAATAGTGAAGGAGTCCATGGGGAAAATATTAAATGATACAGGGAGCATCAAAAGAAGGTGGAAGCAGTACACAGAGTCATTATATCAAAAAGAATTAGTCAACCATTTCAAGAGCTGGCATATGATCAGGAACCGATGGTACTGAAGGAAGAAGTCCAAACTGCTCTGAAGGCGTTGGCGAAAAACAAGGCTCCAGGAATTGATGGACTATCAATTGAGATGTTCCAATAAACAGATGTAGCACTGGAGGTGCTCACCCATCTATGCCAAGAAATATGGAAGACAGCTTCCTGGCCAACTGATTGGAAGAGATCCATATTTATGCCTATTCCCAAGAAAGGTGATCCAACCGAATGTGGAAATTATAGAACAGTATCATTAATACTACACGCAAGCAAAATTCTGCTGAAGATCATTCAAAAATGGCTGAAGCAGTATATCGACAGGGAACTGCCAGAAATTCAGGCTGGTTTCAGAAGAGGACATGGAACCAGGGATATCATTGCTGATGTCAGATGGATCCTGGCTGAAAGCAGGGAATACCAGAAGGATGTTTACCTGTTTTATTGATTATGCAAAGGCATTTGACTGTGTGAATCATAGCAAACTATGGATAACACTGTGAAGAATGGGAATTCCAAAACACTTAATTGTGCTCATGAGGAACCTTTAAATAGATCAAGAGGCAGTTGTTTGGACAGAACAAGGGGATACTGATTGGTTTAATGTCAGGAAAGGTGTGCGTCAGGGTCGTATTCTTGTACCATACCTATTTAATCTGTAAGCTGAACAAATAATCCGAGAAGCTGGACTATATGAAGAAGAACGGGGCATCAGGATTGGAGGAAGACTCATTAACAACCTGTGTTATGCAGATGACACAACCTTGCTTGCGGAAGGTGAAGAGGACTTGAAGCCCTTACTAATGAAGATCAAAGACCACAGCCTTCAGTATGAATTGCACCTCCACATAAAGAAAACGAAAATCCTCATAAGTGGACCAATGAGCAACATCATGATAAGCGGAGAAAAGACTGAAGTTGTCAAGGATTTCATTTTACTTGGATCCACAATCAACAGCCATGGAAGCAGCAGTCAAGAAATCAAAAGACACATTGGATTGGGCAAATGTGTTTCAAAGGACCTCTTCAAAGTGTTGAAGAGCAAAGATGTAACCCTGAAGTCTAAGGTGCGCCTGACCCAAGCCATGGTAGTTTCAATCACATCACATGCATGTGAAAGCTGGACAATGAATAAGGAAGACCGAAGAAGAGCTGACGCCTTTGAATTGTGGTGTTGGCGAAGAATATTGAATATACCACGGAGTGCCAAAAGAACCAACAAATCTGTCTTGGAGGAAGTGCAGCCAGAATGCTCCTTAGAGGCAAGGATGGTGAGACTGTGTCTGACATACTTTGGACATGTTGTCAGGAGGGATGAGTCCCTGGAGAAGGGCATCATGCTTGGCAGAGTACAGGGTCAGCAGAAAAGAGGAAGATCCTGAATGAGGTGGATTGACACAGTGGCTGCAACAATGAGCTCAAGCATAACAACAATTGTAAGGATGGTGCAGGACTGGGCAGTGTTTCGTTTTGTTGTGCATAGGGTTGCTATGACTCGACAGCACCTAACAACAACAACAACAATTTTCCATTAAAACTCTCAGCACATTTCTAAAGATATAACTTCTCTGTGATTCTTTCACATTTGTTTTCCCTACTAGATTGTAGACTCAGTAAGGACAGAGAACAAACACATCTGTCCGGAATACTGCCATATCCCTAGCACTGAAAATTGAACTTCATACGTTGTAGCTACCCATTCAATAAATATTTACAGAATTAATAAATGATTGCCTTGTAAATATTACAGTGGCCTCTTTGTTCTAATGCAGTATATTTGTAACTCTATTGTTAGGGCACTTAGTGGTATCAAGTTAATGAACTTCTGATGCGAAGTGTATGAAAGTAGTTTCTCTTCCAGGTATATATTAAAGTCATATGCCTAAGACCACACTATTAGTACATTGTGGGGAAAAAAATCCTAATATCACTAGTTTATTAGAAAATCTCAGTTATCCTAAATTTTTTTTTTCCAAGCTTCCTCAGGAATACAAAAATACTAGGAATCTTTGAGTGATACAAATGGTTAACGTTGTTGGCTGCTAACCAAAAAGTTAGAGATTTGAGTCCATTCAGGGGCACCTTGGAAGAAAGGGCTGGCAATCTTCTTCCCAAAAATCGAGCACTGAAAAAGATATGGAGCACAGTTGTACTCTGACACATATGGGTTACCATGAATCAGAGTCAACTTAATGGCAACTAGTCTCTGGCACTCGATCAGGGAAACCAGGTCATTTGCCCTTCTCGTTTCTACTATTTGCTTTGTCAAAAAAAAAAAAAATCTGATTTTTCTATATATTGGTCTTCAAGGAGTTATGTTATTCAACATCCACGAATCAATCCTTAAATCTCTGGTACTTACAGCATTGAAGTATACATCCTCAATGTGCTCAGGATGTACATTCTTCCACAATGGCTAGGTCCTTAACACTAGTAATGTAGTATTTTTATTTATAGCAAAGACAGGCATTAAAGAACAGTTTATAGGTAGTTGATATCCCTTTAAGAGTAATCTATTTGATGCTGTCTTTTTTAGTTAACTCATTCTATCAGGCTAGCATCATAAAGGAGTGAAAGAATAAATGGAAGAATGTTAAATTTATAGGGAAAAAGGTAAATTAGAGTAGAATGACTATACTGTCTTCTGCAGCTAGGTTATAGAATTCCTATTAAGCCTTCACCTCTGAAAGTCTATTGGAGGAATAAATACCACTGGTTTCCTGGCCAGAGTTAGATTAGAAACACTGAGTGGAGAGTTTGTCACCTGGTGAAATGCCATTTTGCCCCCAACCCATGGAAGGGAGTTAGGGAATTGCATCAACCCCAAGAAGACCCTCTAGTAACTATGCTGAGAAGGGAGGTGGCAACAGAAATAAGAAGTATTATAGAATTAAAGAAGTGATGTTGAAGTTCTGAAGAAAACATTTACAGTTTTAGTATCTTTCCTAAGCAATTTTAGGAAACTATTTTTGGTCCATAATATTTGATGTCAATGTGTGACTTCTCAGTGATTAGTATGAATTACTGAGAAGAGGCCAATACTGTTTCTCAAAATAGTCTACAAGGGTGGTAGAATCTGGTCCACACCAAAATAATTTTTTTTTTCCGTTTTTGGGCCCCTCTTCCTCCCTTTCCCACCTTCCTCCACTCTATTGATCAAAGCTTACTGAAGTCAATAAGAATTTTATCTGGATTAGCCTGAGACTGGAAGAACTAGATGGTGCCTGGTTACCACCCATCACTGCCCTGACAGGGAACACAACAGAGAATCCTGATGGAGCAGGAAAACAGTGAGATCCGGACCTCAAATTCTTATAAAAAGACCAGGCTTAACAGTCTGAGACAAGAGGGAGGCCGTGTTCCCCAGACCCTTTGTTAGCCCAAGACTGGAACCATTCCTGAACCCAACTCTTCAGACAGGGATTGGACTGGTGTATTTTTTTTATAAGATAGATAATGATACTGGTGAGGAGTGAGTTTCTTGGTTCAAGTAGACACATGAGACTACGTAGGCAACCCCTGCCTGGAGGCAAGATGAAAAGGCAGAAGGGGGACAGGAGCTGGCTGAATGGACATGGGGAATACAGGGAGAAGAGAAGGAATGTGCTATCTCATTAGGGGGAGAGCAGCTGGGAGTACATAGCAAAGTGGGTATAAATTTTTGTATGAGAGACTGACTTGATTTGTAAACATTCACTGAAAACACAATGAATAAGTTTAAATAAATAAAAAAAATTATCTGGTCCCAAACCAAATCTGTCTCTTTTTCAAGAGAATTGTATTTGGGATTGAAGTTTAACTAGAGCTGACTGGAAAATATGTAATATAAAGGGACATGAAATTTCAGGTCAGAAGACCTGGGTTTGAGTTCTGACCATCTGTTGCCAGATATACCATCTTGGCATATTACTTAACAATTCTGAGCCTTTCATTCTTTGTCCCTTAAGGAAGGCTGATGTTGATACCTGCCTCACAGGGTTGTAAAAAAATTTAACCTGATGGACATAAAAAGTACCTGATAAACTGGAAAAGGCTCTACACTTGTTAGTTACTATTGTCATTAATTAGTAATATAGGCTTTTTATACTAGAGAATCTGACCATAAATTTAGCCTCAGCCAAATGTTCCCTACAACATTTGATGTTTAAATAAACATGTCAGTTATCTAGAGAACTGGAGACTACATTCTATCCCTGTATTCAGTCAAGGAGGAGCCCTCGTGGCACACTGATTACGCCTCCAGCTACTAACCAAAAGGGTCACTATGAGTCAAAATTGACGTGGTGGCAACGGGGTTTTTATTTTATTAAGTCAAGCAAAGTATTTGAGCTATATTATTTATATTATTCTGCAGAAGTATCCGCAACGAATTTTAGTTTATGATATACTCTGCCTTTGTATACCTACTTAATTATCCATTTAAACAGTTTTTTGCTGTATTCTGCAGAGTTGAGGTTAGAGATAGCATGCATGTTGTAGCTATTCAACATCCCTCTTGTAAGTTTTACAGGATAAATTCCTCTTTGATTCTAATTTCAAGAGAAGTTTTGACTCTGCCTAAATTTAAATCTTTTCCTTTGACATGAAATGGGACTGCTTACAATTCACTGTCTTTGCCTTTTTGCCTAATTTATCAGAATGTTCAGGGCCTAAGTCTTTGCCAAACCTATTCATTTTTAGTACCCAGGAGTGTCTGTGCCTTGAGATTGCTCTTGGTTAAGGGGATCTCTGGTTTGGTTTATGTTACTTTGTGTGTTAACCAGTAAGATGTTTTAAGTCCTTTTGGAATTGATGAGGTATATGTATAAAATAACTTGTACTCAGGGCAAGGATGTTATATGCTTCAAGTTCACCATGTCTTAGTGAGTGATCTACACTGTTGTGTATACTCAATTCTATATCCCTTCAGGACTCAACCTGACCCAGAGAAAATTGAACACATTGTTTAGTCAGTAGCTTTACGATAAAGCTTTACTACCTAAAAACATTTTCTCCACATTCCAGAGGAATTTCATAGTTGAGCCCTTTCATCTCTTTCAATCCCCCTCTTACCCCTGTCACTTTTAAAAATCACAAACATTTGGTTTTCTTCTCTACTTCCACAGAAAATCCACCCCTATGCCTCCAAATCTTCTCAGTTCTGCACAGGGGTCTCTTGGTGACACTGTGGCTGCAACAGTGGTTTTTCTGAAATTGGGGCACCCTACGGGAGACCTTCCATAGGAGGGAGACAGAGCAGGATTGTGCTTATTCTCCTTGTCCACTCAAGAGTCAACCTCTTGAGCTGGGCTTTCATGTCTTACTAACAATCTCCTGAGGCTATATTTTTTAAGCACTTGTGTTTTAAGTAAGATAAAGAGAATTTGATCCACCTGAATATGCCTTGAGGTTCGCATCTTATTGGGGCACCCAATGTCAACATTTTATCTTTTCCTTTCTATGTCAAAGAATTGAGGGTTCAATTAAGACCCATCTAAAAAACAAGATGCATTTCAACTGACATTTAAAAACAATAAAAATTGTAACGAAGTATTTTAAAACTGAGAGTTTTTATTTTATTTTTATCTACTTCACTTAATCCATTCAACATTTCGTAGCAATATACCAGAAACTTGGGATACAAAGGTTAAGTCAGACATAGTTCTTGCCCTAAAGGGGCTCAGAATCTAATGATAATCATAGCTATCAGTATTTAGCTCAATACTGTTCTCTTCCTTAAAATAATTAAATGTTTAGATTTGTATAAATTTTGGATTAACATTGCTATATTATTCTATAGAAAAGGAATAAAAAATTACATTCCTATGTTTATCCTATTAGAGAGTTTAGTAGTTCACTAAAACCTACATTCAGTTTTAGATTATGCTCCCTGTATCCCTCCAACAACAGCAACAAAATATTCATACCACCCCATCAGCACAAAGTTAGGAACCCTCTCCTTTCTTCTTCTTTTTTAGGATAGAGTGGATGGGATGAAATCATTCTGTGAGTTAGTCTCTTTTACAGCATGACAAAAATTCCTACAAAACTTTCAGCTGTTATCACAGACCTTTTTAAATGGTCCTGTCTCTAGCAGTTAGAGTCAGGGAGTAGAAGACAACCCTTGAGAAGATTTTCTGAGAATGCATATTGGTCTCTGGTCCATCAGTCATAAGAATGGTATGACGCTCAAGGTCAGGGAAGGTATGCACAAAAGTACACTGTTAAGAATGTGCAAGGTATATTTAGAAGACCAGTCTCACTTGTGTGGAAGGTTTCTTTAGAGATATAGTAAATCAGAATCATAGAGTCATGAATTTAGGAGATAGTTCAAAAGACAGTTTTGGAATTTGTGTGGACCTTTTTAGACTAACTCTAAACATTATGTCTAAACTAATGTTGCTAATGGAAATCATCAGCAAAAACAGGGTATTCTAAATGTGGTGTAAGCATGTTTAGTTAAAGGAACTGAGAGAGCTAAGCACTTTATTTTGGTCATCCCAGATTACATTGCATTGCTTTTACATTGTGAGACAAAACTAAGCCTTTTTGAAACAGCACCCTGTAAGGTTAGCTGTTTACTTTTTTCTGCCCCATTTGGTGCCATGATCTTACTGTAATAGTTAAGTGGTAATTCAGACATAAAGATGAAAACAATACCTGGCGTGGTTTTGAACTCAGTATAAAGACAACTAACCAGACTGTGTATAAATGACTGAATTTATTTTTTAGTATGAAATCCATATCTGTCTGTAGTTACCCAGTGAATTTAAGCAAAACTTACGTTCAGCAATAATGAAAACTATAACCACCAACCAATGAAAACTATAGGTAATGAAAACTTACCTTTATCTGTGTGTCCCATGCTGGTCTGTGCCTTCTTACGTCAGAACTCTAATTTGTATTTATAAAAATATTTTTATTTGTAGTTACTAAAAGTTTACTTTCATTTTAGTAAGTATCTGGTGTGGGTAAGAGTGTGGGCTTAGGTTCAGTGTCCACCTTGGTCATTTCCTATCCGTGTGACATTGGACTAGTTATTTAACTTCTAAGCTTCTTCCTGTACACGCACTGGGAATCCTTATAGCACTTAGCTCATTGCATGATTGTGAAGATTTAGGAGTCAGTAAATGAGCTTAGTACACATTAAGCATTCAGTAAGTATTATTATTGTTATCTGTAGAAAATTAGTGGCCTTGAGGCCTGATATGCTCTACCACATGCCCACCGTTTGTTTCTATCAAACAAAAAAAAAACTAAACCCGTTGCTGTTGTGTCGATTCCGACTTACAGCAACACTATAGGATAGAGTAGAACTGTTCCATAGGGTTTCCAAGGAGCGAAACTGCCAATCTTTTGGTTAGCAGCCAAATGCTTAACCACTGTGCCACCAGGGTGCCAAAAGATGGAAATAGTATGGATTAAATGTATGAGTTAAATGAGGGGCTTAACATATAAAAAAATGAGTTAAATGATATATTTATAACACAGAGCCTGCTACATATTTCTCTTGGTAACAAATTCAAAGAAAAAATGCTACGTAACAATGATACTGGCATTAACTATTTCATTATGACTTTGCAACTGTTCCAGTTTTACTAAGATTTAACTGACATCTAATTTTTTTATTCTAATGACACTGAAGATGGACTCGGAAGCTCAGGGGTTTCCTGTTTCATGGTTTCACATCACGGCCATTGCTACATGAGCTTTTCTGGTCTCCATTATTATTTGATGTCATCATTACTCAATTTAAACCTCTGCCCAGTTTATTTAAAGACCCAGGGAGTTTCCTGAATTCAGTTCTAAGTACTTTCTCCTCGGAGAAGCTAGACCTGGTGTCTTAGGCTGGGTTCTTTAGAGAAGCAAAACCAGTAAAGTGTATAAATATATATAGAGAGAGATTTATATCAAGGAAATGGCACATCCAGTTGTAGAAGCTGAAATGTCCCAAGTCCATGGATCAGAATAGAGGCTTCTCCCAATTCACTTAGCCTCAGGGGCTGGTGAACCCAAGATCAGCAGGTCAGAGAGCAGGGCTCTTGCTCACAGACCATGAAGATCTCAGGGCTCTTGCTCACAGCCTATGAAGGCTTTTTGCTTGCCGGGTCCAGAGTGAGCAAAAGGCCAGAATGTCTGCTTATATTCGGATGTAGGCCACACCCCAGAGGAAGCTCCCTCTCAACTGATTGGCTACTCACAGCAGATCCCATCATGGGAATGATCATATATAAACACTGAGAATCATGACCCAGCCAAGCTGACGTACAATCTTAAGCGTCACTCTTGGTTAACTATGTTAACCATATTGGGAAATTCTTGTTTAATTCTATATCTAAAAGAGAGTCCTCCATATGAAACTAGGACTTCAAATTGCTGTTTTATTCAAGTAATAGGTTTTGACACTTGTTCTACTCTGATTCTTCAGATGAGGTAATTTTCTGACCATGCATGAAGTAGACTTCTCCTTTGGTATGTGAGGCAGGTTTAGTATTTTCTGCAATAATTTGCTAGGGCAATAGAGTGCTTCCCTACTCTTACTCCATATTCTGTAAGAACTGGTCTCTTGTGGTACTGAGTTTCCAAACTGCCTGGGATTATCTCATTCCTCTTGAATTAAAGCTGACTGATTCTTTCAGTGACTCCTTGTGGGTATAGGAGGGACTTTGGGAATGGGATGAGGATAGATTATATTTAAATTTTAAGGACCTCCCATCTTTTTTCTCCTTTCCTGTTCCCTCTTTATGCCACTGTCGCCAATCATTTCTGGAAATGTTGTGGTTGTTTGTTTATTTTTGTGTATAAATAAAACATTGTGGAGGTAAGGAGATGACCCTTTCCCATAATAATTGAATTCCTTTCTCCTAATGTGGTAATAGAGCCATTGCAGGAAGTAGGGCCAGTGGTTAAAAGAAAACCATCCTGAGGTAACTGTACATAGATCAAGAAGCAGTTGTTCAGAAAGAACAACACAATACTGAGTGATTTAAAGTCAAGAAAGCTGTGCGTCAGGGTTGTATCCTTTCATTATACCTACTCAATCTGTATGCTGAGCAAATAATCCAAGAAGTTGGACTATATGAAGAAGAACAGGGCATCAGGATTAGAGGGAGACTCATTAACAACCTGCATTATGTAGATGACACAACCTTGCTTGCTGAAAGTGAAGAGGACTTGAAGCACTAATGAAGATCAAAGACTACAGCCTTCAGTATGGATTGCACCTCAACATAAAGAAAACAAAAATCCTCACAACTGGAACAGTAAGCAACATCATGATAAATGAAGACTGAAGTTGTCAAGGATTTCATTTTACTTGGATCCACAATCAATACCCACGGAAGCAGCAGTCAAGAAACAAAAGACGCATTTCGCTGGGCAAATCTGCAGCAAAAGACCTCTTTAAAGTGTTGAAAAGCAAAGATGCCACCTAGAAGACTAAGGTGTGCCTGGCCCAAGCTATGATATTTTCAATTACATCATACACATTTGAAAGCTGAACAATGAATAAGGAAGACCGAAGAAGAATTGATACCTTTGAATTGTGGTGTTGGCAAAGAATATTGAATATACCATGGACTGCCAAAAGAACAAACAAATCTGTCTTGTAAGGAGTACAACCAAAATATTCCTTAGAAGCAAGAATGAAGAGACTGTGTCTTACATGTTTTGGACATGTTGTCAGGAGGGATCAGTCCCTGGAGAAGGACATCATGCTTGGTAAAGTACAGGGTCAGTGGAAATGAGGGAGACCCTCAACAAGGTGGATCGACACAGTGGCTGCAACAATGGGCTCAAGTATAACAATGATTGTGGAGATGGCACAGGACCAGGCAGTGTTTCATTCTGTTGTGCATAGGGTCTCTATGAGTTGGAACCGGCTCCATGGCACCTAACAACAACAGCAAGTGAATTTATATTATCATAGCAGGCTAAGCATTCATTTCTGAAAGTATATGTGGGGAGAAAATTTACACTTATGGTACAATGATTTATCCTGGGCCAGATGCCCACTATAGTCACTTGAGGCATACAATGTTCAGTTGTCTTTGAGATGGAAGTCTTTTCAGGGATTGCAAAGTCTCCAAGCCAGATTGAAGCAGCATTTTAGTCAGGGTTGATATAAGCTTTATTACAGAACCAAGAAGCAAAGAACTTTTGTCTTATCTTTATGAGGTATTAAATAGACAAAAGCCACACCTATCTTTGAGATAAGGCTTTCTGTTCCTTGGGCTTCTGCTGAGATTGCTAAGGAACAGCATTCTTAAGGTGCTTACAAATTCTGTTATTTGACTGAATGGTTCTTTGAGGCACTGATACGGATCTTTGTGAGGTTATACTCTTGGTTTCATCTTTAGCTTATGTTTTCCTGAATGTGTCCTGGATTTGATGTTTGCCTAGAAGCCAGTTTTTAATTTTAGCATCATAGGTTGTCTGGAGAGCTTTAAAGCTGTCAAACCCAACAATTCTTCTGTCCCTTTCAAGAGTCTTTCCTTTAACTTTTCTCTCTCAGCTTGCATTTTACTACAAATGACAAGAAAAGACCAGGCAGCACCTTCAACACTCTGCTTGGAAATCTACTTGGCTAGATCAATCAGTTTATTAAGTATATTTTCTACTGCTCATGTTACCAAATGGAACAGTGTTGCTAAACATTCTGCTGTTGCAGAATAAGGATCTCTTTTCTTCCAGGTTAAGGTACCATTTTCTTCACTTTACTGTAAGCCCTAACCTACAGCCTCCTCAAATTCTTCGACTAACAGACTCTTCAAGACCCTTCAGGCTTTCACTAACACTGTCCACACCCACCCACTGCCCATTTTCAAAGCCAGTCTCACATTTGAGTCTTTTGTTCCCATGGTAGCACACCACTCTTGGTTCCAAAATATGAATTAATTATCTATGATTGCATGGTAAATTATCCTAGAACTTTGTTGCTTAAACTACAATAATAATTTATTATCTCATAGAGTTTCCGTGAGTCAGAAATTTGGGAGCAGCTTAGCTAGTTGTCTCTGTCTTGGAGTCTCTCAATGTTGTAGTCAAGTTGCCAGCCTGGGATTCAGTCATCTGAAAGCTTGGCGTGGTTGAAGGATCTGCTTCTAGAATGGCTTACTCACATGATTTTTATCAGGAGGCCTCAGTTTCTCACTACATGGTCCTATCCGTAGTTCTAAATGAGTCTCCTAATAACATAGCAGCTAACTACCCCAAGCAAAGAATTCAAGAGAGAACAAGGTAGAATCCACAATGCCTTTTATGACTTATCCTTCAAAGTCAACCTTATCATTTCTGTAGTTATCTCATGGTTACTCAAATCAGCTCTATTCACTGTAGGAGGAGACTACATAAGGGTACAAATACCAAGAGACAATGATCTTTGGGGACTATCTTGAAGGCTGGATAAAACAGGAGACAACCCATAGATTAGCAATAATAGGAAGCCTGTATATTCCGAGCAGTGGTGTACTGATAAACCAGCTCTGAAAAAAAAAAAAGTAAAGAAATCAAAAGGACAATCACAGTGACAAAAACAGCTGATTTGTAGTGTTTGCCATGTGCGAATACTCTCACTGTGGCCAATTTTAAGCTTTTTTTTGATAGGGTCACTACAAGTCAGAATCGACCTGACGGCAATGGGTTTAGTGGTTTAACAACTGGCTTGGAAAATACTCATATACTTAATAATTGGCTCTCATGAGCTGGTAAGAGGCGGTTCCAGCATACCACTGTCCCTAATCTGGAAAGGCAAAATAGAAGGCTATGTTCTTGAGACTGGGAGTTAGAATCACGTGAGAATAGCTAGAGCCTGAGTAGGGTTATCCAGTGGGAGTTAAAGTCTCATGAAGGAACCTCAATAGCTTCTGGAAAAGCTGCAGAAATGAGGGCTTTGAGAATGAAAACTGCAGAAGTCAGGCTTCTTTCGACTCAGAGTGGAGCAAGGGGAAGGATGCGGAATGGACTTCATGGCAAAAGGGTTTAGAACTGGTCCATTTGGTGATGAAAATGGAGAATCTGGGACAAATCTGCAGAGAATACACTAATGGTTACTTGGGGCTGGGGCTGGAGCAAGGATTGATTGAAAATGGGCATGAGGGATCTTTTAGGGTTGATGGAAATGTTTTAAAGCCAAATATTGATGATGGTTGTTTTTGTTATTAGGTGCCCTCAAGTCGGTTCTGACTCATAGCAGACCCTATGTACAACAGAACAAAACACTGCCCAGTCCTGCGCCATCCTCCCAATCATTGTTATGTTTGAGCCCATTGTCGCAGCCACTGTGTCAATCCATCTCGTTGAGGGTCCTCCTCTTTTTTGCTGACCTTCTATTTTACTAAGCATGATGTCCTCCAGGGACTGGTCCCTCCTGATAACATGTCCAAAGTATGTGAGATGAAATGTCTCCATCCTTGCTCCTAAGGAGCATTCTGGCTATATACTTCTTCCAAGACAGATGATGGTTACACAACTGTGAGTTTACTAAAAATAATTTTTAAAAAATGGAGGAGCTGAGATTCTATCCAGGTTTTCCTGACTCTATCGTGCTGTGGAGTATCAGAAAAAAAAGAGGCTGCCCTTTGTGCTGTGTTTAGAATTTTAGACTTCAAGGTGGCTCTAATGAGCTTCATCTTCTGGTGTTCAAGACCTTGTTTAATCACCTCCCCTTGAGTGTGAGCAGGATCTGTGACTTGCTTTTAACCGATAGAATGGGAAAGGTAATAAGATACAATTCCCATGATTTTTTTATGTTATATAAGACTCCATCTTACTAGCAGACTCTCTCTCCTTCCTTTCTGGTTTTGAAGAATTAAGTTGCATAAATTGTATAGCCACAAGGAAATGAAATCTGCTAACAACCTGAATAATTTTAGAAGTAGATTCTTCCACAGTTAAGCCTCTAGATGGTAACATAGACCAGCTGGCACCTTGATTGAAGCCCTATGAGATCCTGAACACAGGACCCAGCTAAGCTGTATCTAAAGTTCTGACTTACAAAAATGTGAGAAAATAATAAGTATACAATGTTTTAAGCCACTAATTTTGTGGGTTTTTTTTAACAGTGATAGAAAAACAATAAGCCCTCCTTCTAATACAGTCATATCAAAATTTATGGTTACATTTCTGTTCAATGTTTATGCTATTACAATTTTATAAAAGCATTTTACAGCTGAGTCATGTGGTGTTCTAAAATTACGTTTCCTTTCTCTCAAATTCTTTTTATTTCCCAATATAAATAATTGTCTTATTTATTTATTTATTTTTTGTTTTCTATATCCAAACCCATTGCCACTGAGTCGATTTTAACTCATAGCGACCCCAAAGGACAGAACAGAACTGCCCCATAGAGTTTCCAAGGCTGTAATCTTTACAGAAGCAGACTGCCACATCTTTCTTCCATGGAGTGGCTGGTGGGTCCCAACCACCGAACTTTCAGTTAGTAGCCAAGCACTTAACCACTGTGTAACCACGGCTGCTTTGTTTTCTATATAACTATAATTGATTAATTAATTTCCAGATCCTTTGTACAAGTTTAAATTTATTCTAAAGATGCTCAACCACAACCACATTAGACAAACTGTTAATTTAATCATTGCTATTGAGAAGTCTGATTCCATTCCGATTCTCTGCCCTACCTCCTGCCCTAAGGAGTTTTTAGGTTCTTACCTTCATTCTCTGAAATTTGACATTTTATGATGTTGTACCATGGTAGAAGTTCTTTTTGCCATTTTGGAAGGTACCCAGTAGGAACTTTCAAACAGGAAACAAGTCAGTTCTGGAACATTTTATTATTATTATTTGAGGGGATTAGCATCCTTCCTGATTTTTCCTTATTAGGAAGAATTTTAATTCTTGTTTTTGCTCTAGATCTCGTTCTTGCTTGCCTTCTCAAGGTTGTTTTTCCTGCAATTATACTCTGAGGTTCAGGAGAGCAAATTAAGTTACTTATCTGTTTCCCTTCTTTAGGTTTCAACATTTTAGGGTATGCTGAATCAGTTATCAGTCATCCAGCTTCCAAAATGTTGTTGCTGTTTTCTCTTCTTTTTTTTTTTTTCATTTTGGTGAGCTTAGACCTTTTAAAAAGATCACTTTACTGTCATTTCAGTGTATTTGGGGGAAGAGAGGAGCCTAAAGTGTTTGTTCATTCTGATATCTTTAACCAGAATCTGACCTCTCTACATTTAACTTCCCTCTTATCTTCTAATAATAGTTGTATGAGGTGAGTAAGGCAGATATTATTATCCTCCTTTACTGATAAAATACTTGAGAATCAGAGTTCGAATGACTTGTTTGGGGTTACTAAACAGACCTTGGAACATTCAAGTCTCAGTAGTCATAACCACTCTTTCACTATTAGCACATTGCTTCCCAATTCTGCCCAATAGACTCATAAGTTAGTAAAATTGGAAGTGGCCTTCTATTGTAATATTTCCCAAAATATATGCCACAGAACATGAGTCCTGGAAGGAATTCTGTGAAAAAGAATTCCATAATCAACCACATTTGAGAAGTACTCTACACTCATGGATAGCCTTAATTCTATGACACCATTAATTGTAGGAAATAGTTACTAAGATATAATAATAGATTTTGGTGGAATTGTGGGTAGTGCAGGGAAGAAATATGTTAAGCGCTATATTACAAACAGCACATAGAATTTGAGAAACATAAAACTGTTTAAAAAAGTCTACCTTAGGATGGAGCAAATGCAGTATATTTCCTTTCCATAGTTTTAATGTATTAAAGTTCCAAAAGTTGTAATAAAGAAATCTGTTTGTTGTTAGCTACCTTTGAGAAGGCCTGACTCATGATGGCTGTGTGCACAATGCAAGAAAACACTGCCTGGTCCTGAGCCATCCCCATGATGGCTTGATCGGACTGCTGTCATTCATACAGTTTTCACTGTCTGACTTTCAGAAGTAGATCGCCAGGCCTTTCTTCCTAGTTGTCTTAGTTTGGAAGGTTTGCTGAAAACTGTTCAGCATCACAGCAACATATAAGCCTCCACTGACAGAAAGCGGTGGCTGTGCATGAGATGCAAACTGATAATGTATCATCCACCCACTGGCTGGCCTTTGTAATCTCTATGGAACAGGTTCTTGCCCTCTTCCATCAGAAAAGCCTTTAAATATTTGTAGACTCTCATCTTGGATCTCCAAGGCTGAAACATCTCCAGTGCTTTCAGTGTGTTACTCAGATGCTACAGTTTCCAGGTCCTTCATTCTCCTGTTTCATCTCATAATCTCCCTGGAAAACCCAGAGCTTTGCACTCCCTTGGGTCAATAAAACACCTCTGTCAATTCAGAGACATGATAACTTTCTATTTATTTGGATGCAGAGTCCTCACTGAACCACCTGAGACCTGTTTGACTTATTTCATCCTGACAGGGAATTTCCTCCTCTGTAGCTCTATTCTGTCATCACCTTCTACCTTCCAGTAGTACATTCCTTCCCTGAGTAGAGCAGGTTCTTTCGGCAAAAGAAAATTAGTTTTGTGTGTTACTCTGCAATCTTGGTATTCTGATGGAATATGTCTACTCCGAATATATTTCAGCCAGTCTGTTGTGCCCATGGTCCATACACATGTGAGCCTGTGAGTCACTGAAGCTCAGCCAAGGATGCTGGGAGATGGTTTTGGAAATTACTGAGGATTCCCCTCACTCAGGCTGTGTCTCTTCTTGTTTCTACTTGGCCCCATCCTGTTTCATACTTGATACTTCTGTGGTTTTCCCTTGGTTCTTCCAATATTCCTTTAAGTGCTTTGATTGGGTCTTATATCTCTGTCTTATACTCTTCCCACTCATCTAGCATATCCTGCCCTCATTTTGGTCTCTTGGAGCACAGTCTCTGCAGTGCCTATCTTGGATATCACACTGGCAAGGCCTATTTTGGCCATTACTGACCACAAAAATGTGCAGCATGAGAACATGGGAAAACCAGTCTCTCACTAATTCTATAGTTCTCCATCATACCTGAATTCCTGGGACATTTTTCACCGAAGACATATATTTGCTATACAGTATAAATAAAACTCCCCACATGTAAGGCTTCCGTAAGGGCTTGGGGAAGAAAGTCCACAAAGATCAAAGTCTCTATTTCTGAGTTCCCTGAGAAGTATCAGAGCCCTAAGAAATAGCCCATAAATATTTTGTGGTAATCCTTGTGGAAGAGTGGAAAATTACTCTCAATTCTTCACTTCTTTTGCCATACGCCTCCCACTAGAATGGGCAGAGTACATTACTTGGCCCTGTTGGATATATTGGGCTAGGTCATGTGAATGGCTTTGGCCAATGTAATGTTAGTGGATGTGATACAAGCAGAAATTTTAAATGTGCTTGCATGGATTAGCTTGGCCTCTTGCATTTTACCCAACCACCATGAAAAGAGCCACTGATCCCAGAAAAAAGGCATGGAGAAGACCTGAACCTGACCTGCAGCTTCGAGCAGAGCTGCCTTGGCCAATCCACAGACCCGTTAGCAAGAGCATTTCTGTAAGTCACTGAGATTTGGGGGTTATTTATTACGCAGCGTTATCATAGCAGAAATCTGACAGATACAATCTCCTTCTATATCAATTTCAGAATAATTGCCTTCAAAATGTTGCCTTTATTACCTCTCCTCGAAGACCCGATGACCCTGGATCCAAAAGTTCTTTCTGTCTCAAAAAAGCACTTCATCTTAGCACTTTTATCCTATTCTATGACAGTTATTTTCATCTGTCCTACTGGCTTGGACAGCCCTGAGAGGATGCAGAGTTATGACTGAGTCACAGCATATTGGCAGTGCCTGGTTTCATAGTAAGTACTCATGGGTTTGTGTTGAAAAGAGCACCAGATGTAGAGTGAGAGGATACAATTCCAAGGCCTGAATTTTTCTCTTAACCATTTGTGTGATCTCACATAATTTATTTAACCTCAGTAAGGTTCATTATCCTTGCTATAAAACAAGCATAAAATACTACCTCACAGGCTTGCCGTGAAGATTAAATGAGTTACTCTTTCTGGACAAGAAGCAAAATAGAGGATAGTTTGTTGGTACTTATGTAATCATTTAAAATGTACTCATTTAATCCATTTTCAGCTCTTGAGCTATAAAAAACAAGCAGGTGGCTGGATTTGGTCAGTGAATGGTAATTTGCTGACCACTGGTCTAGATCAGGGATCGTAAAACTACTGCCTATGGACAAATATGGCCAGCCACCTGTTTATTTTTCTTCAAATTTATTTTTTAAAATGCCACATAATTTACCCATTTAAAGTGTTGGAGCCAATAGTTTTTAGTGTATTCTCAAACATATGCAACTATCACTGCAGTCAGTTTTAGAATACTTTTATTATTCCAAAAGACAGCCACCTGTCTTTATAAATAAAGTTTTATTGGCATACAACCATACTCTTTTGTTTACATATTATCTATGACTGCTCTCCTGCTGCAATGGCAGAGTTGAGTAGTTCTGACAGAGACATATGTCCCAAGAGCCTAAAATATTTACTAATGGCCCTTTGGAGAAGAAGTTTGCCAGCTCCTGGTCTAGATAACAGTTCTGGAGCTTTCTTCTGTCCTGTGGAATTTTCATCACCTTCCTCAAGTTTTTTACAGAATCTCTGGAGACTTACATTCTCATGGTCCTCTCTAGATCTTAGTCCTTGTACTCACAAGTGCATTATCTCACCATCTCACACATGCTCTTGCGCTTCAGCACTGCTAACACAAAGGGAGCATTCTGGCCCCATTCCTTGACATCCATACCCAGTCCCCACAACAAAACCCTGTGCAAAGCACTCCTCCAGTGATTTTGTGTGGAAATTAGGCTCCACTGAACTTTTGAGGAGATGGAAGGAGGTTATATCACAGCCATCCTCTGCACAGGTACTTGCTCTACAATCTTGCAGTGGTTATGACATTTCTATAATTGGAGACACTATTGATTCCCTATTATGTGTTACACAGTGCGCTAGATATGCAACCTATGACATAGTCTCTCATTTGACCCTCACACAACCTTGTTAGGGAAACCTTATCCACATTTAGCAGATAAGAAATTTGAGGTTCAGAGGTCCTTGTGTACAAAGTCACATGGATAATAAGTGGTATTTGAACGTATTTATTTCTGCTGCTAATTTCAAATGTTTTCGCTGTACCACACAGCTTTTAATCTGACCAATCTTTTATGGAACACAAGATCCAAGCAGAGAAAATCTATCATTTTCTGGAGAACAAGAAAATAACGAAGTATTAGTTGATATTTTTAGACACTTTCAACTGTTGGGCCAGATTGTGGAGAAAGGAGAAATGGCAAATATCATATTTCTGTTCCAAAAAGGACAATAAACCACATTAGTAGTTCTCCTTAGGTTAGAGTACGAAGCAGGTGTGGGGGAAAATATAAGAAACAACCTTGTGGGCTTCAGTGAGGAAACACTTCAAAAAATACCATTTGATTAAGAGACAGCCTGCATGATTCAATGAGGAGGCGTAGGTATTGCCTTGGAAAAACATCAGATAAAGAAATACTAAATGCCTGTAGAAGTGTCGTGGGTATGGGGGCTAAAAACAGCTTGTGGAATGGCAAACTTTCTGAAAAACATGGCAACAGCAAGTGTCCGTAAATGGTAACTTCACTCTCTGTGGATGAGTGGGAAACAGCAGAGGGTAATTTTTAGATTGCTTGTGTTTTACGTTAGTGGAGTGAAGTGATGCCATTGGAAATATTAAGAAGGATGAAAATGTGTTGGTGACGAAAGAACACTTATGAAAATAGAATAGCACCAGGACGTGGTAACCTGATGGAGATAATTCAAAGACTAAAAAGTGAATATTGTTGATACCTGAAAAATAGTAGTGTTAGCCTATTAGCCAAAATAGACCCTTTGCAGCATATTGGTGTAAAAAAGTGTTCTTCACAATGGGAGACTTTTTGGAGTTTCAGTCATTATCTTCTGATAATAAAATCTCAGTTAACAGGAATGTTTGAAGATTGAGAGATTCTAGAAAGTTGCATTTTCAGATTATTCGTTTAATTGTTTATATTGTTTCATAAATGTCCAAATCTTCTTTTCTGCCTCAGTCCAATGGATGATTGAAAAATTTGGATGCTGGAGGATTTCCTTGGATTGATAAAGCCTCATTCATCTATTCGATAGATTTTCACTGAACACTTATCATATGCCAGGATTTATGGAGGGCAGGATGAATCAAAGATGACTAAGATGGGGAGCCTACCCTTGTAGTGTTCGTGGGTGGAAGAGTAAAGGTGACTATAAAAGGTGAAAGTGATAGGGATGACTACAGTTTGATAACAAAACATACCCTGGATTCTAACCTAAGAACTCTAAGACCGTATCTTTTGTTATCATAAGATTCTGTTTCCTAAATATGGAAGGTAAAATATGCCAGAATGAAGGCTCTAGTTAGCTAGATTCTGATGGGTTGAGCTTACTGTGTATTAATATATAGTAAAGAAACTATCAAATTCAAGTGCAATCTCATCCTTTCTTGGATTAGTCTTTTTCATTATTTGCTTGGTTTCAGTGTTAAGAACTCACTCTCTTAGATTATTAGGATAGAATCAAATATTTACACTTTTTTTTTTCCAAGAAAAAAACTTTTTTTGGGGGGAGGGCAAAGAAAATGGCTCAGGGAAACTTTCTGGGAGTCAAGCATATTTTGAGGTGAGGTGGGGGAAGTATTTGGAAATTAGAGATTAATATCTATTTAAGAAACATTGAGAATGTTTTCTCATGAGATCATAGAAGAAGTCATAGTTGATAATATAACATGGTGTTTATGTTGAAACAAGTGATTTTCTTAAATTATAAACACTTGGATTAGGACTTTTGAATTATGATCTATACATGAGACCATATTGGATGAGGAATATTTAGCACACCACAGTTTTAAAGGACTCCACTCTCCCTCCTCCCTTTAAAGTTTCTTAATAAAGCAAAATTACAGAGCTAGAGAAAGTCCTATTTCATGTTTTCTTCCCTGCCTCTTAACACTCTGTGCATTTGTTCTCTTTTCCAGGAGTCTTGGGTTTTCCTTCAGTTAGGCCAATATTTACACTTTGAACCCCTCTTTTCCTGCTATTTTATCAAAATCCATTCAGCTAATTGTCTTATTGGTAAGAAATAAATTTAAAAAAAGTTATACCAAAATAATTTATAGCAGGTTTTACTATATGTGAGACTTCAAAATATATTCACACCTACTCAAGGTGTGGTATTTTAACCTAAAGAAATGGAAACCTTTTGAAAAAAGATTTACCATGAGCTTCTATTGAATAAGTACTCATTGAATACTAACTACTCTGTGAAGGATACGGCACTGGGTGGTAGTGGGAACAGGATGCAAAGATGGGTAAACACACAACTGAGAATGCAGCCAAGATGATAACGAAAACATTTCACACATGACTAGAAAACAATGTGGAAGAAGGTAGATGCTGTAAGAGGAGTGTCTTAGGCTGGGTTCTTATATATATATGAGAGAGAGAGGGTGAGAAGAGATTTATCTCAAGGAAACTGCTTACGCAGTTGTAGAGACTGGCAAGCCCCAAAGTCCATGGGTCAGAAATCGGCTAGAGGCTTCTCCTGACTCACATGGTTGCAGAAGCTGACAAATCCAGAATCAGTAGGTCAGAGGGCAGGCTGCTGGCTCAAGTCCTAGGAATAAAGGTCTGATGATGATGAGCTGAAAACAGGATGCAGAACAAGCAAGTGAGCTTTGGCAGAATGTTCATATATGTATTTTGGGTGCAGGCCACATATCCAAGAAAACTTCCTTACAACTGATTGGTTGATCACAGCAGATCACATCCTGAAAGTGATTATATTACTTACAGGAGATCACAAAATGGAGGTTAATTACATCAGATCACAAAGTGGAGGATAATTACATCAGATCACAAATGGAGGATAATTACATAATACTGAAAATCACGGCCCAGACAAGATGACACATAACATTAACCACCACAAGGAGATTTAACAATTCACTTGAAAAGCAGAAGAAATCACGTACAATTGAAGAGCTATCAGGCATGATTTTGTGGAGGAAATGGTGTTCAATTTGAGGCTTCATGGTTGGATAATATTTTTGACAAGTTAAAATTAGATAAAGCATCCAGATGTAAACAACATTGTGAGCACAAATAAGGCATCAAGAAACTTCAGTCTGTGCCTGGGAATAGTTTATGGGTCAATTTAGCCAAAGCAGTGAGTTTTCAAAATTTGATTAGTAGTAAAACTCTTTTTTTTTTTTTTTTTTGCATTCTCAGATGAAAGGTTATGCTGAACTCTAAAGTGCAAAATGCAACATAAACCTAAATATCCAAGTAGCTCTGGTGAAAGTGTGTGGGGGTGTGGTGGTGGTAGTGGTGGGGTGTGTGTGTGTAAATGTGTGAATGAAGAGGTGGTATGTGTGAATGTGTGTGTGTGAATGAAGGGGTAGTGTGTGTGTGTGTGCTGGAGTATGTGTGTGTGAGAGAGGGAGGATTCTTCAAATTCTGAGTTCTCCTTGCTGCTCCAACTATATTTCTTTTCCCCCAAGTGGATGTTGATGCACCTTAACTGAGCTTTAGGACTGCCACCAGGAACACTGAAAATCTCCTGGCTAGAGCCATGTTCCCATATTGCCTGATCAGGAGAGTCACCTAAGGTACTTCTTACATACAGAGTCTTTGAGCCTCACCCAGATCCAAATCTTAGAATATGTTTTTATCAAGCATTCCCAGGCAGTCTACAAATTCATGATAAACATTGAGTTGGAGCAGAAGGGCATTTTGGAAAATAGACTGGGAAGGCAGACTATGGAGAATCTTGATATCTGGGTGAGGAACAGTAACTTCAAGGAGAGAGAATCTGTGGTGAACACGTTCCTGACACTCATTCTATCACACTCCATTCAGGTCTCCCACTGTGTGTACGCCCAGGAAAAGCCCCAAGAGCAAGTTTCTGGGGATTTCCTCCTCACCAGGGAGGTGGCCCTGGTTCCTTTGGGCTCCAGAGCACAGCCTGGAGTTGATATGGCTCCAAATCTTCTGGAATGATGCCAGGGCACAGATGTGGGGCAGCCAGTGTCTAAGGGTTTGTCTGTAGGGCTGTGGGATGTGGGCAGGCCTTATAGGTGAGGCTGCTGCAGCCTTCGTTTTGCTGGCTGAGGAAGAAGTGCCTGCTGCAGCAGCTGCCTTGCATTTCCTCATTAGGGTTGCTTCCACCTTGAGCACACGTGTGGGAGCAAGTGAGGGAACTCAGCATAGGAGGAGAGCTGCCGGGCCTAATGTGTGGATGGGCTGCAAGCGGGGGGAAGGCATACTGTTGGTGACTCAGAGTCAGCAAGGGGTGGATATCGCCAGCAGGAAGTTGGAGTCAGGAGGAACTGCCAGGTACTTTTCCATCTCCCCCCCCCGATGATCTTGTGGTCAAGGATGCCAAAATGCACAGGCCCGTTTCCTAGGGCTGCACAAACTGGACTCACTTGAGCTGGTCAAAATAAAACAACCGAAGAATTTGTCAGAATCCAGTAAATATAATATAAAGCCCTGCTTTTGCAGATGGTTCTTTTAACTGTTGGATTAGACCAGGTGTTTTTGACCAATAAAACCACCCACTATTTCCCACCATCAATAATCCTTTGCTTCAATCAGGAAAAGAGAAACACAGATTTATCCCCGGTGCTCTTTAAAACATATAATTGTGTAGTCAAAACTTTACAACAAATGTTGGAACTAGTTATCCCATTTTATAGATGAGGAAGCAGAGGCTGGGGAACTCCTTCTCTCTCTGTCACATACAGTCAATACGCTGCAGAGCTATCATTTACATCCCACTCTGGCTGCAAAACCCGTAAACGCTCAACTTTTCCAGTCTCCCTCCCAATCAAATCTTCTGTGCTAACTCTGCTGTGCATCCTCCTGTACCCTATTTCTGCCACCCCTGTGCTTTTTGGCTCAGGTTGTTTTCCTTACTTAAAATGGCCTCTCCTCTCTTTAGAACTCTATGCAATAAGTGAACAAACGTGAGAAATCTGGAATCACACTGCTCAAATTCCAGCTCTGCTGTGATTTGGATGTGTTGTTTAACATCTGTAAGACTTCCATTTTAATATGGATGCAATAATAGTAATTACTTATTAGTTATGCATATCACACAAAAGAGTACATGAAAAGTGCTTCATGAAAGGTAGCATACATGTATTATTATTCAAGTCAAACTGTTTCTTGAAGATTCTTTCTCTGTTAATTCTTGGCCTGTTTGACATCTTATTCCTTTTTTTTTTTTTTTTCTGTGCCTATATGGCATTGTAGAGTGGCTACCCAACTCTTCTCCATTTGTTTCATGTATGTGAACTTTGTCTTCCAGAAGAAGATTTAAGGTACTTACGGTCATTAGTCATTGCTTGTGCTTGACTTTTACTACATCTTCTGCTGGACACCCACTCAGATGCTCAATAACTGCATACTGAAGATCTTTTTTCAAAATAAAAACAATGAGACTGTTTTCTATGTGTAGACTCAACCTCCATTAAGTAGATCATTGTTGTTAGTTTCACAGCATCTCAGATGAAAAAACAGGTTGTTTCCCTTACATTCTTTCTTTCCATCCCATTCCTCCTCTTTCATCCTTCCTCCTTTCCATAAACATTTATTGGATATCTTCTGAGTTATTAATGCTGGGCAAATGCTGTGTTGGCTACTGACAGCCACATCTACAGGGGATAGATAGGAGAAATCCTGGCACCCAGGGGCCTGAACACTTGTCCAGACACTTTCATAATCACAACTAATTTCACAAATTTCCCTGGGAAGGTCTAGGACAAAGAAAGAGACCAGTTAAAGTCATGCTTAACTGCCTTAAGTTGCCTCTAGCTGGGCTGTAATGCTTGGAGTTCCAGGGAACTCTTTGGAATAGACCAAAATTTCTCAAAGGATGGTCCTCAGATCACCTTCATAAGAATGACATCAGGAAGATACCTCGAATTATATTTTATGCCTTAAAACAAAACCTATACCCCTTGCCATCATATGTAAGAGCCTAAAGACTTGCTTTCCAATAAAAATACTGGATGATTTTTTTTTTCTCTTGAAAAACTGAATAGTCCCCACAAAGCCCATGACATTTGGTGGTTCTTCCTATCAAATAAACAGGCAAAATCAAACAGCCTTCTGTTAACAATTTCTTTTTTTAAAGACCTTTGTTGAGGTATAACTGGCATACAACAAACCATACATAGTTGAAGAATTCAATTTGATAAATTTTGACGTATGTATGCCATCACCCTAATCAATTATTGAACATATTAATCACTCTCAAAAGCTTCCTCATACCCTTTTGTAATCCCTGCCTCCTATCCCTTCTTCCCACCCCAGGAAACCACTATCTGCTTTCTGTTACTATAGATTAGTTTACATTTTCTATAAATGGAATTATATAGTATATACTCTTTGTTATATTTTCTGGCTGCTATAGCTAACCATAACCTCTTAGGGATTCATTCATGTTGTCACATGTATCCATAGTTCATTCTTTTTGATTGCTAAGTAGTATTCCATTATAAGGATATGCCATGATTTGTTCATCTGCTCTCTTATTGATGAATATTGAGGATATTTCCAGTTTGAAGCTATTACAAATAACGCTGCTCTAAAAATTTATGTTCAAGTCTTTGTATGACACATGTTTTCTTTTCTCTTGAGTAAATGCCTAAGAGGGTATGGTTGGATAACATGGTAGGTGTATGTTTAAATTCTTAAGAACTAAACCCAACCAAACACCTTGCTGTAGAGTCAATTTTGACTCATAGCACCCTGTAGGACAGAGTAAAACTGCTCCACAGGGTTTCCAAGGAAAGACTGGTGGATTCAAACTGCCAACCTTTTAGTTAACAACTGTAGCTCTTAACCACTATGTCAACAGAGCTCCTAAATTTTTAAGAAACTGCTAATTTTTTCCAAAGTGGTTGTAACATTTTAGATTACTACCAACAATGTATGAAAGTTCCAGTCCCTTCACATCTTCTCCAACATTTGTTATTGTCAGTCTTTTTAGCATTAGCCATTCTAATAGTGTGCTATGGTATCTCACTTTGGCTTTAGTTTACATTTCCTAATGACTAATAATGGAGCACTGGTAATGTAGTTGTTAAGAGCTCAGCTGCTAACCAACAGGTCAGCAGTTCAAATCCACCAGCTGCTCCTTGGAAACCCTATGGAGCAGTTTACTCTGTCCTGTAGGGTCTCTATGAGTTGAAACCAACTCCACTGCACCTAACAACAACAGCAACAACAACAATGACTAATAATGTTTATCATCTTTTCATGTGCTTTTTTGCCAGTTGTACATCTTCTTTGATGAAGTGTCTGTTCAAATATTTTGCCCATTTTTTATTGCATTGTTTTCTTATTATTGGGTTGTTTTCTTATTAGTAGCCTTGGTGGCACAGAGGTTAAGATCTTGGCTGCTAGCCAAAAGGTTAGCAGTTCAAATCTACCAGCCACTCCTCGGAAACCATGTGGGGCAGTTCTACTCTATCCTATAGGGTTGCTATTAGTCAAAATCAACTTGGTGGCAATGGATTAGTTTTTGTTTTTTAGGCCAAGCTGATCCTAGATATTGATCTAGAGTTCAGTGTTGTCCATTACACTATCTCATTTGAAAAATTAACTCATACTGCTGTGTGTATCTTCACCCATTTTTCACCTTCATTAAATACATAAAACATAGGGGTGCAAATTGTGATAATAAAATATATTTTAGAATCCAGTGGTTTCATACAAACTACTTGGAAAAGTATAAGGATTCTTCTAACTATACACAATAAGAGGCAGAGATATGTTAAAAAATAACCTAGCAATAAATTCTCTAAGTCATCAGATATATTTCCTACTCCTCCTAAAGCAATGAGGAAGGTGAGGGCAAGACCTGAGGAAGACAAGCATCATCTTGCAAGAAGTCCGCCTCAGATGAGAGCTTTGCATGATTCCCAGGCCATGGTAGGCTGCTCTTTCCTATTCGTGGGGAAGTGGCCTCTTCTTGCAGACCAGAGGGTTGAGAGGAATCTTGAGATTTGAGTTTTCTCAAGCATATTCACCAAAATATTCTCATTCTTGTTCTTGGGGTCCCATTCCTTCCCTTTAGGATGCTGGCCCTCACAAAGGAGACTTCTAGGAGCTATTAAAATTCTGTCATTCTTAGAATTAAATCTTGGGCCTGATCATCAGCATGATCTTCCTTCCAGCTGCAAGAAAAATCCTTTTAAATGCTTCCATGGAGATCTTTTGACTGTCACACCATGCCCTGAAATGATAATTGATAGATCTGTCATTTGCTTCTTTTAAGTCTTCTGTTGCCATTAAAAAAAAAAAAAAAAAAGACAAACAACCTTACAGTCTTTATAATTAATATTGCCTCTATATTTTTAAAATACTAGAGCTATTCTAAGCCTTCCATGTGTATCCCATTCCAATCCTCAAGAGGTAAATACCTCAGTATTGTGATGCTACACAATCTGTGGCTTTCACAAGCAACTTACCACCAGGAATGGGATCCTTGATTCTCTCTGTCTGGTGAAGGACACAATTTTAAAATCTGACTTGAGGGTCTGATTCTTAGAGTTACCTCTGGCACTGAGACAAAGATTTTAGTGCTAGTAATTTCTGTGGGAAGTGACCCCAGAAAGCAATGTTAGGCAAGTGGGAAAGTGAGACAGGAAAGGGAAGAAAGCTAATAGTTGCATTGATGAGCATGTTACCACAGAGGACCTTAGGGTACTATGTAGATACTGTCTCAGAGGCTGAGTTTGCTAGGGTATTTGTCAGCCAACTGCCATCCATCATTGATATATGACTGCTCCTGGTGGCTTTAATAACTCAGTACTTCAGTCCATCCTGTGTGTAGACAGAAAATAATCCTGAGAACAGAGAAAGCATTCAGGCACAGTCACAGGCTGGCAGAAAGAAGTAGGGGGCGCGTACAGGAATTGTGAGTGCAAAGAGGCTGTGGTTAGGGACCTGGCAGCAGAGGGTATAATGGTCTGCCCTCTGTCTTTCGTTCATCATCATCCTGCAGAACGTATGTTCCATTAAAGATTTGCAACTTCTCTCAGCAAAACACTTGTTATTTGCCTCAACATCGTTGCTTATGCTATGTCTTTTGCCTTGAATGCTTTCTGTTCCCTGCGGCCCACCCCACTGCCCTAGTGAATTTCAACTCTTCTTTCAAATCTCAGTTCAGCTGTCACTTCCTCTTGGATGCTTTCCCAGCTTCCCTCAGGCAGAGTTACATCGTCCTCTAAGCCTACTTAATACCCTGTACGTATTTCTATTACAGCACGTTATTGTGCTGCACTGACTTTCCTTGTCTATGCCCCCAAAGGAACTCTGAGCAATTTGCAGGCAAGGGATTTCTCTTATTCATCTTTATTTCCTCAGAACATTGCATGGGGCCTGGCATAGTAAAAAAAAATCAAAACTGTAGAATGAATAAACAAAACAAATGAATATCATGTACTATACCTCAGATCTTTTTCAAGGTCTCATAGCCAGCTAGTAGCAAAACTAGGAGTAGGATTAATATATCTTAACACCCAGTCTTGAAGGAAGTGAATTTTTTCTTTAGAAACCAGAAGGAAAAAAACAAAAAACAAAAAACAAGAAAAAAGAAGACAGGCCTGGATTTCATGGATTCCATTTGGAAAGAGTATAATAGATGTCGTTTCATTCACTTTGGTGTAGGAGGCCGTGTGGTTGTCTTGTTGGCCTGGAAAACTTTGGTTTCAGGACCATATATGGAGGGGGTGTTGGAGCTTGTAGGAAGTTCTGGAGCAGCTGGTCCATTTAGATGCCCAGGCAAGAAAGACCTGGTTGAATGGAACTGTATTAACAGAGCAAATTGTTTACTTTTCGGAACCTTTGTTTGTACTTTGTTATTTAGAAGGCTCTTTCAATTCTTTCATGTGTGTGGTTCATTCATTGGCTGCATTTCACATATAAGCATACAAATTTCTTTCCAAATAAGCTCAGCAGAACCTCAAGTGATTGATTTAATTTGCTTCCACACAACTGCCTTATTTATTACTTTTGTCATCACCCAAAGTGACGATTTGCATAGGTTCTTATTTGGGGCTTCTCAAAGAAATTCAGAGTCATCAAACCATCACATTTCCTTCAATATGACTTTCCTCATTTCCTGAGGTCAACCATCAGTTAAGCGGAGCTTTACACTTGTTGAGAGGTACATGGAAGCCCTCACAAGCCTGGTTCATAATTAAATGGTGATTTTCTGTTTAGCAGGCCAAAGATTTGAATGGATGGCAGAGTTGGACGTGGGAGATTTATCAGTGTAGGTTTGTTGGTGTACCACCAGTGGGCTACATGCTGGATATTCAACTTGGCCAAGTGGCTGAAGTCCAAGATCTGGCTCTCAGCTTCACTGCCTTAGAATCCTGATTCGTCAGCTCACTGAGGCAGTATTTATCTCTCAGGTGGGTCTCACAAAACCCAAACTCGAAGAGACTAATAGATAATATAGAATATGCATTTATTACTTTTTAATGACTCTCACATCTCTCATGTACACTGGAAAATGCATGTCACGATCACTGTCAAATTCTAGAAAGTAAAATTGTAATCAGATAAAAATTTGATGATCATAGAATCAGAGAAAGTATGATTCAAATTCCTTATAGCAAGACAGAAAATGATAGTGGTGAGGAGTGAGCTTCTCGGCTCAAGTAGACACATGAGACTATGTGGGCAGCTCCTGTCTAGAGGTGAAATGAGAAGGCAGAGGGGGACAGGAGCTGGTTGAATGGACATGGGGAATCCAGGGAAGAGAAGAGGACTGTGCTGTATCAATAGGGGGAGAGCAGCTAGGAGTACATACCAAGGTGTGTATAAGTTTTTGTACGAGAGGCTGACTTGATTTGTAAACTTTCACTTAAAACACAATAAAAAAAAAAAATTCTATGACATCTTGCTGATAGCTCTGATCCACTTTTCAATAGGTGGCCAGAATGACATTTAAAAAATGCAAATCTGAACATGTCATTTCTTGGCTTAAAAATGTCAGTGGTTTTGAATTGGTCTTGGAATAAAAGAATAAAAAAAAAAAAAAAAAACTTTTCCATAAAACTTAGCATGATTTTACCTAGCTCTTTGGCTTGCGTTTATTGCCCAAGGTCTTCTTACCTGCTTATTCTCTACCTGCAATGGCTTTTCTCTCTCTAAGCCTAGTTCCCTCCTAATTCTTTAAAAAAAAAATGTGTAATACATGCTCTCAGATCACCTCATAGTTTTTATTTATGCCTTTAATAAGCCTGTCATAGTGACCTTATAAAACCAAAACCCATTGCTGTCAAGTTGATTCATAGTGACCCTATAAAAAAAAACAAACCAAACCCATTGCCTTCAAGTCGATTCTAACTCCTTGTTAGTTACAGAGGCCTTATAAACCCTCGTGGTGTAGTGCTTAATAGCTACAGCTGCTAACCAAAAGGCTGGCAGCTTGAATCCACCAGGCATTCCTTGAAAACTCTGTGAGGTGTTCTAGCCTGTCCTATAGGGTCACTATGGGTCGGAATTGACTCGACGGCGACGGGTTTGGTTTTTTGCTTTATGGGTACTGGTCATATAGCAGTGAACAATATAAAGCCCTCATGTTTACATTCTAGCCTTCTATGAAGACAGACAACACAGAACAATAACCAAGAGGAAAAAAACATATATACATATATACACCACCACTGGTGGTACAGTGTTTAGGAGCTTGGCTGCTAACCAAAACACAGCAGTCTGGATCCATCAGCTGCTCCTTGGAAGTCCTATGGGGCAGTTTTGAGTTGAGTCAGAATCAACTTGATGGCAATGGATTTGGTTTGGTTTTTGATATACATATATATATATATATATATATATATATATATACAGACATGCAGATATATACACACACATATATATATATACACAGACACACCCATATATATTATATATACTACATATATATAATGTTTCTGAAATTAATAAATACGATGGAGAAAACATAGGCAACATAAGGGAGGTGGGTGAGGAGGGATTTGCTGTTCATATACAGAGTTGTCAGGGAAGGCCTCACCAATAGAATTATGTTTGAGCAGAGACCTGAAGGATGTGAGGGAGAGAGCTTTAAGTATACCTGGGGAAACATGTCCCAGGCAGGAGGAACAGAAAGTGCAAGGGGCCTGATGTGGGATTAGGCTTTGTGTACAGCTTTATAGAATTTACCGTACTTATTACTTATGGCAATTATGTATTTATATGCACAAGTATTTTATTTTCTTCCTGAAAGCAGAGGTCAATTTTTTTTCAACGTTATATCCTAGCCTCTAAAGAGTAGGACCTGATGTGGAATAAACAGCTCATCCGTATTTGTGGAAGGAAGAAAGGGAGAGAGAGAGAAGGGGAATGGGAGGCAGGGTGGGAGAGAGGGAAAGAGGAAGGAAGGAAAAAATTCCCAGAGATAGAAAAGACAAGCTTCTTGAATTTTAGGAACACTCTCTCCCCTGGTTTGGGCAAAGATAAGCACCAACAATACTAACCTCCCTTACCTTTTCCATCTATACCTTTTCTCCCATCTGCTGCCAGACACATTTTTTCCTTTAAATATGCTAATGATGTCCTTGAAAGAAGTTTAGCCAGAATGTTCTTTAGAAGCAAAGATGGCGAGACTTTCTCCCACATACTTTGGACATGTTATTAGGAGGGACCAGTCCCTGGAGAAAGACATCATTTTTGATAAAGTAGAAGGTCAGCAAAAAAGAGGAAGATCCTCAGAGAGGTGGATGGACAGAGCCTGCAACAACGGGCTCAAGCATAACAATTGTGAGTTTGGTGCAGGACTGGGCGGTGTTCTGTTCTGTTGTATATACGGTTGTTATTAGTCAGAACCAATATGACAGTACCTAAAAATGATTTTGTCTGGGTTAGTTGCTAGCCTTATGGGCCTGGAGGAGCTCTTCTGAATCACTAATATAACTTTTCATATTTTTACTGATTCATTTTGTATTGATTTTATATCTTAATTCTCAGGAGGCCTCTGCTTTTCTTGTACCAAACCCTTAAGAACACCTTACTTTTGTCCCCTGTCCCTCCTTAACATGCCTCCTTCCTAACTGTTCTTGGAACTCCGTTATCTACCAATCATGGCCAATGCCAAAACTAGTAGGCTTTCCAGACAGATACCTCTCTTGGCTCCATTTAAATTCCCAAGCATTTGGGCAGGAGCTTTTGAACCTGTGTTTTTGAAGCTCTCATAATGCTATGATGGCAAATTTGTAGTAGACACTATCTGACCTGAAACAGGGATTCTCAAGAGAACTGGATTTTTTACTGAACAAATTGGGCTGAACCATGAAGTCTGGTTTGGATCTCAGGATGAGTGAGAACAACTACACATCTGCAACCTGAGGCTGCATGGGCTCATTCCTGAATCAGCAACCAGACATGCACACGTAATGCCTGAAATCAAGGATATAGATTCCTGGAAAGGACTTTGCACTTGCTGAGAGTTCCCTTAGCCCCCTTGGTTCTGATCTCCCAAGATCTCCCCGACCTTCCCGATTATTCTTTCCTAGGCAAATCCAGTCCTTCTCTCTAGAGAAATTGAGAGGGCTTTTTGCAGTGTCCTGGGCAGGACATTTGAATTTCAGGGTAGAAAGCTTATAGGGCAGCCCAGGTGCCTAAGTTCAGAGCCAGTGAGACTCTCAGAAGCCATGTCTTCAATCTTAAAGGCAGGGATCAACAAATATTTACTATAAAGTTTCTTATAGCAAATAGTTTAGGGTTTGAAGGCACATGGTCTCTGCAGCTCTTTTTTAGATATTTCATTGCAGTGCAAAAGCAACCACAGACAATGCATAATTGAATGGGTATTGCTATATTCCGATAAAAACAGAGGGTGGCCTGGATTTGGCCTGGGAGTAGTAGTTTGCTGACTTCTACACTGGGCCATAAAAGTCCTTCACTGTTGCTCTGACTGAACTATACATTTGACTGTGAGCTTCCTGGTGGCCATCGTGGGGGAAAAAGTTGAGAACGTAGTTATCATTTTTTTTTGCATATTTTTAACTATAATCAACTTATACATATTTTACAAGAAATAATCTTTGCCCTCAGGATTCTATTTTCTAGTGTTTTTAATGAAAAATCTGTGATGATAAATAGGAGTTACACTGAAAAAGCAAAAGATGTTTTAACACTTTACTACTTACAGCGTGGTCCATGGGCAGCATCCGTGTCTTGTAGGACCTAGTGTCATCTCAGATGGCAGGCCCCACCCCAGAGCTACAGAATTGGAATCTGCATATTCACAGGATCGCTAGGTGACCCATAGGTATATTAAAGTTTGGGAAGCACTGTTCTAGCACTCAGCAGTAACTGCTGTGTCTCACTAGCAGCTTCATGCTGGAAAACCTAAAAGATGGAGTACTGATTTCCAACAACTCCTTCAAAAACTCTAGTAATAGGTTTCATATTTTGTTAGTTAAAGAGACTCCTGTGGTGAAATTTTTGTTATGGGAATAGCCATTAATTTACATATCTGTTTTGCAAATGACTGATTTTAACAGTATTCCTTGAAGAGTTTGGCACATTGTTGCCTTTACACCTTGCCTTTCACAGTTTCCTGGCCTAGAATGACCTCACACTTCCTCTCTCACTAACTGAATGCCACTGATCCCACTGGGGCTTAATTCAAGTCCCTTTTCCTTTGATGTGTTTACTCCCTTTTTTGAACTTCTATTGTCTGGTTGGAGCCCTGGTGGTGCAGTGGTTAAGAGTTAGGCTACTAACCTAAAGGTCAGCAATTTGTAATCTACAAGCCACTCCTTGGAAACCCTATGGGGCAGTTCTACTCTGTCCTGTACAGTCACTGTGAGTCTGAATTGACTCTACGGCAAGGGGTTTGGTTTGGTTTGTAAATGTTATACATTGATTCTCATATCACAGGAAAGTGGGTCTACTTATACTCGCAAAATGAACGAAGGCCAAATTCCTTCTCTAAAAAATGGACACCTCACTATGACTTAAGTCACCTATATCTTGATCCCATTCAAACCAGATAGGGACTGGTAGCAGTGTTCTTAACCGTAACCCCGGGAGCTCTGGGGATAGCATTGCAGGTTATGAACTAACTGCCAACATAAGAGGACATAGATAGCATATGATATAGATTCCATGGAGAAGCTCATATTTTCCAGTACCTGATCCAGCCTATCAAATGTCATTTAGTTAAGGGCAAAGCTGCGATCTGCCACTGATACCCTGATGTTTTGAGGTCAGGAGTAGCTGATTTCTGCAGGAAGCCTTGTCTGTGTCCACTGTGTAGAGCCCTTTAGAGTGAGCCTTTCCCTAAGTGAAAAAACAGGCTTGATTTTTTCATTCATCTTTTGAGTGATTCTTAATATCTTTATCACAAACATAGCAGTGTGCTTAATGCTGAGAATATATAAAGAATTATAAAGAAGTACTTGATGTGGTCTTCATCCTTCCAATCCAATCGGTGAAGTAGGTTAAGACCTGCTTCCATGGTTAAATAGCAAAATGCATAACTCAGTCAGGACTATTAGTACCAATGGCTATGTGGTCAGTAAGTGCCATGTTAGTTGCTGGGAGAGTCAGATTATTGTATGCTGGAGAGCTAGGGAAGGTTTAATGGAAGTGGTGGATTCTGGGTAGACCCTTAGAGAAGGGCATTCTGTGAACAGACGTGCATGGAAAGGCTTGTATTGCTCAGATCTGGAATGAGATCAACTTCCTAGTGAACCCATCCCCCCTCTATCTCCATGCGGTGGGTGGCCAGAGAAAGGCGGCTGCTCTGTCTTTCCTGGAAGCTGCACTGCACCACTGGCTGGAAGCTAGTCTCTTAGTCTTCATTCTCCTTCCCATCAGCCCAACAAATGCAGCCATTTGGCAGTCTGGCTGGACTGACGATGCTGTGAAAAACTCTCCTTTCTCATCAGAACGCAGTTCATTCACTTGGTGCCAAGTTGTCTTTTCTCTGGGCTCCCTGAGGAGGCAACGGAAAGTCTGCACAGCAGCCTGGGCCTACCTGAAAGCGAAAGTGAATTCTTGCTGCAGGAAAAGAGCAAGGAGCTGCATATGCCGCATCATCTGTTCCTGCTTAGTTTTTCCCTCTGCTGCAAATGAGACCTGCTCTCCAGCTCTGGGGGAGGCAGCAGCTAAGGTTGACTCCCATCTTTAGGAGAAAATATTTATCAACTTTCAGATAGATTTTTTTTTTCTAGCTACTACACCACTTTTCATTCATTCAACCGATAATTTAATAGGCACCAGTTTTGCACCAAGCACTGTTTCAGATGCTGGGGATATGACACTGAATAAGACACAGCTCTTGCCTTTTGGGAGTTTCCTGTAGAAAACAGACAATTTAAGCCAGGCAATTATAATTCAGTGATGAGTGCTACTAGAGAGGTATGCAGAAGATTATACAAGGCCACTCCGGAGGGGTACCTCACACAAACATGGGAGAGATGCAACAGGAAAGGCTTCCAGCTACACTAATATCTAAGCAGAGTTGAAGAACAAATAGGAGATGTCAGGTGAAGTTCAGTGGGGAAATGGGAAACAGTAGGCAAATCATTCCAAATCCAGGAAGCCCCGTAACCAAAAGGTGAGAGTAGTTGCGTGTGGCTGCAGAGAAGAGGATGGTGAGGAGAGTATTTAGCAATAAAGCTGGAGAAATAATTAGAGACTTGTATACTTGGAAACCCTGGTGGTGTAGTGATTAAGAGTTACTGCTGCTAACCAAAATGTCAGCAGTTTGAATCCACCAGGCACTCCTTGGAAACCCTATGGGGCAGTTCTACTCTGTCCTTTAGGGTTGCTATGAGTCAGCATCGACTCGCCAGCAATGGGTTTGGGTTTTTTTTTGATATATGGTGTAAGTTTTCGACGTTATACTGCAGGCAACAGGGAGGCACTGATGGGTACTAAGGCAGGCAGTAATATCATCACTTTATACATTTTAGAAAAATGGATACAGTATCAAGACTGAGTTGGAGAGGGGTAAGACCAGGGTAATAAGATTGAAGTGAAAGTCACAAAACTCTGCTAGAGTTGTTCATGGCAAAGTGGCCTGCACTCAGAAACAATGAATGGTAATTGATAAGAGAGTCGAATGGAGTTGCAGGTTGGAAGAGTTAGGGACTATTTAGTGAAGGTGGTAGGTTCAGAGCAGTAATAAGATCCTATTATGTATTTTAGAAAAATCATCATTTTTAAAAAATATTGTGTTCTTTCACTTTTTTCCATAAAAATTTTTGAAATATTAGTGTGTTCTAGGTGAAAGTTTAGTGCAAATTAGGTTTCCATTACTTGCAATCCCTGCAATGCATCAGCACTTTCCCTTTCCACCCTGGGTTCTCCATGTCCATTCATCTCGTTTTCCTGTCCCTTCCTGCCATCTTGTCTTTGCTTTTGGGAAGGTGTTGCCTATTTGGTTTCATATACTTAATTGAACTAAGAAGCATGCTCCTCATGTGTGTTATTGTTTTTTAATAGGCCTGTCTAATCTTTGGATTAAAGGTAGGTTTCAGAAGTGCATTTTAACAAGCCCTACAGGTGATTTGGAGCCCTGGTGGTACAGCAGTTAAGAGCTTGGTTGCTAACCAAAAGGTCAACAGTTCAAATCCACCCCAGCCACTCCTTGGAAATCCTACAGAGCAATTATACTCTGTCCTATAGGGTCACTATGAGTCAGAATCAACTTGATGGCAACAGGTTTGGTTATTCATCCTTTAAAATCTTAAATTGTGAGGTGGAGCCCATATGGTGCTATAGACTGAAGCACCATGCCAACCCTCCACAGCAAATACCTGAAAAACTAAGTAAAACATATACAAACGTCAATCCTGGAAACCTAAGCATCAAACGAAGATATAAAGAACTCAATCAAGCACTGAATGGAACAAGAAATTGACAGAGAACACAGAATGAGGAAAGCTACAGAGTGGAGGTGCCATATCAGCTAATGTGGCACAAATTTGCCATCTTGGACCACAGCCACCAAAAAATGCAGAAGGGAGTATGGGAAGGCAAATTCACAGAGCTCCCAACAGGAGACAGAGCACCTGGTAACCAGTGATACATGCTTTCCCATCCCCCACCCTTCTTCCCTGTATGTGGCTTCTGCCACTTTCCAACAGGCTAGCCACTCAACTGGAGAGACACCAGTTCACTGCCACCTGGTTTCACCATCTTGGATCTCAGCCACCAAGGACCATTGGCAGGGCGTACTGGAAGGCAATTTCAAGGAGCTCCCAACAGGAGACAGAGCACCTGGTAACCAGTGATACAGGCTTTCCCACCCCCACACTTCTTCCTTCTATGCAGCCTCTGCCATCTTTCTAAGAGGTCATGGTTGCTAGACTGGAGAGACACTAGCTCACTGCCACCGGGTTCTGCCCCACCCCCACCATCTGGACCCTTCAATGACTTTTTTTTTTTTTAATTTTGTTGCTTCTCTCTTTCTTTCCCTTCCTTCCTTTCCTTTCTCTAGCCCACCCAGCCCTGTGCACTGCCCCTATTCCTTCCTGAGGGGCTGTTCTATATATACCACTTGGCTGGAAAGTCACCACACGAGGCCTCCCTGGGTCTGTACCACTGTCATCGACTGACTCCTTTGGTGCCATTTTATTCAGTTATTTATTTTTTGTTTGTTTTTCTTTTGTTGTTATTGTTTCTCCTCTCTCTCCCTTCCTTTCCTTTTTTCCACCCACCTGGCCCTGTGTGCCACTGGGCCCCCTTATTGGCAGGCTGTGCTGTACTGCTATGCTGGAGAGCTCTGGCACACAGCCTCCTCAGGTCTGTGCTGCCCCCACAGGCTGGCTCCCTCAACACCATATTTCTTATTTTTCTTTATACTTCCCCTTCTCTCTTTTCCTTCTCCCTCCCATGTAGGCCCTGTGCTGCTTTCACCCCTTCCTGACAGGCCATGCCATACCACCCAGAAAGAAAGACATCAGCTCACCACCACCCCAATTCTGCCCTACCCCCAATGGTCAGCTCCCTCACCACCATGTTTATTTACTTATTTTTACTGTTCTTTTTTTCAAATTTGTATGTATTATTTTTCTTTGTTGATTTCTTCTCTTTCTTTCCCCTCTTTCTTTTTATTTTTCCCACCACCTAGTCCCATGCACCACCCACACCCTTCTCCACAGGCTGAGCCACACCACTTGGCTAGAGAGCCAATAGCACATGGCCTCGCTGGGTCTGCACCACCCCCACCCCCCAAATCCTACTACACTGGAATTTTATTTATTTATTTATTTTGCTTTTCTTTCTCTTCTTTCACTTACTAACTTAGTTCCACACATCAAGTCCTCCCCCTTGCCTCCTGCCTATCTGCACCATGAACCAAGCACCACAAACCTGAGCAGCACCAACACGGTCCCCTGAACCCTGCTCTGCACTACTCCCAGCCCCCTGTTGGCCTGTTTGTGCCACAAAATACCCATCTCCATCCCTCCACCCTCAATGAACCTGCTGTGCTGCGACGCGGCTGAGCGAACAGCCCTGCCCACCTGGACAAGGTGGTGAGAACTATTATGCCCACAGGCAAGTAAGCAACAAAACATTCCCAGCCCACCTGCCCAGACACAACCAAATAAAACAACAAATCTCAATCAATAAGTGAAGAAAAGAATTCCTGAATGTCCCAGAGACAGCAGACAATATCAAAACATATTTTTTTTAAAAAAAAGGACAGGATGGCTCCAGGAAGTGACCAAAATAAAACATCAGATGACCTTCCAGTAGAAGAAAAGGCACTGCAACTACCTGATAGGGAATTCAAAATACCAATATTCAGGGTTCCCTAAGAGATGAAGGAAAATGCAGACAAAAATAGGGAAAAAATAGACAAAATTGTGGAAAATGTAGAAAAAATCAGGGAAAATACAGACAAAGCAATGGAAGAATTCAGGAAAATAATACAAGAAAAAATGTTAAAATAAATAAACAACTAGAAATCATGCAAAACAGCAACTAGAAATTCAAAAGATAAACAACAAGATTTCAAAAATGGACAGTGTAATAGAAGGTTTTACGAGCAAACTTGAAAAAACAGAAGATAGAATCAGTGAAATAGAAGACCAATCCTTGGATACCACGTTGTTTGAGGAAAAAAATCAGAGAAAAGAATGAAGAAAAATGAAAAATTCCTGAGAGTGAAGTGGGATACGATCAAAAGCAAAAATTTGCATGTGATCAGAGTTCCAGAACGGGGGAGAAAACGGAAAACACAGAGATGATCATTGAAAATTTGCTGACAGAAAACTTCCTTACTATCATGAAAAATGAAAAGATGACCATCCAAGAAGCTCAATGAACATCTCATAGGATGGACCCAAAAAGAAATTCATCACGTCATATCATAATCACACTCACTAAAACCATTGATATTGAAAGAATCCTGAGGGCAGCTAGAAAAAAACAAAAAGTCACATTGAAAGGCAAAACGATAAGACTAAACTCTGATTACTCAGCTGAAATCATGCAGGCAAGAAGACAATGAAATGACATATGTAAAACATTGTTAGAAAAAAGTTGCCAACAAAGAATAAAATATCCTACAAAACTCTCCCTCAAAGGGATCAGGAGATCAGTGGGATGCAGACCCAAATTCTCATAAAAAGGCCATACTTAATAGTCTGACTAAGACTAGAGGAATCCTGGCAGCCATGGTCCCCAGACCTTCTGTCGGCACAGGACAGGAACCATCCCCGAAGACAACTCATCAGACATGAAAGGGACTGGTCAGCTGGGGGGAGAGAGATGCTGATGAAGAGTGAGCTAATTATATCAGGTGGACACTTGAGAATGTGTTGGCAGCTCTTGTCTGGAGGGGGGATGGGAGGATAGAGAGAGAGGGAAGCTGGCAAAATTGTCAAGAAAGGAGAGACTGAAAGGGCTGACTCAATAGGGGAAGAGCAGGTGGGAGTACGGAGTAAGATGTATGTAAACTTATATGTGACAGACTGACTGGATCTGTAAACGTTCGCTTGAAGCTTAATAAAAGTTAATGAAAAAAAAAAAACTCTCCCTCAAATATGATAATGGAATTAGGACATTTCCAGATAAACAGAAATTAATGGAATATATAAAAACAAAACAAAAATTACAAGAATTATTAAAGGGAGTCCTTTGGTTTTTTTTTTTTTTTTTTGGTTAGAAAACTAAGAAATCAGACAACAATCTGAATCTAGGACACAAGACAGCATCAGCCAAATACCAACCTAGGTAATGGACTCTCAAGGATAAAACAAAACTGAAAGATTTACAACAGGAACCAGTGAGGTCAATCTGTAAATGACAACAATGTCAGAACAGCAAAAGAAGGAATAAATGATGTAGATATAGAACTTTCAAATGGAGAGGAAGTCAAGTTGATATCAATTAATAAAAGACTGGTTTAAACTTAGGAAGATGGGGTAAATTGCAAGGTAAACACAAAGATAACAAACTTACTCATCAAAATACAGAAGAAAAACATAAAGTCTTAGCAAACACAAAATCCAGAAAAAAGAAAGAAATGGAAAAAAATCCACAAACAAAAGGAATTCAGCACAAGAGTGAGAGGAACAAAATGGCAGTACCACAAAAAAAAAAAAACACTACAAAATAACAGCAATAAAATCATACCTATCAATAATCACACCAAACGTAAATGGCTTTAATGCACCCATAGAGGGAAAAAAAATGACAGAATGGATACAAAAACAGGACCCATCAATATGCTGTCTACAAGAGAGACAGACCTTAGAAATAAAGACATAAATATATTAAAAACCAAAGGGTGGAAAAAAAAAATAAAAGGCAAACAGCAACCAAAAAAAAAAAAAAAAAGAGCAGGAATATCAATACTAATCTTAGATAAAATAGACTTTAAAACAAAAGACAAGGAAGCATATTATATAATGATTAAAGGGACAATCCACCATGAGAACACAACCATAATAAATATCTATGCACCCAATGACAGGGCTCTAAAACACATAAATTAAACTGAAAAGAGAAACTGAGAGTTCCACAATAATAGTAGGAGACTTAAACACACCACTTTTGATAAAGGACGGAACATCTAGAAAGAAACTCAGCAAAGACACAGAAGATTTAAAGGACACAATCAGCCAACTTGATCCCATAAAGATACATAGAACACTCCACCCAACAGCAGAAAAGTATACATTCTTTTCTAATGCACGTGCAATGCTCTCCAGGATAGATCACATCTTAGGCCACAAAGCAGTTGTCAACAAAATCCAAAACATTGAGATAATACAAATCATCTTCTCTGATCACAATGCCATAAAAGTAGAAATTAATAACAGGAAGAGAAACGAAAAAAATCAAATACATGGAAACTAAATATCACTTTGCTTAAAAACCACTGGTCATAGAAGAAAATTGGGATCAAAAATTCCTAGAATCAAATGAGAATGAAATCATATCATACCAAAATCTTTGGGACACAATGAAGGCAGTGCTCAGAGCAATAGATGCACACATCAAAAAAGAGAGGACAAAATCAAAACATTAACTATACAACCCAAACAAACAGAAAGAGAATAGCAAAAGGTGCCCATGGCCACCAAGAGAAAGGAAATAATAAAGATCAGAGCAGAAATAAATGAAATAGAGAATAGACAAAAAATATAAGCAACAAAACCAAAAGTTGGTTCTTTGAAAGGATCAACAAGATTGACAAACCATTGGCCAAAGTGACAAAAGAAAAACATGAAAGGATGCAAATAACCCAAATAAGAAATTTAATGGGGGACATTACAACAGACCAAAGTGAAATAAAAAGGATCATGACAGAGTACAAAGAAACTCTATACCCAACAGATTTGAAAACCTAGAGGAAATGGACAAATTTCTAAAAACACACTATTTACCTAAACTAACACAAACTGAGGTCAAAAATATAAACAGACCCATAATAAGTGAAGAGATTAAAAAGGTAATAATAATAACTTAAAAGAAAAAAAAGGTGTAAACAAAAAAAAACTCTGGCCCAGACAGCTTCACCGGATAATTCTACCAAACATTCAGAGAAAAGCTTGTACCAGTATTACTCAAACTATTTGAATAATATGAAGGTATACTGCTGAATTCATTTCATGTACCCAGCACAACACTGTTACCAAAATCAGGCAAAGACACCACAAAAAAAGAAAATTATAGACCAATATCTCTCATGAGTATAGATGGAAAAATTCTCAACAAAATTCTAGCCAATAGAATTCACCATCATATCAAAAAACAATACACCATGACAGAGTGGGATTCATAGTTCAACATCAGAAAATCAATCAACATAATCCACCACATAAATAAAAGAAACACATGACCATCTCGATCGATGCAGAAAAGTCATTCGATAAAGTCCAATATCCATTCCTGATAAAAACTCTCAATAAAATAGGTATAGAAGGGAAATTCTTCAACATAATAAAGGGCATCCATACAAAACCTACAGCCAACATCGTTCTAAATGGAGACTGAAAACATTCGCCCTGAGAACCGGAACAAGACAAGGATTCCCTTTATCACTACTTCTATTTAACATTGTGCTAGAAGCCCTAGCTAGAGCAATAAGGCAAGAAAAAGAAATAAAGGGCATCCAGATTGGTAAGGAAGTAGTATAACTATCCCTATTTGCAGATGACATGATACAATACATAGACAACACAAAGGACTCCACAAGAAAACTACAGGAACTAATGGAAAGGTTCAGCAGAGTAGCAGCATACAAGATAAATGCACAAAAGTCAGTTAGATTCTCATACACCAATAACGAGAACTATGACAAGGAAATCAGGAAAGCAAAAATCATTTATAATAGCCCCTGAAAAAATAAAACACTTAGGAATAAATCTTACCAGGGATATAAAGACCTATACAAAGAAAACTACAAAACACTACTGCAGGAAACCAAAAGAGGCCTACATAAATGGAAAAACATACCATGCTCATAGATTGGTAGACTTAACATTGTGAAAATGCCAATTCTGCCCAAAACAATCTACAAATACAATGTAATCCTGATCCAAATACCAACAGCATTCTTCAATGAGATGGAAAAACTAATCATTAACTTTATATGGAAAGGAAAGAGGCCCCAGATAAGTAAAGCACTATTGAAGAAAAAGAATAATGTAGGAGAACTGGTACTACCTGACCTCAGAACCTACTATATACCTATGGCAGTCAAAACAACCTCGTACTGGTACAGCGACAGACATATTGACCAGTGGAACAGAATTGAGAACCCAAATGTAAATCCATCCACTATGGTCATGTAGTCAAAGGCCCAAAGTCCAGTAAATGGGTAAAAAGACAGTCTTTTTAACAAATGGTGCTGGCAAAACTGGACGTCATTGTGTAAAAAATAAAATAAAGCAGGCCCCGTGCCTCGTGCCATACACAAAAACTAATTCAAAATAGATCAAAGAACTATATATAAAACCAACAACTATAGAGATCATAGAAGACAACACAGGGTAAATGCATAAATAGCATACAAACCGTAACTAACAAGACACAAACACCAGAAGATAAACCACATAACTGGGATCTTCTAAAAATTAAAAACTTATGTTCATCAAAAGACTTTACCAAAAGAATAAAAAGAGAATGTATGACTGGGTAAAAAATTTTGGCTATGGCTAACCTGACAAAGGCCTAATCTCTAAAACCTATAGGAAAATCCAACATCTCTAAAACAAAAAGACGAATCATCCAATTAAAGAATAGGCAGAGGATATGACCAGACACTTCACCAAAGAAGAGATTCATGTGGGTAACAGACAACGTGAGGAAATGCTCATGATCCCTAGTCATTAGAGAAATGCAAATCAAAACTGCAACGAGATACCATCTCACCCCGACATTGCTGGCATAATTAAAAAAACAAAACAGAAAATAACAAAGGTTGGAGAGGCTGCGAGGGGCTTGGAACTCTCATGCATTGCTGTTGGGAATGTAAAGTGATACAACCATTTTGGAAAATGATATGGTGCTTCCTTAAAAAGTTAGAAATAGAAATTTCAAAAGAGCCAGCAATCCCACTCATAGGAATATATCCTAAAGAAAAAACAGCTGTCACACAAATAGACATATGCACACCCATATTCACTGCAGCATTATTCACAATAGCAAAAAGATGGAAACAACCTAGATGCCCATCGACAGATGAATGGATAAACTAAGGGACGTACACACAACGGGCTACTACACAATGATAAAGAAGAATGATGAATCTTCAAAACATCTCACAATATGGATAAATTTGGAGGGCATTATGCTGAACGAAATAAGTCAGTCACAAATGGACAAGTACTGTATGATACCACTATTTTTAAAAAATCCTGAAAAGGTTTACACACAGAAAGAAACAATCTTTGATGGTTACGAAGGACTGGAGGGGTAGGGAGGGAAAAACACTAGACAAAAGGTAAATAGTAACTTTGGTGAAGGGTAAGACAGTACACGTGTATAGCCACCATTTATGTTGGTAAAAAACAAAAAACTGTGGACCTCACCAGATAGAAATCATAGGAATCTAACGGACTACACCAGTGAAAAGAGATGATGGAAGAGCTCAATATCATCAGTCAGAACAAGGTCAGGGTACAACTGCAGAACAGACCATCAATTGCTCATATGTAAGTTCGAGTTGAAGCTGAAGAAAATTAGAACAAGTCCAAGAGAACTAAAGTATGACCTTGAGTCTATCTCACCTGAATTTAGAGAACATCTCAAGAATAGGTTTGATGCATTGAACGCTAATGACCAAGAGCAGATGAGTTGTGGAATGACATCAAGGATATCACACATGAAGAAAGCAAGAAGTCATTAAAAAGAGAGGAAAGAAAGAGAAGGCTTAAATGGACGTCAGAAGAGACTGTGAAACTTGCTTTTGAAAGAGTAGCTAAAGGTAAAGGAAAAGATGATGAAGTAAAAGCTGAACAGAAGGTTTCAAAGGGTGGCTCAAGATGACAAAGTATTATAATAACATGTGCAAAGACCTGGAGGTAGAAAATCAAAAGAGAAGAACATGCTCGGCATTTCTTAAGCTGAAAGAACTCAAGAAAAAATTCAAGCCTCAAACTACAATATTGAAGGATTCTACAGGGAAAATATTAAATGAAGTGGGAAGCATCAAAAGAAGATGGAAGGAATACAGAGTTACTATTCCAAAAAGAATTGGTTGATGTTCAACCATTTCAGGAGATAGTTATGATCAGGAACCAGTGATACTAAAGGAAGAGCTCCAAATGGCACTGAAGCCACTGGCGAAAAAGAAGGCTCCAGGAATTGATGCTATACCAATTGAGATGTTTCAACAAACAGATGCAGCACTGGAAGTGTTCACTTATCTATGCCAAGAAATTTTGAAGACAAGCTACCTGGCCAACCGACTGAAAGAGATCTATATTTATGCCTATCCCAAAGAAACGTAATCCAACCAAATGTGGAAATTACTGAACAATACCATTAATATCACAAGCAAGTAAAATTTTGCTTAAGATCATTCAAATGTGGCTGCAGCAGTATATTGACAGGAAACTGCCAGAAAATCAAGCTGGATTCAGACGAGGATGTGGAACTAGTGATATCATAGCTGATGTCAGATGGATCCTGGCTGAAAGCAGAGAATACCAGAAAGATATTGTCTTAGTTATCTAATGCCGCTGTAACAGAAATACCACGAGTAGACAGCTTTAACAAAGAGAAATTTATTCTGGTTACTGGGAAAGAAGGCTAGAAGTCCAAATTCAGGGCCTCAACTCCAGGGGAAGGCTTTCTCTCTCTGTGGGCTCTGGAGGAAGGCCCTTCTCATCAATCTTCCCCTGGACTAGGGGATGATTCCCAGTATTGTGTGATTGTCCACCATTTTATCATCTGATGTGATTTTTGTATGTGTAGTAAATCCTGCCTCTATGATGTTAATGAGGGGGGATAGGTGGCAGTTATGTTAAGGAGGCAGGACTCAATCTACAAGATTGGATTGTGCCTTGAGCCAATTTCTTTTGGGATATAAAAGAGAAGTGAGCACAGAGACAGGGGGAACTCATACCACCAAGAAAGCAGTGCTGGGAGAAGAGAGCATCCTTTGAACCTGGGGTTACTACAGACAGAAGCATCTGCATAGCCAGGAACACGTTTTCCTCCTGCAGGCCAAGTTTCCAAGGAGACAACTCTAGGAGTCCTGAGGTTGACTAGATGGATCTCCTTCTTCCCTGGCACTGGCTGAGACCATGGTGGGCAGAGGGGTCATTTCCTTGCTCCTCCCATCCTTTGCCTCAGCATTGCTTCTGTTTCTTATTGGTAACACCTCCTATTTAAACTAAAGAAAGGAGCATTCTTTGCTCTCCGATGCCACATGCTTTTTAGTTGGTGCTATTCTGAATTTCTTCTTGGGTCCACAGGAGGTGATATTTTAAAAACTCAACAGGAAGCTCCATTTTGTGTCACCCACTGTCACAATTGATGCACATATTTTGGGGGGACACAATTCAGTCCATGACAGATGTTTATGTGTATTTTATTCACTCTGCAAATGCATTTGACTGTGTGGATTATAACAAATTATGGATAACATTGCAAAGAACGAAAATTCTGGAATGCTTAATTGTGCCCATGAGGAACCTGTACATCGATCAAGAGGCTGTCATTAGAACAGAACAAGGGAATACTGAGTGGTTTAAAGTCAGGAAAGGTGTGTGTCAGCATTGTATCCTTTCACCATACCTATTCAATCTGTATGCTGAACAAATAATCTGAGAAGCTGGACTATGTGAAGAAGAATATGACATCAGGCTTGAAGGAAGGCTCATTAACAACCTGCAAGATGTAGATGATACAACCTTGCTTGCTGAAAGTGAAGAAGACTTGAAGCACTTCCTGATGAAGATCAAAAACCACAGCCGTCAGTATGGATTATACCTCAACATAAAGAAAACAAAAATCCTCACAACTGGACCAATAACAACATGATAAACAGAGAAAAGATTGAGGTTGTCAAGGATTTCATTTTACTTGTATCCATAATCAACACCCATGGAAGCAACAATGAAGAAATCAAAAGACACATTGCACTGGGAAAATCTGCTGCAAAAGACCTTTTTTAAGTGTTAGAAAGCAAAGATGCCACCTTGAAGACTAAGGTGCACCTGACCCAAGCCATGGTGTTTTCAACAACCTCATATGTATGCGAAAGTTGGATGATGAATAAGGAAGACCAAAGAAGAATTGGTGCCTTTGAATTGTGGTGTTGGCAAAGGATATTGAATATACCATGGACTACCAAAAGAAAGAACAAAATGTCTTGGAAGAATATGACCAGAATGCTCCTTAGGAGCAAGGGTGGCGAGACTACATCTCACACACTTTGGACATGTTATCAGGAGGGATCAGTCCCTGGAGAAGGATGTCATGCTTGGTAGAGTAGAGGGTCAGTGAAAAAGAGGAAAACCCTCAATGAGATAGATTGACATGTGTGGCTGTAATCATGGGCTCAAGCATAATGATTGTGAGAATGGCGCAGGACCGGGCAGTGTTTTGTTCTTTTGTACATAGGGTTGCTATGAGTTGGTTGTGACTCGATGGCACCCAGCAACAACAATAAGACAGTATAGAATACTAGGCAAGTCAGCACAACTTGAGCAAGCAAGGTCATGAGAGGTACATAGACATTCAAACTCCCTGAGGAACCAAATTACTGGGCTGAGGGTTGGGGACCATGGTCCTGGGGGACATCTAACTCAATTGGCATAACATAGTTTATAAGGAAAATGTTCTGCATCCTACTTTGGTGAGTAGTGTCTGAGGTCTTGAAAGCTTGTGAGTGGCCATATAAAATACTCCACTGGTCCCACCCTGTGTAGAGCAAGGGAGAATAAAGAAAACCGAAGACACAAGGAAAAGATTAGTCCAAAGGACTAATGGATTGCGACTACCACGGGCTCTGCCAGACTGAGTCCAGCACAACTAGATGGTACCCGGCTACCATCACTGACTGCTCTGACAGGGATCACGACAGAGGATCCTGGATGGACCGAGAGAAAAATGTAGAACAAAATTCTAACTCACAAAAAAAGACCAGACTTACTGGTCTGACAGAGACTGGAGAGTCATGCAGAACATGGCTCCCAGGTACCCTTTTAACTCAGTACTGAAGTCACTCCTGAGGTTTACCCTTCATCCAAAGATTAAACAGGCCCATAAAATAAAATTAACTAAATTGTCACACCAGCCTAGGGGCAAGAACAAGAAGGTATGAGGGGACAGGGAAAGCCGATAACGGGGAACCCAAAGTAGAGAAGAGGAGAATGTGACATGTTATGGGGCTGGCAACCAATGTCACAAAACAATATGTGTATTAATTGTTTAATGAGAAACTAATTTGCCATGTAAACCTTCATCTAAAGTAGGATAAAAAGGTTTTTAAAAAGATCTTAAGTTGCAGTACAGTATGCCAAGATATGAGCTAATGTTCCTTTTGCTCCAAGAGCAATTAATTTGTTCGTATTTTCCGCATTGTATTGCAACTTATCTATTCACATATCTGTCTTACCCATCAAACCTTAAACTCTACCTTGGGGGCAGGAAAGGAGTTTTATGTATCTTTGTAACTCAAGTGCCTAATATAAGTTGTGGCACGCTCAGACAGAAGTAAGTCTTTTAAAAGACATCATTCCATGAAGGGTGCTGCTTATCTCGTTTCACCAGCTTCCAGCTCCAGGAACAACTCTATAAAAAAGCAGTCCAGAAAAGTCCACCTACCTAGAAGGTTTGTTAAACACAGAACTTTCCAAAGATGACCAACATCTTGGTAGAGGATGACTGAATCTGGTCTGGGTTCTTCATCTCTCACATTCTCTCAGTTGTCCCATGATGTTTTGCTAGGGATGGTTATCTTCATGCTGAAGGACTTTAACTCCAGAAAGTTAATAATCTTCGTACAGACTGTTCAAATTTTACTATAAAATTTTATAATACCTTATTGTTTATTTTTCTTAGGTTTATAACTTATATAGTCTTGCTAGGGAACATTCTCAAAATACAAAAGGGTGTTAAGTAAACAAATACATTCCCGCTACTCCCTCTTCCTTGCCTACCTAGCTCCCTGCTCACAGGTGACCACTGCATTCTTCCAGACTGCTTTCTATGCTTTCACATTTATTTTTGCATTCAACAAATAATTATTGCTTATCTCCTACGTGTCATACTGTTCAGACACTAGTGATACAGCTATGAATAGAGGGGCCAAAGTTTTTGCTTTCTTGGAGCCGGCATTCCAATGAGAGATAGAGGCAGGTAGGTGGATGGATGGGTGGATGGATGGATGGATGGATGGGCAGACAGGCAGATAGAAAAGAAACAAATTAAAAAAATGGAAATACAAGTGAAAAAATGCCATACAGAGAATTAAAATTTATATAATTGATTGAATAATTATATGTGTATATTATTGTATATATATGTATGTTCATATATATACACAAATACATGTACACACATATATATGCACACACGTGTGTACACACACAATACACACATACACATATATGTATATATATACATGCACACACAAAGTGGAATTCTTTGATAGATTTGTTATCAGCTTGATCTTTTGCACTTACTAACATATCGTAGGCCCCTTCTTCTGTCACTATGTATGGCTGTATCTCAATCTTTAACAGCTGTGTAAGATTTCCTGGTATGGATGTTGCATATGGGATGAAGGTGCCCCTGGGGTTGGCAATGTGTTAGCATTGTACAGAAATTCCCTTTAAATACAGTCTTATCAGATTTCTGTTGAGCTTTGGTCTCATGCCCTACACTGAGAAAAGTGCTAAACTGCCTCCTTCCCTCATTAGCTGGAGGATGGATGGCTCAGGATTGCCTCTCAGATGCTGTGTCTCTTTAACCTGAGCTTTAAGGGTTGTGTCTGTCTCTGTTCCATCCTGCAATCAGCACTGGGGGGTGGGATCTGCTCTTTTGGCAGACAGGCTGCATTCTCTGCTGTGCTTCTCTTAAGGGGGGGTGGGGAGCTCTATTCATTCTAGTAGGAAAAATCTCTTGTTGAAATATCTTAAATTTTGAGAAATGGATATTGTTCATTGCAGAGTGCACATCATTTCCTAGGTGACACTGCTAAATTACCAACAGCATCAGTAACTACGATAATGCCTTTTATCATGAAGCTTATGGTAGCACGATGTCTGGCACACCGCAAGTGCTCATTAAGTAGATGAATGAATAATTGGTCTGGGGCTACAAGGACGACCTCGTAGTCACCAGAGAGTAGCAAGGTTGTGAGTATCTTGTAAGGATGGGAGGAGCTCCTAAAGGAAAGCAGCATTCGTTCATTGAGTGAATATTTATTGAGCACTCTCTAGGGGTCAACACTGTTCTAGGCAAGAGGCATGAGTAGACCCTGAAGTTAGAATTTATCTGCTTCATAGACTCACCAGGGACCGCCTCTGCAATTTGCCTTAGTCACTTGTTTAAAATTGAATGTCATGAATCTCACTTTGAAAGGGGGGTTGAGGAAGGGAACAACAACAACAAGAATTAGGGTTGTAACATTATTAAAGTGCCAAATATGATATATTTTAAATCATTTCAACTAGGCCACTCTAGAATAAGCCTTCCTGTTTCTGAAGGGCCTTAATCCTCCCAGATAATTTCCTCTAATGTGCCACTCCAAACACAGCCTTCCTTTTTTCTTTTTTTTTTCCAACTCCTTAAGCCTTGTCAGAGGCTGCTGAGAAATCTTTTTGAACACAAGAAAGCCGCTCATTATCATCATTATGCTGTTGCCCTTGAATAAAGTATGTAAAGAGGCTGACAGAGGATGGATAATTTAAGGAAACATGGAAACTCAAGGTTGTATAAATAGTCTCTTGATTCCCCCAACTGCTAAATCTAATTGAAATCAAATATATGTATATATACACACACAAATGCTAATTATGGGGCATCGTTTTGATGTGTTCCACCAGACTACAAGCTTGGTGATAGTAGGGGCTGTTTCTACTTTATTCACCAATTACAATCCAAGGTTTAACATAGGGCCTGGCACAAAGTAGATACTTAATAGGTATCAGTTGAAGAGATGAGTAAGTAAACAGCATTTGCAATCCCTCTTCTCAGGTATTTCCTTTGCCTGTCTTTTGTATTTGCTGTAGTTTTTATATTCTGATGGTTTACTTTCACGTGTTTCTTTCCTCTCCCCCTGTTTTCCTCATCAGTTTTTGGAACTCCTGTATTATTACATAGTTAGCATATATAACCTCTGCTTCTACATGGTTCATGGGATTAGGGGAAGATCAGTTCTTAAATATTCCTACTCCCCCTTTCAGTTGTTTTTCAAACTTTTCTGTCCTCCCAGCCACTAGTTTGCCTACTCCACACTATTTTCTGGATACCCTTATACCTTGCCCAAACCAAAAACCAAAGCGGTTGATATTAAGTCAATTCCGACTCATAGTGACCCTATAGGACAGAGTAGAACTACCCCATAGAGTTTTCAGGGAGCGCCTGGTGGATTCAAACTGCAGACCTTTTGGTTAGCAGCTGTAGCACTTAACTACTACATCACCAGGGTTTCCACTATATCTTGCAGAGCCCTCTTAAATATCCTGCAGTGCAATCACTGCCCAAGGGCCTCCTTTTTGTGTACTGATTGAGGGTTCAATATCCTCACCCCTGGAGTCCAGCTGCAATTGTGGAACCAAATATGGGAGTCAGACTTGGGTTAGTGTTGGCATTAAACATGCACACACACACACACATATATACACAAGAGGGAAAAAAAAGCCCTTTGCTGTTGAGTCAATTCTGACTAATGGAGACCCCACGTGTTACAGAGTAGAACTATGCCATAAGGTTTCTCTTGGCTGTAATCTTCACCAAAGAAGGTCAGTAGGCCTTTCTTCTGTGATGCCGCTGGATGGGTTTGAACCTTCAACTTTTAAGTTTGTAGTAGAGCACAAACCATTTGTGCCACCCAGGGACTGATGTTGCCATTACCGCTTACTAAGTGTTTAACCTTGGAAAAGTTATTTAAATTCAGAGCCTTGGTTTCCTCATCTGTACTATGAGATTAAGTATATTAACAAATGAGTTGGCAAATGCATGGGACACAGGCTACTACTTCCTGCCCTGGTTCAGTCATCTTTGCTGTTGGTGGTTGCTGTCACGTCGATTCTGACTCGCAACAACCTTATGCGTGCAGAGTAGAATTGCTCCATAGGGTTTTCAAGGCTGTGACCCTTCGAAAGCAGACAGCCAGGCCTGTCATTTGATGCATCTCTGCTTGGGTTTGAACCACCAACCTTCTGGCTAGTGGTTGAGTAATTTTTCTTTTTTTGCTCAGTAAGCTATTACCTGCTATTTTATCCTGTCATTTTTCTTGCTAATCCCAAATATCAGTCACAAAATCTGCCTCAATGCAGCCCTTCAGACAGCACCAAGACAAAACTTATTTATAACCCCTGGCATAGAGGCAGAGAAGTGTGTTTAAATAACTGAATAGTTCATGTGGCTGGAACAAAAGGTCCATAGCGGGGCCAGTGGTGAGGTGGTCAATTCAGCTACAAATGTTTTTGTAAGAACCCAGATTTAGTCTCTTATTTTATTTTTGTCCTTGGATTTTATGAATTTCTACGTCTTTACATCTTTACAATAACCGCCCCTCCCACCACCATTTTCTTTTTTCCTCAGTCTGGTTTGTTAAAGTTTTAGTTCCTTGAAATCAAATGAGCCCTGCTCAGGTAAGTCTTTGGGAAGCATATCAAATGGCCACAAACTTAGCAATTTAAAACAACACCTACTTATTATCTCCATTTCTCTAGGTCCGTAATCCGGGCATAACATGGCTGAACTTTCTGTTCAGTGTCTCATCAGGTTGATATCAAGGTGTTGGCCAGGGCTGCAGTTCTCATCTGGAGCTTGGGGTTTTCTTCCTAGCTCAGTGGTTGTTGGAATAATTTATTGCCTTGTGGTTGGTTATAGGACCAAGGTTCTCATTTTTCTACCAGCTGTTGGCGGGAAACTATGTTCAGCATCTAGCGGTCACCCACAGTTTCCTGCCATGTGGTCCCCATGGACAACATTCACAACATAGTTGTGTATTTTCTTTTAGGCCAGCCAGAATTTGTCTCTCTAACTTCCTTTTCTGTGACCAGCCAGAGAGACTGCATTTAAAGGGCTCACGTGATTAGGCCAGGCCCACCCAGGATATTCTCCCATTAACCATATAATGTAACATAATCATAGGGGTGATATCTCATCATATTCACAGATTCCATTCATAATCAAAGGGGAGCAGGTCACACAAGGATGAGAGTAACTGAGTTCATCTTAGAATTCTGCCCACCAGAGTATGTTCTTACTAGGGGTGTTCATTCCACAAGAGAGACTCATGGCTCCCTATAATCTTCAGTGATATGCTTTCACCACTCTGAGCTCCAATCTTTCTCACCTATAAAATGAAGGACCTATAGTTGATTGGAATCAACTCGATGGCACTGGGCTGGGTATAGTTGATAAGACTAAGGTCCCTGATTCTAAAATATTACGAGTCCTTAGGAAACAGATATTTGTGTCCATTTCCTCCAGGAAGCTCTTAGAGATTTTACTGGTCATGCTGACTGGAGAACAATCTTGCCTTTTCTGTACCATATGAATTTCATCAAACCATTGGCTCCAGCTTCAGTGCATACTTTGTTTGTTCCTAAGACTACTCTCAGAGACAGAGAGATGTATAAGGATAACTCTGTACATCTGTGGCTCTAGTTCCTCTAATCCCGACAACACCTGCCATGTCTGGGGGCCCTTGGGAGCCATTTTTTTTTAACGTGAAATTGATATGATCTGCAAGTAACCCTAATTTTCTCCCGGATTTCTGCCTCTTTCCAGCTTTTCCAAGGAAAAGGCTAAATGAATTAAATCGTAGTTAATATTCTAAACTTTCTGAACATTACCACTATCGCTGCTGGCAAGAATTGATAATCCACTGAGCTCCACATGACTCAGATTCCAAACAGTTTTATATTTGGTGCAGTGTGAATCACCCCATCTTTCTACAGCCTCTACATTTTAGAGGAGCTTTTTTGTACCTTTAATTACACTATAGATGTTTTCATTAGTATGGACTAATGTCAGGAATATCTATTTGGTCTGTATGTCTTCACTGTAGCTGTTCATTTAATCAGAATAATTTATAGAAACAAATGCTCTCTCTTTTCTTCTGCCACATTTCATGCTGGTTATTGTCTGTGGTGGCCCTAGACTCTGCCAGATCAGATGGGTCATTTGATGAGTTATGCTTGAACATTCTACAAACAAGCTGGAAGGATAAATTCTGCGAGGGTGTACATTCCACTTATGAGGCATTCATAAACAGAGCCAGAATGTTGTATTCATCCATGCACCCACCCATTTACTGTTTCAAATCCTGTCCTTACATATTTTCCATGGAATGTACAAATGGATGGAGATGGCATGTAGAACATTGAATGGGGGAGGTAGAGAAGAGATGTTCCATTGTACTAATGACATCCTTTCCCTCCAATTCCTTTTTGCAGAGGCTGCTTAAGTCCCCACAAGGAGTCTGCTTCTATCATCCTTGTTGAGCAGACAGGGAATCACATGACTCTGTCCTCTGGCCTACTCGATTGCTTGATTGGACAATAGAATCATCCAATCAGCTCCTTGGAGTCTCTCTTCTTGGAACTTAAAATTGAAACTTAGAAACTTCGTACTTCTGCAGGCACTAGATTTAAAAAGGCATGGTGGTAACAAGGGCTGTTAGTTTGAGCTCTCTGCAAAAAGAATCAGGCAAAACCAATGGGAGAGAGAGTACTGGGTCTTTAAGGAACATGGAGGCCAGTAGAGAGACAAGTGAGTGAGGGGGAGACTAGTAGGAATGAGGTCGGACAGTTGATTATATTGCTTATCTACTCAAAAGCCTTAGGTGATTCCTTGGTAGTAAGGGGGAGAGAGAATGTGTAATGATGTAAAAAACATGGATTCTGGACTCAAGTAGTCCTGGATTTGAGTCCAAGTTCCACCGTTACTGAGTAGCCTTGTGACGTTGGACAAAATTACTTCAAATCTATGAGTTTCCATTTCCTTACTTACAAAATGAGTATAATAATGAATACCACAAAATATTAGACAAGATTTACAAACGTATAGCACAGTGCCTGATGCACGATAGCCTCTTTCTCATGCCTCCTCCCCTTCCATCATCTGGGCTTACCTCATATGCTGGTTACAACCCCAAATATCCAGCCCTGGGGGCATTTTCAGACACTTCTGTTGAATGCTTTTCCAGTAGCCCATATTCATCCATTCATTCAACCAATACAGAGCATCACAAATGTTATTACAGTTGGTAGTTATGGTTTTATTTTGGGGATGCTCTTAACTGTTTCCCTCACCCACTAGCCTGTAATCATCACAGGAGCAATTCCCCTGAGAGTTTTGTTCACCTTTGGATATCTAGATGCCAGCACAGTTTCTGGTACATGATGAACATTTAGTAAGTATTTAGTAGATGAAGGGAAGGAAAGAAGGGAGAGCATCTCATATTTTCAGTAAGATGTTATCCTCCTAAGGAATTACAATTCATTCAGTAAATACTAGTTTAATTGAAATGAACTACATGTATTTGTATACTTATATACATAGAATTATATGTAAGGCTTTGTATTATCTCTGCAGGCCATTTAAAGAAGAAAACTCTCTGAGAGCAGGAATCATTTCATCTCATTCATCTTTATATCATTATTGTTTAGCATCATGCCTGGCTCTTAGCATATACTTCATAAATGTGAATAACAGGACTTCAAATCTGGTGTGTATCTGAGTTTGTGTGGGGGAGAGGGAGATTACAAAATAGAATGATCTTAGGCATTTTTGTGAAAACCTGGTGAGATTTTTAAAAAACACTTCTCTTTTCGCCATCCAGCACACAAAAGAGGACTCTAGAAGAGGCTCTTTGGAAACCGTCTAGACGCGGTGTCACTTAGGAAGGGGCAACACTGTGAAAACATCATTTTCTTTTCTCTGTTTGGAAAAGTTTGACAGGAGGATGTGTAAAAGACAGAGATGAAGTGATTTGGTTGCTCTGGGGGCGCCTTTAAGTCACAGTGCCCTGGGGGGAAGGGCTCCGAGAGGATCCTTCCTGCCAGCTGGATCTGGTTGCTTAGAGAGAGCACATTCCATGAATGGACAGCATCTGACATGCTGCTGAGAACAAAGCCCCAAGGGCTTGGGACACATGGTTATGGTTATCTGGGAGACTGTGTCTTTCAGGGGCAATAATACCTCCCTTTTATATAAGTCTTATTTCAGAGGGGCTCTAGGCCCTTACTAGACGTGCCTTCTACGTAGGTGGCAGGTCCGCCTAGAAAACATAGACACAGACAGATGAGTCCCAGGGTCTAGGGGATACACCTCTATGTTAGGACCAGGATGGTTTCTAGAAGCCATGATTCTGCCGTGACTGCGAGAAAGCAGTGGGCAATGTGATGTTCACTGAAATTTTGTCTCATCTAAGTTCTGTTCTAACATCCCCTGCACAAAGCACTTACTCTCTATATCTATGAAGTTCTTCAAAGGGCCTATGCCTGACAAAACCCCACAGCACGATGGACTTGGCAGATGCACTTGTACCAGTTGTAGCTGTGCCCTTGGTATGGTATTGTCTCTGGATGAAGCCCAGACTAGAACGTTAACAAAATATTGAATGTCTTGTATTTATAGATCTGCAAAACCCAAGTTTCCCCAGGAAGCAAGAACAAACATGGCTTTCTGTCTCCTTTGCCCTATCTTTAAGGTATTTGGGCTTAAAATATGTCCCTGAGTAATTAGGATAATTGGGTCTCCTTTTGTATTGATAATGCCAAAGGATGCCATATTGATTTGACTTTGAAGAGTAGATATTCTGATGATTGATAGCCCAGCACATTATCTCCTTCCTATGTAGGAAAAATTCACCTTTGTGTGAATCTTGATTTAGGATAGGTTTTTACCTCCTACTTGCAGGCTCCTGGGGAGAGGGTTGCCAGACAAATGACACACAGTTAATTTTAATTTCAGATTCATAAAGGGTACACTTTTTTGTTTGTTTGTATAAGTATGTACCAAATATTTCATGAGATATACTAAGAAAATGTTGTTGTTTACCTTAAATTCAAATTTAACTGGGCATTGTGTATTTTTTATTCGCTAAATCTGGCAACTATACCTAGTGGCCAGGGCATATAACTTAAGCTTGAATACTCCCTCCTTGGACTTTGAATACAAGTTAAGTGAAACAGAGGGGAAAGAGCAGCAATTTAGACTTTATTCAGCCAGCTGCAAAGCAGGCAGTGTATCCAGTTACGATCATACTGGTGCCAGCGGTGGTGTCCTCTGTGAGGTGAAAGCAATGGAACCTGGTGTCTAGTGGCAGCAGCAGCAGCATCCTGCTTGGGTTTCTTCTGAGGCATAACCTTGATTCTTGCCCATTTCCTAAGCCTTTCTTTATCTTTCCCGTAAACCCTGAGAGCTACCAGATGCCCTTTCCATAAACTTCTTTTCTTGTTTAATTTAGATAAAGTTGACTTCTGTTGTTGTAACCCAGATCCCTGACTGCTTTAGTTGGGGATTTGTTTTGGCCGTGAAAATGCATTACTCAGATCTCCCACTACCAGGAGCATGCTTGCCTGATGGCTGTAGCAGGTGTATCTCTGTATTTACTGTTGTGTTAGCACCCAGACCACACTTATTGCGTGCTACTCCCAGCTATTCTGGTAGGATGTGAGACTCTTCCTCTGGACAATGTTGGCTCAAGGACTCCCATTGATTTAGACGAAACTTTCTTGGAACTGTGCTGTGGTCTTGAGACTCTTTCTATCCAATCCTCCTTCCTTCCCTCTCTCCGTATACATGTGTCAGATCTACATCTTGATCTAGTCCCTCCTAGATCACTTCTCCTGTTTGTTCCCCTAGTAATTCTCTTTCACATCTAATGTCATCTTTGAATCTGCTTCTTGGCTGATCTGAACTAACACAGAGGTAGAGAAAAAGATCACCTGAGATAGCTAAATAGCTTTTCTTTACAAAATCTTCCCTGGTATTGCTTGAAAGACAGTATAAGAGATAGAAGTGGAAATATTAAAATGGATCACACCTTCCTCTTTGGCCCCTCTGCTGCTCTCCTGTAGTATAGGAAGATTTACTGTAGGCATTTTGGGAATGTGTTGCAAGACTGTATATTTAAATACCTGAAGGAATTCAGTTCCTTCTTTTCTCTTTGGCTCTCTGAATCAGAAGATTGCCATGAGCTTGGGTGTGATTAAATATTGGAAAAGAAATTCCCCTTACGTTTGTTTCAACCTAAGAATTAATTTCTTATAACCACTCTGAATCTGACATTGAACTTCCAGTAACATTGCATCTTTCAGACAAGCTCCACCACTGTTGTACCTGATCCTCACTTTTTCACAGGGGTGGCCATAGTGGGGTCCTACTTTTACTCTTACTGCCATTTAGCCCATGGTTGTAGAAATCAATATCATGTTGCTGTGTTTTGTTATTCAGTGTAATGGGGAAGTGGAGCTATGACTGGATGTTCAACAGAGCAGAATTAGCTTTGAGGAGAATATTTCTAGGCAGTGGCTACAGCAGTAGCTTGCCCAACCATTTGCCCCAAGCAATGGCCTAAAATACCGCATCTTTAATATGGCTCTGATCTGGATACAAGGCAACCTGAGGAGTAGGGACAAAATAAATGAAGACTCAGGAGATGTGATTAGCATTGACTCTATCTGTACGTAGGTATACCTGGCTGGAGCCATTGAACTGTCCGGGAATCAGTCCATCCACTCAGATTATCAAGATTAGGAATCTAAGTAGTATCTACTTTATAGGTTTTGCAGTCTCAGCTATAAATTTAGCTTTCTTAGGAAATCTTGTCATTGGTGACCCCTTGTGAAGCTATACCTGATTTTCCTGCTGACCCCCAGCTAGTGGCCTCAGACCACAGTCCTTTGATAGGTCTGCCTCTTTGCTCCATGTGGTGGCTGCCTCCAGCAAGTTTGCAGCCCCAGTCTGATATCCACCTTTGGAAGGACCTAGGGCGAAGGTCAGATCCGTCTTTTGTGCCTCTTGTAAACCTGATACCTTCAGAATGCTTCTGGCTCTGGCTCTGGCTCTGGCTCTGCCTGGCTGGACCACCACATCATCCCCCATGCTCTTTAAGCTATCCCAGTGACCCAGGATTAGGTTAGCAAAATCAGACACCAGCTGAACATCCCAACTGGAAATAAGGCGTTATCTCCTTTGACACACACTCTAACTTCTATGCACAGTTCTTTCAGGGCCTTTCTCCTGAAGTGGCTTCAGAAGGAAATTCAGTAAAGCACTCCTTTCTCATTCCAAAGGACAGGACATAGCATCTCCCCCCAAAGACTGCCATCTTCAGTGACAGCCTTCTGAGGTTCCTGTCTCCTCCATCGTATATCTCTTTGGAAAAGCCTATCAGACAGTTTAAGTCTCTTATTTAGGGTGGAGAAGAAGCAAAACTGGAAATTTGAAGCCTCCAAACTAGCTTATTCTGAATTGGAAAAATGGAGTAACTTGGATTTTAACAGGGTAATGAGCCATTGGAATCCCTGCCCTAATGGAGAACTACTGGAGAGAAAGATCTAAGTCAGTTCCTTACACCTTACATTACTCAATGCATATATTGTCCATGTAGAATCCCAGCCACTCTCACATCTTTCTATCCTCTCTTGAGACCTTAACCAGCTAATAGATCATGGATTTTCCTGATTTATCTTAGGCTTCCTGTTTCTTCTCTCTTATTTTTCTTCCTCCCTCTATTTCTTCTTCCTTTCCTTAATCTTTTCTTTTCTCTTTCAGTTTCTGGTCTATACTTCCCAGTTCTTCTGTATGGAGCAGTTTAACTATGATTAAAAGCACAGATTCTGAATTTAGACTGTCTCAGTTTCTCTAGTGGTAAAATTGAGATAATAATAGCACCAGTATCATAGGATTATTGTGAAATTTTGGTTTTCATTTCTTTAACAAACCCCTGTGAGTCGGAATTGACTCGACAGCAGCGGGTTTGGTTTGGGGTTGGTTTATGTAACACTTACTTAATACCAAGTGTTGTTCTAAGCCCAGAAAAAATATTAACTCATTTATTCCTCATAACAACCCTATGAAATAGATACTATTATTATTCCCATTTTACCAATGATGAAATTGAGGCACAGAGAAGTTACATAACTTGGCCAAAGCCACATAACCAGTAAGTGGCACATCTAATAAACCCAGACAACTGGATCCCTAATCTCACAGAATCCAGTACACTGCCTTTCAAGAGCTTGTTTGCATGAATAACACTTAGCACAGTGCCTAACACACAATGTATGCCCAATAAATGCCAGGTTTATTACCTGTATTAAGTGATGTTTTTTATTCATTTACTTAGACTGGAAGTGTTTTAGGGAAGGCCTCAGAGAAAGGTAGGAATGGAGAGAAACCTTAGACCAATGGTTTTCAAGTCTAGCTCCAGTTTAGAATAACCTCAAGAGTTTTCAACAGATTCTGGCACCTGGGTCCTACTCCAGTCCTATTGAATCAGAATCTCTGGGTTTAAGCTCTGAAATCTGTATTTTTAAAATAGCTTTCCAGGTGACTCTAATGTGGAACCAGGGTGAGAATCACAGCCCCAAAAGGCATACATAGGGGGAAGGGCATTCTAGGTTGAGGAAACAGCATAAATAAAGGCACTAGGCAGGAAAGAGGGTGCAGTGGTTAAGTACTTTGCTTCCAACCAAAAGGTTGGTGGTTCAAAGCCATCAGCTGCCTCACGGGATAAAGATATGGCAGTCTGTTTCCATAAAGATTTGCAGCCTTGGAAATCCTACTCTGTTCTGTGAGAGTCAGAATTGGCTTGATGCAATGAAGTTTGTTTTTTTTTTTTGGCAGGAAAGAACAGGCATATTTCAGAAATGTTGACTAATCTAGTGCGACTGTAGCATTCGAGAACCTGTGGGGAAGCAGAAAAAGACAGGGTTGGAAACATAGGTGGGAGACTTTAGAGGTCCTTGCCAGTGCCTTGCCGGTATTGGTGACTCAGTGTAGGTTGGTGCTTTAGGTCCATTACTCTCCTTTTTTCACCTTTATGTTTCTGGTTGAAGAGCCAGATAGGGGGAAGGATTCCTTTTAGATAGGGCTTTTGGGAAATAACTTTATTAGAAAGAGTGAAACCTAAGTGTTGAGGCCACGTATTCCAGAGTTTCCTCCATCTGTTTCAAGGAGCTGGAACAGAAAAGTGGACTTCTGTCTGTCCTTGAGCCCTGGGTGCCCACAGACCTGATTATGCTTATCACCCATTCCAATACTCCACCAGAGAAGGACAGGAAGTGTGCCTCCACTGTTATTACCTTTGGAAAATGGACTCCAAGTACCTTATGCTTCTTATGGAAACCTCTGTAAAGGGGAATAAATATTGCCTCCTAATTATAAGGATTTGAGCATCCAGAGCTTGATTCAATAGGACGGGAGTGGGACCCAAGCACTGGGAGTGTGTTGAACGCTCTCCAGGTTATTCTAAGGTGGAGCTAGATTTGAAAACCATTGGTCTAAGACTTCTCTCAAATCCTAATATTACTGAGCAAATATCTGAGAAGCTGGACTATATGAAGGACACAGCATCAGAACTGGTGGAAGACTCATTAACAATCTGCAAAATGCAGATGACACAACCTTACTTGTTGAAAACGAAGAGGACTTGAAGCACTTACTGGTGAAGATCAAGGACTACAGCCTTCAGTATGGATTATACTTCAACATAAAGCAAACAAAATTCCTCACAACTGGACCAAAAAACAACATTATGGAAAAAAAAAAAAAAAAGCCAAACCCGTTGCCATCGAGTCAATTCTGACTCATAGTAGCCCTATAGGTCAGAGTAGAACTGCCCCATTGAGTTTCCAAAGAGTGGCTGGTGGATTTGAACTGCCGAACTTTTAGTTAGCAGCTGTAGCACTTAAGGACTATGCCACCAGGGTTTCCAACATCATGATACATGGAGAAAAGATTGACATTGTCAAGGATTTCATTTTACTTGGATCCACAATCAACATCCATGGAAGCAGCAGTCAGGAAATCAAATGACGTATTGCATTGGGCAAATCTGCTGCAAAAGACCTCTTGAAAGTGTTAAAAAGATGTCACTTTGAGGACTAAGGTGTGCCTGACCCAAGCCATTATATTTTCAATCACCTCATATGCATGCAAAAGCTGGGCAGTGAATACGGAAGACCAAAGAAGAATTAATGCCTTCGAACTATGGTGTTAGCAAAGAATGTTGAATATACCATGGACTACTGAAGAACGAACAAGAAACAGGGCTGGAGTGCTCCTTGGAAACAAAAATGATGAGACTTCATCTTACATACTTTGGACACATTATCAGGAGAGACCAGTCCCTGGAGAAGGACATCATACTTGGTAAAGTAGTGGGCCAGTGAAAAAGTAGAAGACCCTCAACAAGGTGAATTGACACAGTGGCTGCAACAATGGACTCAAACATGACAATGATTGTGAGGATGGTACAGGACCGGGCAGTGTTTTGTTCTGGTGCACGTAGGGTTGTTATGAATCAGAACTGACTTGACAGCACCTAACAACAACAACAATGATAAGGAAGGAGACCTGGTGGCAATGTGGTTAAAGCAGTTTGCTGCTAACCAAAAGTTTGGTGGTTTGGACCCACCAGCTGCTCTGCAGGAGAAAGATGTGGGAGTTTGCTCCATAGAGATTTATACCCTTGGAAACCTTATGGGATAGCTCTAGTCTGTCCTATAGGGTCACAATGAGCTGCAATCAACTCAATGGCAGTGGATTTTTTGTGTGTTTTTTAAAGATAAAGAGTTAGTACTTAATTTTGTCAGACATGAAGAGCATGTGAAGTTTTCGAGCGAGGGTATGAAATTATCGTGCATTATGATTCATATCACTCATACCATACCTCAGTACGGTATTTCAGTGTTCTCAAAGGATTTGTCAAATAAACGAGCTCATTTGATATGTACTTTAGCAAGTGAATGGATTAAATCTTGAACTACATATACAGGGCAGTGTCTTGCTGGCTCTAATTTATACTAGAATTCTCAAGATGGATGGTGTCTCCTCAGGTGAGGCAGAAACTGCCTGTGTTGAACTTGTAAGAAGAATGCTCTTTTTCTTTTTTTTCCTGGTAAGGTGAACATGCATCCTGAGAAAATGACCTTGAAGAAGTCAAACTGTCTTTTAGGCACTTGGTGTCTGAGAAATCATTCGGCTGTGAGCATTTGTGACGGAGGGTTATCTCAGTCTGGAATCAGATCTGTATACGTTATGTCAGCCTCAGCCAGTTGTCTAATGATGAATGTGGTGCCTACCTCAGTCCGCTTGGCATTCTAGTGGGCCCTCTGTCTTCCAGCTGATAGAAGGGTAATTAGTAATCATGGCAAAGTATGGTGAAGGGACATTTGCATGGAGAATTCTAGTTGGCTTTACCCACATGTGTGACTGGTTGTTCTTACACCGTTGGAGGCAAATATTCTTGTCCAGCATGAACCATAAAAGCTGTAGTCTCTTAGTAGAAACCTTAGGTCACAGGTGAAGAGATGCCAGCTTGAAGCTGAAACTTCTCAACCATGCCCTTTCGATGAAGGGCACTAATGCAAAGGCGTAGTGGCCTATCTTCTCTCCCTGAAAATTCAGCTGCGCTTCCTCCTCCCCAAACTCACTGGATAAATTACTAAATTTGGAGTTCAACATTTAGAAGAGAAAAAAGTCAATCTTTTCCACATCATTTCCATCTGGGGCACAGACATCCACTCTATTCCTTACCTACCCTTTGAATTTAGTACTTCATGACACACACACACCTCACAAGTTAATTTGTGGCATTTGTGTGCATTAAAACAAATCAGTGAATAAGAATGATTTCTAAATAATGGTCAGTTAAAAGGCAATTTCTAAACAATGGTCAGTAACATTGGACAAGAATTTGAGGGTTTTAAAATATTTCGCAGTTGTCTAATCTGCATGAAAGCAAGAACTTTATCTGCCTAGCTTTCTTTTCTTTTCTTTTTTTTTTTCCAGCTAGAAATGTTTTCTACTCTAAATACCAGAATACTAACAGTGGCTTAAACAAACAGACATGTTATGTTTCTCATAATGTAACAAAAGTTTGGAAGTAAGCAGCTGCTGACCAGGTCCAGTTACTTAGAAGTGATAACAAAACCAAAAAACCAAACCCATTGCCAATGAGTCAATTCTGACTCATAGCGACCCCATAGGACAGAATAGAACTACCCCATAGGATTCCCAAGGAGCAGGTGGTGGATTTGAACTGCCGAGCTTTTGTTTAGCAGGTAAGCTCTTAACCACTGTGGCACAAAGACCTGGCAATTTTCACACTTCTGCTCTGTATTCCTCAGGCTTTTCTTCCATAGTTTATCACTTCATGGTGCTACAAGAAGGCTACAACAGATCCAGAAGTCATGACTGCATTCAAAGTCAGAGAGCACCACAATGGTGAGAGCCTTTCTCTTCACTTGCCATTTTCTTATCCAGAAGAGAAACATCTTTTCCAAAAAGCCTCCTTGGTGTTGTTCTCGTGATGACTCACAACCACCCCTAAAAGGAAGGCTGAGAAAGTATGTAATTGGCTTTTCCAACTTTATAAAAGGTTTAAAACCAGAGGACATTGTAAATTAGATGACCTAAGTTTATGCCATAAGGCTCTAACTCTTAGGCTCTGTCTCTCTCTTAGGCTCTATCTCTACCCGTGGAGTCACTGGGTAGATTCAAACCACCAACTTTTAGGTTAGTAGGCCAGTGGAAACCAGTTGCTCCACCAGGGCTGCCTTTTAGGCTTGATAATAAAAAAAAAAATCAGTAAATAATTGTTGAAAGATTGAATGACTAAGTAAAATGATGGAATAAATTGATTGAACCCCTCAATAATTATTAATCCTACTGACTCCCTGCCCCCCTCCCCATCACCAGCAGTTACTGTAAAGTGGCTCAAAGAATGGAGATACTTTGTCTCTGGGTCCCAGGGTTCCTTCCAAACGAATGCCATTCTTTATACCTAAAGCTACTCTATTCTTCCAAGACAAGAGCCAAAGAGGTTTTTTTTTTTTTTTTTTTTTTTTTCACTGAACGCATCACACAGTTTGAAATACTGTAGCCTTGTAATGTTTTGGAGCCCTGGTGATGCAGTGATTAAAGAGTTCAACTGCTAAGCAAAAGGTGAGCAGTTCAAATCCACCAGCCACTCCTTGGAAACCTTATGGGGCAGTTCTACTCTATCATATAGGTTCGCTATGAATTGGAATAGACTCAATGGCAAAGGGTTTGATTTTTGCTTTTGGTTTATAGCATTTTTAATATCTCAGAATTGACTCGATGGCAATGCGTTTGGGTTTTTTTAATTTTTTTTAAGGCCATTCCCTTTCAGCACTCTTCTTTTAAAAAAAAAAAATTACTGGATGTTATATTTATTTCCTGTAAGATAGTAATTATTATTATTATTTTTACTTTTCCTCCTCCTCCAAATTTCTGTTTTTTTAAATTTTTAATTTAAAAATATGTTAAGTTTATAGGTTAACTTAGGGAAACTGAAAAATTTGTGATACTGGATTTTCCTTTCAAGAACACAAATATTTGCATTTGTTTGTCTCCTACTTCTATGCCCATGATTAGCATTTTGAAGTTTTCTTCATGTAGTGCTTACATGTTTTGTAAAGTTTGGAATTTATTTTGTTGCAATGGAGATATTTTCTTTTTTTTTTCTAATGTTTTTTGTTGGTATGTATTAAGGTCATTGATTTCTGTATATAAATTTTGTATGTCATGCTAAATTCTCTTTTACTTTCTAAGAGTTTCGCATATATGCTCTGGGTTTTCTATAAGATCATATTTTTTGCACAAACAATAATGATTTTTCATCCACTTTTCAAATATCTACACCTTCTTCTTCTTTTCCTAATTGCAATAGTTAATTCCTTCACAAAAATGTTAACTACTAATGATGATAAAGACATGCTTATCTAGCTTTTTACTTTAATGGGAGTGTTCCTATTGTTTCCCCATTAATTAAGATGCTGGCTCTGAGTCCTCTTCTATTCCTGTTTCATTAAGAGAAATTTTCAAGAATGGATATTAAATTTTGTGAACTGCCTTTGCAACATCTATAAAAATAATTTTATGTATTTGCTTTTTTATCTATTAAAATAATGCTTAATCATAGATTTTCCTATATTGAACCATTATTATACTTATGTAATAAACTTTATTTAATCACAGTGGATTCTTTTTTAATATATTGCTGGAACCTGTCTTTAATATTTTTTTTTTTTGGCATTGATTTTTATATACGAGATTGATAAGTAGGTTCGTTTTTTGGTTTCCTGTTTTTCAGTTTTATTGTATTTGTGATAACTACAAAGAGATTTTGAAACCTTTTTGACTCTGTCCCTTACGTGCTTGGTACAATTCCCTGTGAAACTGTCTGGGCCTTAAGCACTTAGCTGCTAACCAAAAGTTTGGTGATTCGAACCCACCAACCATTCCAAAGGAGAAAAGACCTGGCTATCTGCTCCTGCAAAGATTATGACCTAGGAAATCCTATGGGACAGTTCTACACTGTCATATAGGGCCACTGGGAGTCAGAACTGACTCAGTGGCACAAAAGAACATCAACAATGTGCTTTTAAAGGAAAGGGTAACTTTTTAATAATTTTCTCTTTTGTAATAATGTTTCTCTATTATGTTAAAATACATTTCTGTATTTTATCTATGCTAAGTTGTCTGTTTTCTCTGTCTTTCCTAAGATCAATTTTTAAAATGTTAATTTTGCTAGAAAATCAGCCATTCATCAAGCTTTTTTTTTTTTTAAGTTGTCTGTTTTCTCTGTCTTTCCTAAGATCAATTTTTAAAATGTTAATTTTGCTAGAAAATCAGCCATTCATCAAGCTTTTAAGTTTTATTTGCAGTTAAATAATGGTTTCTTATGATTCTTTAATTTCTTCTGTATTTATGAAGATTTCTCCATTTCTACTTCTTTTGTATGCATTTCTGCTTCCCTTGACCAATAAAAGTTTATTGAAATTAATGATATTCTCCAATAAAATTTTTTTTTAACTTCTGTTGTTGTTCGTTTCCTTAAGTCAATTCCGACTCATGGAGACCCCGTGTGTTACAGAGTGGAGCTGCTCCATAAGGTTTTCTTGGCTGTAATCTTTATGGAAGCAGAGCAATAGGGCTTTTCTTCTGTGGTAGAAGGGTTCGACAGCCCACTTTTAGGTTACCAGTCAAGGGCAAACTGTTGGTACCACCTAGGGATCTTAGTTTTGCCTTTTTAAAATAATTTTGTATTTCTTTATTGAGGTTTAGTTTGCACATAATGAAATCTACAGATCTTAAGTACACAGTTTCATGAGTTTTCAAACATGTATATGCCCAGGTAGCCATGGCCCCAATCAAGGTGGAGAACATTTCTAATACTGCAGAATCAAAGAAATGTCTTTATTTATTCTGCCCCTTTCTTGTGTAAGTCATTAATTTCTACATTTATTTTAATATCTTCCTCTACTTTAGTTTTTTTTTTTCCATTGTTCTTTTATAGGTAATTCAGTCTTATTTGTGTGTGTGCTTAATTAATATATTTATTTCCTTCTTAGTCAATAACATAGGTTTTTAAGACTATGAACTTTTCTTTGAGCTCTGCTTTAACTCTGTTCCTTGAGTTCAGATATGTAGAGTGCAAATTATGGTTACTTTCAAATATTTTTAATATTTGATTTTGATTTCTCCTTTGGTTCAATAGTTGTTCAAGAGGGAAGTTTAGTATTTCTAGAAGGTGGGCTTTTATTGGTTTCTTTTGTTGCAAATTTCTATGTATTTTTTTCTCTCTCCCTCTTTTTTCTTTTTGATCAGGGAATGTGATCTTAATTTCATTGTGTTTTTTGCATTTTGCAGTTCATAGAAGTTTCCTATTCCAATACATGATAAATTTTAATAAATTTTCAATTCATACTTGAAAAAAGATGTATTTTTTATTTGAACATATATAAATTATTATATTTTATTAGTTTATTAGTTATATTTCTTAGGCCTTATGTATCCATAGTTATTTTTTAATTCACTTGTTCTGTTGCGGTCTAAGAGAACTGAGTTAAAATTGCTTACATTTAGTATGTTTCTGGTTATTTCTCCTATTTCCTATAGTTTTTGATTTATCCATTTTGATGCTTTATTACTTCACAGGAATTTGTAATTCAGCATTGCCTAATATCACAATTATGACCTTTGCATTGCTTTTGTTTATGTTTACATGGAGTGACTTTTGCCATCATTTATTTTTGTCTTCTTACTTTGTCATATTTTTTGTATATAGCACATAGTTAAGTTTTGATTCATGATCGAATTCCCAAGCTTTTTTTTTTTTTCTTTTAATAGACTAGTCAACTCATTTTTATTTGTTGATATGATATATATATTTGGCCTTGGTTCTGTTCTTATATTTTATGATATGCTTTCTGTTATTGATTTTTTTTCACTACATTAGTATGCACTTTCTGTTTGTGAATGTTGGGTATTTTTTCTGATAATTCATGAAGTTTTTATTTTATCCTAATGGCTAGCTTTGTAACTATAATTTTGTGTAATAAAACCAGTCCTATAATTTTTAGGCAACATCTCTTGAATTCTTTTAATACACAATGGCAATATCAGTATATGTCCATTACTTTCCCCATCCCATGTCCCATCCGCTAGCAAATTTTAATTTCTGTTATTTTTCTTAAAGGTTAAATCTTTAAATAAACAGAAACCTCACCTACTTCAGCTATTAGCTCATTAATTTTAAATGACGCCTTTTGATCTAGGTATAGAAGATGACAAAATCAGTGTTCTTACACTATTTTCCATCATCTCATTTCTCTCTTAGCTTTTAATTGATTTTTTAAAGATGTATTCTGTTCAGTATTATAAGTCTCACATTTATTTTAGTTATAGTACAACCAGTAAATACATGTCTTTTAACTGTAGTTTCTCCATTTATTTCTGTATGGCTTACATTTCTCTTTTAGTACTTTCTGAAAGCATTCATAGATAATAATCCTTCCAGCTTCAAAAATATTTTTATTCTGCTGTCTTTATACTTGAAATAGAATTTGACTGAATATAAAAATCTTCCTTGAAAATTGTTAAAGACATCAAATTCTTATATTCTGTTGTTGAATGTGCGTATGGAGAAGTGTGAGATCAGCCCATATTTTTTTCCCTTATAAATAACTTGATATTTCTTGTCAGATGTCCAAGGGAATATTTCATTGTTTTTTTCATCCAGTAATTTTACTAAGATGTATCTTAGCAGTAATAATTTGTGTCAAATTTCCCTGGGACATATTATTCCATTTCAATGAGTAATATAAAGTATTTTCTTTTTATTTCTGGAATTTTTTTTTTTTCAATTAAAACTTTAAACATTTATTTTTCGTCTATTATTTCTATTCTCTTTTTTGGGACCACCATTCATGCATTTATTGCATCTCCATGCCTTTCATTCACATATATTACTTTTCCTTTTGATACTTTTTTTAAATGGACATGAAATTTACATAACATAAACCGTTTTGAAGTGTGCATTTAAGTACCATATAGTACATTCAAAACGTTGTGCAACCATCACCTCTATCTAGTTCCAAAACATTCTTATTACCCCCAAAGGAGACCCCGTGCCTATTAAGCAATCACTCCCCATTCACGCCTGTCCATTCTATCTGATATTTTTATCTTTTCTGTTCGTTTCCATCTTACTTCTTTTTTCTCATTCCTGTGCTGTATGTCCCCATGTTCTCAATATTGTTTAAATAGTTTTTTGTGCTACTTTTATTCTGACTTTAATTTTTGTGGTCTTAATTTTTCTTCCACTTATTTCCTGAACTTCATTAACTAATCTTTTATCTTTTTCTGTTACCTTTTTATATCTTCTCTGAGCTCTCATATCTCTCCTTTGTGCCCTTGTTTTATATAAGTGGCTGCTGTATTAAATTTTAAAAATTCATAATGATACATTTTGCTACAATTTTTATCTGCTTCAATGTTTTTATTGTGTGATCTTTGTTTGCTGTTTTCCTATTTCCTTTCCCCTTTTTCCGTATTATATCTTTAGATCTTTAAAGAAGAGGCTAACGTAAGGGAGAGACAAAAGACCCAGTCCAGACCAAAAGTATAAGTGAAGTTTCTTAGCCTTAATTTGTACTATGATGCTGCTCATAATACAAAATATGTCTCTTTTCCTATACCTCACTGACAGACTGATTTCCATATAAGGTTCGCCCTTAGCAGCTTCTCTCAACTTCATGCTTTACATGATTCAAGGAAGATCCTACCACCACCTGCATACATTCCCAACTCTCTTTTTTTCAATGTGAGTTTTGTTTTCAGAGAGTGCCCCATATTTTAACCTATGCTGGCTTAAAGCTCTAAAGTTGTGAAGTTCTTGTTTGATGACTTTTCATATCCAGTATGATTTTTACTGTATCTGGCTTTCCTAGATTACATACTATAGTTTATATTTCAGATAGCTATACTTTTATTGAACAAGGATTTTGTGTTTTTGTTTCTTTAGAGGTGCGTTCTGAAAGAAGGGAGAGGCAACTGCTGTGTGTTTTCCACCATTTTAAAGCTTGAAATCAGTTTTATCTTACATTTAAACACATTTAGATTATAATTGCAATTAAGTGCTCATTCTTAGGACAAAGACTATATTAAATATTGATCTATATTAAATATTGATTTCATTTGGCATTTTTTTCAGCATAAAATTATGATAGTGTGATATTACAACCTTTGCTTTACATTTGACTTTTACAACTTGATAATTAAAAGGGTCACTTTTATAAAAATATCCTGGAGTGGCACTAATTTTCCATAGACTGCTCTTAATCCTTCGGTATTCAACTCCTCTTTTGGAATGCATATCTCACAATTCTTGCAGAGTTTCTCTTCTGTATTAGTTAAGTGGTCTAATTTTCCCAGATTCTTATGGGTCGATGGCTTTGGGAGGTTTTGAGAAGTTCTGTATTGAGAATGTAATATATTTTATAAAACTTTTGCAAGATTTGTAATTTTATTTGTAGTTTATGTGCATTTGAATTGTATTCTTGTATGCTCAATATCTTATAAATAGCAGAAGGTGAACAACATAGATAATGTGAAGTATAGGAAAAGACACTGAAAGTAAGAAAGATGGTATGCTAAGGTGGAGAAGGTAGGGTTGTTATAAGCTTGCTATAAGTAGGAATCTAATTGATGACAATGGGTTTGTTTTTTAGTTTTTTTTATGGTCAATTTATAAGAGAATATTTTAATTTTATGATGATTTTTCTTCCATATATAGTCTTGTAATTACAGGAGTTTGAATAATGCATGTTGGTACGAATAGGACCTCCTACACTACCTTGACAGACATCATGCAGATTCATGAAAATGTAGTTTAGCCAAGGAAAATAAAGCTTCACTTTAACTAAAAAAAACAAAACCTATTCTGTTGAGTCATTCTGACTCATAGCAATCCTACAGGACAGAATAGAACTGCCCCATAGGGTTTCCAAGGAGCAGCTGGAGGATTTAAACTGCTTACTATTTAGTTTGCAGCCAAGCTCTTAACCAATGCGCCACCAGGGCTCCTTAAAGTTAACTGTTACTCTATTCTGATGAGATCCTGAAAAATGCAAACTATTAAATTTTAGATGAAAGATTTGTTTATTTCTTCAAGGCTAGTTGAATACGATTATTAAATTAAGATTATTATCTTTTTCCTACTTAATCTTATCTCTGATATTTTAAAAGAATTACATTTAGCCACTTTTAGAAGTTTCAATTTCACATTTGCTCTTGACTAGATGATTCTTCAGTCCATATGTGTGATTGAAATCCATAGTGTTCTTCATCAGTGGAAAGAACATTAGGTTGGAAACTAGAAGACTTGAGCTGAAGTTCTTTTCTGACACCTGTGACCTTAGGCATATCACTTAGACTAAGTCAGTCTTATTTGAGGGTTATTTTGAGTTTAAACAAAATATTCATTGAAAACTTCAAAAATGCATAAAATATGAAAAATTCCCTATTTCTCAAATTATCATGCATGCTGTATTCACCAGTGAAATCATTAATGTGTTTGTCATGGCTCTTAAACTGTCCAAAGCTATGGAAACTGAGACTTGGCGCTCAACTCCTTAGTACTCTATGGGCCTATCACTGTTTTGGCTTACTAAGATATCATGTGGTAAATTACAATGTCCAAAAGATTATATGCACCTGCTCAATTGCTACCCAGAGAGTGAGTGTTCTATTTACCCAGAACATCTGGCCCACAAAAGATTAATCATGGAGTACGGATGCTCTGTAAAACATTCATTATTGCCCTTCATCCTAATACTGTCCTCCTAAGATGGGTCAATCCATTCAAACCCATAGGCAAAGCTAGAAAACATACTTCTTATCTTGAGTGGCCTTTAAAGAATCACTGTAGATTGAAGTAGAGGTGAAGGAGGGTGCAGGAACAGGGGCAGAGTGCTAATATGTGCCTATTTATTTTCCAACCACTTTACCTCTTCTACCAAACCCTGCCTCCAAATGGCATTTGGAGGAGGTTAGTTTTCATATTGCACAGTCCCACAAAATCGTCAAGGTAGGGATATATTCATAATCTGAGAGTAAATAATTATTTTCTTAGTTCTTACCATTAAATTTATACATCTTGTCCTATCTTTGTCAATTTTAGAGCACTCCAGCATGACTGTAAAAACATCTCTGGTTGGTATTAGGGTAAAGTGAGAAAATCAGGCAGATGAGAATCTGTTTGGTCATTTCAGTGCCAAAACAGTCACCTGTATAATCACTGCTTTGCTTTCACCCAACTAGGGTGGTTTTATGTTGATCAACCCTTATGGATTTGTTCCACTCATTTCCTAATCCTTCTTTACTATGTTTAATAGCTCGGTCACAGAAGCCATAACTCTTGATACATTAAAATTAACCATAACCTGGCATAAACAGTATACAAAACATTATTAAAAATGCAGAAGAAACACTAGATAACTGGGAGCTCCTAAAAATCAAACACCTATGCTCATCCAAAGACTTCACCAAAAGAATAAAAAGACTACCTACAGACTGGGAAAAAGTTTTTAGCTATGACATTTCCAATCAGCATCTGATCTCTAAAATCTACATGATACTGCAAAAACTCAACTACGAAAAGACAAATAACCCTATTAAAAAATGGGCAAAAGATATGAATAGACACTTCACTAAAGAAGACATTCAGGTAGCTAACAGATACATGAGGAAAGGTTCACGATCATTAGCCATTAGAGAAATGCAGATCAAAACTACAATGAGATTTCATCTCACTCCCACAAGGCTGGCATTAATTCAAAAAACACAAAATAGTAAATGTTGGAGAGGCTGTGGAGAGATTGGAACACTTATACACTGCTGGTGTGAATGAAAAATGGTGCAACCACTTTGGAAATCTATTTGGCACTTCCTTAAAAAGCTAGAAATAGAACTACCAATACGATCCAGCAATCCCACTCCTTGGAATATATCCTAGAGAAATAAGAGCCTTTATACAGATATATGCACACCCATGTTTATTGCAGCAGTGTTTACAATAGCAAAAAGATGGAAGCAACCAAGGCGCCCATCAATGGATGAATGGATAAATTATGGTGTATTCACACAATGGAATACTATGCATTGATAAAGAACAGTGAGGAATCTGTGAAACATTTCGTAACATGGGGGAACCTGGAAGGCATTATGTTGAGTGAACTTGGTCAGTTGCAAAAGGACAAATATTGTATAAGACCACTATTATAAGAACTTGAGAAATAGTTTAAACTGAGAAGAAAACATTCTTTTGTGGTTACGAGGGGAGGGAGGGTGGGAGGGTGGGAGAGGGATATTCACTAATAAGTTGGTAGATAAGAACTACTTTAGGTGAAGGGAAAGACAGCACACAATACAGGGGAGGTCAGCACAATTGGACTAAACGAAAAGCAAAGAAGTTTCCTGAATAAACTGAATGCTTCGAAGGCCAGTGTAGCAGGAGCAGGGGTTTGGGGGCCATGATTTCAGGGGACATTTAAGTCAATTGGCATAATAAAATCTATTAAGAAAACATCCTGCATCCCACTTTGAAGAGTGGCAGCTGGGGTCTTAAATGCTAGCAAGCAACCATCTAAGATGCATCAATTGGTCTCAAACCACCTGGATCAAAGGAGAATGAAGAGCACCGAGGACACAAGGTGATTACAAGCCCAAGAGACAGAAAGGGCCACATGAACCAGAGACTACATCATCCTGAGACCAGAAGAAATAGATGGTACCCAGCTACAACCAATGACTGCCCTGACAGGGAACACAACGGAGAACCCCTGAGAGAGCAGGAGAGCAGTGGGATGCAGACCCCAAATTCTCATAAAAAGACCAGACTTAATGGTCTGACTGAGACTGGAAGGACCCCGGTGGTCATGGCCCCCAGGCCTTCTTTTGGCCCAGGACAGGAACCATTCCCGAAGCTAACCCTTCAAACATGGATTGGACTGGACAATGGGCTGGAGAGGGATGCTGGTGAGGAGTGAGCTTCTTGGATCAGGTGGATACTTGAGACTATGTTGGCATCTCCTGTATGGGGAGGAGATGAGAGGGTAGGGGGGTTAGAAGCTGGCGAAATGGACATGAAAAGAGAGAGTGGAGTGATGCCTTCCAGGACCATTCTATATAAAGTAGTTTCTATTAACCTGCTTTATTTTTCTTTATGGAACTTATCGTTTGCTGATATTATATGTTCAGTTGTATTTGTTCTTATTGTTTTTCTCCCCCCATAACAAGGGACCTTGTTTTGATCACAACTTTATCCCCAACATTTTTGAAACAGACTCTGGCTCATAGAAGGCATTCGTTAAATATTTTTTGCTTGATTAAATTATTGTGATACAAATAACACAAGATATTTTTTGTCTGACACTTGACCAAACATTTATATTCATATACAATTTCATTTCACTCCCAAAATTGCCCATGAAATGGGCACTATTGTCCCCTTGTTAGCAATGAGGAATGTGACACAAGACAATTAATGTGACTTAACCCAAGGTTATGTTGAGGTACAGTAGAATAGATGATAAAGCCTAGTCTTCTGAGTCCATTTACAGGAATCTTTCTACTACACATAAACTGTCTTGTAACTAATAGATTAGGGGAAAGGTTGAATGCGTAAGCCCCGTCACTTGAAATTTTAGAAGAAAATGTTCTGATATTGCTTTTCCTGAAAAACTCTTTTCACAGGCCTAGAAAAATCTCATCAACATGGATTTTTCTTTAACATAGGTCACAGTGAAACCTTTGGTTGGTTCTTTTGGGTAGAGATTTTATAAGCCAGCTCATCTTTTCCATTTATCTCTGAATGGAATGACAGAATTTAAAATGTTGAAAGGGATTGTAAGAAGTCATACAACTTACTATATTGGCCCGGTCTCTTTCAGTTCCCTATGAGAGAAACTTAAATCTGTAAGGGGATTGATTGGCTCATGTAACTGGGAAGACCAAATGGTAAATGTTCAAGGGTAGCTGGATTCAAGTATTCACTGGATGACCCCAAGACACACAGTCTCTGCCTCTCTCTCTCTCTCAACTCTCTTTGTCTTTATGTGCTGTGCTACTGATCTAGAGATTGGTTGTTCAAGTCTACCCAGAGGCACTTTGTAAGAAAAGCCTAGTGATCTGCTTCCAAAAAATCAGATATTGAAAATATCGAAATATTGAAAAAAAAATCAGCTATGGGGCATAGTTCTATTCTCATACACATGGAATCACCATGAAACAGCAATGACTCCATGGCAACTGGTTTTGGGTTTGTTCTTGGATATTTGTATAATATATCAGATTCTTTTCCTCTCTTATTAGCAAAATGCCCTATGGCTGTTCCACACTACTTGGTCTTTACAGCATGCAAAGTCAGACTGACTATCCTGGTAAAATGTCAGGGAGAGCCTTGATTGGCCTGGCCTTATTACTTTTTGGCCAGGCCTTGTTCAGATGCACATCCCTGGGACCAGTGCAGGTGAGCGCTATCCCCATCTGAACCTTTTGAATTGAGAAGAATGATTATAGAATCAGAGAGAGGTGCTTCTCTGAAGGAAGGGATGAACGGCAGACAAAAACTGTTCAACCGTCTCACTGAACTCCTGCTACTGCCACAAGGCTTGTTCTTTCAGTAAGCAAATACTCGTGAGAAAGTTTTCTATGCCAAGCCCCGGCCTAGGCCCTGGGTATTAAGGGGGTAATTGACTAATCAATAATCCTTGCCCTTGAAGATACAGACATGAAAAGAAACAGCCAAAATACAGAGAGGTAAATATAATCACGAATGTAAAAATTGCTTTGAAAGCTTGGAAGAAGGGCTGAAAAAATATGGACTGGTTATCTGACTATCCCCTTCTACATCATACCTCGACCACTACCAATGATTTTCAGACAACAATCTCTTTGCAAACTCTGCTATAACTTGAACATACTCCTTCCTGTGTCTTTTCTGTCATCAAACATCTTAAAGAGCTTCAATAGTTCCTTTCCAAAGTCATGGTTTTGCAATATTTTAGGATCTTATTGCTTTCTCTTCATTTCATTCAACTGGTTTCAGTGACATTTTGTTCTCGGACACCAGGGACAGTTATGGGGAGTGGAAAGGAATGTGGGGGGGCTGTGGGGGGGGAGGGCAAATCTTGCCAGAAAGTGCAGAAGAGGTTATCTTCGAATTAGATTTATTTATTAGCATGATGACTCACAGGATAATAATGCCAGTTTGCCAGTGGCCAGGATAGAAAGTGAGACTATAAAGGAATAACTGGCGGATACTTAGAGGCATCCAAGTTGTTATATCTTTAGGAAGTTAAAAAAGTACCTTCGTGTGTGCTTACTCATCCCTAGGCCGGATGTTCTAAGATGGGGAAAAAAAAAAAAGAAAGAATAAGTTTTCCTTTCCTCTGATTCTGATTGTCAAGGACAAAAGGCCCAAGCTCCGCCACTGATTAGATTTGTGATCTTCTACTTCTTATCAAAGAAATGGTGAGTAAATTACATCTATTTTATGGGTTGATATCATGAATCTCATACCGCTATATATATATATATATATAGCGCTGTGAGTCAGAATTGACTTGAGGGCAATAGTTTTGGTTATCATGAATCTATCTACATATCTCACTATCATATGTCCTGGTATATAGAAACATATAACCCCATTGCCTTCAAGTAGATTTTGACTCATAGCAGCCTTATAGAACAGAATAGAACTTCCTCACAGGGTTTCCAAGTCTGTAATCTCTGCAGAAGCAGACTGCCACATCTTTCTCTTGTGGAGAAGCTGGTGGGTTCAAATCACCAATCTCTGTTAGCAGCTGAGCGAGAAACCGCTGTACCACCAGGGCTCACTCATGCTGTTTCTCTGTCTATTATATATACACACACACATACATACTCCAGACAGATAGACAGAAGACAGATACAGAGAAATATTAAGGTCATGTTCAGGAATGTAACATAGTGGGTATTAAGTAACTTGACTCCCTTTTTGTTCCCCCTTACCCCTACTTAGTCTCATTTTCCACCTTTATAGAAGACTTTGTTGAATCAACTGATTGCTAAATACCTCTCTGCCTCTCATTTTCTGTTTTTCTGGGTACTTTTGAACATTTTGTAAGTGAGAAAAGTGTCATTTTTTTCCAGAAGTTATTTTCTCTGAAGTAATACATCCTCTGGTCAGAAGCATGCCTCTGCTCAGTGCTCTCACACCTTTTTTTTTTTTCCTACCTTAAATACATTTAAAGACTCGTTATGGCTCAATCTTACCATAGGGCTTCCCAAGAAAAGCAGGGCAGAAAAGTCAGATGGAACCTTCTGGGAAGGCAGAAACAGCCGGCTGGGATGGAGCTCACCCTCCAGGCACTGCTTTCACCAAGAGGCTCCTTGGGAATCAACTCTTGGTTGGTTGCCAGGTGGACAGTCAGTGTAGAATCTCTTTATTCCTCATCTTTGCCCTCACTTTGAGAGGAAATGATTCAGAGGATGTTGGAACACAGCATTTCTTCCAAAGCCATCCTAACCATCATTGCATCAGCCCTGAAGTCAGCTTTGTGTTTCCTGCCAAACTGGAAAAGCTTAATTTCCATATTAATTTCCATGTCATTTTCCAGTGCTCCAGAAGAAATTGTCAGGACCATAAACAGGTAGGATCATAGAAAGATGGAATGGAAATAATCCTAGAGTTCATTAGCCCCACACATCCCCTTATTTTGAGGATGAAAAACTTGAAGAACATTGGAGTTAAATGACTGGTTCAAGGTCTCATGATAATTAGTGATGGAGATAAATCCAAAATTCATCATTTATCCTCAATTAACCTTTATATGGAAACCCTGGTGGCGTAGTGGTTAAGTGCTATGGCTGCTAACCAAGAGGCTGGCAGTTCGAATCCACCAGGCGCTCCTTGGAAACTCTATGGTGCAGTTCTACTCTGTCCTATAGGGTCACTGTGAGTAGGAATCGACTCGAGGGCAGTGGGTTTGGTTTTTTGGTTTTAACCTTTATGTAATGCTTTAAATTTATAGAAGTCCTCTTCTATGCATGTCTCACATACATATCTCTCATTACGTTTATCTGAATTATTTATTATTTTTATGCCCACTCCAAGGAAACCAATTTGAGGCTAAAAAAAAAGATTAAGTAACTCTTGCTGAGACCATATATCTGGGAAGTAGCCGAATGGAGATCTGCGGTCCAGTTGTTTTTAATTATTTATTTGTGTATGTTTGTTCCCTCGGCTATCCATTCAATCAGAGAACAACCTGCTTTCCTTTATCAAATTTTATTAATGGAAGAGCCAAGGAAAGGTATCTGTACACGAGATGCTGACAGTTTAAATAGAAATCTATCGTGAAACCGGTGGCTTTGTATTTAGCATAGACAGCCTTGTTGTACTTGATTTCTATAGGACCGTGGCTAGAAATAAGCATGTCCCAGTAAATGCTCTGTTATACGTAAGGTCACAGCCTTATGTATACGGTTACAGCCAACTGTATGGCAAGTAACAATGACAGTCAATAAATGAAACATACTCATTTCTGATTTGGCCTTAATAGAAGAAAATCTTATGTAACTTCTATTAAGGAGGTTGGTGACTTTTTATTAAAAAAAGAAAAAAGACGGTAATTGTTAATTACAAATATTGACAAGAAAATGTTTCACATGGAGATAACATTTGGTATATAGGCTCTCCTATTTTGACATTGTCTTACAAACATTTACAATTCTTTAAACTGAAAATGGTTATACTATAGGGACTCTTTTTGAGCATCTTTAAAAAACCAAACAATAAATTATGAGCATTTTTATATGTGAATATAGATACATATGTATTCATTTTTAATCACTTAATATGGATTTTATGGCTACAAAAAGTACTTAATTCCCTTTTGCTGCACATTTCAGTTATTTTCAGTTTTACATTGTTATAAATCATGCTACAGATGAACATTCCTGTTTATAGATATTTATACGTTTGCCTGATTATTTCCTTAGGATATATTTCTAGAAGTAGAACTGCCAAGTCACAGACTTTACATATTTTTACAACATCTTATATATCATGGAGAATTGCCTTCTAGGGTGGGGAGGGGGGTGGGACTCTTTCTATCACACCGCTCTGTCTTAATAATGTCTGCTTTCCTTCTCCGAATACAAATTTTTTGAATTTAAGGAAATGGGTTTGATTCACATTAGCAATATTTACCACGAATGACTTTAGGAAAAAAAAAAAAAAAAGCCTTCTTATATTTAAACTTAATTAAAATATTTTAGTTTCTGAAAAATTGTTAAAAGAAGCCCTAGCATTTAGATACTGGTACACTGTGCATGTGCGTAGTACAAGGATTAAAGCCATGGTTTCTGAGATACGATGGGTGGGGACTCTCCTGGTCTGCCCTTACTGTAGTGTGACCTTGGGCAGTATAGCATAGTTGTTAAGAGCCTAGATTCTAGAACCAGACTACCTGGATTCAAATGCGGCTCTATTACCTAGTAACTATATAGTATTTGGCAAGTCACATAGTTACAGATTTCTCTGCACCTCTGTTTGGTTATCTTTAAATGTGGATATCAATAGCCCCTAATTTATAATGGTATATGAGGATTAAATGAGTTATACATGTAAAGTACTTGGAACGGTGCCTGACACACAAAAAGTACCAAATAGGTGTTAACCATTACTATTACTGTTGTTATTAGATTGTGGTGAATATTATTGAATACGTAGTACATAGTAGAAACTCAAAAATGTTTGTTGAAAGAATAATAAAGAGATAGCAAACTCATTTAGTAAGAGAAAGTTGTTGTTGTTAGGTGCCGTCGAGTCGGTTCCAGCTCATAGCGACCCTATGCATGACAGAATGAAACAGTGCCTTTTCCTGCGCCATCCTTACTACCGTTATTATTCTTGAGCTCATTGTTGCAGCCACTGTGTCAATCCACCTCGTTGAGGGTCTTCCTCTTTTCCACTGACCTGTGCTCTGCCAAGCATGATGTCCTTCTCCAGGGACTCATCCCTCCTGACAACATGTCCGAAGTATGTAAGATGCAGTCTCGCCATCCTTGCTTCTAAGGAGCATTCTGGTTGTACTTCTTCTGAGACAGATTTGTTCATTCTTTTGGCAGTCCACAGTATATTCAATATTCTTTGCCAACACCACAATTCAAAGGCATCAACTCTTCTTCGGTCTTCCTTATTCATTGTCCAGCTATCACATACATACAATGCGATTGAAACTACCATGGCTTGGGTCAGGCGCACCTTAGTCTTCAAGGTGACATCTTTGCTCTTCAACACTTTGAAGAGATTCTTTGCAGCAGATTTGCCCGATGCAATGCATCTTTTGATTTCTTGACTGCTGCTTCCATGGCTGTTGATTGTGGATCCAAATAAAATGAAATCCTTGACAACTTCCATCTTTTCTCCGTTTATCATGATGTTGCTCATTGGTCCAGTTGTGAGGATTTTTGCTTTCTTTATGTTGAGGTGTAACCCATACTGAAGGCTGTGGTCATTGATCTTCATTAGTAAGTGCTTCAAGTCCTCTTCACTTTCAGCAAGCAAGGTTGTGTCGTCTGCTCTGGCTAAAGACAAAGGTTTAGCAGAAATGGTAGTTGAAGGTGAGTACTGAGTGACAGAGAGAGACAAGGTCCTCAGTCTCTCAGGAAATACCTACTCACACTTACAAGCAGGAAAAAGAGAGACAGACAGTAAAAGAGATTGAGGTGGGGTAGTTGGGATGCTGATGAAGTAGTTGGAAAACCAGGACCAAAAACAGAGCAGCCTAGTCTGATTTGAGTAGTGGATTTGAAGTGGGTTTTACTCCTGGGAGATGAAGATTAAAAATATATATATTAGAGGGATTAAAGATTCAATCTTTCCCTATACCCATCTGCCACCATGACTGTTGGATTAGAGGTAACCCAAAATACTAGCAATAAAAATATAAAATACTAGCAATAAAAAACACCTAAAAATCAGCAAAGAGTTAAGGTAGAACTCTTTCCAGGTAATATTTGAATTCTCTCTGGAGCTGCACTGTCCAACATGGTAGCTACTAGTCACACATGGCTGTATAAATTTAAATATAACTTCATTAAAATTACATGCAATTTAAAATTTAATTCCTCAGTTGGACTAACCACACATTTCAAGTGTTCAGTAGCCACATGTGGCTGTTGGCTACCTTACTGAAGAGCACAAAATAGAATATTTCTGTCATTGCAGAGAGTTCTGTTGGACAATGCTGCTCTAGCGCCTGCCTTTAATGACCCAAAGGAGCGAGCAGTGTGGGGACATCAGACACCATGGCGATAAAGAAGCTAGGATTTTAGAGTAAGGCATTTTCCTCCTGAGCCTCGTTTTATTCCTGAGATCCTGGTATCAGTCAGATCTCTACAGGAAACAGATGGCACATACAAATTGGGCCATTTGAGGAGAGTTTAATAACAGGACATTTTTTAATGGTGAGGGCAGGAGTAAGGAAACCACAAGGGACAGTGTGTGCCCTCAAGCTGGCACAGAGAGCACAGCTACTACTCCAAGGCCTGAAGAAGAGAGGGGAGGGAGCGATTCATGAAAACAGGCAGAGGAGAGTGGTATGGAAAGGGTGTTTTATAGGAGCTGTGACCTTTGATGGGGATATTCAGCTACCCGGACCCCCTCCCACTCCCAGGGAGGAAGCTGGAGGAATGAACACCTTGAATTTATTTATCCTCTTCCTTCCCTTCAGTCTTCTGCTCAGCTTTCCTCTGGTTGGACCAAACAGGAAACCAGAGGATGAGAGGGTCTGTTAAGGTAATTTACCAAAGTCAGCTGCCCAGGTGGAGAAGGTCAAGTAGAAGGTCCTCGGTGCAGCCCAGTTTCATCCTCTCCAGGACCAAGTTACCTGCATCTGCAAGTGACTTGTGTTCTTGGGCATGGAAGTTTTTGACCTCCTGAGGGAAGCATGCAAATGGAAACCATCTTGTTCTTCCCTCTGAGTAGTTCGATCTTTTCCTTCTGTCTTTTTGCAAAGAGGCTCTGGGAAGCCTTTTATCAATATTTTCCCCTTGCTGGAAATGCACTGTTTAAGTTGTGCCTGGGTGGATTTTATTTTGTGCTTGTAGAACCTGACCTTTTCTTATATTAGAGAATTATCCATCAGTTAGGCATTAAAATATACAAGACAAATCACAACCAGGCTTGGGCATAGCCCCAGGTAGCTAAGAGTGCGGGTGAGGGAGGAAGAGGGGAGAGATCCATTTGACCATGCAAGTGAGTTTGAAGTATGGAGACTTGCTTTCCTCAAGATGGAGAAAATGTGAGTTAAGTAGGGAAACATCTGTTTCTCTTTCGGTGTCTGGATAGAGTCACTAGGCAGGTTTGCTTTTTGAAAGTTAGATTGGGAAAGAAACATTAAACAATTTGTTATTGAACTTGGTCCCCTCACAGACAGTTTCTCACTACTGCTATTTTGATAAGTGACTCAAGAAAATTCAAGATGGAATTTTTATTCAGCATAAGGCTACCTCCTCACTTTCACCCAACTAAAAAATGTATAGCTCTTTACAATGTGTGTGGCAGGTATGGGTATTATTATTATTATCCCATTTTAGAGATGTGGAAACTGAGACTCAGAGAAGTTAAGCAACTGGGCTTGGGTCATCCAGCTAATTGGGACTGGGACTCTCAAAGCTTTCTGATAAAATGATGACCAAAAGGCTGAAGGTTTGAGTTCATCCAGAGGAGCCTTGAAAGAAAGGTCTGGCAATCTACTTCCAAAAAATCAGCTGTTGAAAACCCTGTGGAGCACAGTTCTACTTGGACATACATGGGGTTGCTATGTGTCAGGATCAACTTGACAGCAATTGGTTTGGTTTTGGTTTTTAACTCTTCCACTAAACATGTTCTTGGAGAAACAAAAAAGAGATACCAATTAGCTCTTGATTTTGACAAATTTAAATTTTAATTGATAAGATAAGATTTATACAAATGAAGCAATGGGAGTATTATAAACTTCAATATGTTCATAGTTATATTATTCCTTTTCACCAAACTCATTTTCTCTTTCTCCAGATCTGCTTCTCTTCCAGTGGTTCCTGCCTCGGTTGACACCGTAACCTTTCAGTTACACAAGGCAGAAAACTGGGAGTCATCCTAGATTTTCCCCTCTTTCTCAACTTCTACTTCTGCTCCCTTATCCAAATGCTAAAATTATTAAAAATCTGTTCCCTCTTCTCCAACTCCACTCCTCTGCTCTGATTCAGATCTTCATCTCTCACTTGAACTGTTCTGGTAGCATCTTCACTGGTCTCCCTAACTTTTGGCTCACTTCATTATGGTCCCTTGGAGACATTCCTGAAACTTGCATCAGAGCATGCTATTCTTTTGAGTATACCAGTGATTTCTAAACTCCAGCCACCATTGTAGTCTAGACTTCATGGTTTTAGTCACAGCTGCCAATTATCTATCTCCAGGGCTGATTCAGCAGGTGTGCAGCAATATGGCTGTAAACCAATAAAAAACAACAACAACAACAACAATAAACAACACAACAAACCTGTTGCCGTCCAGTCGATTCCGACTCATAGCAACCCCATAGGATGGAGTAGAACTGTCCCATAGGAAACCGCACCCCCACACATCTGCCAGTTTGTCATACTCTGAGGGCTTTTGTGCCACTGTGATGCTGGAAGCCATTTGGCTGGTATTCAAATACCAGCAGGGTTACCTATGGTACGCAGATTTCAGCTGAGCTTCCAGACTAAGACAGACTAGGAACAAGGACCTGGTGGTCTACTTCTGAAAAGAATTAGCCAGTGAAAACCGTACGAATAGCAGTGGAACATTGATATAGTTCCAGAAGATGAGCCCCTCAAGTTGCAAGGCACTCAAAATACAACTGGGGAAGAGCTGCCTCCTCAAAGTAGAGTTGACCTAAGTGAAGTGGATGGAGTAAAGCTTTTGGGATCTCCATTTGCTGATGTGGCATGACTCAAAATGAGAAGAAACAGCTGCAAACATCCGTTAATAATTGGAACCTGGAATGTATGAAGTATGAATCTGGGAAAATTGGAAATTGTCAAAAATGAAATGAAACACATAAACATCAATATCCTAGGCATTAATGACTGGTATTGGTCATTTTGAATCAGACAATCACATGATCTACTATGGAGGAATGACAGCTTGAGGAGGAATGGTGTTGCATTCATTGCCAAAAAGAACTTTCAAGGTATATACTGAAGTACAGTGTTGTCAGTGATAGGATAATATCCATACACCTACAAGGAAGACCAGTTAATACAACTATTAACTATTAAATTTATGCACCAACCACTAAGGCCAAAGATGAAGAAATAGAAGATTTTTATCAGCTGCTGCAGTTTGAAATTGATCGAACGTGCAATCAAGGTGCATTGATAATTACTTGTGATTGGAATGTGAAAGTTGGAAACAGAGGGTCAGTAGTTGGAAAATATGGCCTTGGTGATAGAAACTATGCTGAAGATTGCATGATCGAATTTTACAAGACCAATGACTTCCTCATTGCAAATACTTTTTTTCACCAATATAAACAGCAACTATAAATGGAATGCACAAGAATCAAACTGACTACATCTGTGGAAAGAGATGATAGAAAAGCGCAATATCATTAGTCAGAAAAGGCCAGGGGAAGACTGCAGATCAGATCATCAATTACTAACATGCAAGTTCAAGTTGAAACTTAAGGTAATTAGAACAAGCCCACCAGAGCCAAATTACGACCTTAAGTATATCCCACCTGAATTTAGAGACCACCTTAAGAATAGATTTGATGCTTTGAGCACTAATGACTGAAGACCAGATGAGTTGCGGAATGACTTCAAGGATATCATACATGAAGAAAGCAAGAAGTCATTAAAAAGACAGGAGAAGACAAAAACCACATGATCTTGTTAATTGATGCAGAAAAGGCATTTGACAAAGTCCAACACCCATTCATGATAAAAACTCTTAGCAAAATAGGAACTGAAGGAAAATTCCTCAACATAATAAAGGGCATCTATACAAAGACAACAGCCAACATCATTCTAAAAGGAGAGAGCCTGAAAGCATTTCTTTAACAACGGGAACCAGACAAGGATGCCCTTTATCACCACTCTTATTCAACGTTGTGCTAGAGGTCCTAGCCAGAGTAATTAGGCTAGACAAAGAAATAAAGGGCATCCAGATTGGCAAGAAAGAAGTAAAATTATCTCTATTTGCAGATGACATGATCTTATACATAGAAAACCCTAAGGAATCTTCCAGAAAACTACTCAAACTAATAGAAGAGTTCAGCAGAGGATCGGGTTACAAGATAAACATACAAAAATCTCTTGGATTCCTCTATATGAACAAAAAGGACATCAAAAGGAAATCACCAAATCAATACCATTCACAGTAACCCCCATGAAGATAAAATACTTAGGAATAAATTTTACCAAAGATGTAAAAGACCTATACAAAGAAAACTACAAAGTACTAGTGCAAGAAACTAAAAGGGACTGACATAAGTGGAAAAACATACTTTGCTCGTGGATAGGAAGACTCAACATTGTAAAAATGTCTATTCTACCAAAAGCCATCTATACATACAATGCACTTCCGATCCAAATTCCAATGACATTTTTTAATGTGATGGAGAAACAAATCACCAACTTCATACGAAAGGGAAAGAAGCCCCAGATAAGTAAAGCATTACTGAAAAAAGAAGAAGAAAGTGGGAGGCCTCACTCTACCTGATTTTAGAACATATTATACAGCCACAGTAGTCAAAACAGCCTGGTATTGGTACAACAACAGGCACACAGACCAATGGGACAGAGTTGAGAACCCAGATATAAATCCATGCACATATGAGCAGCTGATATTTGACAAAGGCCCAGTGTCAGTTAATTGGGGGAAAAGATAGTCTTTTTAACAAATAGTGCTGGCATAACTGGATATCCATTTGCAAAAAAAAAATGAAACAGGACCCATACCTCACACCATGCACAAAAACTAACTCAAGTGGATCAAAGACCTAAACATAAAGATTGAAACGATAAAGATCATGGAAGAAAAAATAGAGACAACATTAGGAGCCGTCATACAAGGCATAAACAGAATACAAAACATTACTAAAAATGACAAAGAGAAACCAGATAACTGGGAGCTCCTAAAAATCAAACACCTAATGTCATCTAAAGACTTCTCCAAAAGAGTAAAAAGACCACTTACAGATTGGGAAAAAATTTTTAGCTATGACATCTCCGACCAGCGCCTGATCTCTAAAATCTGTATGATTCTGTTAAAACTCAGCCACAAAAAGACAAACAACCCAATCAAAAAGTGGGCAAAGGATATGAACACGCACTTCACTAAAGAAGATATCCAAGCAGCTAACAGATACATGAGAAAATGCTCTCGATCATTAGCCATTAGAGAAATGCAAATTAAAACCACAATGAAATTCCATCTCACTCCAACAAGGCTGGCATTAATCCAAAAAACACAAAATAATAAATGTTTTTGGAGAGGCTGTGGAGAGATTGGAACTCTTATACACTGCTGGTGGGAATGTAAAATGGTACAACCACTTTGGAAATCTATCTGGCATTTTCTTAAAAAGTTAGAAATAGAACTACCATACAACCCAGAAATCCCACTCCTCAGAATATACCCTAGAGAAATAAGAGCCTTTACATGAACAGATATATGCACATCCGTGTTTATTGCAGCTCTGTTTACAATAGCAAAAAGCTGGAAGCAACCAAGGTGTCCGTCAACGGATGAATGGTTAAATAAATTATGGTATATTCACACAATGGAATACTACTCATCGATAAAGAACAGTGACGAATCTGTGAAACATTTCATAACATGGAGGAACCTGGAAGGCATTATGCTGAGTGAAATTAATCAGATGCAAAAGGACAAATATTGTATTAGACCACTATTATAAGATCTTGATAAATAGTATAAACTGAGAGGAACACACTCTTTTGTGGTTATGAGAAGGGGGAGGGAGGGAGGGTGGGAGAGGTTTATTTACTGATTAGATAGTAGATAAGAACTACTTTAGGTGAAGGGAAGGGCAATACTCATTACAGGGAAGGTCAGCTCAACTGGACTGGACGAAAAGCAAAGAAGTTTCTGGGGTAAACTGAATGCTTCGAAGGTCATCGGAGCTTGGGGACTATGGCTTAAGGGGACTTCTAAGTCAATTGGCAAAATAAATTCTATTAAGAAAACATTCTGCATCCCACTTTGAAGTGTGACGCCTGGGGTCTTAAATGCTAACAAGCGGCCATCTAAGATGCATCAATTGGTCTCAACCCACCTGGATCAAAGGAGAATGAAGAACACCAAGGTCACACGATAACTATGAGACCAAGAGACAGAAAGGGCCACATGAACTAGAGACCAGAAGAGCTAGATGGTGCCTGGCTGCAACCAATGACTGCCCTGACAAGGAGCACAGCAGAGAACCCCTGAGGGAGCAGGAGACCAGTGGGATGCAGACCCCAAATTCTCATAAAAAGACCAGACTTCATGGTCTGACTGAGACTAGAGGAATCCCAGCGGTCATGGTCCCCAAACCTTCTGTTGGCCCAGGACAGGAATCATTCCCGAAGACAACTCATCAGACATGGAAGGGACTGGACAATGGGTTGGAGATAGATGCTGATGAAGAGTGAGCTACTTGGATCAGGTGGACACTTGAGACTGTGTTGGCATCTCCTGTCTGGAGGGGAGATGGGAGGGTAGAGAGGGTTAGAAACTGGCAAAATGGTCACGAAAGGAGAGACTGGAAGGAGGGAGCAGGCTGACTCATTAGGGGGAGAGTAAATGGGAGTGTGTAGTAAGGGGTATATAAGTTTATATGTGACAGACTGACTTGATTTGTAAACTTTCACTTAAAGCACAATAAAAATTATTAAAAAAAAAAAAGACAGGAGAGAAAGAAAAGACCTAAATGGATGTCAGAAGAAATTCTGAAACTTGCTTTTGAATGTTCAGTAGCTAAAGTAAAAGGAAAAAATGATGAAGTAAAAGAGCTGAACAGAAGATTTCCAAGGGCGGCTCGAGAAGACAAAGTACTACGATGACATGTGTGCAAAGAGTTGGAGATAGAAGATCAAAAGGGAAGAACACGCTCAGCTTTTCTCAGGCTGAAAGAACTGAATTAAAAACTCAAGCCTCGAGTTGCAATACTGAAGGATTCTATGGGGAAAATATTAAATGATGCAGGAGGCATCAAAAGAAGATGAAAGGAATATACAGAGTCACTATACCAAAAAGAATTGGTCAACGTTCAACTGTTTCAGAAGGTAACATGTGATTAGGAACCAATGGAATTGAAGGAAGAAGTCCAAGCTGCACTGAAGGCATTAGTGAAAAACAATGCTCTGGGAATTGACAGAATACCAGTTGAGATGTTTCAACAAATGGATGCAATGTTGGAAGCGTTCACTCACCTTTGCCAAGAAATTTGGAAGACAGCTACCTGGCCAAACAACTGGAAGAGATCCATATTTGTGCCTATTCCCAAGAAAGGTGATCCCACCGAATACAGAAATTATTGAAAAATATCATTAATATCATATGCAAGCAAAATTTTGCTGAAGATCATTTAAACGTGGCTGCAGCAGTGTATTGACAGGAATTGCCAGAAATTCAAGCCAGATTTAGAAGAGGGCATGGAACCAGGGTTATCATTGCTGATGTCAGATGGATCCTGGCTGAAAGCAGGGAATACCAGAAAGATGTCCAGCTGTGTTTTATTGACTATACCAAAGCATTCGACTGTGTGGATCATATCAAATTATGGATGACATTGAGCAAAACGGGAATTCCAGAACACTTAATTGTACTCATGAGGAATCTGTACATGGATCAAGATATAGTTGTTTGAACAGAACGAGGGGATACTTTAGAGTCAGGAAAGGTGTGTGGCAGAGTTATATCCTTTCACCATGCTTATTCAATCTGTATGCTGAGCAAATAATCTGAGAAGCTGGAATATATGAATAAGAATGGGGCATTAAGCGTGTTCTTCCGTTTTGGTTTTCTATCTCCAGCTCTTTGCACATGTCATTATAATACTTTACTTTGTCTTCTTGGGCCATCCTTTGAAATCTTCTGTTCAGTTCTTTAACTTCGTCTTTTCTTCCTTTTGCTTTAGTTGCTCAACATTCGTGAGCAAGCTTCAATGTCTTCTCTGACATCCATCTTGGTCTTTTCTTTGTCTTCTGTCTTTTCAATGACCTCTTGCTTTCTTCATGGATGAAGTCCTTGATGTCATTCCACAACTCATCTGGTCTTTGGTCACTAGAGTTCAATAAGTCAAATCTGTTCTTGAGAGATGGTCTTGAAATTCAGGTGGGATGTGCTCAAGTTCATATTTTGGCTTTCATGGACTTGCTCAGATTTTTTTTCAGTTTCAGCTTGAACTTGCATATGAGCAACTGATGGTCTGTTCCACAGTCGGCCCCTGGCCTTGTTCCGACTGATGATATTGAGCTTTTCCACTGTCTTTTTCTGCAGGTGTAGTCAATTTGATTCCTGTGCATTCTGTCTGGAGAGGTCCATGTGTATAGTTGCCATTTATGTTAGTGAAAGAAGGTATTTGCAATGAAGAAGTTGTTGGTCTTGCAAAATTCTACCATTTGATCTCCATCATTGTTTCTATCACCAAGACCATTTTTCAACTACTGATCCTTCTTCTTTGTTTCCAACTTTCACATCCCAATTGCCAGTAATTATCAACGCATCTTGATTGCATGTTCAATCAATTTCAGACTGTAGCAGCTGATAAAATCTTCTATTTCTTCATCTTTGGCCTTAGTGGTTGGTGCATAAATTTAATAGTTAATAGTTGTATTAACTGGTCTTCCTTGCAGGTGTATAGATATTATCCTACCACTGAAAGCATTGAACTTCAGGATAGATCTTGAAATGTTCTTTTTGATGATGAATGCAAAACCATTCCTCTTCAAGTTGTCATTGCTCAGCATAGTAGACTATATGATTGTCCAATTCAAAGTGGCCAATACCAGTCCATTTCAGGTGGGCCTGACCCATTTCATTTTTGAGGATTTCCAATTTTCCTAGATTCATACTTTGTACATTCCAGGTTCTGATTATTAATGGATGTTTGCAGCTCTCTCTTCTCATTTTGAGTCGTGCTACATCAGCAAATGAAGGTCCCAAAAGCTTTACTCCATCTACATCATTAAGGTCGGCTCTACTTTGAAGAGGCAGTTCTTCCCCAGTTGTCTTTTATGTGCCTTCCTACCTGGGGGGCTCATCTTCCAGCACTATATCAAACAATGTTCTGCTGCTATTCATAAGGTTTTCACTGGCTGCTGCTTTTCAGAAGTAGACAAAGGACCTCTTTAAAGTGCTGAAAAGCAAAGATATCACCTTGAAGACTAGGGTTCACCTGACCCAAGCCATGGTATTTTCAATCGCATTGTACGCATGCGAAAGTTGGACAATGGATAAGGGAGACCAAAGAAGAATTGACGCCTTTGAATAGTGGTGTTGACAAAGAATATTGAATATACCATCGACTGCCAAAAGAACAAAAAAATCTGTCTTGGAAGAAGTACAACCAGAATGCTCCTTAGAAGCAAGAATGGTGAGACTGTGTCTTACATACTATTGGCATGTTATCAGGAAGGATGAATCCCTGGAGAAGGACATCATGTTCGGCAAAGTACAGGGTCAGAAGAAAAGAGGAAGACCCTCAACAAGCTGGATTGACACAGTCGCTGCCACAATGGTCAAGCAAAACAACCATTGTAAGGATGGAGCAGGACTGGGCAGTGTTTCATTCTGTTGTGCATGGGGTCGCTATGAGTTGGAACCAGCTCAGTGGCATCTAACAACAACAACAGTCGGGCATCAGGATTGGAGGAAGACTCATTAACAACCTGTGTTATGCAGATGACACAATCCTGGTTGCTGAAAAGGAAGAGGACCTGAAACACTTACCTAAGAATATTAAAGACCACAGCCTTCAGTATGGATTATACCTCAACATAAAGAAAACAAAAAATCTGCATAACTGGACCAATAAGCAACATCATGACAAACAGAGAAAAGATTGAGGTTGTCAAGGACATCATTTTACTTGGATCCACAATCAACAGTCATAGGAGCAGCAGTCAAGAAATCAAATGACGTATTGCATTGGGCAAACTGGCTGCCAAAGACCTCTTTAAAGTGTTAAAAAGCAAAGATGACACCTTGAAGACTAAAGTGAGCCTGACTCAAGCCACGGTATTTGCAATTGCATCTTATGCATGTGAAAGCTGGACAATGAATAAGGAAGACTGAAGAAGAATTGATGCCTTTGAATTGTGGTGTTGGCGAAGATTATTGAATATACCATGAACTGCCAAAGAATGAACAAATTTTTCTTGGAAGAAGTTCAACCAGAATGCTCCTTACAGCAAGGATGGCAAGACCGTGTCTTATACACTTGGCCATGTTATCAGGAGGGATGAGTCCCTAGAGAAGGACATCATGCTTGGTAAAGCAGAGGGTCAGTGAAAAAGAGGAAGACCCTCAACAAGATGGATTGACAGAGTGGCTGCAACAATGGGCCCAAGCATAGCAACAATTGTGAAGATGACGCAGGACTGGGCCGTGTTTCACTGTGTATATAGGGTCGCTGTGAGTCAGAACCAGCTTGACGGCACCTAACAACAACAACAGGATTTCCAAGGAGCGGCTCGTGGATTTGAACTGCTGACCTTTTGCTTAGCAGCCAAGCTCTTAACCACTGCACCACCAGGGCTCCAATGTGGACATTAAAAAAAAAAGTTCCACTGAGTTGATTCTGTCTCATAGAGATCTTATAAACCCTGGTGGCATAGTGGTTAAGAGCTACAGCCACTAACCAAAAGGTTGGCAATTAGAATTCACCAGGTGCTCCTTGAAAACCATATGGGGCAGTTCTACTCTGTCCTATAGTGTTCCTATGAGGTCGGAGATTGACCCTATAATGGCTTTTAAATAATCTAAAATGACTCACTCTTTATAATTTGCCTTGTTCTAAGCAATAATAACGAATCATAAGTTGGAATATGATGGTCACATAATGTTTTTATATGAAAGTTACTAAAATAAATATATAATGATAATTTTACAAAGAATTATCCACACCATCTAAAATCATCTTAAGGTAAGTGTTTCACCGTACAGGAAATACGCGACCCTAGAATAAAATCTTAGCTCCTTAATGTGACACAAAGTCCAGTAGAACCTGATCCTGCTGTTCACATCCTGTCTCCTTGGGTTTTACTTTTTTTTTTCTTCTGTCAGTAACTCTAGATAAATTATGATAATAATTTCTGTTCTGGAACAGAGTAGATAGTTACTCAATAAATATTCATTGAATAAATGAATGAAAATAACCCCCCTACCTGACTTTTTTTTTTTTTTTTTTTACGTGACTAGGTGTTAAAAAAATCCTTTGCCTTCAAGTAAACTCTGCCTCCTGGTGATCTTACACGTGTCAGTGTAGAACTGTCCTCCACTGGGTTCTTTATGCCTAATTTTTCGGAAGTAGATTGCCAGACTTTTCCTCTGAGCCACCTCTGAGTAGACTTGACCCTCCATACCTTTCAGTTAGCAGCCAAGAGCATTAACTTTACCACACAGGGACTCCTACTAGATATTAACAAACAAACAAACAAACAAACCTGTTGCCATAGAGTCAATTCCAACTCATAGCGACCCTGTAGGACAGAGTAGAAATGCCCCATAGGTTTTTCAAGGAGTGGCTGGTGGATTCCAACTGGGGCCTTTTTATTTTAGCAGTGGGTAGCTTTTGTTGGTTAGCTCTCACCATAGCTCTTAACTACTGGGCCACCTTAAATCCAAGATCAATGTGTTGATCATTTCTCTCTCCTTTTTCCTCTAGAACACTTTACATATAAACGTTTGTTGAATTGTGGTTCTAGAAAGTATGTAGACATGGGCCACTGTGGTCAAGGAAGTTCGAACGGGGGGAGGTATGGTTTGAGATAGGCCTGGAATGAAAAGTTCACAGAGGAGGAGCTAAGGGAATTCCAGGTTAGAAAATGAATACAAGTCCAAGAGGGAACAGATCAGGACTGACTTGGCTAGTACAGATAGTGCACAATTGAGAGTAGTTTTCCAACTCTTTTTTAGCTCTAAAATTATTTTTAAAAAATGTTTATGGAGCTTCAATATATAAAGAAAAAAGAAGTTGTTGCTCTTGTTGCAGCAGGGCCCTTGGCCCAACATCTTTCTGGCTTCCCTTCCTCTCCCCTGCAATAGTAGCCCCTGAGGCCCTTCTGCAGAAAGCTAGGACTCTGCAGAGCCTTCTCAAAAAACCCCATCTTTGACTAGACACCCGTTCACAGGAAGGAAAGGGAAATGACATTTTTTGAACCTACTAAACAAGACCTTTGGAGCTGTTTCACAGCACTTCATTAAATACTGCAATCATCCTCCAAGGTAGGCATTTGTCCCTTTTAAATGTATAGAAGGTAGGCTTAGAACAATCAGCAATTAGCCCAAGGCCACAGAGATAGTGCACACAGAGCTGGGATTTGAAAGTCAGCAGAAGTCCAGCTTGATCCTTCACCAATTTGGAGATAACTTGGGGCCTGCAGCAGGGGAGAGATTTCACAAAGGAAACATTAGAAGAAAATTTGATGTCAGTGTAGAGCAGAGAAAGAGAAAATGGAGAGGCTAGGAAACAGTTACAAGGTGAACAGAGCTGTGGTTGGCTGTACTTCAAGGAGGCTGCTTAGAGATACAATGTAGCCACACTGTAACTTCACAGCCCTGGCCTTTTAGGTCAGCCATGAAAAAAAGAAACTCCTGCATCATTGCTCTCTGCCTCACCTCTTTAAATAGTGAAGAAAAGAAGCGTCCTTCTATATATATATATATTTTTAAGCTATTTCATTTTAAGTCACTCATGATTTCACCTGTCAAAGGACAGTCTTACTCAGAACTGGGGGAAAAATGAATAAAACCTACAGAAGATAACTAAAGAGCTCTAAAACATAAAAGTGTTTCAGTGGCATCAGTTAACAAAAAAAAAAAAAAAAAAAGGAAAGAAAATCCTGACAACCTCCAAACCTGAGTCAAAACCCTCCTCACTTACTGAGATGATATTTTTTGGAGTATTTTACACATAAAGTAATAACTGGACAAACACTGTAGAAAATGGGGAGGCTGATCCAATGGTATCATAACTAATGGGTGTGAAGCACTCACTGTGTGCTAAGAGCCCAACGTGCCTTAGCTCATTTAATACCCACCCTAACCCTGTGAGTGAGGCAGGTGTGTTCAGTCCCACACAGCTGCTCCAGCACAATTGTAATTAAATCATTAATTTGTAATTTGGTGTTTAGTGCACATCTTCTTTTCTAGAAGGTAAGGACCATAAGGACACTGAGAAAATCTGTTTTATTCACTGCTGAATTCCCTGATGCTGATAGTACCTCATACCTAATTGCTTCCTGACAAATATGTGGAAAGTAAACATTTAGTATCTATACTGCAAAGGTCTCTGGATGGTGCAAATGGTTTGCTTTTGGCTAGTAATAGAAAGGTTGGCAGTTCGAAGCCACCGAGAGGCACAGAGGAAGAAAAGGCCTGGTGATCTGTTTCCATAAAGAAGACAGCCAAAAAAACCTGATGGAGCAGATGGTAACATACGGGGTTGACATGAGCTGGAACTGACTTGAAGGCACAGGACAACAATATACATATTGCAGACTGAGATTCAAACCCAGGTTTGCTGATTCTCAAGTAAAATTTTAGACAATGCAATGGGGACTTGGGGTGATCATTGAGGCCCCTACTAACTGGCCCCTTTGCTTATTCTGCAAGTGATCTTGGCTGCTGCTTAGTTGCCCAACCACTCTGAACCTCAATTTCCCATCCATGAAATGAAGTGCTTGAAAATAATGACCCCTGAGGCCCTGCAAATCTTTGTGAAGCTGTGAATTCATGATTTCAGTAACTGGTATTTCAGCCCAACTTATCTGTAAGTGAACCATATTGTGAATGTGCCTCACTTAAAGTTGAAGTGATATTCATCTATAAGTGAAGTGGTATCGACGCTGCTGCAAACATGTTTCTTCTAATATGATGAGGGTTTTCGCTTGTTGGGCCAAGACATCCCAATGAATCCAGTAAAGTTAGGAGTCTGTTCTTATTGGTGAATTTTACTACAAACAAGAAGATCTGCCTTCATGTTTTGATTCTGTGATCATGAGAAGATACTGGGCATCTTTAGCTTTCAGGTTCTACATCTGTCAATAGTAATAATGGTAATTACAGAAAAACAAACAAACAACCATTGCCGTCACGTTGATTCCAAGTCATAGTGACCCTATTGGACAAAGTAGAACCACACCACAGGGTTTCCAAGGATCAGCTGGTGGACTTGAACTGCTGACCTTTTGGTTAACAGCTGCACTCTTAACCACTGCAGCACCAGGGCATAATAATAATAATAATAATAATAATAATAATAATAATAATAATAATAAACAACTAACCCCCCTGCCGTCAAGTCGGTTCCGACTTATAACAACAGAGTAGAACTGTTCCACAGGATTTCCAAGGAGCAGCTGGTAGATTTGAATTACCAACCTTTTGGTGAGCAGCCCATACTCTGCTGTTAGCTACTGGTGGTCTGGAGCAAACAAGCGTTAGGGTTAGGGTTGATGTAATTAATGTCACTGAATTGTCCACTTAGAAATGGTTAAAATGCCAACCTTCTTATTATACATATTTTACCACAATAATTTTTTAATATAAAAAATATATAAAACGATAGTATTTGGCATTCCACAAATGTTAGCTGATTATCATTAAATGTTTATGGAGCCCTGGTGGTGTAGTGGTTAAGAGTTCAGCTGCTAATCAAAAGGTCAGGAGTTTGAATCCAGCAGGTGCTACTTGGAAACCTTATGGAGCAATTCTACTCTGTCCTATAGTGTTGCTATGAGTTGGAATCGACTTGACTTGATGGCAGTGGGCTTGGTTTTGTGGCACAGTGGTTAAACACTTGGGTGCTAACTAAAAGGTCTGCAGTTTGAACCTACCAGCTGCTCCACAGGAGAAAGATGTGACAGTAGGCTTCTGTAAAGATTACAACCTTGGAAACCCTATGGGACAGTTCTACTCTGTTCTATAGGGTCATTATGAGTCGGAATTGACTCTACTGCAACATTTTATTTTTTTATTTTTGGTATATTAATTCTATGTTTAACTTTTTGAGGAACTGCCAAACTGTTTTCTATAGCAGCTGAGCCATTTTATATTCTTACCAGCAATGCCTCAGGGTTCCAGTTTCTCCACATTCTTACCAACACTTGTTAGTTTTTTTTGATGATAGGCGTCCAAGTGGATGTGAGGTGGTATCTGGTTGTGGTTTTGATTTGTATTTCCCATGAGTCGGAATTGACTCCATGGCAACTTTCAGCAATGACTAAAGTGACTATTAGCTGAAAGGTTGGTGGATGGAACCCACCCATAGGAGCTTTGGAAGACAGGCCTGGCAATCTGTTTCCAAAAGTTCACCACCTTGAAAACCCCATTGAGCAGTTCTACTCTGTATACACAGGGTAGTCATGGGTTGAAATTGACCCGGTGGCAATTAGCAACAAGGACAACAATGACTAAGGACACTGAGCAACTTTTTCTGTGCTCATTGACCATTTGTATCTCTTCTTTCGTGAAATGTCTATTCAAACCCTTTGCCAATTTTTTAAATTTTCTTGCTTGTCTTTTTGCTGTTCAGCTTTTATATTTTTAATTCATCTTAATTTGTCAGACAGTGCTGTGAACTAGATAATACTTTTATCGCTACAAACAAATGTAGAAATGGAATTGGAAGTACAGGCAATCCCCAGGTTTCCTACTTACCAACTTGTACTTAAGAAAAGACTGCCATAAAGCCTACTATATTAAAAATTTGAGTTAAGTACATACAATGGTTTATAATAACCATTGTAATAACCAAAGAATGCAGGCACTGCTTTGTAACATTGTGCAGTCTGGAAGTGTTTCTAAAGTGTTTTGTATTCATAGAAAGGTAATATATGTACTATATACTAAGACAAACATTTGACTGACACTAAATAAGAACCATATGTACCTGCTCTGACTTACCTGCAAATCTGACTTAAAGACAGACTTAGGAACAGATCTGGTTCATAACCCTGGGACTGTCTGTAACTTGCCCAGTGTCTCACATCGTGTAAGTGGTGGCAAAAGGTATTGAAGTAGATCATCTGACCTATAGATTTAGACTTACACTTACATCCTTTGAAATGAATGATTTGGACTGAATTTTATGGTTTCTTTCTTTCTTTTTTTGATCTGCATAAGTCTTTGTGAAAATATGATGAAAGTTATCCTGTGCTCTCGGTATTTTGGAGGCAGTGCTAGAGATTTCATAAGCCTCCTAAAATGTAGCAATTGGATGATCAAGAAAGAAAACAATAGCAACAAAATCTAAACCCTGAACTGGATTCTCCCTAAGTGGGCTTCCCAGCACGAACTTTCAGAGGTCCATGAGAAAAATCCATAAGAAAAGCTACAAAGAGTGCATTTAACCCCCCTTTTTACCTTAAGTGTCCTCATACTATGGGTGAGGTTGTATGTGCCCAAACAATCTGCTTGCCTGTGGGCTAGAGAATTTAGCCTGGTTGCTGACCATCACCATTATCACAAGCTCCTATGTTTGCTCCAGGTTCTCAGATTTCGGTTTTTCAAGTTTAGTTTGCCCGGGACATTGCAGGAAGAGAAACGTGGGGGCACAATTAAAAGCATATGGTGTATGAAGTGGGGAGGAGGGGCAGTGAGGGAGCCCAGCAGGAGGGAGGAGGGTTGCTAAACTGAGTGTTTCTAATAAAGGAGAGTGGGAGAGTACTTGCTGCATTTGCTTGGCCTAAACTGTGCTGTGTACTACCCCCTCTCTTGTCCTCTAGGCCTGGAGAGCAAGGTAGCAAGGAAGGTGTCTGGTTGTCACATCTGGCTGTCATTACAGAATATGCGAAAGCACTCCAGTGTGGAGTGGAATATGTGTATATATTATGCTAAAAAAAATGGAAGGACAGTAGTGGTTACCAAACCTGACCAGCATCAGAACACTTTCGGGAAGAATCTGAAAATACACATTCATGGGCCCACCCCAAAGTTATTAACTCAGATTTTCCAGAGGAGCCACCATTTGCCTTTAAGTATGTACTCCCTTCTATTGGTAATTACCTCCACTCAAGTATCTGTCAAGTCCAAATGAAATCCCAGGATGTAACTGCTGTAAGTGACCTTAACACCCGCTGAGGTGGGCACGGGTAGTGGATATTTGGCTGCCCAGAGTCTATCCTACCTTCTTGGTATATAGCAGCCATGTTGCATTTTTGGAAATGATCTCTCCCCCCATTATGTGTAGATTTGATTAGATTTATAGTGCACTAGCCTTGATCTCACCTACTCAGTGGACAGGTAGAATGATAAACTAAATCAATGTCACTTTATCCCTCAAGACTTTGTATGAAGTGATAGAAAGACAGCAAAAAGAAAAAGGAAAAAAAAAAGATACTCATTGTCTCTGGCACTAACATCCTGGTTAGGCCATGCAGTAAGTCATTACGGTTACTGTGGTTGAGGTTCCTAGATCCTCTTCGGTTTCCATCCTTTCCTAACCTGTATCTCCAGGCCTTCTCTCAATTCTATGAGCAAACTCAGTCCTTTTAGACATAAGTCAGCCTTTGTCCACTCTTATCATTTATCCCAACATGCATCTTTCTAATCCAACACCTTTACTTTACACATGAGGTGACAGAGACCCAAAGACCCTATGTGACTTGCTTAAGAACCAAAAACCAAACCTCTTGTCATGAAGTTGATTCTGACTCATGGTGACCCCATGTGTTTTAAAGTAGAATTATGCTCCCTAGGGTTTTCAGTGACTGTGGACTTTCAGAAGTAGATTGCCAGGCCTTTCTTTTGAGGTGACTTTAGGTGAATATACCAGGTTAACAAATGGTAACATTGGGCCTAGAACCTAGATCTCTTGATTTCATGTCTGAGTGCAGAGTATTGCTTAACTTTGGTGGGCCTTCTAGATTCTTTTGAAAGTTAGACCAATAGGAATAAGAACACCTCTTTCTGTGCTAATATCACATTTGTAAACACAATTTTGATAAATTCTCAAAATATTTCAAAGGCCAGCAGGCCTTGCACCCTGGTGCCCTGCCTCTGGGAGTGCCTATTTTAGACATTTCTAAAGATGAAACCCTCTTCTCTTCTGGTCCCTTGGCCCAATGTGCCAACCCTAAGGGGAAAAGAACTTTCTGCTCACAGCTAATGATTTTCCACATGCCTCAAGGTCCAGGTCTTCATTGATGAGGGTTGCACTGAAAAAATGAGTCAGTCATGTTATTTTAATCTTGACTTTTCCCCCAAAAGACACTACCATGAACATTATATAGCAACGTTTGTGGTAGTTAAGCCTCATCACTTGAGATGAAGTCTGAGCTTGTTGAAATCTGTTGGGTGGGGAGGTGATTAAAAGATGCAAGTAGTGGAGATCTTGAGAAATTCCTGAAAAAATTGTTTTCTCGTGATCATGATCATTTTCTCCTTTTATTTACATATCATTCAGAATATTGTGTTAATAATGGCTCTATTTTAACCCATTGTCTGTCATTCCGCATAGCACTTTACCTTTATACAGTACATTGCATTTCACTTAGATTACATACTCTTAAATTTTTCCATCACCCTGGAAAGCAGACTCCTATGAAAGGAGACACTTTTATAAAGATTAACAACATATTTGTCTTAGTTACCTAGTGCTGCGGTGGCACAAATATCACAAGTGGTTGGCTTTAAAGAGCAGAAATTATTTTTTCACGGTTCTGGAAGCTAAAAGTCCAAACTAGGGTTTTAGCCATGTCAATTCCTTCTGTGAGTCTCTCTCTTAGTTTCCAGTGTCATTCTTTAGCTTGTAGACAATCCTCACATGTCTGTCTTCCCTTGTGTGTGCCTCTGTCTATTACGGTTTTACTTATAGCTCAGAAGTGATTAGGTTTAGGATCTACCCTACACTGATAAAAAAAATGAATGATTTATTACATTACATTAGATCCCATTATTGAAGATGTCTTAGTCTGAATTCTCTAAAGGAGCAAAAACCAGTGAAACATATATATAGAGAGAGATTTACTTCAAGGAAATGGCTCATGCACTTGTAGGGGCTGGCAGGTCCCAAATCTGTGGGTCAGGGGGTAGGCTGGAGAACTCTGTTGGCTCACGGGGTTACAGGGGCTGGCAAATCCAAAATCTGCAGATCAGGCAGCAGGCTGCAGGCTTCTGCAGGCTTGTATTCCAAGAACTGGAGGTCAGGCAATGAGAAGAGTGAAGGTCGAGAAAGAGTGAGCTTTGCCAGAACAGCCATTTATGTACTAGAGTCAGGCCATACCCTCAAGGAAACTGCCCTTTCAACTGACTGGCTGATCACATCATGGAAGCTGATTACATTATATTATACTATGGAAGAGCACACTCAGTCCAGTATCTACCAAACTACTGAGAATCATAGCCTGGCTATGTTGATGCTTAACATTAACCGTTGCAGAAGGTAATTATGTTATGTAGTATTATATTATGGAAGGTAATGTGCTCTGCCCAAGGTCAACTGATTTAATTGCATGCAACTACTCCATGACAGCAACTAGACTAGTGTTTGACCAAAAAACTGGGAACCGTAGTCTAGGCAAGTTGACAAAAAATTACTGATCACATGTCCAAAGTCATTTATGCCCTTAAATAACAATATGGGGTCAGAACCAGGTGTCCTGGCCTTATGCTCCTTCTGCCCTTTCTTCTATATTTATTGCTATGATCATGGTGGCAGTGTCTTTTGGGGATGAATAGAGGTCAGAAAATAAGAAAGGACTTCAAGTTCGATGTGACAGTTTTCTGAGAGTGAACTTGTGCCTCCACCACTTACTAGAGACTGAGTAAGTTGTTAATCAGTTCATTCATCAAAACTTTTATTAAGCTCCTGTGTGCCTCCAAGAGGAATAGAACACAGCACTCGCCCTCAAACAGCTTGCTGTCTAGTGGACTGGCCTAAGGATCAGATCAAGGAAAAGGGAAACCACATTTTGAGATGTTGCCTATGATGGTTCTATAAGAGTTATCCCTCCCACATTCCCCATATTCATAGTATATCTATAAAGTATTTCTTGCAGTGCCTGCCACTTCTCAATAATAGTATCTGTTAATTAATTGGAAACCCTGGTGGTGTAGTGGTTAAGTGCTACAGCTGCTAAGCAAAGGGTCAGCAGTTCGAATCCGCCAGGGGTTCCTTGGAAACTCTACGGGACGGCTCTACTCTGTCCTATAGGGCTGCTATGAGTCAGGTTTTGGGTTTATTAATTAATTACTTAGATATATGTTTGATCACCTTACACACATAATTAAAAAAAAAAAATCCATCATTTCATTGCACCATGGCCTACAAGAAGGCATCTGAACTCCTGAGTGTGTCTTACACTGAGGGCATTCACAATTTGACCAAAACAACCTCCCCACCCTTGTCTCCTGCCCTATTACCTATTTTCCAGTATGCTGACCTTCTTTTTATTTTATATTCTACTGTGTATAACTTTATGGAAATTATTTTTATTTGCTGGAATGCCATTCTCTGTTTCTTCTGGGTAAACACCAATTTATCACTCGGAATCCAGCTCAAAACTTTTTTTTCTTGGGGAGGGCTTCTCTACTCTTCATTCCATTGGCAAATGGAATTTTGTTCTTCATTGTGTTTCATAGAGATATCTACCCTAGAATCTTAATTGATATTATAATTATTTATTTTTATAATTCTCTTTCTCGCTAAACACAGAATGCTCCAAGGTGAGGGGATTTTTCTTAATCATTGCCTTTCAATTATAATGCCTGACACAGTACCTACTATGAGGTAGGGCTCAGCATATGTTTACAGATTAAATGATCAGTTTTCCACTTATTATGAATTGGTAAATTTGCGGATCTTACTATGTGTACATTTTTGTATGTAGGTACAAAAAATTTTACACTAGACAGGAACATTTTGAGAAAAGTGAACATGGTGACTCTGTGGCTTTTTTTTTTTTTTTTTTGCCAGAAAGGAGCTTTGTAATCATCTGGCCTCCATTTCATTCAAAGATGTTTCGAGTACACTAACTCCCAAGCTGAAGCGGCAGTTGTTAAGTATTTGCCAAATTTATCTCAAAATGATCACAATGGGTCTCTTTGATGAGATATTTCTGCCTAAGTGTTGAATGTTTCAATGGTTCGACAACATGTTTGCTAACATTGCTTAAGTTATACACTATTGCACTGTTTGAGACATTTTAGGGTAAAATAGAGAGTGATGAAGTAGTCTTTCCCTGCCCTCAAGAAACTGGGGAGATGCAAACATTTATAGATACAGATGATACAGATATAACGATAGATAGGCAGATAGATAAACTGCCCTGAAGGGATTCCAAGGCTGTAAATCTTTATGAAAGCAGACTGCCACATCTTTCTTCCAGGGAGCTGCTGGTGGTTTCAAATCACCAACCTTTTGATTAGCAGCCCAGTGCTTTAACAACTGTGCCACCAGGGCTCCTCCATTTTAGACATTTTCGGGTAAATAGAGATAGATAGAGTCTTTCCCTTCCCTCAGGAAACTGGGGAGACATCGACATTTACATAGATAGAAAGAAGGATAGATGGATTGATGGATAGGTGGATAGGTAGGTAGGTAGATAGATAGATACAGACATAGAGATAGGTAGAGAGAGAGAGACAGACAGACAGATAGATGAAAGTAGATGCTTTTGGTTGCAAGCAACAGAAAACTTGGTTTGGCCTAGGTTAAAGAGAGGAAACTTCTTGGAAAGGTAAAGAAAAGATTGTCTTTCTGAGGTCAAAGTCAGAAATACAACTGGGACTAAAGAAGGGACTAGACACAAGGCCTCAGAAGTCATCAAGTATTTCCACCTTGTAGTCTCTTCCTCCCTACATGTCTGTGTCCCTTCTGTTCTTCCTGGACACAGACACCTGTGCTCCTCTGATACCCATGACAGAAAAGTGATGGCCACCCCGTGGCACTTTTACTTTCACATCACAGTCAAACTTCTTAAAGGACTTCTGAATCTCTGTCTCTCCATTCTCCTGTGCTCCAACTTCTCCATCTTTTAAATGCTTTCTCCCCCTTCTCCACCTTCTCCCTCTTGTTCCTAATTCTAAATTCCTAGGAAACTCTCTACTTAACCCAACTTGGCAGGGGGCAACCTTAAAGTCAAGCAGCTGTAGAAAAGAGTGGGTTAGATTGTAAAAAGTGAGTTTGTCAAATCTCACTGCTGTGATCAATTGTTTTCCAATTTAGTGATCATCAAAGTAGGAAGTTGGACAGATAACCCAATAAATGTCTTCCACAAAGGCATCATATATTGTGATAAGCACTAACATAGAAGCATGATAGAAGCAGAGGAGACAGCTTAATTCATGTTAATTTTGCTTTGAAGGTATATGGCAGGGGAGACGTTGATCATAAAATGAAGACTTCAGAGAGGGGCTTGATATTTGGTTTGGGTCTTTAAGATGAATACGGTGCAGCAATCCCCGCATTTAAAACACTTTAAATCTATAATAGAGTAAGTAAAAATTAATAGCATGCAAGCAAATCACCTAAGTACTTGCAATTCTGAACAGAATTCTCTGGAGGGAATGTGCCCCACAAATCTCATAAAAATAAATGAAAAATAATGTTGGTTATCATAAACTAAGTGGGAGAGTATATTGTGTACCCAGGAGAGAGCATTCGTTTTTCTTCCTCCTTGCTCTGCTATGGAAAACGTTAAAACATATTATCAGCTAAGGCTCTTGATTTGGAAATGATCCATGAGCCATGAAATATTAGTGGGAGTGAGCGTACTGGTGCTATGACCATTCTGGGATATTAAAATGCCATTGACATCCATAACTACCAATGTATAAAAATAACAAATGCTAATGAAATGACCTGAGTGCGGAGAGCCTGCAGTTTGGCCCTTGTCAACGTTTCACTTGGTGAAATATAGGCCACTCGCTTCCCCTGCTTACGTCAGGCTGTCCAGGAGAATATGTACTTCATTACTCCTCTGCTATCCATCAAACCTTCCATGCCCAAAAAATATTAGGGGGAAACAGAGCCTTCTCCTTTTCCCTTTTTGCAGGCCTGAGAGCTTGTTAAATAATGGAGTTAAGATTTTAGACTGAGGAAATAGTCCCTGGACCAAGGTAGTCTGATTATACTGCCTGGATTTATTAATGAATGCTATTCTTCCCTGATCAAGCCTTAATAATGCACCGTTTGTAGTAAGCTGTGAGTTTGCCATTTCCACTAATAAAAGAGGCTATACTTGAGGGCTAAAAATTATATACTTGAATTTTGGAAAATTCTGGAAAACTATGGGTCAGAATGAAGAAAGATGACATTCTCTGTGTGGTTTTTAAAAAACAAAAAAAACAAACCCGTTGCCGTCTAGTCTACTCCGACTCACTGCGACCCTATAGGACAGAATAGAACTGCCCTATAGAGTTTTCAAGGAGTGGCGGGTTGATTGGCACTGCCTAACTTTTAGGCAGTAGCTGTAGTGCTTAACCACTGCACCACCAGGGCTCCTTGGGTGATTTAGCAAGTATTTATTAAACATCTACTGTATACAGAATATGGGTTCAGGAACTAAGAATCGTTAGAAACGGCTGCTAAGGAATTATGAGATAAAGTTCTTGTTCACAGAGTAGAGGAAACACAAGGATTAAATGATGTGAAGATGGTTATACAGGAACATATCAATGCATGCTAAACATTATCCAAGTACAAACTGAATGTATAATGCTAGGAGAAAGCAGTGTTAAGGTGATCAAGACCTCAACAGATGCATAAGCAAAAATCATGAACCGATAATTCACAAAAGTAATGTTGCTCATTTTTAAACATGGGAGGACGTTTCTTTCATTAGTAAGCAAGGGAATGCACATTAAACCAACCACTGCGGTATACTAGTTCTCTACCAAGTTGACAACTTTCCTGTTTTCTTTTTCTTTTTGAGGGAGAAGATACCTTATGCGTTGCCCTTTAAGGAGTTGCTTTGGCAATATATAACAAGAATCTTCAAATATTCACACGCTTGACTCTGATAATTCTGATTCTGGGAACCTCTCTCCTAAAGAAATAGCTAATTCTAAATAACAAAAAGGCTTTGTACCCAAAGAGGTGCATAGCAGTGCTTCTTTTAATAGTGAAAAATTGAAAACAATATAAATTCCTGAAATTGGGGAATGATTAAATTATGGCAAATCAAATTAAGAGCTAAGTTTTATTGAGTGCTTACTCTTCGCCAGACACTGTTCGAGACACTTTTGGTGTTTTGATGAATTTAATTATCATAGAAACTTTTATTCCTATGCCTGTTTTACACATGAGGAAACTGAGACATAGAGAGGCTAAATAACTGCCCAAGGTTACCTAAGCAGCAAGTGGCAAGGCAAGGATTCAAATCCAGGTGACCCTATACTGATGGAACATTTTGAAGATATTTAATAATACATTTATGAGGCATTTATAATATATAAAAAATGCTTATCACAATGGCAAATTTAAATAGCCCAATGCAATGTGACTCTGATATGATTAAAAGCTATGTTCAAAACCAAACATACATATATGTAAGTATGTATATATGTATGTAAGTAGATACAGAGAGAGAGGTATTCTTAATTTTGATGGCTCTAAAGGCCTTCCTTTTGGTTCCACATCACTCTCATATTTCCCACTGCTTCATTACATGACTATTTCTCAACAATCTAGGTTGCTTCCTTACTATTCCTCCATACCCTCTGCCCCTTTCCCTGTTCACAAATACCGTGTAAATTATAAATAACTTCTCTGCCTTGGCTTAGCCTTTTTCTCTGCTCTCACCCTCTGTAGACATCTTTCGAAGCCCAGCATCAGTTCCACCTTCTCCAAGATTCTAACTATGATTGTTCCAGCTCATGCTGGTCACTCAATTCATTGCTCTGATAGATGACAGCCCACAATTTACCACTTATCTGAATTGTCCCACTTACTAATTGCTTCATGTGTATTTGTGTGTTCTCTCAATTGGTCAGCAAGCTCCTGTGGACAGGAGTTCCTCTTATATCTCCAGTACCTCTTATCAGAGTATTGAGCTCAAAGAAGGCCCTAAATACACGTTGATTAATTGAAACAAGTTTCAAGTTCACTTTAACAAAATTTTTAAAAAAGGTTTCAAAGGTTCATTTTGCCATATGTATACATACATAACCCATGCTGCCACGTTGATTCCAACTCATAGTGACCCTATAGGACAGAGTAGAACTGCCCATAGAGTTTCCAAGGAATGCCTGGTGGATTCGAACTACTGATCTTTTGGTCAACAGCAGTAGCACTTAACCACTACACCGCTAGGGTTTCCAACATATATTGGATTCTTCCTATGGTTGCCCCAGCTATATATATATATAGCAAAGTAGGGCTTTATGTCAAAAAGTAAGAATAACAGACAAGTTAGGCTTCATCCCTTAAAATAAATAATAAGATATTCCAATTGGAAAAGATCTTTAAGATCATGCAGTTCAACCCCTTATTTGACCAGGGAAGAAAACAAATCCTGAGAAATGCAGTACTTGGGCAAAGTCCTCCAGTGATGGAATTAGGATTAGAATCCAGGGTTGAAGTTTCCCAGCTGAGAGCTTCGAGGGACGGATGGCACCGCACTGTTCCTGGCCATATTTAGATGACTCATCGCCTTCCCTTGGGCTCTACCCCACACCTCTCCAGTTCTCCTTTTTTTTTTTTTTTTTCCGTAGTCCAAAACCAAAACACAGACCTTGCAACCAAGACCTCTCCAAAGCGCAAAAGTTCTGAAATAACCTCCTCTCCCCCTGAGGAAGAAAGACAGAGAGAGTTTATTGAATATCTCTCTCTTTCCTGAGCTCTCTGGCCCCTCCTGATTTTCTGCACACCCTGGCACAGGCTGCCCTGCGCAACTGTGGAGAGACAAACCCTGCCCGATTTTGCATTCAAAGTTTTAAATTTTACTAGAAAGAGCTGTAACATTTTGACCACAGTACATCAAGCCCTCTGACATGCAACCGCATGGCCAACTGAAAGCTTTTGAACCTGTAATTCGACACTTGTTTTTATTTTTAAAAATTCATTAATCTTCATTAGGGACCCCACTCTCCACCCAGGTCAAAAAATGGCATTTCTGCACTGCCTTCTAATTTGGAAAAAAAAAAAAATCTTTTTCTTGATCACTTGGGTGAATGAATACTCACACTCATAACAGCATGGTCCTAAATCATGTTTATTATGTAACATGTGGTGGAAAATTAAAAATGCTCGCCACAGTCACTAAGGTGTACGGGCCAGCAGTACTTCACTGATGGTGCCGCCTGGCGGACCACCACAGCCAGAGGGTGGCCTGTGACAGCTCAGGTTACGTTGTAGCTCAGGACAGTATGCTCTGAGAACTGATTGAATGTGACTTTCCATGCTTCTCTGAAGCCTGCTGATGGAATCTCACATGATGATGCAGAAGGCAGCTTGCATTGCAACACACTGTAATCTGGCTGGAATTAAATGAGCTTAAATAACAAATGCTCAGATCGTGGTTACTAATTAAGAGTGATGCCAGAATGCCTGTAAATTTTACATATGTTCCTTGTTTGGCTGAAATTTTGACAATGAGTAATGCAACACAGACTTGGTCACCTGACCTCCAGGCAGCCAGGCTAGTTGGCTGGAAGCTAAGATACCAGGGAGGGCCTTGAGGCTGAGCTAGACTGTGCCCTAAAGACCACTGTATTGCCCAGGGTTGACCAGTCCAGGCATGAGTGTGTGTATGGGGAACAGGGCACTTTGCCTTGCAATTAGATCAGAGCAGATGTCAAGGCCGGACACTAGGATGGGCACAAATAATTAGTAAAGGCCTTTATCCACTAGCAGATAAATGTATTTATATGTGTCTTTCACATATTTTGTGTCCAATAAACAAGTGCAGACAGAATCCAAAGAGAAATCTCACACACTGTGTGTCCACCCCTCTGCAGTGAATGTCTTGGGGTATGTTCCTTAAAGGAAGACCGTGATGTGTGCAGCACAGTCCTATGGCTTCAAGTGCGGGCCCTAGCCCATTCTAGCACTGCCCAAGGTCATTACTGGAGAGATGTATTCCCTTCACCAACTTCTCACCTGTTCTTGCCCTTCTACTTTGCATATCACCAGTCTTTTCTCTTATCCCTTGGTCTAAACTTTAGGCCCCAAATCCTGGTACTGATTTCAGACAGATAACAGATTTCTTTTACTTGGTTTTAGGACTTTGTCCTGGGATCTCCCTCAACAGATGGCAGGCCCTGGGGACAAGATCTAGCCTCGTAATACTTGCCCCACCTTCCCCAGTTCTAGCTTTATTACAGCCCCCACCACTCTCAGTTGCCTTCCTGATGTTAACAGAAAATTTCAGTAGTATTCAATCTTATTTCCTTTTAGAATCTAAGAAGAAAAAGAAATGGTTCTTATATCCATGTCTCTACCCTACTCTGAGCCTGCTTCTCAGATCTGTATTACCTGCACATAAGACCCTCCCCCCTAGAACTTTTTTGAGACTGTTGTCACAGTTTATTGGCAAGAGCACAGAATTTACAACAGACAAACTGACATTCTAATTTTGGGCTTTTCCAGCCAGATGACCTTTTCTGAGTCTCAGTTTCTTTACTGTAAATGAAGATCGTGATACCTATTCACAAAGTTACTGTGAAGATAAAGGAAATGATGTACACATCATATTTAGCAAAGAGCCTGGAGCAAGTAGGCAACTAAAAATGGTAACTAATATTATTAACATTTCTCTCCTTCTCTGGTTATTTTCCTTGTGATCTGAATTTTTGTTGTGAGTCATCAGTATTGAGAAGTGGGGAATGGAGATGAATGCTCGAATTTAGTGGATTGTTGAATATCCCAAAACTTTTCCAGGAATACACATTTGGGCCATGGTCATAATCAACAAAAATTCAGACCTTTGATAAAAATGAAACTAAAGAAAAAAATCTAAAGAGAGCTTGCTTCCTTCACATTGGGCCAACCTACTCAGTACCTCTCCCACATTACCAGAATCAGGTGATTGTGACAAATTTGACAAAAACTAAACACTGCTATTGGATTGAGGACTTGTGAATCCCAAGACCAAACAGCAATGGGAGTCACTGTACAGTGTGTAAGACAGATGGTAAAGTCCAACAATATGATTTCCCTCTGTGCTAAAGTTGCTGAACTATAGAAGGCAGCTTTAACTAAAGAGAAAAGGTCTCTCGCAGGGAGTTGTGTTATGTGAATGGAGTAAGTTTTAATTTTAGTCTGTAGATATGAGCTCTGTAACAGAGTACCACTGTCACCAGCAGACTCCAGCTTTGTCGTGATGGCTCTACTACTTTGTAACCCTAGCGGTTTGGAGTCAGAGTCTAGTGTTTCAGTGTATTAAATATTTACCAACAACCCATTGGCCATATGTCATTGGAGTATGTGTGGTGACAGACTCACTACTCGGCACCTTTTCAAGTGGATTCTGTAGGATCTGCAGGGTTCTGTGGGCCCCGAATCCTTTTTAATATCCAGGTCTTTTGTTCTTTCTGTCCTCCTGTTCCCTAAGCTGGTGTCAATATCATATACAGGATTCTGAGGGAGTGATCCTGTCCCGTTGTCCCCCTTCTATACTCTTCTTCCTGGGGCTCCGTGAAAGATATCAGTATTCCCTCCTCACTGCTTCTTTATCCAACAGAATTTGCTTCACCTCTTTACAGGTACAGAAGAATTTTCCTTTAGAAGATGAAATTATTCTAAGGGTTGAATTCAGCTTATGTTACTTGCCAATAAGTTCTGGTTCATTTTGTGCTGTTTTAAGAAAGAGTTACCTGAAAACATAAACTTTGGATTTAGCCTTGTTGGGTTTTTTAATCGGAAACCATTCCTTATAGGAAATGTAGCAGTTTATGACACTAACTACCACCTGAGAAATGTTTTGAAACAAAGTGCATGTCTGATTGGAATTGTCAAATCCCATGAGGAATCAGATATTCTCCATTATAATATTTCTGCTTCAGCTCAGATCTAATCAACAGATGTTTAGTGAGGGCATACTGTGTGTCTTTCACTCTCCTAGGTCCTGGAGTTGAAAAGTTCAATAAGACAGGGTTTCTGTTTAAGGGATATGGAACAGGTTCATCAATTGCATGAAACTGGCACCTCCTCTCCTAAACCTCAACTTATATAAAATTATAACTCTTTGTATTTCTAAAGAAACTCGCTGTTTCATACTGTTTTGTGCTGTCAAGTTGAATCCAACTCACAGCAACCCTATAGGACAGAGCGGAACTGTCCAGTAGGGTTTCCTAGGCTGTCATCTTTATGGAGCAGATCGCCAAGTCTTTTCTTCCACAGGGTGGCTGGTGGGTTTGAACCACCAGCCTTTCAGTTAGCAGCTGAGTGCTTTAACCATTGCATCACCAGTGTTGCTTAAACATAGTGTTAGTGGTTCATAAATTCATAGATTTAGCAGTTATATATGGCTGACATAAGTTTTCGCTCTCTCACTCTCATTACTACAGTAAGAGATTTACATTTGAGCTACTCACTTATTGTTAGTATGTGAGACAGCATTGACTTTTGTAGGTTTATCTACAGGAGTGAAGGTAAGATAACTTCCATGCTTCAAATGTCATTCACTCTCCAAGAACGGCAAGAGAACTATCTAGAAACTTTTTGCCTAAATTTGTGAAAATAAAATCATGTTAAAACTACACACATGAAGAAGGCTCAGTTAGATGCTGAAGGACTCCCTGCAGCCATGCAGCTAGTAGGTGCTTGGTCAGGGTTTGAGTGTTTGTCCTGCTTGTTGCAAACTCTGTGTTCTAGCCCCAGTACCAAGTAGCTGCTACAATACAGCTGTTATCTCTGATGAATAGACGTTGTTTTCAGTCATGATCTTTATGATGTTATGGGAGACAGTATGGACTTGAGCCAGGCACTGTGGTCAGATTGGCTAGAATTCGAATCCCAGCCTTGCTATTTACGAGCGATATGACCTCAGGCAAGCTGCTTACCCTCTCAAACTCCATTGCCTTACCTGCGTAATGCTAATCATGCTTATCTGGCTGGCTTGTTGGGAGACTTGCATTAGATTAACACAACCGTTTGCGTTGAGTCGATTCCAACTCATAGTGGCCCTATAGGACAGGGTAGCACTGCCCCATTAGAAGCTGTGCCAAAATCACCTGTAACCAAAAACCAAGCCTGTTGCTGTTGAGTGGATTCCGACTCACAGTGACCATATAGGGCAGAGTGGAACTGCCCCATACAGTTTCCAAGGAGCAGCTAGTGGATTCAAACAGTCGACCTTTTGGTTAGTAGCCAAGCTCTTAACCACTGTGCCACCAGGGCTCCAAATCACTTGTTGACCTGACCCAACCCATTGCCCTGAAGGCAATTCCGACTCATAGCAACCCTATAGGACAGAGTAGAACTGCCCCAAAGAGTTTCCAAGGATTGCCTTGTGAATTCAAACTGCTGACCTTTTTGTTAGCAGCCTGAGTTCTTAACCACTGCGTCACCAGGGTTTTCAAATCACTTGTAGAACTCGTTAAAATACAAAGCACTAACACTACTCCAGTTTCTGATTCTGTAGGACAGGGATGGGGCCTGAGAATTTGCATTTCTTCCAAGTTCCCAAGAGATGCTGATGTTGTTGGCCCAGGGATCACACTTTGAGAGCCCTTTCTTTAGATAATGTCCATACAGTGGTTAACATGCTCGACTACTAACTGAAAGCTTGGAGGTTTGAGTCCACCCAGAGGCACCTTGAAGAAAGACCTGGTGGCCTACTTCCAAAAAAATCAGCCATTGAAAACTTATGAAGCACAGCTCTACTTTGACACACATGGAGTCACCATGAGTTGGAACTGACTCAACAGCAACTGGTATACACAGTACCTAGTTTACTAAGTACCTTACTTAGTATAGCTCACCCCTTCCTCCTCTCTTCAAAAGAACTTCTGAACAGTTTTGTTTTGATCTGGAAGGAAAAGGAGAAAGGGAAGATGCTCACTCAATAAAGATGTCACCTAAGGCAAACCCAAGGGGGAAATCGTAGGCATGGAAGATCCTCAAAAAAGGGATGCCAAGGTAAAAAGGGAGGATCAGAAGAAGGAAAGGGGGGAAGGCCAAAATTAAAGCTCACCTACCCTTTCTATGTTTAAAGGTAGACCTGGATGTGACTTCAGACCTGTTTCTGGATGGTTTCTCAGGCAGTTGCCTAATTGGTTTCTTTGAATGCTGACCGTACTAACTGTGAACAGTTTCAAAGACCTCCAAATTTGCAAAGGTCATCCATGTGATTATCTCATTTGTTAAACTAAATAAACCTGCACGGCAGGGGTCAGTATTTCCATTTTATAGATGTATAAACTGAGGCTCAGAGAAGATAAAGGATTTGCCCTAGGTCAAACAAATAAAGACTGATGATTCAGAATTTAGGTCCTACACTATCAAACTCCAAATTTCCTTTTCTTTCCTATTTACTTTGGCTCCTACGTCTTCCTTCTCAAAGTGGTATGTCTGGTCTCAGAATCAAGAAGCTAGCCCTAAGAACAAAGGCTCATGTGCTCAGAATGTGGTCCTAGCCCCATGCATCTCTAGTACCTTGAAGGGATGAGAATGCTTGAGTTGATTCCTTTTTCTTCCAGGCCTGAGCTCTGGGCCCCTCTTATCTGCGCAGCCCTCTGTCAGGGCAGAGCCCACACAGCCAGCCTGGGTGCACTCCAGAACACTGGGATTTTCCGGGATCTGCTCAGCCTGCTTTCTTGTCTTTTCATAACACTCACTCTTTGAGGATGTACGTGCAGCTTCCCCTTTGCATTATTTAAGAGATGGTTTCCAGTAAAGGAAACAGTTGAATTCTAAGCCTCACTGTGATGCTGGCTTTAGGATTTTCTAACTTAAAAATAAAATTGCTTTTTCCTCTTTCACTCGTTTATTTGCTGATTGTCAGTAAGTGGTATCAGTGCTTTTCCCAAACTGGAGCTAGGGTTGTGAAACATCAACTCGATGGTCAAATTTTTTGTAGCACCCCCTGTGAGATAACACCAGCTCTAGGCTAGTCTGTGATCATTTGGATCACAAGCAGAGTTGGCCGTGTAAAATATTCCCTGATCGGTTCATGCATTCCTTAAGCACCTACTATAAAGATGAGCAGAAAACATCTCTACCCTTGGAGACAACATAGTCTTGAAGGGCAGGTTGGGCACCCTCTTTAAGTGTGTTATATACAATCTTAAAGAGGAACCCTTGACCATCAGTCTCTTAGTGTCGGAATCTTGGTGTCAGAGAAATAAATGTATCACCTGTCAGTGAAAGAGCTCTTACCAGTTTCTGCAGGTTCCCTACATTCTCGTTATTTTTTTCTCCTCAGACTTGTAGGATCCTAATAACCACCTCTTTTTTTTTTTTTTTTTTTTAGAAATATGTCACTCTCCCTTGATTTTCTTATAGTTTATCAGAGTAGCTGGAATCCCTGGGTAGCGCAAACAGCTAAGTGCTTGGCTACTAGCTGAAAGATTGGCGGTTCGAACCCACCCAGAGGTGCCTGATAAGAAAAGACTGGCAATCTGCTTCCCAAAGGTCACAGCCTTGGAAACCCTATAGAGTAAGTTCTCCTCTCTGCACATGGCGTCACTGTGAGGTGGAGCTGATTTGACTCTGAGGCATAACAACAACATCAGAATAGCTACACATTTTGATGAAGTCTCAATATGCCCTCTATCTTTTTGTCTTAAATACTGCTGGGAGATACCACAGATACCCTTTTCCTAATGTTTTCTTCCATGTTAATAGAGCTTCTCTAATGTAGTCCTCATAGACTCCTTCCCAGGGTGGCACCAGTACCAGTTGCCATGAAGTCCATTCCAACTCATGGTGACAGAATAGAACTGTGCTCTTTAGGTTTTTCAGTGACTGATTTTTCTGGCATAAATTGCCAGGCTTTTCTTCTGAGGCACCTCTGGGTAGACTGGAATCTCAAACCTTTCAGTTAGCAATTGAGTGCTTTAGCCTTTTGTACCACTCTCAGAGTGGAGAAGACACTTAATCTGATGGGTGAGTTTGAATAGCTCAGCCCCTTTCTCTCCGTGCTCCTCTGGGAAGCCCATCTGCTTGGGGAGGGACTTTAGTGAGAAAGGCTCTGTTGCTCTGTTCCTCTTTGCAGAAGCTTATAGCTTTCCAGAACTGTCTAGTACTGCATGGGATATCTGTCTAATTCTGGAGTTAGTATGAAGGAGCCTACTCACCAACAGGTACAAACTACATTCTCTAAAATTGGCTTTTTCAATTATAAAGATGATATTTTGGTATCCATCTGCCTTTTTATTTTGTCTTATTTCTCAAAATATTCAGAACTTAGGGGGTAAAGAGCGGTACTGTTTATTGAGCCCTTTCAAGTACCAACAAATCACAAACACTCTAGGCTTGTGTGTTTAAAGAGTTTATTGCTATTTAGTATGGGAAGTCACATGTTTTTATTTATTCAATATACACCCGCTCCTCACTTATTGACATGGTTAGGTTCCAAAGACTAGGTCGTTATGCAAAAATCAGTGTTATGCAAAACTGGAGGATGATCACTTCAGATCACAAAATGGTAGATGGCTACATCATTACACTATTGCCAAATTACATCATTACATAACTGTTAAATGACTGAGAATCATGGCTCAGCCAAGCTGGCACATAATCTTAGCCATTACAGCCAGTGTTACTTTCGGCTCACACCTCAGCATTTGTTACTGCCAGGCATAAGTCATTAATGTGTAAAACAGTCAGGAGATTTTTTACTATTGTTCTAAATGTGAAATGTCAGATAATGAGATAGCTGATAAGTGAGTGGTAGGCGTATGTTTTTTGAGTGCCAAATCTGCGCCAAGCATTATGCCAAGTTTTAGGAACACAAAGACAAGATTCCTTTTCTCAAGAACTTATGGCTCAATGGGAGGGTCACCATATAAAGAACACACTGTGATGTTTGCTATATCAGTAGAAGCTTATGCAAACTGCAAAGGAAACTTGAAACAAAATAAAACCAGCAAAGGCTGGGAATTTATTCATGCTCCAAACACTTGTAGTACGTTAGAGTCAGGGTTTCCACCCTGCAATTTTCTTCTCCCAACTCATAATCGAATATTCTTTTGTTCTCTTCTTTTCCTAGCATGGCCAGTTTTTAGGCTCAGAAGTCTCACCTCCAAAGCTAGGAATACTTAGATTCCAATCCTGGTTCTGCATCCTTGTTTGTTAGCTTAGGCCAGTGGTGTCACTAGCAGGGCATGGGGGGTATGGACCATACTGGGTGGCACTTTCTGAGGAAGTGACACCAAAATGACTGTCTATAAAATTCTTGTGCAGTGTTTCAGGAGAAACTTATTTTTTTATAAAAATATTCCTGTAGTTAGTTATAACAACAAAAAGATATTTTGTAAGCCCAGCTTGCATGTATCAATAAACCTACAAAGCCAAAACTCTATGCTGACTCACTTCTTGAAACTTCTAATGCGCTACCCTGGTGGCGTAGTGGTTAAGTGCTACCGCTGCCAACCAAAGGGTCGGCAGTTCAAATCCTCCAGGCGCTCCTTGGAAACTCTATGGGGCAGTTCTACTCTGTCCTATGGGGTCGCTATGAGTCGGAATCGACTCAACGGCACTGGGTGAAGGCACTCCAGTCAGAGCTGTCATTATTATCTAGTTACAGTGATGTTTTGAATCACATGGCTTTTTCTGCATGTACTACAAGCATGCACTGTTGTTTTCCTTGCTGCCTGTGTTTTTTATAGTCACTGATTTTGTCAAATTTTCTGGTGTTTTAGGTACAATATTGTGGTAGTTAGTATTTGTGAACCTATATCAGTAAGTTTTTTGAAGATGAAGCAGTAATTAAAGGAAAAGAAAGAGTGATATACAGGAATTAGGGTTTTCGTGTAACATGAGTACAAAAAACATTACTAAGGATTCTTTATGGCCTGGTACAGGAGGAGGTCCGTGGGGGGTGATGACACCATGATTTACTGCACTGGGTGACAGCAACCCTAGTGAATCCACAGGCTTAGGGTTTTCTAGCTTTGTCTTCAACTTAGTTTTGTCTTCTGTAAAATAGGAACTAAATGGTACCTACCTCTTTACCTCTTGAGGGGAAACCCTGGTGATGTAGTGGTTAAGTGCTACAGCTGCTAACCCAAGGGTCGGCAGTTCAAATCCGCCAGGCGCTCGTTGGAAACTCTACGGGGCAGTTCTAGTCTGTCCTATAGGGTCACTATGAGTCGGAATCGACTCGACCGCACTGGGTTTGGTTTGGTTGTACCTCTTGAGGAAGGAGCCCTGGTGGTGCAATGGTTAAGTGCTCGGCTGCTAACTGAATGGTTGGTGGTTAGAACCCACCAGCTGCTCTGCAGGAGAAAGATGTGGCAGTCTTCTTCTGTAATGATTACAGCCTTGAAAACCTATAGGGTAGTTCTGCTCATCGGAATTGATTCAATGGCAGTGTGTTTTATTTCTCAAGGTGGCTAGGTCAAGGAAATCCAATTATACATGTAAAAGTTTAGCCTGATACCCAGTACAGAGAAAGCACTCATTCAATCTTAATATTAACTTTTATTACTATTATTATCTTATTGCTCATTCACCATTTATTAAACAAATCTTTATTGAGCAAATAAATCTTTATTGAGCAAATAATATAAGTCAGACACATAACCATGTGATTCAAAACATCACTGTAACTGGATAATAATGACAGCTCTGACTGGAGTGCCTTTACCCAGTGCCGTTGAGTCGATTCCGACTCATAGCGACCCCATAGGACAGAGTAGAACTGCCCCATAGAGTTTCCAAGGAGCGCCTGGAGGATTTGAACTGCCGACCCTTTGGTTGGCAGTGGTAGCACTTAACCACTACGCCACCAGGGTAGCGCATTAGAAGTTTCAAGAAGTGAGTCAGCATAGAGTTTTGGCTTTGTAGGTTTATTGATACCTGCAAGCTGGGCTTACAAAATAAGTTTTTGTTGTTATAACTAACTACAGGAATATTTTTATAAAAAAATAAGTTTCTGCTGAAACACTGCACAGAAATTTTATAGACAGTGATTTTGGTGTCACTTCCTCAGACACTGGGTATCAGCAGTGAATATGATGGATTCCATACCTTCCTGGTATTTAGGCCCATACATAGGAGACTTTTTTCCTCCATTAGTGTATCCTATTTCTAAAGGTTTTTAGGTAAATTTAGTCAGGGTTGTCATTGTTAGGTGCTGTCAAGTCAGTTCCAACTGGTGGGAACCCCACGTACAGCAGAATGAAACCCTGCCTAGTTCTGCACCATCCTCACAATCTGGAAGCCATTAAAATAGATTCTAATCACAAGTAGCTAAATTTCATATGGGAGGATTTCAGCCTGGAAAACTTCCATATCCATACATTCCTTGGTCCTTTCAGGATAAGTCTCATAACCATATATTCCAAATGTTAAGTCAGGACCTATTGCCTGACAATGATGAGAACTGAAACCATCCATGTCCACACACCTTACTGTTATGCATTAACGTGACTTTATTCTTTCACTGTCTTCTTCAATATTATTTTCTTACTCTAGAAAACTTTTGCCCAAGAAATTAAAAGTCCTAAAGAACCTTATTTCTTTCCTTTCAGGAACTTCTTCAAAACTCATTTAAAATCCACTTGTGAATAGAGAAGATCGCTGTTTACTCTCTATGGCTCTTTACTCTCCAAAACTTAAAAAAAAAAAATCCCTGCCCTAAAATCCTTACTTTCTTAAATTATTATGTTGTGATCATCACTCAATCAAATCAAAAAAGACTCACTTTAAATCAGACCCCCAAACCTCATAAGTATCCCAGCTTTGCCATCTTACCTTGACATACTGGGATGTCTCTGTTAAGGGACTGGTCTGTCCTGCAGGGGCAGCAATAAACTCAATTTTGCCTGTTCAGCAGGTTATTTTGCTGATATTTTAAAAGAATATTTATAATCTGACTTTATAGTCCTGACTTCTGGCTTCACCTCTCACTGTGTCAAATCCCTTAATTTTTCTCAGTCTGGATTTTCTAAAGAAAGATAATAAGAGTAGAACCAATTTATAGGGTGGTTGTGAAGCTTAAAAGCAATAAGCCATGAGAAGTTCATTAAGCTCTGAGCTATGAATAACACTAAACAATAGTGAGGAAATGAAGCTTCAGGATTTGTGGGTCATTGGGATTGGTAGTTCGATTATAAAAGCAGACTTCACTCTGGCTCCAAAAAGCTTATGAGTACACTGCAATTTGGGGTATGTTGTTTGAATCTCTAAGTGGAGATAAAATTCAACAGTGGGAGAGTTTCAACATTCCTCCCAGTGTTTTCCAAGCGTTTCCCAGCTCAGCAGATTTGGCCAGGCTGGCAAAATCTCAAGGAAATAAATTTTCGGGAGAAATATGCAGAGAAACCATTTTGACATGACAAAGCTGTTCATGCTGGTAGCGAAATGGGTTGCCACTTGGCTTCATTTAACTTAACTCTTGGTACCAGACAGAGAGGCTCCAAGAGCAGGGACTGGGATCACTCAGCAGCCTGAGAGTAACCCTGTGACTTGACAATACACATTTACATCTCAGGACAGACCTTGTGCCTCCTACTGTGAAGAGGCAATATACATAGACTGTAGCAAGTTGGATTCTTTATGTTGTTCAGAACTTGGTTGGGATTTCATAAGTGTTCAGTTAGGTGAACTCCCTAATTCTTTTTTGGTTTATTGAATATTTTTTTTATATTTAAGGGGCACCAACTCCATATGCTGATCTTTGGAAACTCTAGGGGGTAGTTCTACTCTGTCCTATAGGGTCATTATGCATTGGAATTGACTCAACAGCAATGTTTTTTTTTTTTTCTTAACTCCATGTACCTAGTTAAATATTGTTAGCTGCCATCAAGTTGGCCCCCAACTCATGATAACCCCATGCACAACAGAACAAAACACTGCCCTGTCCTGTACCATCTTCATGGTTGGTTGCAGATGAATTGTTGTGATCCATACGGTTTTCACTGGCTGATTACCAGAAATAGATCACCAGGCCTTTCTTCTTAGTTCTTCACCGTCTAGAAGCTCTGCTGAAACCTGTTTAGTATCACAGCAATACACAAGCCTCCTTTGACAGGATGGGGGTGGGGTGGGGAGTGGCTGGATGAGGTACATTGATTGAGAATCAAGCCTGAATCTCCCTTATGGAAGGCAAGAATTCTATCACCAGACCACCACTGTCCCCATGCCTAGTTATACTAAAACAAACAAACAAACACATTGCCTTTGAGTCAATTCCAACTCATAGTGACTGTATGAGACAGAGAAGAACTAGGCCGTAGACCATAAGCTCTGTGGGAGAAGATTGCCATGTCTTTTCTCCCACAGAGCCACTGAGGGGTTCAAACCACTGACCTTTTGGTTAGCAGTGGAGCACTAAACCACGCACCACCTACTTATGTAAATAATATAATATTATTAAAATAAAATAATTAAAGTAAATGATATTATTAAATAAATTTATTATAAGTAAATAAAATTATTAAAATAAACCCAACCCAGTGCCATCGAGTTGATTCCGACTCAAAGCGACCAGATAGGACAGAGTAGAACTGCCCCATAGAGTTCCCAAGGAGCGCCTGGTGGATTCGAACTGCCAACCTTTGGTTAGCAGCCGTAGCACTTAACCAAAAGTAATTAAAATTATTTTATTTGTGAATAGAATTATAAAATTGTTAAAATGTGTTGTGCTAAAAGTTATGGAATGTAATTTCCAGGTAAGCCCAGAGGAGAGAAGCTAGCTTGAAAATGAAGACCTTTGTTGCTGTTAGGTGCCCTTGAGTTGGTTCTAGCTCACAGCAACCCCATGTGTAGCAGAAGGAGACACTACCTGGTCCTGCACCATCCTCACCATCCTCACAATTGTTTGAGCGCATTGTTGCAGCCACTGTGTCAATCCATCTCAGTGAGGGTCTTTCACTTTTTCACTGACCATCTACTTTACCAAGCATGATATATTTTCTTATAACCTATGTACATCCTCCTGTATACTTTAAATCACCTTTAGATTACTTATAATACCTAACACTATGTAAATAGTTGTTATACTGTGTTGTTTAGGGAATAATAACAAGGATGGAGGTGAAAAATGCTCAAACAGTGAGTGCTGGTGGGAGACTGAGGATTTATGAAATGGTGGAAGGCTACCTCAGGGTATGCCTACAATCATTTCATTCGCATGGATTCAGCATAGTGCTTTGCATGCAGTGAATTTAGATTTGGCTTTTTTGAACTTTTTTTTTTTCTCCGAATATTTTTGATTGGTGGTTGGTTGAATCTGGTTATGCAGAATCCGTGGATATGAAGGGCCGACTGTATCATAAGCAAAGTTTTACTTGTGTGTGATATTAATGATATTATTAAATAATTTCTGCATCCTGTTGGATCACCTTTCTTTGGAATGGACACAAATATGGATCTTTTCCAGTTGGTTGGCCAGGTAGCTATCTTCCAAATTTCTTGGCATAGATAAGCGAGCACCTCCAGCCCTGCATCTGTTTGTTGAAACATTTCAACTGATATCCCATCAACTCCTGGAGCCTTGTTTTTTGCCAATACCTTCAATGCATCTTGGACTTCTTCCTTCAATACCATTGATTGTTGGTTGTATGCTACCTCCTGAAATTGTTTAATGTCGACCATTTCTTTCTGGCATGGTGCCATGTTATTTTAGAACTTATTCTAACTCAACTAAATAAAACAAACACATTTTGTGTATTATGTGGAACCAGTCTAAATGAAGGTAATTATCAGTGTGCAGCTAAACTGCATTTAACATGGTTTTTTACTGCATTTTGTCAAATATGCCGCAGCCAAATCATAGCCCCAAGGTATAACATTAGCACATGACAAAGGCCTGATTATGATAAAATAAGGCCTAGAATATGAATATTAGTCCTAGGGCTTGAGATAGGCATTACACAACGTTGCCACTACATTTTCTTGTTGGATTTGCATATGCCTTGATAACCTCAGATACCTTTACCATGGAAATTAGATTTCAGGATTCACGATGTCGTTACTGCCAGACATCCAAATTGGAGAACAACTTTGCCTGGAAGAAAGATCTGCGCTGGATAAGAATAGAAAGGAGCCGTGGAGTCTTAGTGTCTGAAATCTTTGTGCTGATGAATTTTACATAACTCTTTGTTACTCTAGACCTGTTGTTTCAAGTATAAATCACCTATAGTCTGCTTTTATGTGCTGTCAACATAATTCATTGTTTGGCATCCTATAGGATGAAAAACCTGTGGAGCACGGTTCTACTCTGACACATGGAGTCGCCATAAGTCAGAATCAACTTGACAGCAACTGTTACTCTTTTCAAGGGAACCCAAACTTAGCTATCACCTATAATCAAAACAGCTAGTCAGTTAGGATCTCAGTTAATCAAAAAAAGTTTTTTTTTCTAAGCCTATAGGATGCCAAACAATGAACATAACTTGATTTTTTTCTGTTCGCATAAATTTATCCATTTGACTGAGATCCTAACTGACTAGCTGTTTTGATTATAGGTGATAGCTAAGTTTGGGTTCCCTTGAAAAGAGTAACAGTTGCTGTCAAGTTGATTCTGACTTATGGCGACTCCATGTGTCAGAGTAGAACCGTGCTCCACAGGTTTTTCAGTGGCTTATTTTTTGGAAGTAGACCACCAAGTTTTTCTTCTGGGCACCTCCAGGTGGACTTGAAATGCCAGCCTTTAGTTCACCAGCCAGGTGCATTAACTGCACCACCCAAGGACTCTACCTTGAAACAACTTGAGGAACGGGCTCTGTACCTGAGAGGTGGTCCCAAGAAGCAGGGATGAGGAAGCTGGAAGAGTGAGACAGGGAAGGAGAAAAAGTCAATGTAAGGGTGAATTATGATAGTTGATGGTAGGACCTCCTGAGCAGTGTTCTTGGGTCTCCCAGAATCCTCCACCTGAAGGAGGGGGATGGGCCACTTGCCCACAATCTCCTGTCCACATTGGTTCAGTATTTCCCCCAGAGGCAATAATTTCTCTAAATTTCAGGGCCATATTTGCTAGCTGAATGGATTCCTATTGCCTAAAAGAAGGCTCTCTTGAGATAATCCACTACAACTGCAGCTGAAATCAAGGGTGGGCAAAGAGGCTGGGAGGAAGGGCACCAAAGGCATACTCTACAGGCGTATGTGTCATTTGCCCCTTTAGATGTCTTACTTATTCTCTTTTCCTCAAAGTGAGTGCCAAAGAGAACCAGATCTTTTAAAAAGAAAACATCATCATTGGCTTTCTATAAATAGCATTCTGCTGCTAACAAGAAGGTTGGCAGTTCGAACCCACCAGTCACTCCCTGGGAGAAAGATGTGGCAGTCAGCTTCTATAAAAAGTTATAGCCTTAGAAACCATACGTGGAAGTTCTCTTCTGTCCTATAGGGTCGCGGTGAGTTGGAATCAACTTAGTGGCAAAGGGTTCGGTTTTTTGGTTTAGTCTCAGAAGTGGATGGGAAGTCTCAAAGAAAATAATTACTGTTAAAATAATTCTTCAGAAGCATGTGTGATTCAATATGTCTGTATCAAGGGACATCTATATCAACCCAACTTCTCTAAAAATGGACCAAGAGAAAGAAGAAGTAAAAATTTTTGTATGTGATAGGGATAGGAAGTCTATTTTTATCACGTTATGGCCACAAAAGGAGCTTGGAGGCTGTGCCCATAATAATTTAGCAAACCTAGACAGGTTGGTTCCTTTTCTCTAGAGTAGGTTTGATTGGGGCCATAGGCAGCCACTGGCCATGGCTAATCCTCTTCTCCTCCTTTCTTCCCACTGAGGGCACCTGTGCACATGGTCCTGGTCTTTCCAGATCTGAAGGAATAGATAACCTCAGTGGTTACTTTAATGTCAGCAAGATCCCCCACAGTGAAGAGTTTCTTCCAGATAGAGTTCAATGCCAGCCCTCTGGTGGCTTCACCCTGGGATGTTATAGGGGGTGGAGAGCTTGGCTGAACCGAAGGCAAGGAGCAAAGCCTTCTCTTTACAATTTCATGGATATAAAAGCTTGAATTGTCTGAAATTCTTTTTTGCATATGGTTTCAAAGACTGCAGAGCCCAGGAAAAAACCATGCAGCAAATACTGACAATTCTGACATCTCCAAAGTTTTCTGAGGTGCTCCCTAGGCTAGTAGGAGAGGTGCTGTGACTCAGAGCCCAGGAAGGAAAAAACAGGATTTCCAGACATATATCTTCCTTAGAGCTGCTTTGCTGTTATGACATCAGAAACAGTCAGTAGGGGACAAAAGAGAAACCACAGGCAGAAAAACCTACAAAATGATAAACAACCTGAGTTGATGGGTTTCATTTCAGCTTCCTCTTGGATGCAGAGCTAGCAACAGTTTCACACAGACCCCAGCTTCGCCATCCTACCTGGAAAAGATAAAACCTTTCATCCCATCATTTCCAAGGTTTTTTTAATATTTAAATTTTTATGTTTTTTAAATCAGAGAAGAAGATTTTAATCCTTAAGGCTAAGACCGTCAACTTAAGGCAAAACATACCATCTGCCTAACACATAATGTTGATGTTGGTGCCACCCAGTCATTTCCGACCATAGAGACCCTATGTACAACAGAAGGAAACCCTGCCTGGTCCTGAACCATCCTCATAATTATTGCTATGCTTGAGCCCATTGTTGCAGCCACTGTGTCATCCATGTCATTAAGGGTTTTCCTCTTTTTCGCTGACCCTCTATTTACCAAGTATGATGTCCTTCTCCAAGGACTAGTCCCTGCTGATAACATATCCAACGTACTTGCAATAAAGTCTCACCTCCCTTCTAAGGAGCATTCTAGCTGTACTTCGTCCAGGACAGGTTTGTTTGTTCTTCTGGAAGTCCTTGTATTCGATATGCTTCACCAACACCATAATTCAAAGGCATCAATTCTCCTCTGGTGTTCCTTATTCATTGTCCATCTTTGCTTTTTAACACTTTAAAAAGGTCTTTTGCAGCAGATTTGCCCAGTGCACTATGTCTTATGATTTCCTGACTACTGTTTCCGTGGTTGTTGACTGTGGATTCAAGTAGAATGAAACACTTGACAACTTCAATATTTTCTCCATTTATCATGATGTTGCTTATTGGTCCAGTTGTGAGTTTTTTTTTCTTCTTTATGTTGAGGCGTAACCCATGCTGAAGGCTGTAGTCTTTGACCTTCATCAGTATGTGCTTAAAACCTCTTTGCTTTCAGCAAGTAAGGTTGTGTCATCTGCATATTGTAGGCTGTTGATGAGGCTTCCTCCAATCCCAATGCCATGTTCTTCTTCATATAGTCCAGCTGCTTGGATTATTTGCTCAGCATACAGATTGAATAAGTATGATGAAAGTATACAACCCTGATACACACTTTACCTGATTTTAACCCACACAATGTCCCCTTGTTATGTTCCAATAACTGCCTGTTGGTTTATGTACAGGTTCCACATGGCACAGTGATGTGTTTTGGAATTCCCATTCTTCACAATGTTATCCACAATTTGTTATGATCCACACAGTCAAATGACTTTGTACAGTCAATAAAACACAGACAAACATCGTTGTGGTATCTATGCCTTCAGCCAATGTCCATCTAACATCAGCAATGATATTCCTTGTTCCATGTCCTCTTCTGAATCTGTCTTGAATTGCATATAATGGGTGTTCAGTAAATAATTGTTGAATGATTGAGTGGTGTATCATAGAGTAGTGTAAAGACAAGTGAACTGAGAGTAGTGGAAAAAAGTAACATAATTCTTGCCCAGACTCTGTCACTAGTAACTTTCTTCCTCTCGATTTGTTTAGCTGTAAAAAGAAACATTAATTGATCCCCTACAGTGGTCAAAGCTCAGTGGTACAAAGGATATAGTGAAGAAATAGAAGTTTAGAGAGTAGTTTTTGTCTTCAAAAAGGATAATAATGTTTTAGGAGATACATTTATGAATAGCATTGCAATTAGGATCCTAGATACTGGAGTCAGTTTGACCTGGATTCAAAACATAGATCCATTGTTCATCAGTAAAACTGAGATAATCACAGATAATAACAGACTATCCTCAGTGTTGTTGAGAAGATTAAATGAAATGATGCACATGAAACATTTAGCACATAGCTGTTGAACATTGTAAGCACTCGATAAAAATTAATATTTATTAATATTTTATTATAATAAAACCAGATGTGACTGACATGTTAGCGTGTTCCTCTGGAATGTTAGAGAGGATGGGAAGCTTTATACCGAGCATATGAATGGAGTGAGAGAGAATGTTAGCAGAACGCTTCACGAAGAGAGTTGTTTTTTATTTGGCTCATGAAGCATAAACAGGATTTCAATGGAAAGTGTGAGGAAAAAAAGGCTTCTCAGGAGGGTTGGAAGACAATATTATGAGTGTTAAGATAAGGGAATGGCACCATTTAGTCATTCTGGTGTGAACAAAGGATTGGTGTTATTGGGGATCCTAGGGAAAATTCACGAGTATCACTAATGCTTGAACAATTATCCTCCCAACAGGAACAAAAGGATTATTATTGTCTTTTTTTACATATGACAGGTACCATTGGCTGCCTACCTAATTTCATTTCTCCCCTCTTCCTCTTGCTTTACCACCAGAACTGTTTTGGTAAAGGGCTGCAGTAAGCCCAGTGAAAAAGGTTTACCCTCCCTGATCTCTTGCAACTAGCGATAGCTGTATGATCCTCTTCTGACCAATGAAATACAAGCAAAATTCTACTGGGGTAGGATGAGGTGCTTCTGGGAAAGCGTTTATTTTGTTTTGTTCTGTCATATATAAGGTTTCCATGAGTCAGAGTCAACTTGATGGGAGCCATCTCTCTATGTTTTAATGAACGATCTTATTGTACACTGAGGGCTTTCCAACAGGTAGATTAAGTTCTACCGGTAAATTTTAAAGCTTTGCAAGATAAATGTTCAGTGTGCTTGCCAAAGTCCCACTCACTGCCCTTTTGCTCAAAGATCATGACAACAATCTTTATTTCAATTTAAGGCATGTAAAGGAAGTGGTCAAGTCAACTAGGGAGAGGGCGGTCCAGGGTGACACAGCAGCATCATCTTATTAGATGGCTATGTTCAGGGTCATCTGTGCAAATGAGTTTCTACCCTACTTCTTTAGTGATATTCCTTATCCATGGCTAAGTTTTCTATCTTGGCTGGATGTGATCAACTCAGTCTTCTAAATACTAGAATCAAATAATCTACTTCTTAAGAACACAGCAGAATCTCTTTTGAGAGGCTGTTCAACACCTCGAGAGTGGCAATGATGTCTGCTGATAATACCAAGTACTAATTTCCATTATATTAAAAATACAGAATCTTACCAATATACTTGAAAATTACTGGTAGATGGAAGGTGTGCATTGTTAGACAGAGTAATTAATAGAACATTGCCAATTCATTAATTTTAAAAGTTGTTAAGAACCTGCTATATGCCAGATGATATGTGGCACTTGATATGTCCTGACTATGCTGGAATTCATGGGAGACTGCCTGACACCCAAGAGATCACAGTTAACCAGGGAGACAAACTATACTCAGATAATTATGATAACCTATTTTTATGTTAGGTGTTGTAATAGAGGTATATTCTTTGACAGTTCTATGATCATTTGTGCCTCTGAAAATTAAGGAATTCTTGCAGAAAAGGTGACATTTAATTTAGCCTTTGAAATATCAATAGCAGTTTCTGGCATTTGCCACAGAGAGCACTGTCTATGTGTTGGGGGTTGGGGAGACATTCTATATCCATGGAAGAAGAAAATCTGGAAGGCAGGAAAGTTTGTGATTGGCTGGGAACAAAAAGAAGAATTAGAATGCGTTTAGAATGTACAGTGCCTGGGCAAGTGGTGGGAAACAAGACTAAAAGGGCAAGTTGGGGATTTATTTCGAATGACTTCAAATTCCCTTTCACCTTTGCTCCTTTCCCATAACTCCCTAAATCTTTAATGACCAAGGCGTTTCTGCTTTCATAATTTCAGGAAACAAAACAAAGGCAATTTATCACAGCAAATCCACAATGGACAGCCTTCCCTGAAATTATTTGTTTTTAATATCTCTGTCCTTTTCTTTTAGTAGCACTTTGGCCTTCCCAGAATAGCTGACACCTTAACCATGAAACTTCTCAGCAGAACTGACTTTAAAAAAGGTCCCCTCAACGCTGAGAACGTGTTCTATCCATGTGCAGAGCTCTCTAATTTTGAACTTTAATAATTGTAAAAGTATTTAATCATTGTTTCCTGAATATTTGGCATAGTTTTTCCCTTTTTTTTTTTTTTTCCAGAAGAGCTAAGATCCTGCCAGCCTTGAACTTTCTAGCCTTGACTATTTGTTAAGTTAGAAGAGTAGTGAGAAAAAAATCATTGCAGGCTTTTTTTAGAATGGAAAATTTTATTTTATTCATCTTGCTGTAGCTGAAAAAGGTGCTGAATGGATTCACATCAAACTTTTTTTTAAAGAAATTCACCTTAGAGTTCAGATGAAGTGTGGACACCTATAGGTTAAAAAGGACTCATTTTTAAGGAGAGTATGGCAAGGGAAAATTTGGAAAATAGGCTTGGGATAGATCTTTAATTTTAGCTGTGATATTTCCAGATGGATTCTCAGTCTCTCTTCTCTCTTTCTCTCTCTCCTACTCCCTCTTTGTCTCCCTCTCGCTCTCTTCTTCTTCCTGTTTCTCTCCTTTCCTCCCTTTATCCTTCTCCCTCCCTCCCTCTATCCTTCTCTCTCCTTCCTTCCCTTCTTCCCTCTCTCCCTCCCTCCCTCTCTACGTCTCCTCGCCTATCTCTTGCCCTCTTTCCTTCCCTCTCCCCTACACCCCAAGTAGACACACACACACTTGCACAAATACATAGAGACGGATAGTTCAGTGAAACCTCACTTAAGTAGTAACCTTGACAATTGATGTATTCCTGAAAAGTGAGTTTTCCGGGTAACAGAAAGTCAGGTCTTCACAATCAATAACTTTCACACAATGATTAACTACTTTCAGTGAAAATGTTTCTAATGTGTTTGGCACACTTCTCTAACATAAATAAAATGTACTAAATGCAATTTAACATTTTAATCCAAGCCCTACCTAGGTTATGACTCATTGGCCACACCCTTAAACTCTCTGAGTTCCAGTTTTCTTCTTTTTTTCCATACCATCATCTGCCCTGAGATAACTGAAATGTTTTGGGCACCCCAAATCTCTACCCAGCTTTCAGTAGAGTATGTTGCAAATTCTCAGCCTCAACTGCTATTTGCTGCCCCCTGCTGACACCTAGGGACACTACCTTTCTACTTTTGCAGAGAACTGCCCTCCTTAACCCTTTATTGGCTGCACTTACCTCTGACATCCAATTTTTCTTAGTTCTCCCTACAGGACAGAAAATAGATTCTGTAAAGTAAATATTAAAGAATGTTACATTAATCTCCAGCTAAATTCCAAACTGGATTATTAAACGCTTGATTCGTTAGCACTTAAAGAGAACTAATTATCCTGAGAAGCGAGTAAGGGATAGCGAGACACCCGTGAACACAAACTGACTTCAGTGCTTGGCTGCTAACCGAAAGGTCAGCAGGCGTACTAACTCACCGTAAGCTCCGCAGGTGAATGATGTGGCAGTCTTCTTCCTTAAAGATTACAGCCTTGGAAGCCCTATGGGGCAGTTCTACTTAGTCCCGTAGGGTTTACCGCATTCACTTTTAGGTTAGAATTACTAGTTGGGCTAAGGAAACACTGCAGACGATTATCACATTTTTCAAGGAATTTAGACTTTTTTGATGTCTTTATCATTCCTTTTCTTCCTAGGTTTTCCCTTGCTGCATCGTTTATCCCTCCTTTATCCGTGTTGAAACAGAAATGTTAATCTGAGGACTGTATGGTACTATACACACTCAGCTGAACAAATCTGAGCCTCTTGAGGGCAAAGGTAGTATTTTAATTTTTAAATTATTTTGGGGCATGTCTCTCTATCACATTATCACATATCACATATGTGCTCAAAGTTTATATTGAATTTTGGTAACTAGTGGGGTGATGTTTGAAAATATATTTTTCAGTCCTTAATTTTTATCACCTATATAATAGACTTATTAGTGGCCCAGTCTATGTAACGGACTGGTTAGACCAGATCGTTAAGGTTCTAAAATTCACTGTACAAAAGCATAATTTTCTCAGATGTTCCCAAGTGTGCAGTTCTGAGTGATTTTTTTTTTTTTAATACCAATAACTGTGTTTAGTATTTTTACTTCTGACTCCTACTTAGCTGTTGGCTCTCCATTTTCACTACTCCAATACTGATCACACCTTTCCCACCTCTTATTTGTTGATTCTAAACTTCTGTGTCTGAGAAACCAATACCATGCTTATTTTTCATAACAGTAAGCAAAAAAGTTTAAAATCGTAAGGCTCTCTGGTCCTTTATGGTGGCCTGAGGTTGGGCCTACTTCACCCTGTGGCAGAAAGCACATGGTCTCATGGGAGTTATTTTCCTTTCACTTTCTCCCCATCCCCAAGTTCTGCTTTGTACCTATGTTTGAGATAGATGATGATGAGGTTGCCATAAATTTGATCTTTAAATAAGTAGGGGCATTTTTATTGTTGTCTGATCATGGATAGGCAACCTCTGTCTTTCTATTCAGGGCATGAGCTGGCTCCATATATGTTGACTGATTTGTAAATAGATCAGAAAATAAACGAGTAGATACATATTTAGTGGGAATTTTCCCTCACTGTGTGTAAGTTACATATCATGGAAGTCCAAAGGCATGAAAGACAGAGCCCCAATCTCAGACAGACAGGACACAAATAATACTACAGTTAAGTAAAAATTACAAAATTTAGAAGTCATGGAAAGTATGTGTTTAGCAGTCAAGGGCATAGTACAGAGATTTAATGCCTTGATAACTTCAGAGGACTAAGATCACAGTGGCTCCCTTTGGCCAAGAAGCTTCTGGGGCAGGCTACTGGGTATGGAGTTTCTGACAGAGAGCCCTGCTGTTTTATTAACAGAGTTGTGTGCACTGGTTCCTTCAGAGACAGGTTTTAGCTGCCATTTTCAGTGTCCCCTCTTTTCTGAGAGTACTTGACCCATCCGCTGCCTCTTCTTCTTGCATGTAGAAGCCTTTCTTTCCACACTGTAGCTCACCTAATCCTCCCTGTATGATGGGCTTACTTAAAAGTTATAGGTGCATTTCCCTTATCCCTTAACTTTAGCTGTAAAAATAGACTCCCTCATGTGTACCATTCCTCCAGCAATGCTGCCTGGTGATTTTGTGACCATTCAGGTTCAGGCTCCAAGCTGGGGATGGAGTGTGGGAGGAAGAGCCATGGACTCAAAGTCAGGTGGACCTGGATTTGAACTGTGCTCTACCATTTCTTGTTTGTGTGACTTTTGAAAATTTTCTTAAACTCTCTAAACTTCAACTTCTTCATCTGTAAATACAGGACAATCAGGAGCTATGCTTCAGAAGAATAAATTTGGCAGAAGTGAACATGATAAAATAGAGGGTTGAGAAAATAGCTGGCTGAGAGGCTGTTTGAGAAGATAACCAGTACCAGTTGCCATCTGGTCGATTCTGACTCATGGTGACCCCATGTGCGTCAGAGCAGAACTGTGCTTCACAGAGTTTTCAGTGGCTGATTTTTTGGAAGTAGATCATCAAGCCTTCTTTCTGAGGTGCATCTGAGTGGACTTGAACCACTAAGCTTAAGGTTAGCAGCCAAGTGTGAAAACTGCATTACCGAAGGACTCCCATTGAGAAACGATATTGGCTGAATGGTCTAATAAAGTAGTCAGATTTTGAAATAGAAAATGGCTTGAAAAATTCAGGGTATATGATTACTTTCAATAAAAAAACACATGGTCTAGGTGTTCATGCTAAAAGTATTTATGGTTCTGAAACTTTATGAGGACAGAGTCTAAGTGAACCTTCTTGCTCTATCACCTACCATGATGCTTGGTTTCTTATAGTCAATCAGTATTTGATGAATGAGAATATTAGGCCAGCTGTGCTACATCTTAGTTCATTGACACACCTGGAGCATAAATAAAGGCTGTGACAGTTGAGTGGAGTCCCCTGCAAATTATGCTACAGGTGGAATGAGGATGGCCTTAGTGCCTTTGCTTTATAGCATGCTTGGAAAAGAATGGACTTTGGAGTCAGATGGTCCTGGGTTAGTATCCTAGTGTTATTTGTTCGCTGTGTTGAACAAGTTAACTTCCTTGAGCCTCAGTTTCATCTTATGAAGATTATCGATAATTTTTTTTTTGATCACCATATTGCCTGGCATATAGTTAGGTAAACAATAATATTTAGCTACTTATTATTTTTATTTTTGTTATTGTTAGCATTGTTGTTCCCATCCCTCCCCAGCCATTTAACAACCACCAGCTTTTGTTTATAAGTCAGATCATATAAATGAATCCAACTGTCTTAATTTCCTAGTCCTGCTATAACAAATAGTACAAGTGGGTAGCTTTAAATAACAGAAATTTATTTTCTCACAGTTCAAGAGGCTAGATGTCTGAATTCAGGGCACAGCTTGTCTATTTTAGTATCTAGTAGCTGCCAGCAATCCTTGGAGTTTTTGGACTTGTAGATGCATCTGTCTCTATAATCTATTTTCCTCTTCCCCCTCAGGTGTGAGCGTGTCTCTGTGTCTCTGCTGTCGTTACATAGCTCAGAAATGATTAGGGTTAGGATCTATCCTGCACTGGTATGACTTCAACTTATTGATTGATTATAATATGTTAGGTTGCATTATGGAATGTTATTATGTTAGATTAAATTACATCCATAGGTATAGGAGTCAGGATTCCAACACATATTTTGGGGAGACACAATTCAATCCATTACACCAACCCAATGCATAACTCCCATGGTTGGTCAGCAAAGCACCTGAATTACAAGAATCAGATTAATTATTAACACCCACATCTTGGTATTAATATTATTATGAGGGCTTGACATATCCAACGAAAAACCAAACCTGTTGCAGTCAAGTGGATTGTGACTCATAGTAACCCAGTAGGACAGAGTAGAACTTCCCCATAGCATTTCCAAGGAGCAGCAGGTGGATTCAAACTACTGACCTTTTGGTTGGCAGTCATAGCTCTTAACCACTGCGCCACTGGGGCTCTTAGTATATCCAGGTACCAAATATCTTACTCTTTGGTGGGCTGCCCTTTATCCTCTTATCAGAACAACTGGGGAGTACCGGAATGAAAAACCTGCCTTTCTGTTGTTGATGAAGGAAATTAACAAGCTTCAGGAACCCAGGTCAGTCTCCTCTACCTTCCTCCCTCCAGAGCGTCAGTCTCCCATGATGAGGAAAAACTATTGATACTGCACTTGGGGTATGATGTGTATATGCCTACCTCCCTCATCAATAGTCTAATTGCATTATTCCATAGAAATGTTATGGAGGGGTTCAGCCATAATGAGATTTTATTAGTAGAACTGTTTTTATTTTGAATTAAGTAAGCTTTTGAGGGCTAACCTGGTAATTGTCACTCTCCCAGCTCCAGTCCCTTTAAATCCCCCATTGCTGCTCCCCAAACCACCAACACATACACCATGATTTCCATAGGAGCAATTCTTTAAGTTCCAATAACCAACATATAAATGATTTCCAGGCTCCGTCTGAATGGAAGCTGATGTTCTCATTGTTAGTCTAATTGATAAGAAAGGCAGTGAGGTACAGAAGATACATCCTGAGGATCTTGGCTCTGTATCAAACTCTGCCATTCACTTCCTTTCTGATCTTGGACCAGCCACATCCTCCTCTTGGATTCAGTTTCCTCATCTTTAAAATGGAATTTGGACTAGATATTCTCTAAAGCCCCTTCCAGCTTAAAAGGTCTCTGATTCAGCAAAATCCTTACTATTATAACTATTATAACTATTAGAAAAGCCCTGTTCCAGATGGATTGTGGAGGCCACTGCTTTTGGGGCCTGTCAGAGTCCTTATTTTTTCCTTTTCCCCTCATGTCCCTGTGGTATTTTGGCACAGGATGAGTCACTCTGCTGGCTGTGGCATACATCCGGAAATGGACTGCCATCCTCTTTCCTGGCACAGGCGAGGAGGAATGTGACTTTTTATATCACCTCCTATTGATTAATGACATCTACTACATAAGAATTATGATTACTCTGGTCTCATCAAGCCACATCTATGAATACAAATCCTATGCATTACCGCAACCTCAGGATGAGTCTGACCTCGGAAAGGCTTTGGAAACACTTTAGAAAACATCTCTATCACTGAAAGGTTCACAACTATTGTTTTTCTCTTCTGACTCATCTTTGAATCAGTAAATTAAATATGTATAACTTGTGAAGATTTCATTTTTATTAAAGCAAGGTACTTTGCTGAGCAAAGTCAGGATTTAGAAGAAATGTTGTCTTTTCTCAATGACTGTATTTCCTTTAGTTGCAGAAGGGCTTTCGGAGAGCTGCTTCCTCTCTCTATTTCTCGGTGGCCCTGGCTCTTCTCTGTAGCAAGAAGAAGTTAGAAATGAGTTGACTATCATCTACTCTCCTAGGAGACAAGCAAGACTTGAAGACCTAGAGGCTGTTTCTCAAGTAAGTGCTGGTCATGGTGGCTTCTGGGAGATTGTGCCCTCTTTTGGAATTGGGGAAGAGTCATAATTTTACATTCTGTTTTTTGTGACATGTCCTGGGATATCCTTTCTTGATGCTCCTTTCATCTGGAAGTTTCTTATCCCCATTCCCACCTGCCATATTATCATTTCCTGTTCTCCATTTTTCTCCCCGAGGGAACTAGTTCATTATTTTTTTCTTATATGAATATTTATACAAGTTATTTTCTTTCTCACCTTTTTAATCATTTGATTGGGTAATGTATTATGTTTTTTAGTAGTTTCTCTAGCTTGCATATTTTTCCTTCTCAACCTGATTGGAGGTTTCTTGAGGGCAAGAAGCCACACACTTTTAAACTGATCAGTATGTATTTATTTAGACCTTTCTTATATTTATGGCATAGGTTATAATTTGTTTCCATCTTTTGTGCTGAAGTTAGCCTAAGTTTTAGATGTTACCAAAACCCTTCATTGACCATTAATTATCATATGACATCACCTGAAAAAATGTATCTCTTACCTGCTAAACCTCCTAAGTGGGAAGGATCATAGAGTTTTGAGTTAGTTGACTTTGATCTGATTCTTTACTCTCTCCATGCATTTTAGGCACAGTGAGCTTATCAAGCGTGTATTAAGTGCTGTCTAAATGCCAGGCACTGTCCTAGATACTGAAAATACCAAGACAGTCATCAGGATACTTGTGCTCAAGGAGTGGGTACTGTATGTTGGAGCAAGTCATTTAGAATCCAGAACTACCTTCTTGTCAAAATAATGGGAGGGTAATTCTGTGTTGCAAAGTCATGTAAGGCTTTTTGAAACTAAGAAGTGATTTACTTTTCTTCTTCCTTAATTTGTCAAGAGGACATGCCTAATAAAAACAGATCTTTTTCTGAATATTGGAAGGTTTCTTCTCTTCATTTATGGCATTTTTATATTCAGAGAAGGGGATACCTATATGAATGGTGAGTTTGTGTGTCTACAGTAAGAAGTATGAGTGACAATGAGTTGCTAGTGTGACAGCCTCAATCTTTCTCCTTCTTCTTTTTGTCTTATTTCTAGCAGTCTACGTAGTACTTCTGATTTTTTTCATTTCTCTTTCCTTTTGATTGTTTTTCCTTCCTTCCTTTCCAAACAACTGTTGTCAACATAGACCAACTTTTTACCAAATTACATAGTTTTTTTTTTTTTTTTTTCATTCATTCAGAAAATATTTATTGAGTTCTTACTATGGTCACTGTTCTAGATACTGAGATATAGCAGCAAACAAAACTGACATAACCTTACCCTCAAGATGATAACTTTCTAGTTTACAGCCAGAAAATGTAACAAATAATTGAACATAAGAGTGTACTGGGTAGGCTAAGAGCCGTGGGACAAATAAAGCTGAGAGGGTAGATAGCAAATGCCGGAGGTGAGGGCTTCAATTTTAAGTAGGTAATAAGGAAAGGCATCACTGAGAAGACAACATTAGCATAAAGACTAGAAAAGGAGGAGGGAGCAAGCCATGTGATAAATTGTGGAAGAACATTCCAGGGAGAGTGAGCAATTTACAGCAAAAGCTCTGAGGTAAGAATGACTAAGGCAGAGAGGAAGTAGGAGATGCAGAAGTGGGACCAAGGTAAGGGAAGGCTCTGAAAACCATTGCAAAGACTTTGGCTTTTACTCCAGGTGAGATGAGCAGCCATTGGAGTATTTCGAGAAGAAAGACATCATCTAACTTTTATTTTAACAGGATTACTCTGGTTGTTGCATTGAACTAGCCTGTAAATGCACAGGGAAGAAGTAAGCAAAGCAGCTAAGAAGCTATTGCAGTAAACCGGGTGAGAGATGGTGGCTTGGATCAGAGTGGAGCCTTGGTGGCACTGTGGTTAAGAGCTCGGCTGCTAACCAAAATCAGAGTAATAGTGGTGGAGGTCATGGAAAGTGTCGGGGTCTTGCATATATTTTGAACATAGAGACAAGGGAGTTTGCTGATGTATTGGACATGAGGCATGAGAAGAAAAGCATATTCAGATGACTGCAAGGTTTTTGACCTAAGAGGCTGGAAAAACGGAGTTGTCATTTTGTAAGAGGAGTAAGCATGAAGCATGTAAGTTTGAGATGCTTATTAGAAATGTTAAGTAAGCAGTTATTTATAAGAATATGGAGTTCAATACAGAGGTGCAGGTGAGAGATTTATGTCTGGGAATCATCAGCATATGGATGGTATTAAAAGCCACAAGACTAGATGAGATCATCAAGAGAGTTAACGTAGATGGAAGAACTAAGAAATGCAAGGTCCAAGTCCTAAGGCATTCTAAGGTCAAGACCTCTGAGAGATAAAAGGAAACAGAAGACCAGAATAACTTGTAAGGTAAGAGGAAAACCAAAAGACAATAGTGTCCTGTAAACTAAGTGAAGAAAGTGTATCAAGGTAGGGGGACTGATCAACTTTATCAAATGCTGCAAAGTAAATTGAGGATTATTAAAATGTTCCTTGAATAGAATCCTGGTTTCTCTATTCCGACTTTTTGAATACCAGTTGGTTTAGCTTCCTAAAACATGGTTTTCTTCATGTCCTACTCAAAATAACTTGCTGGTTTTTAAATATCACAAGCTAAAGCCCCAAATGTCTGAATTTATCATTGAAGACCTTACAACATGTCTCTACTCATCACTGCCCAATAGGAGCTAGCCTATTCTCTTAGAAGTTTCGTCACCTGCCATGTTCTTTTTTCACTGTGCATATTTGCTTGTGTTATATTACTCACTTGAAATGATATTCCAATTCCTGTCTAATAATCCCAATTCCCTGCCTTCCACACCCAGCTGAAGCTCCTGATAGTGTCAGGCCTTGAGGTGCTCTCCCACTCCTGAGTTCTAATACTTTACCACTGCGTCATTCACCTTGCATTGTCTCTAGATCTTTCAAGTTGCCTGGGCAAATGTCTCATCTACTCTATGGGGTTATGTGTTCCTTTAGAGGAGAAACCATGTTGTAAGCCCCATAGCTTCTGTTGCTTCCTGAAAAACTGAGTCTTCAGGGTTGAACACTTAATAAATCTCCAAGGAATATTTAGACTCACTGGAATTAGTGCAGAGATAGAATCCTGTCATTAGGTATTTGGCTGGTCCAGAGATTGTCTTTCTCACCTTATTTATTTATTAAGTCAGCAGAATCATTTCTTTATCAAAGAACTTCATAGGAAATCTCAATATGTATAAAGTAGATAAATGCAGAGCTGCCGTGGTTCAGGGTAGAGAGTATGGAGCCCAAAGCTTTGCCAATGCACCCATTCTTCTCCTTCAGACTCTCTCCCCTTACCCCTAGGGTGGCCTCAGAAGCACTTCTACGTAATTAGTTTTACAGATGAAAAATTTGAAATTCAGAGGCAGCTTATGCAAGAAGGAAATGACAAAGCTACGATTCATCTTCCCTGGTATTGCTCTTTGCTTTGCATTATATTAAATGAACAAACAAACAAACCAACAAATAAGCAAGCAAGCTAATGACTGAATGAAAAAAGACAGATACTCTTTCATTGCTGACTGTGTACTGGTGCTCCCATGACTTATCTGGATTCTTTCAACAAGGGGTAAAGATCACAATGGCCATTTTAGAGATGGGGCCATTAAACAGACTGCCATAAGGTTAAGAGATGAAGATGTGATTCAACCTCAGGTCTCTGTAATGCTAAAGCTTGTTTCATTCTTCCCACCCTACCAGATCCATTATGATATAGATTTAAAAGACTAAATAGAAATAGGAAAACACACCCAGAAGATTATATTGAATTTTTGGACTAAAAACTCTCACATCTCTTATATCTTCTATTTTCCACTCCCACTTCTGCCCACCCTTACTAGTGAAGAGGACTCTAAAGATATTTATTAGCAAATACCTACAGGCTACGCACAGGCCAGAAACTCATTTTTCATTGCAGGATTAATTTACATTGAAAGCATATTTCATAAACTTAAAAATCATATTGGGTGGGAACACAAGATGAACATCCACTATTTATCAGTTTTAGTTTATTCTGTAAATACCATCTCTCAGCCAGCAGAATTCTAGCATGTCCTGTGTAGGGTGGGAGATGTTTCCAACTAGAGTCATTTAGTGGTATTGAATGAAATCAGGCTGTGAACATTACTTTTAGGAAGGTCGTTGGGATATTTAGTTCACATTTGCAGAACATTTTATGACATACTACTTTTGTTGTAGTGCTGTTTAGATTTGCCTAGAAATGCTGCAGACTATTAAAAATTAAATGAAATGCCTTCTTCAATGGATTATAAAATACATCCTTTCTGGGAGCTGCTTAAGTGCTAATTATAAGAAGTTCTGTAGTCTAAATTCTCTACATTACAGAACTGGATATCCATGGAACACAGAAAGGATAATCAGGACTTATATCTGCATAATGCTTCTCAGTTTCACAACTTGCTATTATATGTCCTGACTCATTTAATTTTCAAAACAATCCTGTAATGTAAGTAATATTATCATCTCTTTAAAGGTGAGGAGTTTAGGGACCATAGAGAAGTGACTTGTCCAAGGTCATAGAAACTTGAGCTGATATATCCTAAGTCTATATGTGATGGGAAACATGTTTATTATATTCTAATATTGTTTATTATAATAAAGACATATATGTTTTTCTCTCCCAGGTAGAAATTTCTCAAACCTTACAACCTTAGTATTTTCTTAGTAGCATCTATTACTGAGCCAGTGGAAGCCGTCATAGTTTTGCTAGGTATAGGTAATGAACTAATAGCCAAAATAAAACAATATACTCTGCATAGCAATCTGTGGTTGACGGAGGACTTTCACCTGCTGTATCTCATCCAAATCTTTCAACAGTCCTGGGAGGCAGGCGATGAGGTGTCTTTATCCAGATTTTACAGGTGAGCTGGCTAAGTAACCTGGTAATAATTCAAACAGCACAGGCTGTAAGATAAGTGATGTAAAGTCAGCCTTGGATGTCAAATCCAGAGATCCTCTGTGTAGAGCTGTACGTATTATTTGGCATATGGTCACGCTCAATACGTGGTAGTTGTATTTTGTTATTTTTAAATTGTTATATTATTTTGTATGTCAAGCTGATTTGTAAGTATACCTGAAAAACTTGGCTGATGTCCTCAAACCTAGCTAGTGAACCCATTCTCCAAACCTCCTGATTGACTGCAAACAATCAAACAAGAGTCTGGATGCTGGGAGCTGAATTTCAGTAGCCCAATTATTGAGTGGTCAGTTGGAAAGCTGTGCAGAAGTGAAATTTATTTTATAATGTGGTGAACTCTGTAGATATCATTTTATGCCTCCTAACCAAATTAGCTTTAGGTTTTGTTAATTTTCTCAAGGATGCAGGGGGTGGGACAAAGATGCCACATCGACCACTAATAATCAGTGAGTCTATAGGGTGCTATAAAATTAAAAGCTGCAGTCGTAAGGAGGCAATCTCAGGAAACCACTGAACTAAGTGATTGGGAAGTTATTCAGAGTTGCTGCTGCAGATAGAATGCTGTGTATCTTTAAATGAGAACTTATAGCACTTATTTAGAAACTGTAACTACTATTTATTGTGTGCTTACCATGTGCCAATCACTGAGCTAGATAAATTATATATAGGAAGACCATATATGCAAGTGTGCCTGGGAGAGTACCAATATAAACCTCATGACGTATAAATATTGTCAGTGTCTCCTTTTACTCTCAAAAGCTTCTTAGAAAAATACAAGATAGAGGAATGGATATGTGGATAGACATGTGATAAAGCAAATATAGCACATTGTTAATTGCAGAATCCAGTTAATGGATATATATGGTTATGAATAAAAGTCTTTCCAACTTTTCTGTGTGTTTGAAACATCATAATAAAATGTTGGAAAAAAGTGATGATTTTTTAGATAATAACTTATGTGGTTACCTAATACATAGGTTATCTCATTTAAACCTTAAAATCATCATATAAGATGCAATTATTATCTCCATTTTACAGATGACAAAACTGAGACACCAAGAGGTTAAGAAAGTTGGTCATAATTAGACACCTAGTAAATGGGATGGACCCCCTGGCAAGGCAGGTCCAAAACCCATGCATTTGGAAACAATGCTACACTTCTCCTAAATACGTGATCACAGTAAACAGCTTTTCTCGTAACAGCTATTTAAACTCCACAGAATTAGTGTTTCCCAGAATACATTTTAGGAAACACTGCCATAGAGCTGAGCAGAGGAGGAAAAGAACTCACCCTTATTTATTTATTTTTTTACTACTAATAGCTACCGTTTATTGATCAACTTTCCACCAAGTGCTTTATATCTATAATTTCATTTATTCCTCACAGTGACATTGTGAATAGCTATTAATATTTTTATTTTATAGTAAAGAAATGAACACTTAGGGACTATTAAGTAACTTATCTAAAATCACCCATCTAGCAAGGTTCCAAGCTGAGTTCAAACCCAGGACTATCTAACCTCCAAAAGACTTTTTTTTTTTTTTTTTAACTCATTCTCTCTGCCTGCCCTGGTGAACCTAATTTAAAAAAGGAATATGTACCCATGAAGAAGGGCCCTAAGTATTATGGGCAAAAATTAATGTGGATGTTAATAGAACAATTGGAATAATTTATAAAACATTTTTCTCTCAGCAATATATCATTTTTAAAGCACAATGAACGTCCAAAGTTAAAAATCTTTTAAGCTAAATCAGTAGATTCTATGATACTGCATTTATTAAAATCATTTCATCATTATTTACCGGACACTTCTTTAGGTGAAGGCACTGAAAACATACTCACATTTCCTTTCCTTAGGAGAGGCAGAGAGAAAAATTCTATTTATTGATTTTCTTCTTGAGTCAGCCAACATGCCCTTCTCTGTCTTAGTTCTCTTACTGAAAAATGGACATAACAATAATAGTCCCAGGTTTGTAGGGTGGTTGTATGGAAATCAAATATCTGCAAAGCACTTAGAATAGTGCCTGCCACATTTTAAGACTTCATTTATCCATATGTTAATTTTTTCAACAAATAGTTATTGGGTATGTAATACGTACCAGGCATCATTCTGTTTGCTGGGGATTTAGCACAGAACAAACTAGACAAAGGCCCTGCCCTCATGAAGCTTATGTTCTGGTTGGGAGAACTGGACAATGCATGAATAAACAAGTAAATATATATCAGGTGGTGGATTAGTCAAAATTGTCTACGTTGTGCTGCAGTAAAAAACAGCTCCAAAATCTCAGTGGCTTAAACTACTGTAAGCTTGTTTCTTACCTGGGCCACATGTTCAAAGGAGGTCAACAGAGGGGCTCTAAAATTCAGTTATACAGGGACACAGGCTGGAGGCTCCATCTCGACCCATGTGCCATGATCATCAAAAAGGACATAGTGAATAGTGTACTGGCATTTAAAAGCCCTGGACACGTACTAGCAAAATCAAGTCATGTCTCTGTCAGTGCTGCACATCAATGAGGGTAGGGAAGTAGAATGCTGTCATGCTCTTGGAAGTGGAGTAGAACAGCCCTGAAGATAATCACATACATTGACAGGAGGTCTGGAAGAGGGATAAAACAGGTTAACTAGGACTAGGGTGTGCTAGGGGAGACAGTGTTGTTTTCTATAGAGCAGTCAGAGAAGGTCTTAATGATAAGGTGACATTTGAGGGTAGATACAAAGAAGTAAGGGGGTAGGCCTTGTGGCTATCTCAGGGAAGAGTTTTCTAGTCCAAGAAGACATCCAGATCAAATGCCTTGGGGCAGAATTATTCTTGCCATGTTTGAAAAAACAGGAAGAAGTCCTGGATGATCAAAAGGGGGGAACAAGAGGAAAGTGAAGGAGAGAATTTACAAAAGTTAGCAGGAGGCCAGGTCAGGTAGGACCTTGTAGGTCATTGTGAAGATTTTTGAATTTGCTGAGTGAAATGGGAAGCCATTGGAACATTTTTAAAAAAAGAGAGACATAATCTGACTTACATGTTAATAGGATCACTCTGGCTGCTGGTAGAGAAGGAGGTTACTGAGTTATTCAGGTGAGAGATCATGCTGGCTTGGACTAGAGTGGCAGTGATGATGGTGATGAGAAAGCATGAGATTATACATACATTTTGAAAGTAGAGTCAGGAGGTTTGCTCAAGTATCAGATATGGAGTATGAAAAAAACAGATATAAAAGAGTCAAGGGCAAACCAAAGTTTTTAATTTGAGCAACTGGAGAAGTGAAGTTGTAATTTACTAAGAGGTAGACATTTGAGAGGAAAGCTCACTAAATATTGTGATAAACATTATAATTATTTAGTCTTTACAGTAGCTCTGTTAAGAACATACTAGTAGCCTCATTTAAAAAAAATACAGAAATTGATGCTCAGTAATGTTAAGTGAAAGAAGTCCAAGCTGCACTGAAGGCATTGGCGAAAAACAACAACAAAAAAAATCAAACCCAGTGTCGCCGAGTTGATTCCGACTCATAGTGACCCTGTAGGACAGAGTAGAACTGCCCCATAGAGTCTCCGAGGAGCACCTGGTGGATTTGAACTGCCAACCCTTTCGTTAGCAGCTGTAGCTCTTAACCACTACGCCACCAGGATTTGCAAGAAACAAGGCTCCAGGAATTGATGGAATACCAATTGAGATGTTTAAAAAAATGATGCAATGCTGGAAGGGCTTACTTGTCTATGCCAAGATATTTGGAAGATAGCCACCTGGACAACCAACTGGAAAAGATCTATATTTGTGCCCATTCCAAATAAAGGTGATGCAACAGAATGCAGAAATTATCTAAAAATACCATTAACATCACATGCAAGTAAAATTATGCTGAAGATAATTAAAAAATGGTTGCAGCAGTACCTCCACACGGAACTGCCAGAAATTTGAGTCAGATTTAGAAAAGGGAATGAAACAGGAGATATCATTACTGATATCAGATGAATCCTGGCTGAAAGTAGAGAATATCTGAAAGAAGTTTGTGTTTTGTTGAGTATGCAAAGGCATTCTACTGTGTGGATCATAACAAATTATGAGTAACATTGCTAAAAATGGGAATTCCAGAACACTTAATTGTGCTCACAAGGAGCCTATACTTAGATCAAAAGGCAGTCATTCAAACAGAACAAGGGGATACTGTACGGTTTAAAGTCAGGGAAGGTGTGTGTCAGGGTTGTAACCTTTCAACATACCTATTCAATCTGTGCTGAGCAAATAATCTGAGAAGCTGACTATATGAAGAACGTGGTATCAGGATTGCAGGAAGGCTCATCAACAACCTGTGATATGCAGATGACACAACCTTGCTTGCTGAAAGTGAAGAGGACTTGAAGCACTTACTGACGAAGATCAAAGACCACAGCCTTCAGTATAGATTACATCTCAACATAAAGAAAACAAAAATTCTCACAACTGGACCAATAAACAGCATCATGATAAATAAAGAAAATTTTGAAGTTGTCAAGGATTTCATTTTACTAGGATCTTCAGTCAGCGCCAATGGAAGTAGCAAACAAGAAATCAAAGGACGCGCTGCATTGGGCAAATCTGCTGCAAAACACCTCCTGAAAGTGTTAAAAAACAAAGATGTATCTCATTGTGGTTTTGATTTGCATTTCTCTAATGACTAGTGATCGTGAGCATTTCCTCATGTGTCTGTTAGCCGCTTGGATGTCTTCTTCTGTGAAGTGTCTGTTCTTATTCTTTGCCCATTTTTTAACTGATTATTTGTCTTTTTGTTGTAGAGGTGTTGGATTTTCCTGTAGATTTTTCACAGCCAAATTTTTTTTCCCAGTCTGTAAGTTCTCTTTTTACTCTCTCAGTGAAGTATTTCCATGACCATAAATGTTTAATTTTTAGAAGACCTCACTTATCTAGCTTATCTTCTGGTGTTTGTGTATTGTTAGTTATGGTTTTAAGAAAAAAATCATGTTAATCCAATGTTGAATTTTTAATGTATTTTAAAATCGCTAATGAAGACTTGAAGCTACCATCAAGTGTTGTTAAGGCAAAATTACCACAGCCCTTGCAAAATATAATAATTACAGGTAGACCTGGCCATGTTTATATGAAAGTCCAGTCAGGGCATATAGCCAGATCAGTGGAATGAATTGGAGTTCCACTTTAATACTGTGAATCAATGTTAAGTTTATATATATAGTTATATGGAAACCCTGTTTTTTTTTTAATATATTTATATATATATGTACATACGTATGTGTATATATAAAAAAATATATATACGTAGTTTTATATATTTATATAAAAACCTGTTGCCGTCGAGTCGATCCCAACTCATAGCAACCCTATAGGACAGAGTAGAACTGCCCCATACAGTTTTCAAGGAGCATGGTGGATTCAAACTGCCAACCTTTTGGTTAGCAGCCATAGCTTTTAACCAGTAAGCCACCAGGGTTTCCAATATATAAACATATATATAGTTATACATATATAGTTATATATATAGGGAACCCTGACAGTACAGTGGTTAAAGTGCTTGGCTGCTAGTCAAAAAGTCGGCAGTTCGAACCCACCAGCAGCTCTGTAGGAGAAAGATGTAGTAGTTTGCTTCTGTAAAGATTTACAGCCTTGGAAACTCTATGGGACAGGTCTACTCTGTCCTGTAGGGTCACTGTGAGTCAGAATTGATTCAGCAGTAGTGCGTTTGGTTTTGGTTTATATACATATGTAACTATACATATATAAATATATATACAATTCTGACTCACAGTGACCCTACAGGACAGAGTAGAACTGCTCCATAGAGTTTACAAGGAGTGACTGGTGGATTCAAACTGCTGACCTTTTGGTTAGCAGCTGAACGCTTAACCATTGCTCTAGGAGGGCTATATATATATATATATATATATATATATATAACCAAGAAAACCAAACCTCTTGCCATCAAGTCAATTCTGACTCATAGCGACCCAGTAGGACAGAGTAGGACTGCTCCACTGGGTTTCCAAGGAGCAGCTGGTGTATTTGAATTGCCAACCTTTTGGTTAGCAGCTCAGTTCTTAAACGCTGCGCCATATAGTTACTGTTGTTGTGTGCTGTTGAGTTGATTCTGACTCATAGTGATGTTATTCGACAGAGTAGAACTGCCCCATACTGTTTCCTAGGCTATAAATATTTACAGGAGCAGACTGCCAGGTCTTTTCTCCCACAGATGACTGGTGGGTTCAAACTCTAACTTTTTGCTTAGCAGCCTAGCACTTAACCATTGAACCTCTAGTCCTCTTTGTGTATCTCTCTCCATATATGGAGAGAGAGATTATATATATAAAATATATGTTAACTGTTACAACTATTTGTTATAACTATATATAATATATGTAACTATATATGACTGTTGTTGCTGTTGCCGTTGAGTCAATTCCAGTTCATGGGGATCCCATGTGTACAGAGTAGAACTACTCCATGGTGTTTTCAAAGCTGTGATCTTTCTGAACCAGATCACTCGGGCAATCTTCTGAGGTACTTCTGGATGTATTCAAACCACCAGTCTTTCTGGTAGTACTGTAGTGCTTAAGCATTTGCGCCACCCAGGGACTTCATATATAATAACTAGGCATAACTATAGCCGTATATATGTTTTAAACCTGTTGCAAAGTTTTCTTAGTGGGTATAAAATCCTGGACACAACTGAAACTTTTTTTAAAGGAGCTCGTAGTCAATTAGTGTTGTCCTTTGCCACCACATAAAGTTTCTTTGACTTGAATTCCTCCTTCCTCTTTAGGTGGTGTGATGGTTAGGATTTGTGTCATCTTAGCTGGGTCAGGATACTCAGTGTTTTGGCAGTCGTATAATGTTGTGATCACTTTCCTGTTGAGATTCAATATGCGATCATGCCCATGATGGGATCTGCTGTGAGTAGCCAATCAGCTGAAGGCGAGTTTGCTTGGGCGTGTGGTCTGCATCAAATATAAGCGGACTTTCTGACACAGCTCGTGGGCTTTTGCTCGTTCTGGACTTGAGCTAGCAGCCTACCTGCAGTCATGCCTGCCAATCTTAGGATTCATCTGTCTTCACAACCGGTGAGCAAGATCAGTGTTCTCCAACGTACTGATCTTGGGTTCTCCAACCTACTGATCTTGGGCTCACCAGCCCCTGCAGCTCCATGAATCAGGGGAAGCCTCTATCCTGACCCATGGACTTGGGACATTTCAGCCTCTACAATCATTTGAGCTATTTCCTTGATATTAATCTCTCCTGATGTATTTAGAGAGAACCCTGCCTAAGACAGCTGGCATGGACTGAATTGTGTCCACCCAAAAGACACATTGAAGTCCTAAAGGCTGGACCTGTAAATATGATCTCATTTGGGGAAATAGGGTCTTCTTTTGAAGATATTATCAGATAAGTATTTCAGAGTAAGTTTCAACCTATTCCTGACCCTTCTGAGTGGTGTCTTATAATACAGGAGAACAACACGGAGAGAGTTTGCACAGGTGGAAGACATCATGTTAGGATTCATCTATAAGCAAAGGAATACGAAGGATTTCTGTTTACGAGCAAAGAAACTAAGAGAGAGGCATGAAGCATTTTCCCTCTCGAAGAACTCAGAAAGAATTGGCATGGCTGATAATCCTGATTTGGACTCCTAGCCTCCAGAACTAGGAAGAAATAAATTTCTGTTCTCTAAAGCCACCGACTTGTGGCGTTTTGTTACGGCAGCACTAGGAAACAAAGACCTAGCTTTGTCTCATTGCCACTCCTCCTCCAAACTTATCAACTCCTTGCATCCTAGAATTTATTGTTCTGGTCTATAACTTCATAGATTCATAAATACTCTTCTCTTTCTGTAAAATGCATAGACTCCAACAACGGCAATATCTTTTAGGAAGCCTTACAAAACCATTTCTTCAAGAAGGCCTGGTATCTCTCCTGTGTCCTCACACCACCTTTAACATACTTTGCTCAGCACTTAGCACCCTGCACTGTAATTAGTAATTTATTGTCTGTCTCTCCCACTAGTCTAAGCTTTTTGAGGTCAACCTCATCCTCACCGCCTCTGTATCCCTGGCACCTCCATATCCCTAGTAGAGTGTTTACCTCATATAAGGGAAAAAAAAAAAGGAATTGAAAGAATGAGTAAATGAAGCTTTCTGAGCACTAGTCCTCATGGACAATGTTTGTGGATGCTGAAATAGAAGGTCTAGAATAGGGATGCATTTCATCCTTTGTGCCAGTTCTAGTCAGTTGGTAGTATTAGTCTCAGGCGATACTGTACTTGGTTGGAAGAGAGAGGCATTGGTGATACCTGCAATAGATTTAGGAGAGTGGAGTGAAGGCATTTATTTTAAGTTATTTGATTTCCCTTGACTAAAATAATGGGCTAAATTCATGTAACTCCAAGGACTTGTATGGAAAGTTTATTTTCTGATTAAATGCATACTATCACACATTTGCTACTGTGATTCAGCTGAGGACCTATTGCTAATTTCATTGCTGAGCAATTTTTCTGCTTGGCTTGTAATCCCTTGAAAGAGTATTTCTAAAGAAAATATAAATTTAACTCTTGCTTTGACATAAGTCCAAGGTCCCTTAAATAGTGGGAGACACACCTGGAAATATCATTTAATATCACTTTAGTCTCCTCACTCTGTGCTTTTGGGGTCCATTTAGAAGACTTCATAGAAAACATGGAGGTTTATAAATTTGAAGGGGAAGAATATAAACAAAGCAAAAAGACAGGAAGGCAGGCAATTTTTTAAATTACACTCAACTTCTCATGTTAGTGTTATGCCTGGTAGTTCTTCCTCTTCTAAAAAGCTAACTGTGCAAAACCAAATTATAATAGCTACCATTTTATCAAAGCCTTCCTAGTGCCAGGTGCTGTGCTATTGTGTGTATGTGTGTGTGTGTATATGTGTATTTATATATTTAGAATCTACCTACCTATTTATCTACATGTATATATTCTCTGTCAATGTATGTAGGTATGTATCTATCAATTGATCAATCTATCTATTGATAGGTCAGTCAATTGATTGATTAATATCTAAACAGTATAAGGTTGTTAGCTGGCTCATTTTAGGAAAGACTGTCATTTATTTTGAGATTGTATCCTTTCCACTTTTTCCATCTGCCAAAATAGAAAGTTGGTAAATCTATATTTTTCTTTTCCACCATTCCATAATCTTCTGCTTACCATCATCATCATTATTACAGCTGTTATTACTACTTTTAGTCTTCGTTGACCATGAAATCTAGGAGTTAACTGATCACTATTTACAACTACCTGCAAACAAGACATTTTCAATCAATCAGCAAGATTGGGTAGTCTTGTGTTTTTTCCCTACATTTTTCTGTTAACCAGCATGAGTCAACATATTGGATTCGGATTCTCAGAAATTATTTTCTGGCTTTTGAAGTCTACATCAAAATCGGTTTTAAAAGGTGACAACGAGCATATCAGTAGAGATTATCTAAGGAAAAACCTTTGCTTACAGAGCTCTAGACCTTTGCCTGATTCTGTAATTCAGCATCTTGGGGGCTGAGGGAGACAAGATTTCTATGAACCATTTCCAAACTTAAATTATGAAATTCATTTACTTTGATGTTTTCCCGGCTATCTTACTATTTTATCTGGAAACTAAATGGAATATTGTGCTTCTTTACTATTATAGTGGAGTCCCTGGGTGACCCAATGGTCAAAGCACTTGATTGCTAACCAAAAAGTTCGAAGTTCGAGTCCACCCAGAGGTATCTCAGAAGAAAGTCTTGGCAAAGTTCTTCTGAAAAATCAGGCACTGAAAACCCTATGTAGTACAATTCTACTCTGACATACATAGAGTCACCATGAGTTGGAATTGACTCTACAACAACAGGTGTGTGTGTGTGTGTGTATGTGTGTTACTGTGATAAGAATTTCATGTGGGAAAATAACTAAATGCAGTCAATACAGGAGCCTTAATGACAGAATTTCTTCTAAAACCTCTATTGCCAGGTTAATAAAAATGTTTCCTCCAAATGTTCTAAATGTTTGGAACCAACTGAAAATCAAATGTAGCCCCTTTGCTTCTAGTTCCAGACATCTGTGTAAACACCGGGTACATTTGTATATTTGGTGATAGATTAACACACAGAAATAGAATTATTATCAACAGCATTGTAAGGGAAAAGTCTTTTATGTGGATACTTATAAAGTAAATGCCTGGTAAAATAAGCATCGTGTTTATTTAAATTGAAGTCTTAATATGAGTTCTTCCCAGGCTCTTTTTTACAAATAAAAATTATTCATCAAACCACAGTTTTGTTTATTTATGTTTTACAACCTGTGGTAAAAGCCTCACAGAACTTTTGTACTGGAAATAATTCCCAATATACGTAATGTTTCGAGTTCTTAAATGCCTTATTTTTTAATGCTAAGCCAGTTAAGAGATTAATATTTTTTTTCTTCAGTGGAACTTAATTGTGTGTAGAGATCTCTCTATTGCCTTAGTAGATTACGGCTGTGTTTTTCAAATGTTTTAGCTCAGGACCCCCTTACACTCTTAACAATTATTGAGGATCCCAAAGAGTTTTTCTTACATGGATCATATGTACCGATAACTTGCTATACTGTAACATAAAACTAAGAAATTAGAAAACTTACCTACTAATTTTAAAAATTATAATAAGAAGCTCATTACATGTTATTATAAAATATTTTTTAAATGAAATACAGCTATATTTTTTTAATTTTTAAAAATTTTTATTGTGCTTTAAGTGAAAGTTTACAAATCAAGTCAGCCTCTCATACAAAAATTTACATACACCTTGCTATATACTCCTATTTACTCTCCCCCTAGTAAGACAGCACACTCCTTATCTCCACCCTGTATCCCTGTGTCCATTTAGCCAGCTCCTGTCCCCCTCTACCTTCTCATCTCCCCTCCAGACAGGAGCTGCCCACATAATCTCATGTGTCTACTTCACCCAAGAAGCTCACTCCTCACCAGAACCATTTTCTATCTTACAGTCTAGTCCAATCCCTCTCTGAAGAGTTGGCTTTGGGAATGGTTCCAGTCTTGGGCTAACAGAAGATCTGGGGACCATGAACTCTGGGGTCCTTCTAGTCTCAGTTAGACTATTAAGTCTGGTCTTTTTGCAAGAATTTGAGGTCTGCATCCCATTGCTCTTCTGCTCCATCAGGGATTCTCTGTTGTGCTCCCTGCAAGGGCAGTCATGGGTTGTAGCCAGACACCATCTCGTTCTTCTGGTCTCACGCTGATGTAGCCTCTGATTTATGTTGCCCTTCTGTCTCTTGGGCTAGTAATCAGCTTGCACCTTTGGTGTTTTTCATTCTCTGTCTTTTTTGTTCCAGGTGGGTTGAGACCAATTGATGCATCTTAGATGGCTGCTTGCTAACATTTAAGACCCCAGATGTCACTCACCAAAGTGGGATGCAGAATGTTTTCTTAATAAATTTTATTATACCAATTGACTTAGATGTCCCCTGAAACCATGGTCCCCAAACCCCCACCCCTGCTACTCTGGCCTTTGAAGTGTTCAGTTTATTCAGGAAGCTTCTTTGCTTTTGGTTTAGTTCAGTTGTGCTGCCCTCTCCTGTACCATGTGCTGTCTTTCCCTTCACCAAAAATAGTTCGTGCCTACTATCTAATTAGTGAATACCTCTCTCTCTCCCTCCTTCCCCACTCTCGTAACCATCAAGGAGTATTTTCTTCTCTGTTTAACCTATTTCTTGAGTTCTTATAATAGTAGTCTCATACAATATTTGTACTTTTGCAACTAATTTCACTCAGCATAATGCCTTCCAGATTCCTTCTGTTACGAAATGCTTCACAGATTCATCATTGTTCTTTATCCATTGTGTGAATATTCCATAATTTATCTACCCATTCATCCTTTGATGGGCACCTTAGTTGCTTCCATCTTTTTGCTATTGTAAATGGTGCTGCAATGAACATGGGTGTGCATATATCTGTTAGTATAAAGCCTCTTATTTCTCTAGAATATATTCCAAGGAGCGGGATTGCTGGATTGTATGGTAGTTCTATTTCTAGCTTTTTAAAGGAGCACCAAATTGGTTTCCAAAGTGGTCGTACCATTTTACATTTCCACCAGCAGTGTATAAGTGTTCCAGTCTCTCCACACCTCTCCAACATTTATTCTTTTGTGTTTTTTGGATTAATGCCAGCCTTGTTGGAGTGAGATGGAATCTCATTGTAGTTTTGATTTGCATTTCTCTAATGGCTAATGATAACGAATGAGCATTTCCTCAGTTATCTGTTAGCTACCTGAATGTCTTCTTTAGTGAAGTGCCTGTTCATAACCTTTGCCTGCCCATTTTTTGATTGGGTTATTTTTCTTTTTGTAGTTGAGTTTTTGCCGTATCATATAGATTTTAGAGATCAGAGGATGATCAGAAATGTCACAGCTAAAAAATTTTCCCAGGCTGTCGGTGATCGTTTTACTCTTTTAGTGAAGTCTTTGGATGAGTACAGGTGTTTGATTTTTAGGAGCTCCCGGTTACCTAGTTTCTCTTCTGGTGTTTGTGCATCATTAGTAATGTTTTGTATACTGTTTATACCATGTATTAACGCTCCTAGCATTGTCCCTATTTTTTCTTCCCTGATCTTTTTTGTTTTAGATTTTATATTTAGGTCTCTGATCCATTTTGAGCTGGTTCTTGTGCATGGTGTGAGGTATGGGTCTTGTTTCATTTTTTTTTTTTTGCAGGTGGATATCCAGTTATGCCAGCACTACTTGTTAAACAGACTGTCTTTTCCCCATTTAACTGACTTGGGGCCTTTGTCAAATATCAGCTGGTCATATGTGGATGGATTTGTGTCTGTGTTCTCAATTCTGTTCCATTGGTCTATGTATCTGTTGTTGTACCAGTACCAAACTGTTTTGAATACTGTGGTGGTATAATATGTTCTAAAATCAGGTAGTGCGAGACCTCCCACTTTGTTCTTCTTTTTCAGTAATGCTTTACTTATCTGGTGCCTCTTTCCCTTCCATATGAAGTTCATGATTTGTTTCTCCATCTCATTAAAAAAATGCCGTCGGAATTTGAATTGGAATTGCAGTGTATCTATAGATAGCTCTTGGTAGAATAGATATTTTTACAATGTTGAGTCTTCCTATCCATGAGCAAGGTATGTTTTCCGACTTTTGTAGGTCTCTTTTGGTTTCTTGCAGTAGTGTCTTGTAGTTTTCTTAGTATAAGTCTTTTACGTTATAGCTATATTTTTCAAAATAAACAAAATGTAGTGAGAAGAGTGGCATCATTTTATATCTTCCCAAATCATTAATGCCTGCTTAATAGAAGACAGCTGAGTCTTCATATCTGCTTCTGTTCTCAGTCAGTAGCAAAATCTGATTTTGGTTTCAGTAAAAGAAATTTCAGCATCACTCAGATATGTAGTTAGAGATGAAGGATTATTTTAATGGCCTTTTCAGATAATTGAGGATATTCGTATACAATGTCTAATGTTATTTTTAAGCTCTGTTCTCGTTGCGTTGTTCTTATGTTGTATTGGTGCAATAACTGGCTCTAAATATTTTACATATATAGTTGGAGATATTCTTTTTTGACACTATATCAAAACTTGACAAGTGATAATTTGTACACTAAAATCCATTGGTCTCTCTCGCACTTTGAATGAATCTTTCACTCATTCATGCTATTGTAACATCGTGTGATGGTGATTTGGATAGCATTAGTTCACTGAGTTATATAGCTCTTTCAAATGTTGTCATCTTCCATTATACAGTATGAAAAAATTATATTTGTTAATATAACCACTGATCTTACCAGAAAGACTTTAATCTCTAAATGCTTTTAGGCTCTAAATGGGGGATAGAAGTTTTAAAATTCTGATATTTGCTTGCAAGTTCCAATTTTATCATTGGCAGTAAATACTGCCAAGTGTTTTCCTTGACCTGAGAAAACTGATTCATTCATTTTCAAAAAATGTCTGTTGGATACCCAAGTCTGAATAACCATATTTTGTCAGTCATCTTTTCAGGTAAAAATGATGCTCCATGAATAAAATTACCTTACAATTTATCTTGCAACTCAAACAATTGCACAAACGCTTTTTTCTTGAAACAATTTCAATATTTAGCAGAAGTGCTTTATACGTACTTCTCATTTTGTCACACAGGATGTTAAAAAAAAAAAAGCAGGGTTGAGATTTAACAAGGTTAATCATTTTTACTGCTTCATCAAAGATGTTCTTAAGTGAAACTGGCTTTTTAAAAAAAATGAGTTAATTTTAGGAAGAATACAATGACTATGGGTATATTATCGTGGTAAAGTGTAAGCAGATTTACCCACCATTAGTGCAAATGGCAACACAGTGAAAAAGCAAATAACATTATAGTGTTGTTAAAAAATAATTTTGACCTTATGTCACAAAAGTTCTTTGGCACCCTCTGGGTCTGCCTACCACACTTTGAGAATCTCTGCATTTGAGGCATGACTGGTTCCCAATGGAATTTTACACACACAGAGATACACACACACACACACACGTACACACATACAATCTGTGGAACAAAGAATCCTAAAATAAGGCTGCAAAATTAGATTCAAAACTCAATAATGACCTGTAGTACAATAGTATACAAACCTTTGGAGTTGTATTTCTTACCAGCTAGAAATGATTTATATCACTACTGGACAAAAATAATTTCCAATTTATCTATCTTTTACAAGTTAACATTTAACTTTACAAACTCCAGGCCCTAACCAAAAAACCAAAGGTAAGTACAAAGTTAAACACATTTGCATTCCCCTAAGACATAAGTTGAACTTCTCCTTGGGCTTGTTCAACAATACTCCTGTATGGCTGTGAAAGACAAAGTGGTGATCTTTTTGCCTTATTTCCAAGTGTTGGGTAAACCCCAAACCAAACTAAACCCATTGGTGAGGAGTGGATTCCCACTCCTAGCAACCCTGAAGGATGGAGTAGAACTGCTCCATAGGGTTTCCAAGAAGCAGCTGGTAGATTGAAACTGCTGACCTTTTGGTTAGCAGCTGAGCTCTTAACCACACACAAAAAAAATTTTTTTTTTTATATCAGCAACAAAATTGTGGACAGAGAAGCTTTGGGGAAGACCTTCCAGGCTCTTAAAATGATGCAATGTAGTTGAATGCAGAATATTTATTAAATGTTTGTTGAACATCTACTTTGTGACAAGCATTACATGAGGAGAGTCCATGTATTGTTTTAACTTTATAAGAACGTCAGGAGGTACAGCATATTTTTTTCTATTATACAGAGGAGGAAGCAGGGTCAGGGAAATTAGAAACTTGCCTAAGGTAACACAGCTAGTATGTAGCAGAGCAAAGATTCCGATAGAAAGTCTGACTTGTAACCAATGTAGTATCCTGCTATCTGCAGTGCTCTGCTCACCTCAGATTGCTGCAGTCATCGTGGATTATGTCTTCAAATAATACCCTTTGGTCTCAGGCAAATACCTTTTATCAATCATTAATCCATTCATTTTATAAAATCATATTTTTTTTCTGATTTTCAAAATATTACATTATCATTACAGAAGAGGTGACAAATAAAAAGAAAAATGAAACTCCCTCAAAATCCCACTACCCAAATACAAGCCCAGTCAACATTTTGTGAGATTTCCTAGCAATTCTTCTTATATGTATATGTTTATGAATATATGGCTGCAAATTATACTGTGTTTACAGGGTGCAAGCACTATTTTTATTGTAATATAATATTGCATGGATAAACTAATGGTGTGTTTGATAGCTTCCCTAGTATTGGACATTTGAGTTGTTCTAAGTATTTACTATTATAAATAATGCTGTGATAGGATCATTTTACAAAAGTGCCTTTTAATTTTCATGTCAGCTCAATGAGTAGGTACCACGATTATCTGTATTTTTTAGTTGAGGAAGGTTAAGTAACTGGAGCAAGGACACAGCTGGCAAGGGAGACAACTGAGATGAATCCATCAAAACTCATACCTAGATTTTCAACCATTGGTGGGGCAGGCTCTGGAATTTAGATTTTTTTCTCCACACTTTTTCCAGAGGCTCAGACTCAGGCCATTAGAGTCACTGCAACGTCTACACACACATTTAAAGTTGTGTGACTGCTGTGGTTTGTGAGATCTTGCTTTCTTGAGGCAAAATCCTTTCTATCCCTCCATATACGGGGTTAGTCACCACCTACTTTGCTCTTCTAAACCAATAAAATGTGCCCTGGAAGGTGGTACTTTGCACATATGCGTGCCATATGCTGCCACTCACATTCCACAGGTGTGTTTTATCAAATTATTAATACTTCTCAATATACACAAAGCTTCAGTCTGCCCAATTCTGTTTGTTTATTAGATCAAAAGAAAAATTATCTTCAGTTTTGACATATACAACATATGGAATTTCACAGCATCACTAGGCAAACAAGAACTCAACCACAGCTGTTAACACACCAAATTCCACCAAATGTTCTGGATTTGGGAGGTGTTCAAAACTTCTTCAGTGCAAATAAGATGTTAAAATGTACTAACTTCACCAGAGGGCTCCTAAGGTCTATATAATATTTTGTCCCCAGGCTATGGAGAACAGAGATAATCTATATCCTGGACCTAAAATACCTTTAATTATGTAAATACTTTTGTTTTCTGACATAAGGAGGGTTTTCTCTTTACTGTTTGTAATCCTGGAGAATGGAGTTTCAAATCTTGGACCTTCTTCTGAAATTATATTTCCTATGCTTTTGTCAATTTGACTCAATCTTGTTATTTTTTTTTTAACTTATTTGTTGATTTGCTTGTTTTTAAATATGTTTCCATGGCATTACTAGTGTTGAGTGGATTACTGAAAAAACTAAACGGGGATGTTTTTGAAAAGGGCTGATGTGTCTGCTTTGGAAGGAATACGGAGCACTTCTAAGGGCCTATTCAACAGTCTGGCTATCCCTCATCTTATGCTTATTAAAATCACAAAACAAAAAATGATCAACAACAACAAACTAAACTTCCAGCTAACCTCAATACAAATGTTCATAATTTTGAAAATGCCCTTCTTGCAGAAGCAATAGAAATTTTAAACGTGATTAGTGGCAAACTCTGACGTTCATCGTCAGGAGACTCATATAATTCTCAAAAGTATTTCAGCTGTTCACGGCATTTTATCCGGCTGAGTTTGAAAGGAAACCTTCCATTTTGCCCCCAGTTTGGGGGAGCTATTTAGGACTGGAAAAAAGCCACACGTGCATTTTTCAATGTACTTCTGAAGCTGCCTTCAGAATCAATGCTAAGAGGAACGATTTTATGGCCTCCATGATTGGAATAGGAAATTCCTACTGATATTGCTGTATTTGTGTAGTAACCAGAACCTCCCTATACCAGGCCAGAGAAGCTGATGACTGAGGGCTGAGTGTCTAGAGCATCTTTTGGCTCCAGTGAGTCCTAGCTTATTCCACTAAACTGGGGGATGAACCACCGGGAAGTTAGAAAGCCATGGCTGAAGACAATGAGGCAGGCTTTCCTCTGGCTTGAGTCTCCTGATCATGTGTCACCAGGCCTTGGGCCCATGAAGAAACACATAAAACAAACAGACAAAGAAAATGAGGGATTCTCCTGGCTATTCTCTCCAGAGTTTGACTTGGGCTACATTGACTTTGGCCCCCATAACACCAGAACTTGACAGCATTGCTGTACCCAAGGGCATAATTAAGTCTTAAAGGAGGATCTGTTTCCAAACAGTAAAAATAGGCTTGTCTTTGATTTACCTTGCCCTAATCACACCAACGTTTGTGGTGCAATGTCCCCATGTTTTCATGTTAATAGGCAAACACAGATTCACTCATGAAGCAAGGCTCTTTCAATGCTCCAGGTTCAGAGATTGGGATCTATGGCAGTATTTAGGTCCTAGATAGTATTTTTTTTTTTTTTTAGATAGTATGGCTGGGGATGGTATTTTATTTGGGATAGGCAGTGAGGAGAAAAGGACTTTATACTTCTTTAGTCCTCTGCATCTCACTGAATAGTGCTGCCTTTCCTTCTATGGTCTGTGACCTCAGTCAGATTCTGTCAAGCAAGGAGCTCTAAGTTTTATAACTAGTTGGTGAGTACATCAGGATACCTGGAACCAGTTCTAGCTTTGTCACTTTCTAGCTGTGTGGCCTTGGTTGGGAAAGGTCTTTCCCAACTTTGACCCTCAGTTTGCCCTTGTGTAGAGTGAGAGGTTCAGATGAGATGGTGTTTGTAATCCTTCTGGATCTAGCACTCTACTACTAGTTGTGCTTGTGCATTTGGAGTTTTTCTCTGCTTTCCTTTTTGTTAATTACTGGACACCAAGATATTAGAGAGGCTTCAGAAGAAGGATCCCTGAGACTGATTTCTGGCTCTGCAGGTTCCCAGCTATTGTACCTTCCAAAAGTCACTTGTTCTCCCTAAAAAGATAAAATAAACCCAACCAAACCGATTGCAGTTGAGTTGATTCCAATTCATAGTGACCCTATAGGACACAGTAGAAGTGCCCCATAGGGTTTCCAAGGAATGGCTGGTGGATAAAAAGATAAAATATTTAGGAATAAAATCTAACCAGGGGGGTAAAAGACCTACACTAAGAAAACTACAAAGCACTATTGTAAGAAACCAAGAAACCTGCATAAATGGAAAAACATACCATGCTTGTGAATAGGTAGATTCAACATTGTGAAAGTGTCAATTCTACCCAAAGCAATCTACAGATATAGTACAATCCTGATCCAGATACCAACAGATTCTTTAATAAGATGGAAAAAACTAATCACCACCTTTATATGGAAAGGAAAGAGGCCCCAGATAAGCAAAGCATTACTGAAGGAAAAGAACAAAGTAGGAGGCTTCACAGTACCTGATCTCAGAACATACTATATAGCTACGGTAGTCAAAACAGTCTGGTACAATTATAGACACATAGACCAATGGAACAGGATGGAGGACCCAGATGTAAATCCACCCACCTATGGTCAGCTGATCTTTGACAAAGGACTAGAGTCCATTAAATGGGGGAAAAGATAGTCTTTTTAACAAATGGTGCCAGCAAAACTGGATGTCTATCTTTAAAAAAAAAAAAAAATGAAACAGGACCCATACCTCACACCATACACAAAAACAAACTCAAAACACCTAAGTATAAAACCTAAAACAATAAAGATCATGGAAGAAAAAATAGGAACAACACTAGGGGCCCTAACACATGCCATAAAACAAATACAAATCATAACGCACAATACACAAACACCAGAAGAGAAACTAGATAACTGGGATCTTCTAAAAATTAAACACTTACGTTCATCAAAAGACTTCTCCAAAGGAATAAAAAGAGACCTTACAGACTGGGAAACAAACTTGGGTTATGACATATCTGACAAGGGTCTAAATCTCTAAAATCTATAGGATACTTAAGGCAAATAATCCAATTAAAAAATGGGCAAAGGATATGAACAGACACTTCACCAAAGGACAGTCAACAGGCACATGAGGAAATGCTCACGATCATTAGCCATTAGAGAAATGCACATCAAAACTACAATAAAATACCATCTCATGCCGACACTACTGGCACTAATAAATAATAATAATAAATGTTGGAGAGGTTGTGGAGAGATTGGAACTGTTATGCACTGCTGGTGGGGATGTAAAATGGTACAATCACTATGGAAAATATGGCGCCTCCTTAAGAAGCTAGATATAGAAATACATGATCCAACAATTGCACGCCTAGGAATATATTCCTAGAGAAATAAGAGCCATAATACTAACATATGCACACACATGTTCACTGCAGCATTATTCACAATAGCAAAAAGATGGAAACAACTTAAGTGCCCATTAACAGATGAATGGATAAACATACACAATGAAATACAATGCAACGGTAAAGAATAATGACGAACCTGTGAAACATCTCACAACATAGCTGAACTGGAGGGTATTATGCTAAGTGAAATAAGCTGATCACAAAAGGACACATATTGTATGAGACCACTATTATAAAAACACAAAAAAAGTTTATACACAGAAAAAAAAAAACAATATTTGGTAGTTACAAGGGAGGGGTGGGCTGGGGAGGGGAAATCACTAACTAGGAAGTAGACAAGTGTTGACTTTGGTGAAGAGAAAGATGACACACTATATAGGGGAAGTCAGTACAACTAGACCAAGGCAAAGCCATAGAACCTTCCTGGACACATCAAAACACTTTGAGGGACTGAGTTGCTGGGACTGAGGGGTGAGGACAACGGTCTTGGGGGACATCTCAGTCATGTGTCATAACACAGTTTTTAAAGAAAATGTTGTACATCCTACTTTGGCGAGTAGCTTCTAGGGCCTTAAAAGCTTGTAAGCAGCCATTTAAGATACATCTATCAGTCCCATTATGTTCGGAGCAAAGGAGAATGAAGAAAACCAAAGACACAAGGAAAATATTAGTCCAAAAGACTAATAGGCCACATAATCATAGCCTCCACCAGCCTGAGCCAGGGGAACTAGTTGATGTCCAGCTACTAGCACCGAGCACACTGACAGGAAACACAACAGAGAGTCCCTGACAGAGCGAGAGAAAAATGTAAAACAAAATTCAAATTCACAAAAGAAGACCAGACTTACTGGTCTGACAGAGATTGGAGGAACCCCTGAGACTATGGTCCCTGGACAGCCTGCTAACTGAGAACTGAAGCCATTCCCGAAGTCCACCTTTCAGCCAAAGTTTAGGCAGGCCTATAACACAAACAATAACACATGTGAGGATTATGCTTCTTAATTCAATAAAGTATGTGAGAACAAATGGGCAACACCTGCCCAAAAGCGAAAAGTAGAAGACAGGAAGGGAAAGGAAAATTGGATGGAAAGGAAAAGAGGGAGAGTGCTGACACGTTGCGGGGATCGCAATCAATGTCACAAAACATTTTTTGTGTATTTTTTTGCATGAGAAACTGATTTGCATTGTAAACTTTCACGTTTAGCCACTACTCTATAGTATTCTACTCAAGTAATTTACATATCATAAAAAGCAAGTAATAGGGAGGGGAATTATTGAATGCCTTCACTATATTCAATGTCATAGAAGGTGAATTCACAGGTTCACCTGTTTACACCTCACAGCTCTGGAGATAGCTGTCCTCACACTTGTTAATCACTTATTGTTTCTCTAACTTCGGTATACTTCTTTACTTTGCCAATGTAAAAACTAGACTACTGACACAGTCACGCTACATACCACCACCCACCCATTGCTATCAAGTCAATTCTGATTCACCGCGACCCTACAGGATAGAGTAGAACTGCCCCATTGGGTTCCCAAGGCTGTAAATTTTTACAGAAGCAGACTGTTTATCTTTCTCCTGTGGAGCGGCTGGTGAGTTTGAACTGCTGACCTTTCAGTAAGGAGCCAAGGGTTCAATCGCTGTGACACCAGGGCTCCTTGCAATCACACTAGGTCAATAATATTAAATTACAATAACAAAAAATTGGAATTGCTCCACTGGATGTGAAAGAATGGGTTTTGAAGGGGACGATAATCCTTTGTAACGTCCTTGTTGAAAGCTCACTTGCAGGCCTTGAGGATTTTCTTTGGACATGGCAGTAAAGAGCAGACTAGAAGAAAGTAATCAAGGATCAGTATAACTTTTCTAAGTGATAAAAGTTATGATTGCAGGCATTTGTCCAATATCTTTTTTAATAAATTTGAGGTGAGATTGATGAGGAAGACCGACCATGCTGCTGTTTTATTTGAAGATGGGAATTTGCAAATTAAAAAAAAAAAATACTTCAAAGATACTGATATGGTATTTGAGGGGATATCTTACTCTTGGAGAGCTGGTGGTGCAGTAGTTGAGAGCTATGACTGCTAACCAAAAAGCTGGCAGTTCAAATCCACCAGCCACTCCTTGGAAACTCTATGGGCAATTCTACTCTGCCCCATAGGGATCCTATGAGTCGGAATTGACTTCACAGAAACAAGTTTGATTTTACGGGTTTCTTGCTCATATAGTAGATTTTATAACCCGTTCTTTTGATAAAGACAAGTGGGCTAAGTGGAAGAATAAAAATATTATTGTGATCAATAGGATATTGTTACAGGTTTCTTTAAAAGGAGTGGTAGAAATATTGATATCATGTAATATCAAGTATAGAATGGTTTTCAGAGAAAATGTGAAAAACGGAATCAGAATGAAGACTATTCCTTTGGACAAAACATACATTACAAAAATCATATAAACATCATTTAATTAGTTCTTATGTTATAAATGTGTGCAAAGTTTTCAACATATTCTTTTTTTTGGATTTTTTTTCTCTAGCTTTAATCTTTTTTATTTTTTATTGTGTTTTAGATGTTTCCAGAACAAAATAGTTTCTTATGAAACGGTTAGTGCACATATTGTTCTATGACATTGGTTAACAACCCCACAACATGTCAACACTCTCCCTTCTCAACCCTGGGTTCCCTATTACCAGCTTTCCTATCCCCTCCTGTCTTTTGGTCCTTGCTCCTGGGCTGACATGCCCCTTTAGTATTATTTTGTTTTATGGCCCTGCCCAATCTTTGGCTAAAGGGTGAACCTCAGGAGTGACTATATTACTAAGCTGAAAGGGTGTCCGGGGGCCATACTCTCAGAGTTTCTCCAGTCTCTGTCAGACTAGCAAGCCTGGTCTTTCTTTTTGAGTTAGAATTTTGTTCTACATTTTTCTCCAGCTCTCTCCGGCACCCTCTTTTGTGATCCCTGCCAGAGCAGTCAGTGGTGGTAGCCAAGCACCATCTAGCTTTACTGGACTCAGTCTGGTGGAGGCCATGGTAGATGTGGTCCATTAGTCCTTTGGACTAATCTTTTCATTGTGTCTTTAGTTTTCTTCATTCTTCCTTGTTTCTGAAGGGGTGAGACCAGTGGGGTATCCTAGATGGCCACTCACAGGCTTTTAAGACTCCAGGCACTACTCACCAAAGTAGAACGTAGAACATTTTCTTTATAAACAATGTTATGAAAATTGAACTAGATGTTCCTCAAGACTGTGGTCTCCACAGCCCTCAGCCCAGCAATTCGGTCCCTCAGGGAGTTTGGATGTGTCTATGGAGCTTCCATGACCTTCCTTTGTACAAGTCATCCTGGCTTCCCCAGTATTGTGAACTGTCTTACCCTTCACCAAAGTTACCACTTATCTATTGTCTATTTAGTGTTTTTCTATCTCCACCCTGCCCCTGTAACCATCAAAGATTGTTTCTTTTTGTGTGTAAACCTTTTCATAGTTTTTATAGTAGTGGTCTCATACAATATTTGTCCTTACGTGATTGACTTATTTTACTCAGCACGATGCCCTCCAGATTCATCCATGTTGTTCTTTACCGTTGCGTCACAGTTGGTTTATCCATTCATCTGTTGATGAGCATCTAGGTTGTTTCCATCTTTTTTGCTATTGTGAACAATGCTGTAACGAACATGGGTGTGCATATGTCTATTCCTGTGACAACTGTTATTTCTCTAGGATATGTTTCTAGGAGTGGGATTGGTGTATAATATGATATTTCTAAGGAAGCACCATACCATTTTCCCAAATCGTTGTATCATTTTGCATTCCCACCAGCAGTGCATAAGAGTTCTGATCTCCCTGCAGCCTCTCCAACATTTGTTATTTCCTGTTTTTTTGATTCATGTCTGTAATGCTGGGTGAGTTGGTATCTCATTGTGATTTTGATTTGCATTTCTCTAATAGCTAGTGATTGGGAGCATTTCCTCAAGTGTGTGTTGGCTGCTTGAATGTCTTCTTTCGTGAAGAATCTGTTCATTTCCTTTGCCCATTTTTTAATTGGATTATTTGTCTTTTTGCTGTAGAAGTGTTGGGTTTTCTTGTAGACTTTAGAGATTAGACCTTTGTCTAATTTTTAACAGCCAAAAATTTTTGCCCAGTCTGTAGGTTCTCTTTTGGTGAAATGTTTTGATGAGCATAAGTGTTTAATTTTAAGAAGATCCCAGCTATCTGGCTTATCTTCTGGAGTTTTTGTGTTGTTGGTTGTGCTTTATATCCTATTAATGCTGCATATTAGGGCCTTGAGCATTGATCCTATTTTTTCTTCTATGAACTTCTTAGTTTTTGGCTTTATATTTAGGTCTTTGATCCATTTTGAATTAGTTTTTGAATATGGTGTGAGGTACGGGTCCTGTTTCATTTTTTTGTTGATGGACATCTAGTTTTGCCAGCATCATTTGTTAAAAAGTCTGTCTTTTCCCCATTTGTTGGACTTTGGGCTCTGTGAAAGATCAGGTGACCATAGGTGGATGGATTTACATCTGGGTTCTCATTTCTGTTCCATTGGTCGGTGTATCTGTCACTGTATGAGTACCAGCCTGTTTTGACTACTGTAGCTGTATAGTAGGTTCTGAGATCAGTTAGTGTGAGTCCTCCTACTTTATTCTTCTTTTTCAATAGTGCTTTACTTATCTCGGGCTTCTTCCCTTTCCATATAAAGCTAATAATATGTTTTTCCATCTCTTTAAAGAATGTTGTTGGTATTTGGTTTGGGATTGCATTGTATTTGTAAATTGCTTTGGGTAGAATTGTCATTTTCACAATGTTGAGTCTACCTATCCATGAGCATGGTACGTTTTTCCATTTATGTAGATCTCTCCTGGTTTCTTGCAGTAGAGTTTTGTAGTTTTCTTTGTATAGGTGCTTTAGATTCCTGGTTAGATTTATTCCTAAGTATTTATTTTATTTTCTTAGGGTTTATTATAAATGGTATTGTTTTCATGATTTCCTTTTCATCATTCTCCTTATTGCTGTATAGGAATCAAACTGATTTTTGTACATTTACCTTGTATTCTACTACCCTGCTGAGTCTATTAGTTCCAGTAGTTTGTAGTGGAGTCTTTTGGGTTTTCTATGTGTAGTATCATATCATCCACAAATAGGGACAGTTCAACTTCTTTATTATTGATATGGATGACCTTTATTTCTTTTTCTTGCCTTATTGCTCTAGCTAGGACTTCCACCACAGTGTTAAATAAGAGTGGTGATAAAAGTCATCTTTGTCTTGTTCCTGTTCTCAAGGGGAATGTTTTCGGCCTCTCTCCATTAAAAATGATATTCACCTTTGGTTTTGCATAGATGTACTTTATTATGTTGAGGAATTTCCCTTCTATACCTATCTTATGAAGAGTTTTTATCAGGAATAGGTGTCAGACTTTGTTGAATGCCTTTTCTGCATTGATTGACATGATCATGATTTTTTTTTTTCCTTTTATTTATGTGATGGACTATGTTGATTGATTTTCTAAACAGCATATTAATTCTTATTCTCCCTTTATTCTTCTATATTTCTCTTGTCAAATTAGCTTTTCCTTGAGAGAAATTGTTAATTCTAATTGATTTTGGCCAGACTGGCAAAATCTTTGAAAAGTTTTCAATCAGTGCCAAGTTTTTAGGCATTTTCTCATATTTGTGTGAGATTAAACCAGTTTCCAAGAAATAGTTCCAAATAGATGTCCTTTCTGAATGCTTCTCTATGCACTTCAGATCGTTGGTCTTTTGATGCCCTTACTGTCAAGTCAAACCCACTGCCATCCAGTAGATTCCAACTCATAACAACACTATAGGACAGAGTAGAGCTGACCCATAAGGTTTTCAAGGCTGTAATCTTTACAGTAACAGACTGCATACCTTTGTCCCATGGAATAGCTGGTAGGTTCCAACCACTGACCTTTTGGTTAGCAACCAAGTGCTTAACCCCTGTGCCATTAGGGCTCCTATATTATCAAAAGCACCTGCCTTATTCATTTCCAGTCACTGTACAGTTTTCCGTAAACCCACTCCTAGCCTCTGCAGGCCTTCTCGGAGCCTTTTGCTTTCTAGTTTGAGCTCCAGGCTTAGTTCTCCTTATGGTATGCCTTTCATGTGGTTGGCTTCAGCTGCCACTGAATTCTCTTTATTTTTCTTGTTAGGCATTACTGACTGTGTTCTCTGACTATATTTTTCCAGTGGAAGCCATTGTGTTTTACTCACAAGATGAGATCTATCCAGTACAACCTGCTGGGGTTAAAGACATTAAACTGCCTTTAAGGTCTCAATGAAGTATGCCTTCCCCTGGAACGTGCACCTAGGCCCTGAGGGGGACTCAAAGGAGCTGGTAGGTGGAAGAAATACCACCTTCTGTAGAACCACCTTGGATGCCAGTGGTGGAGCCAAGCTATGTAGCCTGAGAATAAATATCTCTTTAAGTGCTCATGTAAAAGCTGAGAAATACCCAACTATGAATCAGCTTGACCAATCAGCATGACCAATAGAAAAGTATGAAAAGCCCCAACAACCTTTGGCTACAGTACATGAGAGCTCTGTAGTGAATATTTGATTTCCATCTAAACTTTTATATCGTTAATTATAAAAAGAAGTGGTTAAAAATATTTTTGACGTTTATTGTTCAATTCATTATATGGTGAACAAGAATGTGTTTTGTCAAACACATTTAGTGATTGTGTATGGTGTGTGAGCTATAGCTGTGACTTGATGTACACTGAGTTAGAAATGTTTGTTCTCCAAAACACATACAGACACACCATGTGCTGTATGTATATATATATGTGTGTGTATATGTAGATGTGTGTAAACATACACATATATGTGTGTGTTGTGCATGCTGCATAATTTACTAAGAAACATCAATCTATGGAGTACTTTTAAGGTGAAGAGCTAATTCCAAATGAGATTAAGGTTTTGGAGGAAGGTGGTATACTAAGTAGTCTGTGGTTTCATATTGTTACAAACATATAACTCTGGAACTTTGTGTTTATTAAGCAAGTTTAGAAAGCTTGACCCTGGGCTTCAGTGTATTGTGTAACAAGCAGAAATAATGTTATAGCATAGAGTCCCCAGCCTTTGTAGATTCTTGGTTCTTCACTATATAACATGGGACACCAGAGCCTATTCCATACATGGATCATCCTTCACCCTCTAACCCTCCAGCATAGCCATTGACTTCAGAATGGTATGAAGAACTGTAACTGCTGAGCAAAATTGATAATTGAGCCTTGAACAGTAAGCAGACAAGATCTCTCAAGAAAAGAGAAGAATAGATGGTAGAGGAGGAGAGGGACATGTCAGAGGAGAGCCCATTCCAGAGAAGGAGATTTTAAGAGGGATAGCAGCGTTATAGACACAAGTTAAGGTAAATTCACAAAAACATCTCAGTATTAGAATGATGTATTGGAATATTGAAATGAGTGAGGGACGCTGACAGCTGCTTGCACAGAAGGGGATGAGCAAAGTGGGCGTGGAGACCTGAGTGTCTTCCAGGGATGCATGCATGGGAGATGGCGTGCTGTGATAGAAAACCAGTGTCAAATGCAGTGAACACTAACACACTGAGTTCTGAGTCTTAATTACTGATTTAGTATGTTCACGTAATCGTCTGCCAGGGAAATAACTGCCAATAAAAATCTGGTATCAGATATTAGAAAAAGATAAGTCATGCTTATTAAAAAAACAAACAAAAAACAAAAACATTATTTTAAAAGGATAGGGCTCCATAATCATATTTTGATCTGAATTTTCTCTATGCTCTGGCTAACGTCTCATTTGTAAGAGGACTCAGTATATGTCCAATGCATATTAAAGGTTTATTCCCTTTTGATAATTCTCACTTTAAAAAATACCTTTTGTTGAATTTATGAGAAGTCCTCAGAACTTGGTTTTGAGCACCATTCCAGTGTAAAGGGTGAAAAGTTGCTAGAAAAGAGTGTTTATATTAACCAATTATTTTGGTTGCAAAAGTTATTTGCAAGACCCTAGGCGGTGCAAACGGTTAACGGCTTGGCTGCAAACCAAAGGGTTGGCAGTCTGAGTCCACCCAGAGATGCCATGAAAGAAAAGCCTGGTGATTTACTTCTGAAAAAATCAGCCATTGAAAACCCAATAGACACGGTTCTAGTCTGACACACTTGGGGTCACCATGAGTCACAATTGACTCAAGGATAACTGGTTTGGATTTGTGGTTTACATGCAAAAGGTATTGTATTTGTGGCTTTCTTAACTTCTAATCTTTGTTCCTTAGGTCATCCAACTTGGGGCCTGCTGCTAGACAATTTGACCAGGCTGTTGTGTAGATGCCTTCTCTGCTAGATCGTCCACAGTGTTTAAGTTTGAAGTCACCAGATCACTTGGGATAAAGTCATTTGATTCCTGATCGATCAGCAGCATTCAAAAACTTCATTAGGGGCTGTCGAACCTCAGTTGGTCCAAAGTTTATAGTCTCGATACCCTGGTTTTTATGATTTCATTATGGCCCGACTTATCCGCCTGCTTTTTCTCCCTTTACAGTTATTCTTTCTAGAATTTCTTGATTGGGCCCCTGGCTCTTAACTCTGCTGTGAGATAAAAGTTTAGTCAACAATGCTAAATGGGTCTAATCAGGAAAGTTAGGACTTGAATAAACACCTGTCTTATGAAATTGAATATTTCCTACCAACCGATAAGAGTACATTTCATTACTCTTCTCACTTATCATTTGTTAGCCTCTGGGCATGTTTGAAAGAAGATCCCCACCAGTCCTGATAGATGCAGGTATTTGACTAGATCTACAACTTCAGAACAAAGTGGAGGAATGACTCAATTATCCCTGGTCCTGTCTGAATTACCTGTGTAATTGGGACAGGGAAGTGTGGGCAAAGAATGCTGCCGATTGCTATCTTTAAGCTCTGCTCCTGCTGCTTTGTTCTCTTATGCTTCACTAGTGCTGTCACTGGCTTTAAATATTTTACATATTGTAATTAATGATTTGGTTACACCCTGAGGCTTTTTTAGCAAAAGGCACAATTTTGCAAATTGAATAGCAAATAATTACGTAGGTGATATCATTTACGAATTGGAAATGAACAGCTACATCTGTGCGCCTTCGGTTCTGTGTATTTAAACAGAAGTTCTCAATTTGTTAGCAATAGTTATGAGAGGTTACTGTCGTCAAAAGCACAGGTATGTGTGGGAAGGAAATTAACATTAATAGGATGATAATTGATTTTTAACAATATTAAAAGCGAATAGTCTACTTGAGAGCCAGAGTGCTTGATGGCAAAGGGGAAACACAGTCAATCTGGTTTTGTTGTGTGAGTATGAGACTTTCTGGTCTTGGTTTTTTGCCATTTTAAATAGAAAGTGAAACCCTAACCCTTAAAAACAAAACAAAAGAGAAAGCCAATCACAGGCGGAACTTCCAGACAAATTGTAGAACTGTGTCTGCATGCCGTGTATTATGTAATTATAATTAGGAGGTATTTCCAAATTTCTTCTGCTCACTAAGGAATGGGTTATTTTCACTTAAACATCTTCCTTCAAAGGGAAAACCTCCTTTAATACCCAACCTAAAAAGGCACTTCCATAACCAAAGACAACTTAGATATAAATAGACCGTCATGACGTTATTGCAGCTGAAGAGATTTCATCCCATTAGAAACTTCACTCAGAAATGTAGAGGAGTCCTTAATAATGAATGAATGTGATTTAAGTCCGCTTTATACTGATGACACTTTTCCTATAAATATTACAGAGACGTTTAAATTTTTATCTCCCGTAATTCTAATGAATGAATTTCCTTGACCCTTACTGAAAATTCTACCTGTAAAGTCTGCGATTTACTGATGATTGCTTAGGCTATTAAAGAGACTTGGGTTTCAAAACATTTTCATTTCATTCATAGATTCCTGTAATGCCTTTGGAACCAAAGTTTAAAGACACTGGGTTGGCTATGTTTCCAGCATTAACCATTGGGAGAATGATACCCTTTCAACAACTAACTTCATTAACACATTAAAAGCCCAACCTGAAGTACACGCATGAGGTCATGAATGAAGCCGCTCTACTGTGGATGTGTGCTCAGAAAAAACAGAAGAGAATGGTGCTGCTGCTGTTATGTTTTGGAAGAGTGTGTCCAACCCACTTCCATTTATAATAAAAGTATTCCTACTCCTACATTCCAGTCTGATGAAGTATAGAAACTAAAAGACTGGGAGCCAGAAGGTCTTGCTATAATTATTTCCAGTCTTAACACTAAGCACTAAAAAAGAAAAAAAATTTTTTTTTTTTTTTTTTAAGCTCTACCAAATACAAGAGAGGGCACTGCTTCATTTAGCTAGAATTATCAAAATTTCCGGAAAACTGTAGTTTAACTCTTTAAGCAATACATAGTTTACCTATCATTCATTTAGTTTTTTTTTTTTTTTTTTTTTTTTCCCAATGGAAAATTGTCTAAATTGTCAAATGTTTGTAGCTTGGGTAGAAAGTATATATATAAAAAAAAAGTATATCACACATTAATTCATTCAATAAACATTTCTAAAGCATGGCAGTTAACAACAACTATGATTCAGTCACTGTGCTAAGTAAGGATAGGGCTGTGCTGTTGCAGCGAATGGATACACAAAGCACACTAGAATATGGGCATAAAAGTACTAAGGGAGGAGAGCAGGGAAGAGGTGAATTGAGAAGCTTTCCAGACATGATGTTAGACTGAATTTTGAAGAATGGGTTGAGCTCTTTCTTGTTCACGAGAGAAAACATATTTCAGGCAGAAAGCAAATATTCAAAGCATCTGTATTTAGGGAACATAAGTGCTACGGCTGCAAACCAAAGGGTTGGCAGTTTGAATCCGCCAGACGCTTCTTGGAAGCTCTATGGGGCAGTTCTACTCTGTCCTATAGGATCGCTATGAGTCGGAATCGACTCCATGGCACTGGGAAAATTTAACTTCCCTGACAACATATATGGTCTAGGTCCATCCCTTCCGCTCATGCCCACCCCTTCCGCTCATGCCCACCCCAAAATTTAATTAGTCACAGGTACTGTAAATTCCATCTCTCCAATATCTCCTGAAGTCCTGCCCTCCCTTTCCTATCCACTCTACTTCCACTGACTTAACTTAGGCCCTCACTCTTTCTTCCCTGGACTATCACAGTAGCCTCCATGCCTCCAGCCTTGCCTTCCTCTATCCCATTATCCACAGTGTTCACAAAATAAGTATTCTAAAATGCATAGCCAATCCCAGCGCTCCCTTCTTTTGACTCCACTAACTCCTAGATGAAAGCCAGACTCAAAACCCTGTACCGGACCTCTTGTCACATCCTCATATCTGCACTCAGGTTCCCGGCCAAACTGATTCATTCACAGTTCTTCAAACGCTTCCTGCTTTTTTGGTGTCTCCATACTTTTACATATGCTCTTTTCTATGTCTAGAATGCCCTTAATTCCTTGTCTACCCACTCGACTTTTGCATGTTTTTCAAGATGCATTTCAAGTATCCTTTTCCTCTTGAAAGCAGTTCATGATTTGTCCTGCTTTGGTTACATGTTCTTCCTTTTTTTCCCCATAATAAACATTCTTCTCTTCCAGCATGTATCATACTGTAATAGTCAATTCTCTGGGGGTGTGTGTGTCCTTTATTAGTATATAAATACCTTGAGGGCAGGGACTATGTTTCATCTGTTCCTATATGGCTCCTAACACAGTACTCCCACCATCTGTCCATCAAGTTTGTCGTACTGTGGTGGGTTTCATGTTGCTCTACCAGCAGAGTCACCCCTCATGGATAGGTTTCAGCAAAATTTCCAGATGAAGAGTGACTAGGAAAAAAGGCCTGGCAATCTACTTCTGAAAAGTAGCCAAAGAAAACTTTATGGAGCACAACAGAACATTGTCCAACTTGCTTGCTTTGGATACATCATCAGGAGGGATTAATCGCAGGGTGAAGTAAAGTGCCAGCAAGGGTATGGAGACCCCGGGTGAGATGAATTGGCACAATAGCTACCACAACAGACTTGAATATGCTGGCAATTTTGACAATGACACAGGAGAAGCAATGCCTATTCTCTTGTACAGAAGGTCATCATGAGTTGGGGCCATCTCAATGGCAGCTAACAACAACAAAAACTCTGTGTGACAGAAATCGTCAATGAGTGAGTTAATGATTGAGCTAACTATTCTTGCCAGGAATATGGTGTGTTCATTATTCCTATAATAGATAGTGATATTACCATCTTAAAATTTAGTTATCCTGATATTTATCTTGTTAATCTTGGCACACCCATTTCCTAGGACTGTTCCTAGAGCATGCATTCTGATCCATAAATACTTGTAGCCTGAATGAAGGAAGGGACCTAGCAACAAAAATTTAGTGTTTTTTTTTTTTTTGTCTCGTCCAGGGGCTGTTATGGAGCATTGCAGTATCTATTAATAGACATTGTGGACATTATGGTGACAGAAGGTTAAGAATCGTTGTCTACCTTAGCTAACTAGAGAAATACCGTACATGTTAGGAAAAGGATGCAGATTTTTGTGGTAGGACTGTTGGGATAGTGTGCACCTTAGACTTCAGCATTAGATTCTCAGATTAGTGGTCCAGGCATGTGTATTTTTACAGAAAGCTCCTCAGGTGATTTGAGCATACACCCAAATTGGTAAGTCTGAAGGAATGGCCTTTTCTGTTCCTGCTGCAGGATCCCACGGGGTTGTGATGTTTCCCTCAGACTGCCTTCCTTCCCCAGTGTGCTTTCTGCTAATGGTCAGATTGCAGTGTGAAGGAGGTAGGTCTACTGGCTCATTTTCTGATGAGGCTTTGACCACTAATGACAAACCTATGTTGAATTTTACAATTACACACTTTTCCCATTTCCCCTTTACCTTTCTTTTTGTTTTCCTAAGCCCACCTGTGATACATAGCCTGTGGTGGTTGTTAGGTGCCATTGAGTCAATTTTGACTCATAATGACCCCGTGTGATAGAATAGAACTATCTCATCAGACTTTCTAGGATGTAATATTTTAATCTTTACAGGAGCAGATCACCAGCTCCTTCTTCTGAGGAGCCCCTGGGTGGGTTTGAACCGCTGAATGCTTAACCATTCATTGAATCACCAGGGCTCATATAGTCTTGATAAAACTCACCCTCCCGTTATTTTTATTTAATAAAATGAGACTTCTTCTCTTCTTTTTTTAATCTTGGGTCTCTTACTCTCTTTTTCTGTAGCTGGCTCTTGCACGTCGCTCCCTGTGTCAGAACTGCTGAACTCAAACACTGCCAAGAAGACTAGTTAAACATATGTCTTTCCAGGTTAACAATAGATTTATTATCTGATTGAATGTTTTGCCCTTTTGGGTTTAAAGTAAATCAAGATCTCAAGGGAATCATAGGGGAAGGATCTAGTGTTAAATGACTGTTTTACAAGGGTTCGAATAGGAAATACACTTCCAGAACCAGGCTGATGTGTACAGCTTATGAAGAAATCCAGAGATTAAATATTTTTTTTTCCTTTTAAAAATATCAAAACAAAATGGAAGCAAGGAATTTGAATTTAGTGTACATAAACGAGTTTGTAGAACTTCCCTTGCATTTAAAGCAATCAACTAGAGCACAATGTAAGTGGAAATGGATATGTTTGAAAAAAATCTATAAGCTTGTTGCAGAATGGTATGTTTGAGAGACTTGCTAAGTGCTTACGTTAATATATCCTGAAGTACTTTCTAATCAAACACACTATTGCATTACTTTCTATACTGCTGGGAGCTGGGAAGTTTCCTCATATGTTAGTGGTTTTTAAAATCACATATTAAGTCCCCCTTGCAGATCCATTTCATCATCTTCCATTATTCTAAGATGTTGTGTTGGTTTTCACTGAGCTCTGTGGCTGGCTATTGTTATGTGTCGACATACTAGGCTGTCAGTCTGGAGATGGTGCATCTGTTATTCATGGTTTGCAGATCAAGGAGTGCTGTTTCTACAATTTGGCCTGTGGCTATTGGCATATGTGCTGGAGGGGAGGTTATTTGCAGTGATGACAAATAGAAATATTTTCTCTGTGGAAGCTCAAATCATTTTGGTGGAGCCAAGTTCAAGGCCCATCTGACATATGTCTACAGTGACTTGTGGCTGAAATTTTACACCTGCTTATATTATACATGAATGGAGCCTAGTATCATGTGCATTGTTGACGGTGAAACTTGAAACCACGTGAAAATTATCTCGTTTCAGGTTTGGTTTTCAAAGCGAGACTCAGACAATGGTTATAGGATGTTCGGGTGAACCTGGGCGAGCTTGTATAATTCTCCTGACTTAAACCTAGGGGAAATTTTGTGGCCCTACCTACCTGTGACTTAAAGCTATGAAGCAAAGAATAAATGGTCATAAATATCTAGGGAAAAGTTTAACAGGGATTAGGGACAAATTAAAATGAAAGGAGTTGGTAAACATAGCATGGCAGAGAGAACATTTGGAGTGCTGGTTTGCCTTCCCACCACATCTCCTTTAAACGTTACAGCTTCCCACTAATCCTTCCAAATCCAAATGTCACCTTTTCTGTGAAGCCTTCCTTGACTCCTCTAATCAGCACCAGATCATTCCCTCCTCTGTGCTCACAAAATACTTTCATCCCATCCATTCTAAAATTAAGTACGTTATGGCAATTTCGTTTATTTTTTTGCCATGTCCCACTAAACTCTGAGCTTTAGAAACAGAGGAATTTAATTTATTATTCATCTGTATTCCCAATACCTAGCACAGTGCCTGCCACACAAAACACAGTCAATGTTTGTTACATGAATAAACGACAGAAATGGTTGACTATGTGTCATTATTTTTGCTTAGCTGCTTAAGAAGTGAATACATGCAGAATGCTGAGCCATGAAAAGAATGCAGGAGTTGCTAAGAAATTAGTTCTTGCCTCTCCTGTTGGGCTCCAGAACTAGATAAATGTGGAGAAGACCTGAGGAGACCAAAGCGTAAGCTAAAGCAAATAGTGCTTAAGACCACAGCTTTAGAAAGCAGAGGCTGAGTTCAGGAGGGCCAAAGGAAGTTGAAGGGGGAACTGAGCAATGCGGTGGTGAGTTTTGATAAAAAGAGTCATGACCAGCTATTGGTTTTTCTCCACTGGGATAAAGCAAGAGGAAATGAGATGGGGGATTTAACAAGATATAAAAAAGCTATTACATCTTGTTATGAGTTACTAAAAGGCATCATAATATTTTCTTCCTCAAACTTCCTCTGATGAGTCCACACTGCCACCAAAGGAAGGACCCCAAATGCAGGGTCAATTATAGCTCTTCGCAGCTTAAAAACTCTCACTGGATATTTGTTACTTTTCGGCATTATTTTCTAAACTTGCCTAAGGTAATAATTCCCTAGGACACTGGTAAACAATAGAAATTCCTGGCCATCTTTGAAGAAGAATCTTGGCATATGAAGCCTGGGAATCCACATATTTTAGTAAGACATTTAGTTTTTTTTTTTTTATGGTCAGGCACATTTGAATTTACTTCTGGTTGAAGTTAAAGACCTTTAGAAAGACATTCTGGGCCCATTACCTGGCTCTGGCCTCATTTCCATGTTCTCCCATTATGTCCTGGTAATAGTTCCCTACTGCTTCAGATCTCTATTTCTTTCAAATGCTCTCGTCACTACTTAAATTCTCTTGATACTTCAAAACCAACTTCAAATAATACTTCCTCTAAAAAGCCTTTATGCGTCATTCCCAAAAAAGTACTACATTTTTATCTTGTTGTTAGGTTGTTGTTAAATGCCGTCGAATTGGTTCCAACCCATAGTGACTTTATGTACAACAGAACAAAACATTGCCCGATCCTGTTCATCCTCACAATTGTTGCTATGTTTGAGCCCATCGTTGCAGCCACTGTGTCAATCCATCTCATTGAAGGTCTTCTTTTTTGCTAATCCTTTACTTTACCAAACATGGTGTCCTTCTCCTGGGACTGGTCCCCCTTGGTAACATGTCAAAGTACCTGTGACAGAGTCTCACCATCCCTCAACTGTAAAGAGCATTCTGGCTGTAGTTCTTCCAAGACAGATTTGTTCCTTCTATTTTCATCTTTCGCTATTTGTTTTTTATTTCTTTATGTGTTTTTCTGCTATAGCCAGAGGTTATTAAGACTAGCAAACACATCTAATGGATCTATGTTATATGTCCAAGACCTAGCATAGTTTGTGGCACATAATAGGTGCTCAAGAAATAAATTCATCTACCTAATCATTCATTCATTTAATCACTCATTCAACGTATATTGTTTAAGTTTACATTGTGTGTCAGATATCTCTTACCTGTACATCTTTTGCTCTTTGTTAAAAGCACAAATAAAAGTTCAAATGAAGCTTATTCCATGACAATTTCTTGGATGACTTCAGTTTTCCCAGTGATCTCTCTGGGAAGTATCAATCTTCCGTAATTATCACACCGTACTTGCTTCTTATTTTTTTTTCCTTTTCTTTTAAGTGTACCATGTCTATCTGACTAGAGTGCAAGTTTCTTGTGATCAGGGGCAATGTTTTAGATTTTATTTGCATAAAACACTCTAGAATGAAGTAGTGGGTTTGGTTGTGGCTGTATCCATAACGATATATTTAACAAAAGATCTGTAGTAAATATGACACAATGTTAACATTTTTAAAATCTGAGTGACTGGTACACAGGCATCTGCTACATAATTTTCTTGACTTTTCTGACTCTTGAAATAATTTATAACTTTAAAAGATTACAACATTCCAGGCTCAGAATTCTCAACCTAAGATCCATCTACCACTCAGTTTCAGGAGTTTCATAAACTCCCCAGATGTATATAATTTTTTTAGTATGTGCGTTTTTCCAGAGGAAGTGCTCCTACTTTGCATTTTCAAAGAGATGTCCAACCTCAAGTCACTTAAGAACAACTCTTCTGGGTTTGTAATACTAAGTGGTAAAAATAATCTATTTGTGCAGAATTTTACAATTTAGAAAGAACTTTCTCATGCATTAGGCTATTGGTTTCTTACAGCAACCTTGAGGTACTGTGATAGCAGACATTTGTATCTCAGTTCGTCAAATCAGGAAACCAATACTTAGAGACGTTAACAGCAGGGATAAGTGCTTAAGTCTCACGACTCCAGAGCTAGAGCTCTTCCCACTATCTACACCAAGTGGTTTCTTTCCATAAATACTGGTTTGCTTAATATTTGGACATTTGGAGTAGGTTAAGCTCCTGACAGCAGCAGACAAGCAGGTAAAACTTAAATGACCCTTTATACTTAATGAACGAGGTAAGTTGCTTTCCTTTCTCAGTCATTTGTCTTCAGTGTCCTACTTGTGTATAAAAGGAATTTCCTCCTCATATCTTCACCCTAAAAACGGATTAATTGGGAATATCCCCAGATTCTCAACATCAGCATCTTTTTGTTCACCCTTGAGAAAGTTTGTTGAATGGATTTCATGTACAAGGCACTGTACTTAGTGCTGACAACTAAATGCAAGAGCTGATACAAGCAGGCGACTGGACAATTTAATGCCAAAGTAAACCAGCTGATCCAGACAGCACCAGGGAATGACAACCATTGAATCACTATTTCAGTGATACCAGGGATTGTGTATTGAGGGTCTTTAAGTGAACTATACCCTTTGAACTAGTAACTCCACTTCTAGAAATGAGTCTCAAATAATTATAAGTCCAGAAAATGCTTTAGGTGCAGGGTAACATTATTTAAAGTTATAAAAGATAGGAGACTGTAAATCTTTGGGGATAGGTCAATTGTATGTAAATTTTGATTAATTGCTTAATGGATGAACAGTTGATTCTTAATCTTTTTTACTACTCTGACGCTTTTGAAGGGTGCAACATCTTTATCTGTAGCATCGTATTGCCAATGCAGAGATCTACAGCTAAAGTGGTAAGAAGAGAGAAATCAAAATCTTTGAGGAAGGACAAATGTTATAACTTGAAAATGCATCTCGTGAAATTCAGCTACTCTCTCCCATTGTAGGATAGGGAATATTTTTCTTGTTGTTGTTAGCTGTTATTGAGTTAACCCCAACTCATGGCAACCTTATATATAACAGAACAAAACATTGCCCAGTCTTCTGTCGTCTTCATGATTATCGATAAGTTTGAGTCCATTATGTGGCTATTGTATCAATTCATCTCATTTAGGGTTTCCCTCGTTTTCGCTGACTCTCTAGTTTGCCAAACATGTTGTCCTTTTCTATGATTGGTCTTTCCTGATACATGACCAAAGTAGGTGGGCTGAAGCCTTTCCAGGGAATATTCTTACTTCTTGGAAAACAAATGGTTTTTGATACCAGAAAATATTTATATTTTGTTTTTGACTGACTGCAATTCTTCCTAGCAGTTATTTCAGAAGCTGCACCTCTCGTTCCATTGGGAAACTGCTCTTCCTGAAACTGTTACAATTCTTAGGCGCCAACAATCAGAGTAATGTGCCCCAACATAGTGACTGATCCAGGGTCAACCAGAATTCTTTCCCGAGAGTTAAAAAGTCCCTCAATCCTCTGGGGTCCTAAGATGAAAGGATGTTAAAATACTTTCTCGCTTCTTGCCACATTGTGTGAACATTTCCTATTTAATAGATGAGAATAAGACCTGATCTACCCCTGTTATTCCAAGTTACATAAGTGAATAAGATTATCTTTTCTTTCTTCCTTTCCTTTTTTAAGTTCATTTGATTTTGGTTTTTGTCACTTACCACCAAAAGATTCCTGACTATAACAAGTTAGTATGGATCAGACCTATGTAAACACATTAAAAACAAAATAAACCAACAAAAAAAACCCAATACATCAAAACTTCAGTATTTTATGCATAGGAAAAAATACTACATGGAATTTTTCCCAGTGATTATTTATTGCAGATTAATTTTTTTCTCTTCCTTTTTCTACTGTTCGGTATTTTTCTCCCAAATTTTCTGTAACAGGTACATACTTAATTTACATTGTAAAAAGCAGCGCTGACACCACAAGTACTTTGGCACCATGGCAACGGTCAGAGAAGAGGAAGGCGAAAAGGCAGGGAGAGAGAAAGGCAGCGAGGTCCAGATTGATTACTAAGAAATATATTGTTTCCTTCCAATTGCTTCTTGGGGAAATATGCTAAGCTTTGCTGAAATGTTTAAGTTACACGCTGTCAAACATCTATAGCTGTCATAAAGGTTATAGTGGAAAATGTTAAATCGACATTTGTTCCTGAGGAGTGCGTAGGTGCTTTATTGGGAGAGAATGTCAGGTAAATAGAGGGAAAGGTTAAAAATGAAGGCTTTTATTTTAATAGATAACAAAGAGTAAATATCTTGGTAAATCTTAATAGACTCATGTAATGTTCTGACACTACTGGAGTTAAGCTGCCAAAGGAGATACTGGCTGGGTCAGGGCTAAAATGGACCACCTAGGCAAGCTATCTACAGTTTAATCCTGGGAGCCTATTGTTAGATAATGTTTGACTGTTACCTCGGGGGAGCGCAATAGCTGTGATGATCTTTATATCCTCTTAGCTTTATCAGCAACTGACAGAGCCCTGAATACAGCCTACTTTAGGTTATATTTCTTTATCTGAGAGGAGCCCTGGGTTCTGGGGTCCTGTGGTGTGTAATCATCTACTCTAAACCAGGTGAAGATAACAGAGCCTCCGCAATAGAATGTAATAGGGTTAAACTGACATCAGTTTCTGAATCTTCGTGTAGGCAATTTGCTAGCAAAGGGTAGAGCATCTAAAATTGAGCTAAGGGTTGTGATATAATAGGATTCAATCTCACTGTCAAGAGATGAATGGAGTAGGACTCTCCAAGCTAAGGTAATAGTTAAAGGGATTCTTAAAAAAAAAAAAAAAAAAATTACCTTCATATATTTGGAAGGTAAATTCAGACTTGTTATTGTTGTGTGGTATCCAGTCAATTTCAAATCATGGTGGCCCCATGTGACAGAGTAGAACTGCCTAATAGGGTTTTCTTGGCTGTCATCTTTAAAGATTTAAAGAAGGAGATCATCAGGTCTTTCTCCTACGGAGCCGCTGAGTGAGTTTGAGCTGCCAGCCTTTCAGTTAGCAGCCAAGCACTTAACTGTTTGTACCCCCAGGGTTCCTTAAATTCAGACAGCCTTCATTTAATCAAAAAATTGGGTCCTAATACCTGATCTCCCAAAGTAAAAAAAAAAAAAGTAGACAGGATTAAAACATGACATGGGAAGTTGGAGGAAATCTCCTTTATGGTCCTTCTCAGGCTTGTGTTTCTGAGACATGCATTTGTGACAGGTTATAGTGAATTTGATGGCTTCGCATAATTGATAAAACACTATTATTTAACACTGTGATAGAAAGATTCTTTAAACATGTATTTCCATCAGGTTTTTGTCATACCTCACCTGAAACTCTTCTGCAGTTAACTGTCTGATGTCTCAGCCTCTAGCTGCTAACTCTTCCAGTCCACATTCCTCACCACCACCAGTGATAATTTAAAAATAAATATAAGGAGACTTGCTCTGGTATATATGGGAAAAAAAAAAAAAAAAACCTGAAAAAAATTGAGCTCCTCTGGTAATTTCCCATTGCCTATAAAATTAAGTCCATTTCTTTATTTTGCTATTTAACCTCACCCCAAACCTACCTCTCCAGGCCATCCCCTGCTTTTCTTTACATGACTCCCACCTTCTTTAGTTACCTTGTTGTTGTCGGGTGCCATTGAGTCCATTTCAACTTGCAGTGACCCCACATGACAGGGTAGAATTGCTTCATAGGGTTTTCTAGGCTGTAATCTTTACGGGAGCAGATCGCCAGGTCTTTCTTTCATGGAGCTGCTGGATGGGTTCTAAACGCCAACCTTTAGATCAGCAGCTGAGTGCTTAATTGTTGCACCACCAGGGCTCCTTAAAATCTCAAATATTTCCTGATATGCAATGTTTTTTCATGTTGCTGAGACTTCATCATAAATATGCCCTTCCCCTGACTACAAAGCTTTTCATCTTTCTTTGTCTGGGGAGAGTAGCACATAGTAATAAGACAGGAGAGATACATGGAAAGGAATAGTGGACAGTTGTGAAATCATGGTAGGGAATTTAAACTTTATCCTAAGGGAAGAAGCTAGAGAGTTAGAGGATGGTGAATCCTGAGGGGTGATAGCTGTTTGGGAATCCCCTTCTATTATCAGGGATCTGGGATCTCTGGAAGGAGGACTCCAAACACATCCATTAGCTTAATCCTATAATTTCCTATAAATCTCCACTTTACAAAGGAGAAGACCGAGACTCATAAATGTGAAGTGATAGCTTAGAGTCAGCTGGCTAATAAATCTATTATACCACTCTCTATCTAGACTACCTCACAGTTATCCCACCTAAATTGTTTCTTGGCACTTTTTACCTCTGCTTTAATATTGTGCTATAACTTCACCTCCCTGCGTATTTTTCTCCCTCTCTAAATTGAAATGTTTAAGAATATGTCATCCTTGTTCCTTGCCACAGTGCTTGGCACATTACATACATGAGCAAAGAAAAAAAATATTGTGGAATGATTTGTAGATAGAAGATAACTTGTTTTAAAAGCATGTTTTCAGATACGTCAAGTGTTCTTCCCTTAAAATTGGTACTTATGACAGCCCTATTTACTATTTTCATTTATAATTTGAATGACAGAATGGTGACTAGCAATATTGTTGCAGTCAGAGAGAAAGATTAATATTTAAAATGCCTTGGGAATTTGAGAGAAGTGCGGTCGTAATTTAATACTGTTGGTAATTCCTATCTAAAGAAAAGAAAAATAATCTCTGAATATATGTTAGAAAGGGCAGGCTTTAAGAAGATTCCCGAAAAGGATTCATAGGTGATGTTGTATCATAAGCAAGATATGAATATGAATTTATAGCTTTCATATTTTGTTGTTAATGAAATGTTTACATATGTGAATGTTTTTTAGATAATTCAACCTGTATCTGAACTCTAAGACTTAAACAACAGATAAAAAAACTTGGAAAAAAATCCACTGATAAGAAAAAATAGAGTGGATAAGTAGTGATATAAATTGTAAGCTAGTATGTATCAGCCACATTGTTAAGAGATTTTTATGCATTATCATTTTTTATCCTCACAACAACTCTTTGAGAAAGGAAGTGTAATCTCCATTTTTTAAATGAATAAACTAAGCCTCACAATTAATACGTAAGTGGCCCATAAAACTGGTCAGTGGTAGAATCAGGATTCTTGTCCAGAACTGATTCCCGTTACTATAACAAGCTGCTTTCAGAAGAAAATCAATTTACTTGACCTAGAGGAAGTAATATTGCAAGAGGCTATGTGTATATGCAAAGGTATATGCAAAATGAGATACCCTGCTTCCATTGAAGCCTGGACAAGATGGCATTGGATTATGCCTCAACAGCAGAAGTTTCAACTAGATTTTTGAAGAAGACACTAGAATATTTTGCTTTGGATGGTGATGAAGTCTTCTCTGGAGAGCACATAAAGAAACCATTAAAGGCCGGAAGCTTTCTCTCTGGAAATTAGGTGTCCACCATGATGAAGGTCTCATATGGTTTCCAACGTGTGACTTTGGTTTAAGAGTGTACTGTGTATTTAGCAAGCTGCTTTAGACACTCCAGAGAAGAGAACAATTAACTCTGCTCTGCTGTATAGGATAGCAGGACTTCTGTTGGAACAGCTGTTTGTTGATCCAGCTGACGTTCTCTTTCATCCACCCATCCATTGTTCTCCTTAAACAATAGCCAGATAATGTGAGTTTTACTCACTCTAATGAAAAGGGTAGAGTTTCTCTCCCTATAAATATTTTCAAAAGCCTTGATGATTCATGAGATTTGCACAAATACATTTAGAGCTGAAAGTAAGTGTATAAGGCGTTTGGAGAGTACTCTGCCCCTGGCATTACAGAAAGGGGAGGGTGCCTACATTAAAAATAACCCTGCTTATGCTTTTAAGGCAAACATGCTCTTCGTTACTCTCCTCTCTACCCCAACTTCCCCCCGGAAAAAATAAACATCACCCACAACAAAACCTGACATAAGAGAAGACTGCTCCTTGGGTGGGCATAAATGAAACCTTGCCTGAAGCAAGGGGTATACAGAAGATGACCTTTAAAAGTTCCTTTCAACTCCACTGTTCACTGTTCTAATCTAAACATTGTTTATGAAGGAGAATAAAATATGGAGGAGTTTTCAAATGAAGAAGGCAGCAAAGACTTAATGACTCTGTCTTGTTGCAAAAAAGGGAAATTGGATTTCTCATTTATTTCATTCAGGCATGCAGGAGCTATAACAAGCATCAAATTCACCTATGAAGCTCAACTTGTACAATCAAAACCTAGTGGCTTGTCTCTTCTCCCCTAAAGAAATCTGCATTTCCCTTTCAAGTTAGTAGTTGTTCTTGATGCTTTTGTGTTAAAGAGGATACCAAACTTTTAAGAATCTCCCTCTGGGCATTTTTCTTTTAGAAATGCTTTTGAAAAGAGGAACTCAAAGTACATACATAAAATTGGACACAAACGCCTGTAGTTTTCCCCAACAATTTCTAAGGTATCGGATCACAGAACCCTTGCTTTGTCTCTATTCCCTGTCCTTTACCTAGACACTGAACCCTACTCACTCCAGTTGCTGTTTCTTATTATTCACGATGCAGCTTGAATGCCACCTCCTCAAAGATCTTTCCTGTCCATGATATAAAGTAGCTACCCAGTCACTATTGCATGCCACTGTTCTAAATCTCTGCCTAGATTTTGTTACTGTCTTGTTTAATTGTTTAATGTTCACATCTTTCAACTAGGAGGTACTCTCTATGAGAGCAGGGCCATGTCTGTTTGCCTTACTTCTACATACCTGCCAATTAGAACAGAACTTACCAAAGATTAGTATTTGTTGGATAAATGACTGTATGGTGCCACCCAACAGGGAATATACTGCAAATGTCCATGAATAATTTCATATTGTACAAATAACACATGCATAGGGAGTTAGAGAAAAGTATCAATTGTTTGTCATGAAATATATATTGATAATTATTAAGGGTGAAAAAAGTTGAGGAAGGGTAAAATTTGAGTGGATTTTCTCAAAATAAAGCATATTGAAACAAAACTGAAGAGTTTATTCTGATACCACCTCTTTAAATCAGCCAAATGCTTTTCTTATAGAAAAATCCAATAAGAATTAGTTATTAGCATACTTGTAGGACTCAAGCATTCTTTTTTTTTAAATTGTGCTTTAAGTGAAAGTTTACAATTCAAGTCAATTTCTTATACAAAAGCTTATATGCACATTGTTATATGACCCTAGTTGCTTTCCCTACAATGTGACAGCACGCTTCTTCTCTCAACCCTGTATTTCCCGTGTCCATTCAACCAGCTCCTTGTTCCCCTCTGCTTTCTCATCTCACCTCCGGACCGGAGTTGCCCACATAGTCTCATGTGTCTTCTTGAGCTAAGGAGCACACTCCTCATTAGTATCATTTTAGGTCTTATGGTCCAGTCTAATCTTTGTCTGAAGAGTTGGCTTCGGGAATGGTTTAAGTTTTGGACTAACCGAGAGTCCAGGGGCCATGACCTCTGGGGTCCCTCCAGTCTCAGTCAGACCATTAAGTCTGGCCTTTTTACTAGAATTTGAGGCCTGCATCCCACTTTTCTCCTGATCCATCAGGGATTCTCTGTTGTATTCCCTGTCAGGGGAGTCATTGGTGGTAGCCGGGCACCATCTACTTCTTCCAGTCTCAGGCTGATGGAGTTTCTGGTTTATGTGGCCGTTTCTTTCTCCTGGGCTCATATTTTCCTTGTGTCTTTGGTATTCTTCATTCTCCTTTGCTCCAGATTGGTTGAGACAAACTGTTACATCTTAGATGACCACTTGTTAGCTTTTAAGGCCCTAGATGCCACTCACCAAAATGGAATGCAGAGAGTTTTCTTAATACACTTTGTTATGCCACTTGACTTAGGTGTCCCCTGAAACCATGGTCCTCAGAGGACTCAAGGGTTCTTGATGATCCATTTTATCTCCTCCTGACCTCACTACTCTGTTTTTCCATTTAGTCTAGATCTCTTTGGAGCTAGACCTTTTGATTTAAACTCTACTCATTGTGGCCCTATAGGACACAGTAGGACTGACCCATAGGGTTTCCAAGGCTGTAATGTTTATGGAAGAAGATTGCCATGTTTTTCTCCTGTGGAATGGCTGGTAAGTTTGGACTGCTGACCTTTTGGTTAGCAGCTAAGTGCTTAATCACTGCACCACCAGGGCTCCTTTCTAAGCCCATTAAGACTGTGCTTTTTGGAGAGAAAACTTTGTTCACCGTCACACGAGTATTTTGATTCTTCCTTTTCTTTCTTCAATCAGTATATACAATTGAATTGTCAAAATTTCACTTTTTCAAATCTCACGCCCATCCCTAATGGATGATTAAAAAAAAGAAAAAAGCCTGTTGCTGTCAAGTCGATTCTGACTCCTAGCGACCCTATAGGACAGAGTAGAACTGCCCCATAGGGTTTCCAAGGAGCACCTGGTGGATTCGAACTGCTGACCTTTTGGTTAGCAGCTATAGTCCTTATCCACTAAGCCACCAGGGTTTCCTAATGGATGATAGTCTTTAAAAATTACTAGCCATGCCTGGGTATTTTTTTCCTCACAATATTCTAGTGCCATGCATGTTGACAAGGTTTGAAAATATAGAATTTCCATGTATTTTTTTTTTTCCCTAACAGAAGAAGATAGTTGATGGGTAATTAGAGAAGAAGAAGAAAAAAGGGACAATGAAAACCATTTTCTGCGTGTAATGAGATCTGGGATGGGTGGGGAGGGTCATCATTAAAGAGTTTTTTTTTTTTTTTTCTCTCTTTAGGAGAATTCCTTCTCTTGTCTGCACCTCAGAGAGTCTCTTTGTCTTTTACTCATCCAGTCCTTATTATAGAAAGTCATTTCTAGAACACATCAAAAGTTATGTGGTGAAAAGACAATATTGCCTTTAGTCTTTCCATTTGAGAAGTCATATTGGATTCATTTTAAGGCTTTTAACTTTCAACAGTATGGAGGACAGAGGGCAGTTCAGAAATTACTTCTTAAATAAACTGAAGATAACAATTAGACAACGAGCGCTAGAGTTATTGTAACACAGACTATCTCAGTAAAAGTATGTGCTTTCAGAAAAGCATTTTCCATTTTTCTCTAACACTGTGGAAAGATCTAGGCTTTGAAATCAGAGAAGCCTAAGTGTAAATCCGATTGTCAAAGCTTTATGGATAAATTATATAAACTCTCTGACACTCAGTTGCTGAACCTATAAAATGTGGGTAATAACTGACCTTGAAAGATGAGTGTGAAAAGTAGAGAAAACATGTAGAAAGTTTTTCTCATTGCATGGAGCACACAGTAGGTGCTCCTTAAATGGTAATTTGTCGTTGTGACAGCACTATTGTTGATAACAGTAATAAGATAATTAAAATATAGTTTATAGGATGAAAAACGTTCAGACTATTTCTTTTAACTTTTTAAGAATTTAAATTTTTCATCCAGGTACTATTTGTTTATATTCATTAGTATTCACCTTGAAGAATGTCTTATTGATGACAATGCTTCCTGTCCTACTTTCTGTTTAGAAGCAAGATTAATTTATATGTTGATTAATTTGGGGGGTTGGTCACCTTGCTCCTCTGCCTTTGTCATAGATCTCATTTATTTATAATCAACTTTTCTTAACCTTTGTACACCCAAGGAGATGGTACATGAATACATTACTTATTTGCTTCACACTTTCCTTCATATTGCAAACAGCTAACGGGTAAAATGTAAAAAATTAAGTAAATCAGGACTGCAGTTGGAGTCAAGATAGTGCCAATCTTGTAAATTATTAATTTTATGAATTTTTTTACTTACTATTATATATGTGTGTTTGTTATGTGTTTATGAGAAATACGGAAATGATGTATAATCATGGATCGTCAAACAAGCATCTATGAAAACTAAAAGGATGGTATATCATAAAAAGTTTTTTTTTTTTCTCTGCATAAGAAGCATATGTTAACTTAAGATAAAAAGAGAACCCCTCAGACCGAAAGCATTTTTTTCCTAGCTCAGAACTACTACTCTAGAGAAAATCCAAGCCAAATTTTGGGGCTACGTTTCTTTTATAATGTCTTTCAACCCTGAGCTTTTGCAATTCTAAGACTGTTAGAATCTTCTCTTGAATAATAATTTTATTGCATTTGTGACCAAACAGTTGCCCTTGTGTAGTGATGTGGGGCTGTGGTATTATGAATAACTGATATCTTGGGTGCCTGTGATATTTTACAGTAGAAACTACAAATGGATGTAGCTCAATGTTGACCCCAATTCTGAGTGTTAAAATGAGACTGGACTATCACAATTTTTCCTAACTTGTCTTGTAGTTCTGTGAGTAATCACCAACAGTTCTCAGCTTTATTGGATTTTTCCTTCTTTTGCCATTAATACCATATTACTAGCTTTAATGGTGGACCACTCAGGGAAGTAGAAGGGTTAGTAGGTGATAATTGAGAAGAAAGGAAGGGAGGAAGAAGGAGAAGAAGAAAGAAAGGATGGAAGAAGTGACAAAAGAAGGAAGAAAGGAAGGGAGAGGAAAGAGAGAGGAAAAAAAGGACAGAAAGAAGAAAAGAAAGCAGGAAGGAAGAAAGAAAAAAGGAAAGACGTAGAAAAGGAAGAAAGAGGAAAGAAACTAACAACCATTACTAAAAATGACTTGGGCTAAAGGCTTACACATGACTTTGAATCCTCACACCATTCTGAGGTATGGCTTTTACTCATTTTATAGATTTATCTATCTGTGTGGTGCCCATAGAAGGAATGTTTGATTCCAACGCATCATTGATACTCTGAGCATGAAGTTGACCCAAGCCTCCATATCTCATTTCTTTCATTGGTTTGTGTTTTTGGCTCCATTTCCTGTCTCTGATCCATAACCATCACAAGCACACTGTGTGAGATAATTTTAGCCACAAGGATTTAATATCATTTTTAACTACAGATGGCTAGGTGATTAGGTAATTTTATTTCTCTAGTGGCAGCCTGTCAGGGTAGCACTGATAAAACCACTGTAGCTGGAGGTCAATCACTTGCCAAGGGCTGAAATCGTTTATCTTCATGGGTACAAGCTGCCTTAACTGAAAAAACAAAGAGCGGGTGAGGCGCAGGATTAGGATCCAGACTGCCTGGATTTGAATGTCAGCTCTGTTGTTTACTGGATAGGATATCCTTGGCAAACTGCTTTACATTTCTATATCTCCAACTTTCTCATCTGTAAAATTAAGATAATAATAATAATAATAATACTGTCATGGATTGAATTGTGTCCCTCCAAAATATGTGTCAACTTGGTTAGGCCATGGTTCCCAATATTGTATGACTGTCCACCATTTTGTCATTTGATGAGATTTTCCTATGTGTTGTAAATTCTATTACTATGATGTTAATACAATGGATTAGCAGCGGTTATTTTTTTTTATATTGGTGAGATCTGCAGGATTAGATAGTGTCTTAAGCCAAGCTCTTTTGAGATATAAAAGACAGAAGTAAGTAGAGAGACATGGAGACCTCATACCACCAAGAAAGCAGCACCAGGAGCAGAGCGTGTCCTTTGGATTTGTGATCCTTGCACTGAGATGCTCCCAGACCAAGGGAAGATTGATGACATGGATCTTCCTTCGGAGCCGACAGAGAAATCTTCCCCTGGAGCTGATGCCTTGAATTTGGACTTGTACCCTACTAGAAGAATTGATGCCTTTGAATTGTGGTGTTGGCGAAGAATATTAAATATACCATGGATTGCCAAAAGAATGCACAAATCTTTCTTAGAAGAAGTACAGCCAGAACGCTCCTTAGAGGCAAGGATGGCGAAACTGTGTCTTACATACTTTGGACTTGTTGTCAGGGGAGATCAGTCCCTGGAGAAGGACATCATGCTTGGCAGAGTACAGGGTCAGCAGAAAAGAGGAAGACCCTCAATGAGGTGGATTGACACAGTGGCTGCAACAATGAGCTTAAGCATAACAACGATTGTGGGGATGGCTCAGGACCGGTTGTTGTTTTGTTCTGTTGGTCGCTGTGAGTCAGAACCGACTCAAAGGCACCTAACAACAACAACAGACTGTGAGAGAATAAATTTCTCTTTGTTAAAGCCATCCACTTGTAGTGTTTCTGTTATAGCAGCACTAGATGACTAAGAGAAATACCTATATCATAGGATTTTTTTTCTGTGCACTAAATGAGTTAATATATAAAAGTGCTTACAATAGTCCCAGCATACAACAAATGGTATATAATTATTACTGTTATTATTACATTTATTATTATAGGTTAATGTCGTTTTAGCTTTGTAGTTCAGTAATTTCATAAAATAATATCCCTCCCCCCATACTTCCTACCATTTTCCTGAAAATCAGAGAGAAAAAAAACATTAAAAAAGAAATAAAATTGAACTCAAATGCCATTTGGTTTAAAAAATACACTGAAAAACAAATTAATCTCAAGATAAAAATTGATAACTGCCACCAAATTTTTGAGAGTCATTATGGAACAGGCAGATTGTCACCTTTGAGATGCTAAGTATTTAGGTTTGAATGGAGTTCCTGCCTCTCTTTGCCACTTTTTTTTCTTGATAGGGAATTGTATCATAGATGCTGAACAACTGGAACTGAGTCCCCTAAGAGGCCCGACTTGACTGCTTTTCTGTGAAAATGGGTAGAAGGTGGTAAAGAATGTGAATGGATATCTTGGTGAGAATATTTTCCAAAAGTAGAATTTATGAGGCTATTGAAGTCCTTGTAAATAGATTAGAATTATTGCCTATGCGTTCCTAAACTGAGCAATTTCTATAGATTTAGACAATTATATAGATTAGCAAATTCTGTGATCAGAACTGCTAACAAGCAGACGTCCCACCAATAGGCAGTATATTATGTGGGCTTGGTGGGGAGGTAGCCAGCTTTTTCTGTGTAATAGGAAGTGGATCCACCCCTATCATTCCAAGTTACCACTCCTCTCCAAAGTTGTGTACTTTGTGTATACTATCAAATTTTTACTTGTTCCATTTCTGAAATTATATGGAGGGAAAGATTTTGTTTATTTGTTTTTCAGTTGCTGGGTAAAAGAGATTAAAGTCAGGTCAAGGCATCCTGATGAATTAGGAATTTTTCCTCCCTGATAGGGTCGCTGTGAATCGGAATTGACTCGATGGCACTGGGTTTTTTTTTTTTTTTTTGATGCCCTGTATTTGTCATCTTACATGCTTCAGCCCCTGACTCTATGATGTGAAATGTTGACGACTTCAACATAGGAGAATCTCCATGGCTTTTCCACAGCTGGTGAAATTAGAGCTTGTTCCTCCAGAAAGCGGACAGGGGTGACTGAGCCTGTGCATTCAACATTTGGGATCAATAAACGCCCCTGTCCATTTATTTCTTTCTTCCAGTGATGGCATCTGCACGTGATCATGGTAACTTCTCCAGTTATGTTCCTCTCACAATTCAGGAGGGGAAAAATCTGAATTTCTTCCATAAATAAGTCATTTTTATGAAACTCTCTCTTGAGATACTCCATTTCTTATCTTCAAACATAATACATTTCTTCATATCTGAATAGTCCCTGTTTTTACAATTTCGTGTGAAATTATTCAGATGTATAGATACATTCTCATAGAAAAAAAATTTTCTGGTAATTTTTGTTTTCTTTTTCTTTTTAATCTTAATGTTAAGCCTTGCTTCATTTACTGATACTAATGGCAGATTCTATAAACTCAACATAATATATTGAGCACTATCAAAAATAGTCGCCTATCAAGCTGACCTTCCTGAAGAAGGTAAATTGTAACTCATTGCTTTAATCATTGCATTCCATTAAGGGGGATGTCACTTAACTGGCTTTTCTTAGTGCCAGGGAATCAGCTCAAAGTATTTTTCTTCAGATAAGTGAACATGCTTGCCATAGCTTACTTGTGCCTGTTAAATCTATGAAATATTTTACAAAGAAATATGTAAATATTTTGACTGCTCGTGCCATTCTTTTCAGAATGCTTTGCAGATTACGCTTGGATCTCTATGTGAAACAGGAAGGAAAAGCAAGCAGAAATTTCTTAATGTAGTATTTTTCATTAATGAAGACAGAAATACTAAAAACACTTTTTAAAATAAAAAAAATGGAGTTTTATGTAAATAGCGAAGAAGAATAATATATACCGCGTGGGCTGGCCTCAAAGTGATATCAGCACGATGGAAGTACATTATGAGTTTCCAGGATACCATGTCTTCTTACCTTTCCTTTCTCACAGCAGATAAGCAAGGGCTTAGGTGTAGAATATTGCCAAATATCCATTAGTGGAGACTGACTTTGTATGCAGCAAGACTTCTATAGGTTTGTTACATCTTACATGAACAGAGATCTATAAACCAGCTTTTAATCTTGGAAATATATGTTCTTCACAACCTATACTCAGCAGATGTGATATATTCTGAACTCTTACTAAATGTACAAAGTGAAGTCTTTGTTTCAATTCAAATACTTAATTTTTCATGATTGCGATTAAAAGAATATCATTTTGATGAAATTTGAAATGCTATTACGAGTACCAATATCACGGCATCATTGTTTTTGTCCCACCATTTGAGGTGACACAGTGGTAGATGTTTTTAATTGTCAAATGACCATATCTGCCATATTATTTTTATTTTAATTTTATTGTGGCACAACATATATATATATATATAACATTTTCCCATTTTTAAGTATACAATTCAATGACATTAATTACTTTCACCATGTTGCTCTAACATCACTATCACCCATTTTCAAAAGTTTTATATCACCCCAGATACTCACTCCCTCAGCAATATTTTTCATTTCCTCTTCATCCAGCCCCTGGTACCACTGATAAACTTTGTTTCTAGGCATTTGCCTGTACTATTTTGTACAACTAAGATCGTACAATATTTGTTCTTTTGTGTCTGATTTATTTCACTCAGCACAATGTTTTCAAGGTTCATCCGTGTCAGAGCATGTATCAGGGCTCTATTTCTTTTTTAAGGATGAATAATATTCCATTGTATGTACATACCACATTTTGTTTATCCATTCATCTGTTAATGGGCACTTGGGCAGTTCCCACCATTTGGTTATTGTGAATAATGCCACAATGAGCATTGGTGTACATGTATCTGTTTGATTCCTTCCTTTCAAGTTTATCGGGTATACAGCTAGGAGTTGAATTATCGGGCCATATGGTAATTCTAGTTTAACTTTTTGAAGTGCTCCAAAACTGTTTCCAGACCAGCTGCACCATTTTACCTTCCCACCAGCAAAAGAGGAAGGTTCCAGTTTCTACACATCTTCACCAACACTTGTTAGTTTCCATTTTTCTGATAATAGCATTCCTAAGACTACTCTGGTGGCATAGTGGTTAAGAGCTGTGGCTGCTAACCAAAAGGTTGACAGTTCTAACACACCAGGCACCCTTTGGAAACTCTATGGGGCAGTTCTACTCTGTCTATAGGGTCGCTATGAGTTGGAATCCTCTCAATGGCAATCTTTTTTTTTTTTTTTTAATGGATGTGAGGTGGTATTCCATATATATATTTGTGTTTCATGTTTTCTAATGGAGCAACTTTTATTCAATAACGCTTGCTCAGAGTGATGGTGGAACTGAACAAAGTATCAGTCAAGGTTCATGATTTGAACCAACAGACACCAACAAACAGCCTTGGGAACCCTATGGGACAGTTCTACTCTATCCTATAGAGTTGTTATGAGTCAGGATTGACTCAATGGCAATGTGTTTTTTTTTTGGCAGCAGCTACCAACTGATTCAAGCTTACAAATGAAATAAAACCTCACAGACATCTGGCCTTAATGAAAAAGGAGATGCATTGGAAAAATATCATGGATGTCCAGAATTGACAACTGGATGGTGGTCTAAGACTTAGAAAATGGAGAGTTGTAGAAGGCAGGCAGCATGAAACACAAAGCCATGCTACAGCAACTGTCTGATTCACGGGCTATAGCTGTCCTTAGGATCACCTGGCCTCTTTGCATTTCCTCATTCTTTTCATTACCCATTCAAGATTCAGAATTCCAGAACAAATGCCTTATCAGCAAAGCCTAGCTCATTGGCCTGTGCCATGGTACAACCAGGAGTGTTAGAGAAAGGGTCCAGATCCTGTGTTCAGAGGTAGGAGTAGCAATAGGGAACAGGCACTGGGAATGATCTTCCTACCATGTTGGCACACAGTGAGGAATTAACCCCAAACCAACCTGGTGCTGTTGAGTCGATTCCGACTCATAGCAACCCTATAGGACAGAGTAGAACTGCCCCCACAGAGTTTTCAAGTTTTTTTTTTTTTTTTCCTGGTGGATTCATCTGCTGACTTCTTGGTTAGTGGCTGTGGTGCTTAACCACTAAGCCACCAGGGTTTCCAGTGAGGAATTTGGATGTTAATAAAAATAGCAAGAAGTGGATGATGGTTAATGAAAATATGACAAATATTTATCCCAAATGAATATTAGCTTGGAAGTCAGAATGTGTTTTTAGACTGGTCTTTATCATTAAATAACTATAAGGCCTTGGATAAGTCCCTTTTTTGTCTTTTCTCTGGTCTTTAAATTAACAAATTTGACTTAGAGTAGGGGTAGGAAGTAGATGCACTTACGCTGTTATTTTTAGGTTTCTACAGCAGACATTACTAATCAATCAGTGGATTCTTCCCTACTGAAAACAGACATGGCCTCAGAACCCTTAATATAGTGCTCTGGTGGGAGAAAGATGTGGCAGTCTGCTTTTGTAAAGATTATAGCACTGGGAACACTATGGGACAGTTCTAGTCTGTCCTATAGGATTGCTATGGGTCAGAATTGACTTGATGGCAATGGTTTTTTTTGGCAACAACCACCAACTGATTAGAGTTGACAAAAGAAATAAAACCTCGCAGACATCTCTGGCCTAAAGGTTAATTACATTTCCATAAAGTGTCAATGTCCTTGGAAGTTCCGGGACTAAGAAGTATTATTAGTTGAATTGTTTTAGAAAATTATAAAGAACCCAGACCAGGTGGGAATAGACTCATAAAGTAGCTAATCCAGTAACATCTGATTGAAGTGAAAGAAAATATTTTCAGACTTGACTAGCTCTTGTTATGAATGTTGAGAAGTTGAAGGAACACTTTGTTCCTTTATGGAATGTGCTGTTGATCCTCTGCCATTAATCCAAGAGAGTTCTGAGCTCCTAAAGACTATTCTTTGAACAGAAGAAGAATAAGACATTGGTGTGAAATTTAAAACTATGAATTATATTGTTGATGGTAAATAATTACAGCATTATATTTTTCACAGTAAAGAGATGACCATTACCTATAAATTATATTGTTAATGGTAAAGAAACTACTATTTAAATAGTTTTAAAAAACTTATTTAATATAGGATCTGAAATGACTCAAAAATCTATCTTAGAAATCACTAGGTTCTAAGTTACTAAACCTAATGGCAGGTATAGCTATTGTGACCAAATAAACATATTTGTTTAGTACCTTTTTAAATTTATTTGCCCATATGAGTAGTGAGTCACACAGATTTCTTTTTTACCACCTTGAACCACTATTCAGACTGAACTGATCTGCAATGTAGGACACGTGATACCAAACGGAATGACTGCAGTGCCCAGGAATTGCTGGTCTTAAATGTCAGCAATATTCTTTCTCCTCCACCCAGTAGGTTTCCATCTTTTCTGAGTAACTTTGGAATGCGTTTGGTTCATCCACATTTCACAGTTTCCTTTTGGAATAATAACTTGTAATATATCCCTGAACCATACCAGGAAAATATCTTTCTAGTTCAAGGGAACTTTCTGATGCCGAGGAATCATAACAAGGCTTCCTTAAAATAATTTTTGGACACTAACCTTTTGTGGGGTACCTGGATCAAGGTTAGTTTCACAGGCAACCCTTCCTCTGAAGTACTTTTGGTAAATTGAAAAAAATGACCACAAATTCTTCCCACTGCTAAAAATATGCCCCTTAAAATGTAACTTTGCAGCTCCTCCCATAAAGAAGTAGAGTCTATTTCTCTACCTCATGAATCTGGATTGGCCATATGACTTACTTCCATCAAAGAGTTGCTGGCAAATATGACGTAATTAGGGTATTGAAAAGTGATTGCACTTTGGGGTTTATCTTCTTGCCTATCTTGGGAATACTGAGACCACCACCATGAGTTTCTGGATGATAAGAGCACATGGCAAAATTATTTCCATCACTCTAGTTGACATGAGGAAACCCTGGTGGCGGTTAACCAAAAGGTCAGCAGTTCGAATCCACCAGGTGCTCCTTGGAAATCCTATGGGGCAGTTCTACTCTGTCATTTAGGGTCGCTAGGAGTCAGAATCGACTCGATGGCAGCAGATTTGGATTTTTTGGAAGCTGATGTGAGGAGTCTCTGGGTGATGTAAATGGTTAATATGCTCAGTTGCCAACTGAAAGGTTGGAAGTTTGAAGTCATGAAGTGGTGCCTTGGGAGAAGGACCTGGCAGTATACTTCTGAAAACTCAGCCATTGAAAACTCTGTGGAGCACATTTCTGCTTTGACATACATGAGGTTGCCATCAGTTGGAACAGACTTGACATCAACTGATTAGCTGGCATCAAGGCAATCATCAGTTATACTGGTGAAGCCTTTCAAGACCATCTAGTCCCAGTAGAGTTTGCCCACTATGAACTGCCCAGTTAACTCTCAGAATCTTGGGAAATAGTCTACCATCACTCATACAGGACACATTGGCCTATTCTCAGATGGGTGAAGCCTGGGTAATCTTTAGAAATTCCTTAGGTCTGCTCACTGATTGGCAATAACAGAATGTAGCCTTCTTCAGATGTATTGGAAATGACTAGTGATGTCATTTCCATAGAGTTTTTTTTTTTTTTAATGACTTTGGACATTTTGTTTTCCATTATTTTAGCATATAACATTAATTTTTCAAATGAACACATCTGTCCTTTATGTCAGAGCTCATTTTTGGATCTAGCAATGATAGAGGTGTCAAACAATTTAAAGCATTTAAAGGAGGGGTCATAACTCCCGCTAATTCCAAACTACTGCAAAAAATATACAGTTTCTCAACTTGTTCAAGGCATATCTGCCATATGAATTTGGTGTGAAATTAAAGAGTAAAAAGGTAAAAGAGACTAAGATTGTCTAAAAGAGAAAGGAAAGGAGCCTCAACATTAAAGCTACACAGTACTTTCTTGATGGGAACCGGAGGATAAATTTATTTTTACTATTTATAAAGTTCTTTGTGTGAGACTTTTTTTATCTAGGTCCTAACATTCCAAACTGCATCTTATCCTAAGTCCCAGAGTCCATTGACTCATGTCTCTTTTCCTCTATGCTTGGGCTATTTCTAACAACACAATATTCTAATTTCCTTAGGAATTTATCTGCACAGATAAAGTTCTTTCCAAAATTTTCCACTATTTTGACTGTGTGCCTTGGCCCCCTTTAAAAGTTAGTTACTTTATGTATTTATATATGGAGATATGTGTACATGCATGTATGTATGTGTTTTTTCCATATGTCTCTGTTTCTCTGTGTGCTTTGGAAATGGATTTCTAGTGGAAAATTGGCTACAGACATGTTTGGAGAAATGGCAAAGCATGGTAATCTATGGCCAGAGAGATCATGCCTAAATTATACATCATATTTGGACTTATAAAATGTTTTTTATCTATTTTTTATCATCATGTTTCAGTAATGTGGTAGGGCTTTGGATAGGCAAATATGTCATGTATGCAGTTCTGGAGTTCTTCAGTCTGGTATTATGATGCCAATTATATTAAATGTTGCATCTTAGGAACCAAGGAGAAGTTTATAGAAAGTGCTAGTTTCATGTCTGGGTATGTAGTAATCTTTGTGTTGTATTCTTTAGAATTAAAGATCTGGGCTCAACATATAACCATAGTGTTCCCTGAAAAAACATAAATAGAGTCACAGTGATTCCTATGGCAGACCGGTTTTGATGAATTACTGGGAAGAATTCTCTTTGGATTGGATAATTCAAGTGATCAAGAATATGGTTTATGAAAACGTGTCAGCTTTGGTCCTTCCTTCAGTGTGATGGGGAAGATGTATTGTTTTCTTAGAAAGCTGCAAATTCTAAATGCTTTTTTCCCGAACAATTCTGTTCAAATACTCTCAAAATTTCTGTGCAAATTTTCCCTTCAAAATAAGTATATGTAATAAGTCTTGAACATGGTACTGGCTATTAACTTTGGGCAAGGTCTTGTGAAATCAAGTCACTCTAAAATAGAGGCAGCAGGAAGCAGAGGTGTCTCACAGAAATATATTATCTTAACTTCTTCCCCTGTTGGGGCTGCCTCTATCAACAGGGGAAAACAGTCAAAGAAAGATATTCTGTGTTAACAGTGGATAGAGCAAATTGCTACCTATAAGTAGTTGTGTGGAATCGTTTCTGCTTTCTCAGAGGGACCTCAAACAAAAAAGAATGAGGCTTCTAAGACTTTGGAATGCGAAGAACTCCAGCTGACTATAATAAACTGGTGGGATCTAGGAGGAAAATAGCTCTTTTTCTACCTGCTGCTAAGAAGACAGTCAAAACTGGGTTCTGGTGATGGACACTCTTTTTTCAGTATCAGTAAAAGCTGGTTAAAGCATCAAACGGGCAAAGAATAACCTTGACTGTGCCTGGTGTGGTAGCCCAGAATCAAATTCTCCTGTTCCCTAATTCTGCTTACACTCAGTGGGGCACTCTTGGCTTTGAACTTGTAACCCCTGGTGGGATATTTGCTTATAGGCATTTGTAGCGGTATGTGATCACAACGCTCTTATATATTCTCATTAGCCTCTCCAGTATTTGTTTGCAATTAGGAGAGCATAAGGTGGCCTCAAGGAATCTCTCAGCCAGGATCAAAGTTTAGAACTAACTTCTCTCCATCCCACGGTCCCACAGGCAATCTTTCTATTTCAGTATCTCCTAGAATTACAACAATGCCAAATAAGAATTGATAATTCTATATGTATTTTTTTTCCATAAGCATTTACTGAGCACAGTGTAGTAAAGTACTGTGCTGGTGCATTTGAGGACTCAAAAAGGAATAAGACCAAAGCTTTGACCTTAAAGTAGAATCAGGTGAAGGTATGGAGTAAAATTACCTTTTAGCTCTCCAGGTGTCAAACATTTCAAAGCATATGATGAAAACTTTGTAATTTCAGCTAATTCCAACTACATATTTTCAAGGAACTGGAAGTTTAAAATGGCTGGAGTGTGGAGTGGAGGAAAGAAAATAACATGAAATGAGTTTCCAGAAGTATGTAGTGGTCATGTCACAAAGGCAAGAAATGCCAGGTTAAGGAATTTAGGCTTTATCTTGAGAACAAAGGGAAGCCTCTACAAGAATTTAAGGGTATGGAAAAGACTTGAGGTTTCTTTCCAGGGACCTGGAGGGAGGCAGCATAACACTGTTCACCCAGCATCTTGATCCCAAACGGCCCCTTAACTCTGTTCTTTATCAGTGACCTACATATTTATTCATTCATTCATTTATTCATCAACAGATATTTAATTTTGGTAACTTATAGTCTGGTCAGGTGCAAATAAAACCTTTTAATTCAAATATCTTATAAGGTAAGTTTCTTCTAGAATCGAAGTAACTAAATGCGAGCTAAAAATTCTGACTAAACGGTACCAAGCCTAGGACTGCAGTTTTGAATTTAATTGTAGCTCACTCGAAGCAGTTCTTTTTGTCTTTGATTATCTGGTTTATATCTACAAAAGACAAACTAGGTGATAACTATTTCATAATCAGCTCTTTTAGGATATTAGATATTATTTATATTCCAAAATTACCATAGACATGTACCATTCTGAGGAACATTCAATAACATAGACATTAACTTTTAGAGTTGGAAAGGTCCATGGAAATGAAAATTAGTATAAAGAATAGGAAACTGACACCTTGAAAGAAAATGTTACTTAATTTATATTACTGGGCATTTACATACAGCATTATTACATTTACTTTATATGATTTTTAATATTTTAGTTTATATATTTTTTAAAAATAATATAAGTGTATGGTTTTCCTACACTCTCTTCAGTACAGTGCACTGTCAAAGGTTTTCATCTTTGCTAAAGACAAAAAATAATTCACTGTTATTTCAATTTACATTTATCTTTTTAAAGATAAAGATGAGCACCTTTACATATATTTAAGATTCATTTGTATATCCTTTTCTAAATGGTCTGTCTGTTAATAACAGCTGATTAGTTCCCCCCCATTGTACTTTTTTTTCTTTTTTTTAGTTGATTTGTAGGCACCTTTTATGTTTTTTTTTTTTTTATGTATGAAGCAGTTGAGACCTTTGTGATATGAGCTGTGATTTGTTTTTTTTTCAGTTGTGGTTTACCTTTAACATCGGTTAAGTTGTTTTTACTATGAGAAGCGCTATTTTCGTTATAATTATTTTGAGATATGACATGATTCAATTTTTAGCATCTCTTTGACCAGCATTGTTTAAGAAAGAGTGATAAAAATTCCAATTAATCTGGTATTTTTGTTGTTGTTTTTTGTCTTTTGTGATTGATTGTTTTTTAAGTTGTATGTATTATTTCTGTTCTAGTTTTTGGAGGTTTTTGTTGGCTACTAACATCTAAACGAATTTCTGTTTGTGTGTGTGAATATTCCATAAGCGCATAATGAGGGCTCTGTTATAATGAAGGTCATATGAAATTTCCACATCTACTTGTGAATTATATTATTTGTCTATTTTTTATTTATACTTTATCTCTTAGATCTATTTCAAACAAAGATCAATTTGCCTGCTTCCAAAGTTCATTTGGCCATTATGGTTTTAATTTTCTGATTTTTTATTTTACATACTTTGATGGTATGTTATTTGGCTTGTAGATATTCGAAACTATTTATTGGAAATTGTATTCCTTATTAGAGTACTATCACAGAATCTTTATTTGATTTGTTTATTAATTTTTACCTTGAATTCGAATTTGGCTGATATTAAAGACAACTCACCTTCTTTTGGTTTATATACTGTAGTAATTTTTTAAAAATATTTTTAGTCTTTTTGAGTTACTTTGTTTTAGGCATTTCTTATACACAAAGTAGGGTTATGTTTTGTGTTGAAATATTTATTTAAGAGGATTTACTTACTTATATTTACTGGTGGCGCAATGGTTAAGAACTCTGCTGCTAACCAAAAGGTTGGCAATTGGAATCCACCAACTGCTCCTTGGAAATCTTATGGAGCAGATCTACTTTTACCTATAGGGTCGCTGTGAGTCAGAATCGACTGTACAGCAATGAGTTTATTTATTGATATAACCTACTTTTTGAATTATTTCTTTCATATCATCTATGCTATGAGTATCTTTTGAGAACTACCTAAAAAAGGCTTTCACTGTATGTTCTGCTTCATTGCTTTGCAATGTGTATGTATTTGTAAGTGTGGCTTTTTCTTATTTATTACTTCAATAAAATTACTTTAAAAATTTAACTCTTTATTCTTAGATTTTATGTACATATACAGTTTCCCTACAATGAGTGGAAACCCTGGTGGTGTAGTGGTTAAGAGCTACAACTGCAAACCAAAATGTTGGCAGTTCATATCTACCAGTTTCTCCTTTGGAAACTCTGTAGAGCAGTTCTGCTCTGTCCTATAGGGTCGCTATGAGTTGGAATCAACTGGACAGCAATGGCTATGAAGAGCAATGAAAAAAAATCAAGATATTTCCACTTCCTAAACCATGTCTTTTCCTCTTCCACTACTTAATTTGAGTTGATAATATGTTTTCATCAGTATTTACTATTATATCTGAAAACGTAATTATTCTCTATTACTTGATTAATCATTAATGAATATCATTTGACTACCTCTGCCTATAAAAAATGTGAAATTCAGTATTCTTATATGGCCTCTCCCTGTCTCCTAATCCCAGATTTTGGGACTGTAGTTTACATATTTCTTTTAGTCTTAATCCCAGTTTGTAGCTTTAAATCGTCTGTAATTTTTACAAAATTCTCTTGATTGTATCTTGACTTATGTTTTTCTAACACATTGTTTTGTTTTTTTCTTCGGGGACATCCATTATAAATATGTTAGTTATGATCTGATTTCGATAGTTATAATTTTTCTCTAATTATTTAATATTATTTACTCATTTTTAAAAAATTTGTTGTAATTTTCTGAATCTGTCCTTCATATTTACTGTGCTTGTCTGCGTTTGATCTCCTTCTTCATTCTAGTCATATTGTTGTTGTTGTTAGATGCCATCAAGTTGATTCTGATTCATAGCTACCCTATGTACAACAGAACAAAACGCTGCCTGGTTTTTCCCATCCTCACAATCATTGCTATGTTTGAGCCCATTGTTATAGCCACCGTGTCAATCCAGCTCTTTGAGGGTCTTCCTCTTTTTCACTGACCCTCTGCTTTACCAAGCATAATGTCTTTCTCCGAGGATTGGTCCTCCCTGAGACCATGTCTAAATTATGTGAGACAAAGTCTGACCATCCTCACTTCTAAGGAAAATCCTGGCTGTACTTCTTCCAACATAGATTTGTTCATTCTTCTGGCAGTTCATGGTATATTCAATATCCTTTGCAAACACCATGATTCAAATGCATCAATTCTTCTTTGGCTTTCCTTATTTATTGTCCATCTTTTGGATACATATGAGGTAATTAAAAATACCTTGGCTTGGGTCAGGTGCACCTTAGTCCTCAAGGTGATATATTTGCTTTTTAATACGTTAAAGAGGTCTTTTGCAGCATATTTACTCAATGGAACCCGTCATTTAATTCTCTCACTGCTGCTTCCGTGGGCATTGATTGTGGATCCAAGTAAAATGAAATCCTTGACAACTTCAATATTTTCTCCATTTATCATGATCTTGCTTATTGGTCCAGCTGTAAGAATTTTTTTTTTTTTTTCTGTTGGGGTGTAATCCATACTGAAGACTGTAGTCTTTGATCTTCATCAGTAAGTGCTTCAAGTCCCCTTCAGTTTCAGCAAGTAAGGTTGGTCATCTATCTGTATATTACAAATTGTTAATGAGTTTTCTTCCAATCCTGATGCCACATCTGTCTTCATATTATCTAGCTTCTCACATTATTTGCTCAGCATACAGATTGAATAAGAATGGTGAAAGGATACCACCCTGACACACAGCTTTCTTTATTTTAAACCCCACAGTATCTCTTTGTTCTGTTCCAACTGCTTCTTGGTCTATTTACAGGGTCCTCACAAACACAAGTGTTCTGAAATTCCCATTCTTCACAATGTTATCCATAATTTGTTGTAATCCACACAGTTGAATGCCTTTGCATAGTCAATAAAACACAGGTAAACACCCTTCTGGTATTCTCTGCTTTTGGTCAAGATCCATCTGACATCAACGATGATATCCCTCGTTCCATGTACTCTTTTGAATCCAACTTGAATTTCTGGTGGTTCCCTATTGATGTACTGCTACAACTGTTTTTCAGTTATTTTCAGCAAAATTTTACTTGTGTGTGATATTGATGATATGTTTGATAATTTTTGCATTCCATTGGATCATTTGTCCTTGGAATAGGCATGTATTGTTGCCATAAACCAAAAACCAAACTTGCTGCTCTTGAGTTGTTCGACTCACAGTGACCCTATAGGACAGAGTAGAACTGCCCTGTAGGGTTTCCAAAGAGTGCCTGGTGGATTCAAACTGCTGACCTTTTGGTTAGCAGCCATAGCTCTTAACCACTACGCCACCAGGGTTTCCATTGTTTCTATGCTATCCCTAAATTCTTCTATCTTTGCTTTGAGGTCTTGATAGAGGTGATTGCTTTATTAACTTTTTTGTATTCTTATTGATTTTTAGGTTTATAATTTTCATCTGTTCCATGGCAATCTATTTCAAGCAAGCATTTGTCAACTGCAATTTATTTACCTTCTTATTTCTTCCTTTTTTTTTTTTTTTTTTAATATTAGTAATATGTGAAAAGGCATGACTCTGGTTACTTTCTGATTATTACACATTTCTTTAATTAGCAAATTATGGTCTTAGTCCAACGGTTACAGAAAGTTCATGTTGTTTCAGGGCCACAACTCTATTCCATATGTTGTTGTTGGTAGGTCCTGCCAAGTCGATTTTGACACAGAGTGACCCCATATGACACAGTAAAACTGCCCCACAGGGCTTTCTAGACTGTAATCTTTACAGAAGCAGATTGCTGGTCTTTAGCAAATATTTACACCTATGTTCTCAAAGGCAGAATTGAGTGCGAGTGAGTTCTTTAAGCCAGTATTTCTCCGTAGTCAAAAGGCATTGGCAGCTATGCACCTGCTCATGATGCAGTCTGTATCCTCCATTCTGTTGGCACTGTTTGGGGTAAATAGTGGGAGTCTGTGATTTTCCTTTCAGCCCATCTCCCTCTTCGTTGGTGCTGAATTGAGTTGTATGAGGATCCCACAGCTGCTTGGTAAACTTTATTCCTGCTGTATAACACAAAGGAGTGAGTTCTCCCCCCCTCACCCCCAAGCCCTGCAGTGTGCCGTCTACTTTGGAGAATTATGTTCTGATGCCTCCACCACACCTCTCGCCATCTGAAGCTACAGGTACAGCTTTCGTATATTTTCCAGCTCCCCTGTTCGCCCTTCACTGCATTTGGCAACCTCTTCCTCATGTATTGTCATTGGGAGTTACAAATTTGTTTTACTTTCATTAAAGACAAAAATTGCATTTCTTTCTTGCTTTTATGTTGGTTTGGATGACTTCTTTAAGACTGTGCAGCATCATCTATATATCATAATTTAAAAACTAATATTTAATCATCACCATTTGATAATGATAATCCGACTTAATTGAAACTATTGCCATATTGGCATGGATTTTGTTTGCAAAAGCTCTTCTCCATCACTAATGTATTCCTCACTAATGTTGTCATTGAACATTAAAGGATAGGAAAATGTAAACTTGAATTTTTTTCCCGCGTGAAATGAAGAGATCAGAAATGATTTTCTTTTATTCGTGTTTTGGTCATCATCTTTAAATTTAATTTAGTCATAATATAACTGATGTCAGCAATGTGACCTATCCAGGATTTACCACCTGGGAGTTCAAAGAAGAAACAGTCTTTCTCAAAAAGGATTGATTATGGTACAATATATTTGGAAAGGAAGAAAGAAAATAATGAGGAATATCCATGTCATGAAGTCCCATTTTAATAAAATACTAGTTTCTATATTAATGTATTTTTCTATAATAATATATGGAATACCATGTTGGAAGGTAATATAAGAATCAAGAAAATCCAAAAGAAACTGAAGTATAAGTTAAAACAAGACATCTCATAGTTGTTCTTCATTTTTCAGAGGAGGTTAAGAAATAATTTGAGAAACAAGGGAATCAAGAGATGATTGTCTTGTTCTGTGGGAGGAATCTTAGCCTGGGCCACCTTTGCAGATATGTTTCATAATGTCATCTGAATGGGCCCAGAGAACCAAATATCCAAAAGTCCTTGCCATTTGGGGCTTATAAAGGGAAATTTTCATAAAATAAACGGGAAAAACTGTGGCAGGGGTTTACAGATAACTTTTAAGCATCCTATTCACCTTGGAAAATCAAGTGGGAGTCATTTGATTTCAAGGCAATATTTGGAGATGTTCTGATTTTTTTGGAAAGCATTTTTTTTTCAGTTTACAAAAGAAGTTACGTGTAACTAAACGGCTCAATTCTTACCTCTTTCAGTATTCTAATTAGACCATTACTGCACTAAGGAGATAGAAAAGACACTATCTCGCATGGCACTTTTTTTTAAACACTCTGGCCCTCAAGGCCCAGCCTAAAACTTCACATAAACAAAGCATCTGGTTAATACCTGGAAGCAAATAGTCTATTGTACAGTTGAGATAAAGTTGGAGTTTCAAGGCACGTAGAGCATCATTGAAACTCAAATTGGGGAGCCTGCATAAATGCTAGATTAAATGCTGTAAGTAGCCCTGGAAATCAAGGCTGCAAAAATGGAAAGCAATCGGGCCACTCATAATTACTATGCCTCTCGAATTCTAGTAATTTATGGGAAAGGAAAACAAATCTAGTTACTCATCCTCTCCGTGAATGAAATGTGCTCTGCACTACAAATGCAAATAATTATCCCTCATCTAAATCAGTGACTTAATGATATTCTACCTCCCAATTTCATCTTCATGTCACTGACAATGAACAGGCTTAATCTGATGATAAAATGTGTTCTCTGTTCTATTTAAACTGGAGTTTATTTCAGAATTGTGTGTTTTAAAATAATGTAAAATAAGGATTTTATGTTTTTACATCTCTATAAAGGAATATTCAAAAGTAAACATTTCTATACTTGCTCCTCAAGAGTGTGATGTGAGAGGCAGGATATAAATTAATGGTTTCTTTTTCCTAAAGAAAGGGTCCCCTGGCAGTGTGGTGGAAAAGGCCCTCGGCTGCTAAACAGAAGGTTGACAGTTTGACCCACTAGCCTCTCCATCGAGAGAAAGATGTAGCAGTCTGCTTCCATAAAGATTTACAGCCTTGAAAACCCTATGGGGCATTTCTACTCTGCCCTGTAGGGTAGCTGTGAGTCAGAATTGACTTGATGGCAATTTTTTTTTTCTTTATTTGCTTCTTAGTGGACAAGATTCACATCTGTCAATAAACATGCTTTTCCTGACACCACTATGTGCCCAGATCTCAGCTAGGTGCTAGCTCTCACCCACGTATGAACATACTTCTTATCCCAGAGAAATCTCTTTGAAGAAGCCAAGATATAAATGGGGTAGTTAGATGACAAAACAGGGTAAATGTAAGTGAAAACTGAAAATGATATTATAAGATCCAAGGATATACATTAATACATCTTTTCTGGTAAAATTGGGGGATAATATTCTAATATTGTAAGTGATGCTTTTTATTTTAAGTACCGAGGGTCTTCATTTTAGAACGTTTTGATGGCAGTCTAGTTGAAGTGTTTTACACACACTCGTTTTGTGACCATACCCATAATCATAAGTTAAGTTTTGCTCCATTATTCAAAATTATAGCTACATATAATTAAAGTTATTCAAAATTAAAGTTATGTCAACTGAGTTATAAAACAGAGATCTCCGGTAAGTTCTTTACATTTGTTGTTGTTAGATGCCATCAAATTGATTCCAACTCATACTGACAGCATGTGACAGAGTAGAACTACCCCACAGGGTTTTCTTGGAGCCCTGGTGGTGCAGTGGTTAAGTGTTCTGCTGCTAACCAAAAGATTGGCAGTTCGAATCCACCAGCTGCTCCTAGAAGCCCTGTGTGGCAGTACTACTCTGTCCTATAGGGTTGCTGTGAGTTGGAATCAAATCAATGGCAACAGGTTTGATTGTGTTTGTTTGTTTAGCCTTTATGGGACCAGATGTCCAGATCTTTTCTCCCATGGAGCGTCTGGGCAGGTTCAAACTGACAGTCTTTTTGAGAGCAGCCGAGTGCTTAACTGTAACGCCACCAGGGCTCCTTTCTTTACATTTAAGCAGTCCCTATTTTTTTAATATTTTTAGGTAGTTGTGCCTATTTTTCTTTTTAATTTTCTTCTATCTTCTCATGTAAAACTTAGGAATTTTCTACTCATTTTTCCGTGGACTAGGAAAGTAGGTATGGAGTAGGCATGTGTGTATATGTGCGCTTGTGTGTGAGTATGTATGAGTACATACGTGTGTATCCGTGTTGTATGTGTTGGGTTCCTTTAGTTTCAGGAGCAAAACTCTTGATATATTTAAAATGCTAGAGGGTTTTTTATTAGGATGCATATGGAAATAAAAACACAGAAATGTGTCCCAGGTGAGCACATCAAAGGGAATCTAGCAACAAAGAATTTAAGAAGACTGAAATGTAATCCGAGAACTAGAAAGACTTTTTGGATGCAAAGCAGTTCTCGGATCGGACTATCATAACACTTTCTCATCAACAAGATCCCTGCAAAGCAACTTGGCCAATTTGATCCCACGTACCTATACTTTTAATTTCTCCTGCTTTTATTTGTGTTGGTGTTTCTATCGACCACTTTTTTTTCTTTTTTTTTTTAAACGCTTTGATGTCAACAATCTCTAAGAGAAAATCAAATTAGTTAATTTAGTCCCTGTGACTTCAGTGGAACTTTTATACTCAACCATTTTAGAAGACTCTGGCCAGCCTATGTGTTGACTGCTTTTGCTGCCCTGGTTCAATCACATAAAGCCAAATTTATTTGGTACCAACATAGCTACTCACTGAAGTGGAACCCCTTAGAAATGGATAGTATTTGAATATTGTTAGATATTACGAATTTTGGCCAATCCAAATACCAGATAGATTACTTATGACTGATAGAGCCCTGGTGACGCAGTGGTTAAGAGCTCCGCTGCTAATCAAAAGGTCAGCAGTTCAATCCACCAGCCACTCCTTGAAAACACTATGGGGCAGTTCAACTCTGTTCTATATTGTGGCTATGAGGCAGAATTGACTTGATGGCAATGAGTTTGGTTTGGTTTTGGTGTTTAAAATGATAACAAACAGGCTTGGACTAAGGCTCTCAAAAAATGTTTCAACAGCAAAGTGTTTTGTAAATAAATATTTTGACTTTTCAGCATCTTTTTTTTTTTCCTGTGAAGTTGAGAGCATCCTATTTTACATTTTATACCATATATCATAATCTATCTTATGTTAGGAAACCCTGGTAGTGTAGCGGTTAAGTGCTACGGCTGCTAACCAAAATGTTGGCAGTTTGAATCCACCAGGTGCTCCTTGGAAACTCTATGCAGCAGTTCTACTCTGTCCTATCGGGTCGCTGTGAGTCAGAGTTGACTCGACGGCACTGTTTTTTTTTTTTATCTTAAGTTAATTTTTAATAAATATGTCACCTTACTCCTTTGTTGGGATGAATACATTAGTCTGAATTAAACTGAAGTTTAATGCTACTAACTATGGTTTCCAATGGACAGTTATAAGCAAATCTGTGCTATGAATTCAGAGGACAGAGGTAACATGTGGAACTGGAGTGATCTAGCAAGTTTCACGGAAGAGGTGGAGTAGATGAGCAGGATCACATGATACAGTTCATAAGGTTTTATTTTAGAGATCATCATCATTGTCATTGCCATCATCAAACATAAAATTTCACCTATAAATATTAATTACCATGCAATCCTCATCCTTGGTTTCATTCAAAATATCTAAACTGGGTGGCAGATAAATAAATGCACACCCACAGGCAACTATGCAAAGGAGATAGCATATTAATCTGGCCATTTCCTCCTAGAATATGAGCCACTATAGTAAATGGGCTGAGGATGTATACACAAAGTTCACAGTGTATTTGAGATCCCCTGTCTTGTTACATTTTTGAGTGTATTTGCCTACAGAAACCAATAATGCAGTAGATCCAGTAAATACATTTGATACTGAGCTGGAAGAAATGAAAATAGTAGTAGTAGGCAAGTTTTAAATTCTTTATGTTTAGAACTGAGTAAAGGAAGTCTCTGCTCCCAAGAAGTTACAGGAGAGATAGATAAATAGGTGATGATAGATAGATTAGATAGATAGATAGGTAGGTAGGTAGGTAGGTAGATAGATATTCATAAATGTCGTGGGTTGAATTGTATCCCCCCAAAATATGGGTCCCCTTGGTTAGGCCATGATGCCTGTTATTGTGTGGTTGCCCTCCATTTTGTGATTTCCTTATGTGTTATAAACCACGATCTCTGCCTGTGGCTAAAGAGGATTAGGGTACCGTATAACACCCTTGCTCAGGTCACATCCCTGATCCAATGTAAAGGGAGTTTTCCTGGGGTGTGGTCTGCATCACTTTTATCTTACAAGAGGTAAAAGGGAAGGGAAGCAAGCAGAGAGTGGGAAGACCTCATACCACCAAATGAGCAGCACTGGGAGCAGAGTGTGTTCTTTGGGCCAGGGCTCCCTGTGCCTGAGAAGCTCCTCAAACAGAGGAAGGTTGATGACAAAGACCTTCCTCCAGAGGTGACAGAGAGACAAAGCCTTCCCCCGGAGCCAACGCCCCAAATTTGGACTTGTAGCCTATTAGACTGTGAGAAAATAAATTTCTCTTTGTTAAAGCCATCCTCTTGTGGGATTTCTGTTACAGCAGCACTAGATGACTAAGACAATAAATTACAAGTGCTTTTTCTCCTCTCAAACAGATATGTCCCCCAACCAACTTTTTATTTGTATTGGTGTGTGAACTTGATAGTCCCCCAAAACAGGTAAACAGAGATAGTAAATATAACTTTTCTGAGCTGTATCAATGTCACATAGAGAAATACGAGTTCCTTCAGAGTAATGGGTTATGCACAGTCATACACAAAACCCAGAGCTTACACACACACCCAACAACCATCAGTCAATAATACCGCTATTCCACTTTTTAGCATAAGATAAAGTGTTTTATCCATTGTGTTGTAGAGAGTATGTTTTACTTACATCTACATCCTCAACACCTAACATAAAGAAAAATGGCAGGTGTTCAGTAAATGTTTGTTGAAGAAACTTATGAATAAATCAGAGGCATACAAATAATCTGTAGCTTTTCATTGTAGTCAGTTACACAACACATCAAGAAGACTATCTATGGCTGTAATCAGCAGTCACAACATACAATTTTTTCATATGTAAAATTCACCTTGTCTGTGTGGGGAATGGTCTAATGACATGAGTTTCATTGGTAGTCCATAATCCCCAGTATACTTTTTCCAGTGCTAATGATAAATATCATCAAGTTTCTTAATCTTTGTGTGAAAAATGTATTTGTGCTTGGTGTCAGTGCCTCAATTTTGATCCAATTTTGTTGTTCCAGCCTTTGCTATTACCTTATGGACTGAAAGGCTTTGAATGATATGAACCTGGTTTAAAAGGTGAGGGAGCTTCAATGAAGACAATCTCTGATCTTCTTGATTAATCGAAAGGGCTGCATGAAAATAGCTTCTTTGCCAACATTCTACATGTTATGTATCACAAGCACGGCCTTGTGATTTATTTTTGTGTTTGCTCATCTTCTGATGGTAATGGGTTTATTCCTGGTCATCTACAGTCTTTGTTTTGTGATCAATTGGTATATATGTGACATAGCTCAGCATTTGAATGGGGCAGTCTCAAACTATCTGGAAAATACTATGTTTCAATCCATGTTCACAGGTCCATCAATATCTGCATAGATTTAGGGATAACCAAAATCTTAGATGGTAGGAAAGAAAGGGACAGATGTTTACTTGAGGGCATATGTAAGAAACACATCTAAACAGAGGTTGTAAATTATGAATGAAGCAGGAAGCAAAAGGTCAAAGTTGTTGACAAATGATCGCATATATAAGATTGGAAAACAATCAGTGTTATGAACTGAATTGTGTTCCCCCAAAACTGTCTGTTGTAAATCCTTACCCTTATACCATGGATATAATCCCATTTGGGAACACGGATTTCTTTGTTATGTTAATGAGGCCATGTCACTGTAGGGTGTGTTTTAAACCAATCACTTTTGAGATTTAAAAGGAGCAGATTAGGCATAGATGAAAGCCAAGTATAGCTAGAGGTTATGAAACTTGAACCTGAAATGCTATGCTGTTTAAGGCAATAAAAAACAAACATTAGCAATGTGAAGCATTCCTAAATGGACTGTTTCAAAACAATGTTAAATAGAATAACTTCTGAAGAATCGAATACTTTTTGGTATATCTTCGTCATTATAAATTATCATAATTATATTGTTATATGAGTAATTCTGCTGCAAAGAGCTCTGTATTAAGACCTGGATATATTAAAAAAAAAAAAAGAAAGGGGCTCAATCTGTAGTTTTAAGTGTAGATTTGACAAGAGAGATATAGAGGCAGGAGACAAAAATACAATTATGAGATGCTAAGGGCGCTGGTTTGAGTGATGACGATAGTGATTAAAGGGAGCAACAGCTTTGTGGGACATGTAATATGGAGAAATAGGCATAAGGCTCAGAGACGGATAATGTACAGTGAAAAGGAAAGGTATTTAGAGTTGAATGACTGAGAAAATGATAGCCTGGTTAGAAATAGGGATGTTTGGAATGGAAGTTGGCTTTGGTGTGAAAGATAATTAGCTAGATTTGAAAGTATGTTTGAGCATTCATATGGATGTTAAATTAGCATTTATTGGCTTATAGAACCTGAAAATAACAGAAAAACCTACTCTAGAGGTTTAAAGGGGTTATTTGCCTCACACAACAAAAATCTGGGGATAAACATTCTAGGCTGTATAGCAGCTGTCTGATGCTATCAGGTATCCAGGTGCCGTATGTCTTTCTGGTCCACCATTCTTAGTATGAAACCTTTGTCTCTGTGGCCAAAAGATTATATCGCTGCTTCTTCAGGCATCACAGCCATTTTTTGGAGCAAAAAGAAGAGGGAAGTTTGAAAGAACAAGCTGAAAGTTTGTGTCAGGAAAGATTGTCACTTCAGAAAACATTTTCAGTACATCCTAGTAGTGACTTCTGCTTATATAACCAGAATTGGACTCTACAAGATGAATATTTTAATAGTTCAACCTCTGTAATAGGGAATGGCAAAGTGATTATTGAGGAATGAGAATAAAGATATGGTAACAAGGAGATCATTGGTAAGCCTGGCTAGATAAGCATCATCCTCTATATTTAGTGCTTGGGATACAAAGGTGAATAAGGCACAGTGTTTCTCCTAAAGGAACTTATAGCCTAGAAGACAAGAGAGACAAATAAGCCAAACTGAGGTTTTAACTTCTGATTTCTGAAGTTTAAACCCTTAAAGGTCTTGGTAAAGGTGTGAGACACACAAAAGCTTTTAAGAAGGCCCTCTCTCCTTTATATTAGAATTCTACTTCCAGCATTCTATTGCAAAGTAGTTTGCGAAAGACTGTTTTATATATCACAGACCACTGTGGATAAACACTGAGAAGGATGGCTGGAAAGTCCTTCTGAGCTTGGGAAGAGTTGTTGAAGCTTTAGGGTTCTTGGTGACGAACTCGGTCCGACGCATGTTTCATTAACAATCAGAGCATGTGCATCCTTCATCACCGAAGCCAACACCAGAAGCACAGCATCATTCCCAAGGTGCAGTGACTAATACTTTGAGTAAGGCCTTAAAGTTCCCTTTATAGATCAAACAGTGACATGCTTGCTCACAGTACTGAAAATTAATACAAACACAGTGCACTAAATAAAGTGCCGCTCTTAAATGCAAATGCTTTGGGTAGAATGGAAAACATTTTATGAATACCTTTAGAAATATACTTTCAATTCCTTTGAAGCTAAAAATAAAGTGCTAAAAATCTCATTAAAGACATTTTTAGGGGTTGTACTTTTCCTTCTCATCTTATACTGAAGTTCAACCATTGACTTGTATTGTAATAAACATATTCCCAGAAATGACCAGTTGGGATTAATTCATGACCAAGTTTTTTTCCAGTAACAATAATTTTCATTCCTTGAAACAAAGATTTTTTTTCTCTCTCTCTCTTTTTTTTAATAGTACTTTAGATGAAGGTTTACAGAACAAACTAGTTTCTCATCAGTTAGTACATACACTGTTCTGTGACATTAGTTAACAGCCTTACAACATGTCACCACTCTCCCTTCTCAACCCTGGGCTCCCTATTACCAGCTTTCCTTTTCCCTTCTGCCTTCCAGTTCCTGCCCCAGGGCTGGTGAGCCCCTTTAGTCTTGTTCTGTTCCTTGGGCCTGTTCAGTGTTTGGCTGAAGGGTGAACTAAGGAGTGACCTCATTACTGAGCTGAAAGTATGCCCAGGGGCCATACTCTCAGGGTTTCTCCAGGCTCTATCAGATCAGCAAGTCTGGTCCTTATTTTTGAGTTAGAATTTTGTTCAACGTTTTTCTCCAGCTCTGTCTGGGACTCTTTAGTGTGATCCCTGTCAGAGCAGTCAGTGGTGGTAACTGGGCACCATCTAGTTGTATGGACTCAGTCTGGTGGAGGCCATGGTAGATTTGGCCCACTAGTCCTTTGGACTAATCTTTTCCTTGTATCTTTAGTTTTCTTCATTCTTCCTTGCTCCCGAAGGGGTAAGACCAGTGGAGTATCTTTGATTGCCACTCATAGGCTTTTAAGACCCCAGACGCTACTCACCAAAGTAGAATGTAGAACATATCTTTATAAACTATGTTATGCCATTGAGCGAGATGTTCTGTGAGATCATGGTCTCCACCGCCCTCAGCCAGAAATTCAGTCCTTCAGGGAGTTTGGATGTGTCTGTGGAGCTACCATGGCCTTGCCTTGTACAGGTTGTGCTGGCTTCCCCGGTATTGTGTACTGTCTTACCCTTCACCAAAGTGTCCACTTACCTATTGTCTATTAAGTGTTTTTCCATCCCCACCCCTCCTCTCTCTCATAACCATTAAAGGTTGTTTCTTTTAGTATGTAAACCTTTTCATGAGTTTTTACAGTAGTGGTCTCATACAATGTTTGTCCCTTTGTGATTGACTTATTTCACTCAGCATAACATCCTACAGGTTCATCCATGTAACGAGATGCTTCAGAGGTTCATCATTGTTCTTTATCATTGCGTGTATGTACCACAGTTTGTTAATCCATTCTTCTGTTGATGAGCATCTAGGTTGTTTCTATCTTTTTGCTGTTGTGAATAATGCTGCAATGAACATGGGTGTGTATATGTCTATTTGTGTGACGTCTCTTATTTCTTTAGGATATATTCCTAGGAGTGGGATTGCTGGATCATATGGTATTTCTATTTCTAGCTTCCTATGGAAGTGCCATATCATTTTCCAAAATGGTTTTATCATTTTGCATTCCCACCAGCAGTGCATAAGTGTTCCCATCTCCCCACAGCCTCTCCAACATTTATTATTTCCTGTTTTATTGATTCATGCCAGTAATGCTGGGGTGAGATGGTATCTTATTGTGGTTTTGACTTGCATTTCTCTAATGGATAGAGGTCGTGAGCATTTCCTCAAGTGTCTGTTGGTTGCTTGAATGTCTTCTTTAGTGAAGTGTCTGTTCATTTCCTTTGCCCATTTTTTTTTATTGGGTTATTTGTCCTTTTGTTGTAGAGCTATTGGATTGCCTTGTAGATTTTAGAGATTAGACTTTGGTCTGATTTGTAATAGCTAAAAATTTTTTCACAGTCTGAAAATTCTCTTTTTAGTTTTTTGGTGCAATCTTTTGGTGAGTATAAGTGTTTAAATTTTAGAAGATCTCAGTTATCTAGCTTACCCTCTGGAGCTTGTGTGTTGTTGGTTGTGGTTTGTATCCCATTCATGCCATGTATTAGGGCCTTTAGGATTGATCCTGTTTTTTTTTTTTTTCTATGAACATCATGGTTTTTGGCTTTATATTTAGGTCTTTGATCCATTTTGAGTTAGTTTTTGTATATGGTGTGAGGTATGGGTCCTGTTTCATTTTTTTTTTTTTTGCAGATGGACATCCAGTTTTGCCAGCATCATTTGTTAAAAAGACAGTCTTTTCCCCATTTGATGGACTTTGGGCCCTTGTTGAAGATCAGGTGACCATTGGTGGATGGATCTATATCTGGGTTCTCAATTCTGTTCCATTGGTCAAATATCTGTCATTGTACCAGTACCAGGCTGTTTTGACTGCTGTCGTTGTATAGTAGGTTCTGAGGTCAGGTAGTGAAAGTCCTCCTACTTTATGAAACAAGGATATTTTTAATGAAGTTTTTTTGTTTTGTTTCAATTGCTTCTCCTGAATGATTTTATTATAGACCGAATGAACTGGAAGGGATAGAAATGGTCATTTTGTCAATACATTTAGACTTAACAGGAGTTTGGTTTTATTCTCTTGGAGTAAGAACTTTGATCACTCAACACCTTTGGGGTCCAACAGTGACCATATCATACAGTTTTTGAGCTCGTAGGGACCTTAGAGATCAATCTAGCAGGGGTTATTTGAAGATCTCTGTAGCTTTGGAATAGGCTGAGCTTAAAAAAAAAAAAAAGACAAAGGGCTCTTAAATTCAGAAACAAGAATCTTTAATAATATGATTAAATACACTCTTTCTATGGGCACTTGTCTAACTGTAATGCAGCAGTTAATAGCTCAGACTCCCTGGTTTAGAATCCCCATTCTGCCACTAGTTGTGTGAACTTGGACAAGTTACTAAATATCTCATTTCCCCTTCAATAAAATGGGAATAACAGTTACAATCAATTAAGTTTCACTAACTTTCAAAGACTACAAAACGAAACACTTAATATCAAAGTGCAAATAAAAAGTCATAACTTTGGCTCATCTTACAGATGTTCTCTTGGTTAATAGGATCTCAATTAAGGGAAGTCTGCACTTCCAAGAATTCTGTACTAATATATGTGACAGGCAATAATCATAGGTATAAATGATTAGATATGTGACTGCTAACTAGAAAGGATGGCAGTTAAAAAGACAGGAAAGAAAGAAAAGACAAAAATGGATGTCAGAAGAGACTCTGAAACTTGCTCTTGAACATAGAGTAGCTAGAGCAAAAAGAAGAAATGACGAAGTAAAAGGAGCTGAATAGAAGATTTCAAAGCATGGATTGAGAAGACAAAGTAGCACGTGATTGGTAACCTGTGGCACTGAAGGAAGAAATCCAAGCTATACTGAAGGCATTGGCAAAAAAACAAGGCTCCAGGAATTGATGGAATACCTACGGAGATACTTCAGCAATCGGATGCAACCCTGGAAGTGCTCACTCAACTATGCCAAGAAATTTGGAAGACAGCTACCTAACTAACCAACTGGAAGAGATCTGTATTTATGCCTATTCCCAAGAAAGATGACCCAATTGAATGCAGAAATTATCGGACAATATCATTAATATCACACACAAGTAAAATTTTGCTGAAGATCATTTAAAAGCAGCTGCAGCAGTATGTTGACAGGGAACTGCCAGAAATTCAAGCTGGATTCAGAAGAGAATGTGGAACTAGGGATAACATTGCTGATGTCAGATGGATCCTGGCTGAAAGCTGAGAATACCAGAAAGATGTTTACCTGTGTTTTATTGACCATGCAAAGGCATTTGACTGTGTGGATCATAACAAATTATGGATAAAATTGCAAAGAATGGGAATTCTGGAACACTTAATTGTACTCATGAAGAGCCTGTACATAGAGCAAGAGGCAGTCCTTCTAACAGAACAAGGGGATATTGCATGGTTTAAAGTCAGGAAAGGTGTGTGCCAGGGTTATATCCTTTCACCATATCTATTAGATCTGTATGCTGAGCAAATAATTGGACTATATGAGGAACTCAGCATCAGGATTGAAGGAAGACTCATTAACAACCTGTGCTATGCAGATGACACAACCTCGCTTGCTGAAAGTGAAGAGGACTTGAAGCACTTACTCATGAAGTTCAAAGACCATAGCCTTCAGTATAGATTACACCTCAACATTAAAGAAAATAAAAATCCTCGTGACTGGACCAATCTGCAATATTGTAATAAATGGAGAAAAGATTGAGATTGTCAAGGATTTCATTTGACTTGGAACCATGATCAACACCCATAGAAACATCCATCGAGAAACCAACCAATGCACTGCATTGGGCAAATCAGCTGCAAAATACCTCTTTAAAGTGTTGAAAAGCAAAGATGTCAGCTTGAAGGCTAAGACGTGCCTGATCCAAGCCTTAGTGTTTTCAATCACCTCATGCATGTGAAAGCTGGACAAAGACTGAGGAAGACTGAAGAAGAATTGATGCCCTTGAATTGTGGTGTTGGCAAGGAATACTGAATGCCAGAAGAGAGAAAAAATCTGCCTTGGAAGAAGTACAGCCAGAATGCTCCTTAGAAACAAGATGGCGAGACTATGTCTCACATACGTTGGACATGGTATAAGGAAAGATCAGTCCCTGAAGAAGGGCACCATGCTTGGTAAAGTAGAGGGTCAGCAGAAAAGAGGAAGACATCAACGAGATGAATTGACACAGTGGCTACTACAACAGGCTCAAGTGTAGTGATTGTGAGGATGGTGCAAGACCACACAATGTTTCATTCTGTTGTGTATAGGGTCATTATGAGTCGGATCTGATTTGAAGACACCTAACAACAACAACAACAGTCCCTCTATGCTGCCAGGAAGAGCCCATACCATAGTCAAATGTATATGGGATGGTATAGTTTTTCCAGGGAATTGTATTTTATATGGCCAGATGGCAGAGTGGCCGAATATTAAGTCGTGAATTTTGTTTGTGCTAATGTATTGATTTTGACTTCCATCCTCCATTCAGCAAATTAAAGCATGAGGAATGAAATACCCATATCTATGGTTTGAAATAATCACTCTGGTGGCGTGTGAAGGCTGGATTAGATGATGGAGAATCTGCATGCAGGAAAACAAACAACTGAAGTACTATCGCAGGAATCCAGTTTATAAATATTGAGGCTATTGCATGAGTAGGATTGGCAAGTTGAAGGTATGTTAGTAGAATCAACAAAATGTGAGGAATGAAGGAAAAGAGAGGAATCAAGGATTCATTTTAGGTAGATGACAATGCAATCACTGTGATGGGGTATATAAGAAATGGGCAGATTTTGTAAAAAATGGTAATGAAAATCTTTGCACCTGTTGGTAGTACCTTTAGGATATTCAAATGGAAATGCTGTCTATATAAATGCATATATTGGCCTGGAGATCAGAAGAGGTGGTCGAGATTGAGATACACATTAAAAAAGATATTCATAAAGAATTGAGGCTGCAGGTATGATTATATTTGTCCAGGGCAAGTGAGAAGAGTGTAATGAATGAGGATGGAGCCCTAAAGAACACTACTATTTAAGTGGGGGAAAAAAAAAAAAAAAGAGAAAGATGCCACTAAGAGGTCTGAGAAATATCACAGGGTTAACCTGTCAGGCCTGTAAAATAAGAAGAAAGAGAAAAATATGTTCAGATATACATCAAACATTGTGGCAACTGCTACTCTTGTTTTATAACTCAAGGATAGTAAATTCAAATGCTTTTGGGAACTAGGCAGATAATTTCATGTGTAGAGACAGCTGGGTATAAGATAACAATGGGGGATTGTTGCATGCTGGAGAGAATCTTGTCATAAGGGGCAGCTGCTGTCCTGATCCTGCCTATTATTTTCCTGTGAGAATTTGGGTCAATGTTTCCAGATATTTGGCTTTTTCAATAAAAACTGGAACTCTGTATTTTAGTATAAGTTCTCAAAAGAAATATCTACAGGACTGTTTTGTTTTTTTTTTTTTAGACCATAGGCAGCCAGTTTGCAATATCTGCCTTAGCTTCCATGACGAAAACAGCCCTGGGCCAGGAAGATCACTGGTTGAACCTACTATTATAACCTTCCATTTCCATATCCTTGAGTAGCTGCTGTGCATAGACTACCTTGATGAAAAATACTGGCATTCTAAGCTACTTCCTTTTAAGTACTGCACCGGAAAAATTAAGACGTAGTTCATGAAAACAGAAATGTTCTAGTCAATGCCTAAGAATGTATTGTAATCTTTGCTAGCTGCTGCCATGTAAGACCTCTGACAACTATAAGTAGGGTGACCATATAATTTAGCATTCAACCATGGGCACATTTAGGGTGAAAACGAGTGCCCTTCACAGATGTTAAGTGAAATGTTTAATAATCCTATCTACGAATGCACATTTTTCAGTGTTGAACAGTCTATTTTTGACTTAAACCATCTGATTCAATTTTCTTAAGTTAAATGTGATTTATTTCCTCCGAATTATTTTGTCTTCTGTATTTACCTTGAGGACAGACAAAGAGCATTTTGATGTTTTTAAGTCTCACTTGCTAGTCACGTACTTTATTTGGAGGGAGAGTGGTTTTACTGTGTATCAATTAATTGTTTCTTTTGTTTAAAGGAATTTGCAACCTAGGTAACCTTAGAATAGAGAAAAGAAATTAGGTTGTGCCTCTCCACAGGTGGTACATGTAATTTTCTCATTAATAAATTGAGCAGCAAGAGGTGCTCTTCCTCTGTATGTCAAAGGTCATTCAATTAGTAGGACTAATTTTCTCTGGCTTTATGTCAAGTTCTGCTATTTGGCTCTTGGTTCTGAAGCAGATGACAAGTGCATAAACAAAACTGTTTCTTTTTTTAGGGGATGAAATAAAATCGTTTCTAATAAATTAATAAGAAGTCTTTTGAGCATCTTTACCTCTAAGGAGGCTGTTATGTACACCCACATTTTTATGTCCCCCAGTGAAGATGACAAGATATCACCCACTAACATGGGAACTGTTGATTGCGATCTGCTGGGAAATAACTCACTTGGAAAAATTTTAAAAGAGAAAATCTTTACTATGTTTTTACTGCAAGTCTGAGTAATAGAATTCGTCAAATAAGGAGGCTTTAAAATGCATGCGTGGGGACACCTTTTGAAGTCTCATAAATATTTACATATTTCAAAAGTTGATCTTCAAGTATTTCCAGGATAACTGCTGATGTAAAATATATCAGTGGCCTAAAGCATCGGCTTTTAGAGGAAAAACCGACCTTGGAGATTTTTCAAATTCAGCCCTTCTTCTTCACTTTTCAGAGGAGGAATTTGATAAAATCACATGGCTAGTTTGGTAAGAGTTGGAATTCATATACAAGGCTCCTTATTCCAAGTCCATTTTCAACTGTGTAATTTTATGTTTCAAACATGTTTAAAATACAATCATTCTAACAGCTAGGAAAGAAAGAGAATGAGTGTTTTCATTTTACAAATTGGCTTGGCACATCGTGCAGTTTATTAATTTTAGCAGAGTATCAAAATCCGTTGTAGTTCAGTTGATTCTGACTCATAGTGACCCTATAGGACAGAGCAGAACTGCGCCATAGGTCTTCCAAGGAGTGGCTGGTAGATTTGAACTGCTGACCTTTTGGTTAGCAGCCAAACGCTTAACCACTGCTCCACCAGGGCTCCTTAGCGTAATTATCTAGGTGGAATTAAGACCTTTTAATGCACACATATATGTACGCATACTTTATCTGATGTTGTTCCCCTTTAATATACACTCTCAACTGCAATAGTTGTTTAGGGACCACTTGGTGTTTGTTTCCATTTATAGGAATAACTGGAGGAATATTTTACTTGGTAGCCGCCATGGTAGGAAGTTCCTGGGGACAAATACTTTTTAGTAGTTATGATTCTAAAATCCTGTATCCTGAGGAAATACCTGTCTTCTTAAAACTTGCTTTGTTTGATCATCAGACTTTCTCCTAAAGTATTTGAAGCTTCTGTACTTTAATATAACACCGGTATTTACAACTTAATTATCACACAGAGTTTGAGTTTAGGCAAAAATACTTCATTTGAAAGGCATGATTGAGACTAGCCTATTTTCAAAGGACTGTCTCAAGTTTCTTGTCTTTGGATGTTCCAACTGTAAAATGCCAGGCAACTTCTGAGCTATGCCTAATTGGCCCCCTTAAAGAGGAGCCTTACTGTCATTTTTTTCTGGAATATGAATCTGGTCTGTTTTCCTGACAAAAAATTCACTTATATTTAAGGGGGGAAACTATCTGCCTATAACTCCACTCCTGAAACTAGAAAGTTTTTATAACTCCACTCCTGAAACTAGAAAGTTTATCTTTAATTAAATTAATAAAATAATTATTCATTATAATTATAAATTTAAAAATATAATATAGATATAATTATAAATTAATATAGAATTTTATGAAGAAAATAATTAAATATTTTAATTTGAGCCTTAGGTGGGTAATTATTATGATTTATCCATCACACAAAGGAATGAAAACTACATACTGTTAACATCTAGATTAATGATTATTTGTACGAATACAAATACTATGTAATGAACTTGGAAGACTCTCAACTTGTTTGATTTTTAGTATCTCTACTTTGGCTTGGTTTAGCTCATTATCTTGGATTCTTTTGACCCCAGAGTCCTCTTCTTTGTCCGATGTTATTCCTTTCCCAAGAAGATTATTGCAGACAAATTCTAGGGTGGTCCCCATGACTCCTGCTTTCTTGTATTCACACCCAGGTGTAATTTTCTCTTCTTGAGTGTGTCCAGGACCTGACTTGCCTCTAAGCAATAGAATATAGCAAAGCTGAAGGGATGTATGTGATTACGTTACATAAGCGTATAATGCCCTTTTTGTTGGAAGATTTTTTTGTTCCTTGCTGGCTTTAAAGAAGTAAGGTATCATGCTCTGAACTGATACATGGAGAGGGCTACATGGCAAGGGACTGAGGGCAGCCTCTAGCTGACATTCAGCAAGAAACTTGAAGCCCTCTAGCCAATAGTCTGCAACAACCATGTGATCTTAAAAGCAGATCCTTCTCCATTTGAGCCTCAGATGAAACCTCAGCCCTGGCTGACACCTTGGCTATAGCTTCATGAGGCACTATCTTAGCTATCTAGTACTGCTATAGCAGAAATATCACAAGTGGATGGCTTTAACAAAGCTACATTTATTTTCTCACAGTCTAGTAGGCTAGAAGTCCAAATTCAGGGCATCAGCTCCAAGGGAAGGCTTTCTCTCTCTGTTCACTCTGGAGGAATGTCCTTCTCATGGACTAGGAGCTACTTCGTACAGGAATCCTGGATCCAAAGGATGCTCTCTGCTCCCAGAGCTACATTCTTGGTGGTATGAGGTCCTCAACTTACACTCTGCTCATTTCTCTTTCCTTTTATCTCTTTTAAGACAATAAGCAATGCAGGCCACACCCCTGGGATACTCCCTTTACATTGGATCAGGGATGTGACCTGAGTAAGGGTATTACATCCCACCCTAATCCTCTTTGATATAATCCAATTTTGCATCATTAACCACAGGCAGAGATTAGTGTTTACAACACATAGGAAAATTACATCGCTCACGAAATGGAGGACAGCCACACAATACTGGGAATCATGGCCTAATCAAATTGGCACATATTTTGGGGTGACACAATTCAATCCATAACAGACACAGAAGTCAAGAGCTAACTGAGTTGTGTCTGCTCTCCTGATACACGGCAACATTGAGATAAGAAATATGTGTTGTTACTAGGTTTGTAGTAATTTTGCTACAAAGCAGTAGATCGCTAACACAGAGGCCTATATTTGAATGTTTGCTCTTTATATTAGGGCTCATTCATTTATTCATGCATTCAACAAATTTTTATCAAGCCTCTATGATGCATAAAGCTGCAAAGTGTCATCTAAAAGGTGAAATAAATACATCAATGTGTCATATGGGTATTATGAATGAAGTTTTGGTAGTGTCTAGTAGAAACACAAAGAAGGAAATGGTCTGTTCAGTTTGGCTAATTCCATAGAGAGAATAATTATATAAGTCGTGATAAATGCTATGAAGAATATAAATAGAATGTAGTGGTAAACAACAAACAATAATAATACTTAACAGTCATTAAGCACTGACAATATGTCAAACACTTGTCCAAAATATGTATTGAACTGTGCTCGGTTTCAGATAATTAAAGTGAATTTCTAAGTACTTTAAATTAATTTCTTTTTCCTTACAGTATTCCTATTAGTGTCTTCATCTTACAAATAAAGGTACAGTGCAATCCGTAACAGTGTGATAAAACAGAGAAGCACCTCAGTGCCATGGAAACATGGAAAAGCTAGTCATTCACTCTGCCTTGTTTTCCAGGGGCAGTGTGGACTGAATATCATGAAAAGCTTCACTGAGGAGAAGGTATTTGAGCTGTACTTTAGAGATCAACAAAGAGAGGGAGGGGACAAAACAGGAAATCACCTAACAAGGGCACTGAAGGATTTACCTAAACAACTTCTCTTATTTATTTGCCCTCCTTATCGTTCCACAGAGGGTTTAAAGTAGTTCACAGAACTACAAAATGTATAAAGTGTTTGGAGAGCAATAAATAGTCTGATGTGGCTAGAAAATTGTATGAGTGATGGGAAACGAGTTTGGAGGGGATAGTTCAAGATGTGATCATGAAGATTTGCGCTAGAAAGTTCATCTTTTTTCCTGCTAAGACTCATGCAATCATGTTGGAACATCTTAAGTGCAATGGGTTTAAAAGACTACTAAAATTCCAAAACAAAAATAGAAGCAACATACAACTTCCTTTGGTGCTACTTTGCAGAGGAACGAATTGTACGTGTAGCTATTCACTCAATAAATATTTAACAATGTATTGTCACTTTATTAGCCACAATGAGATGAACACAATTCTTGCACTTAGGGTACATAGGATCATGTAGGAAAGACAATTATTAAACTGATAATTCAACAACATAATTAGAGTTGTGTAAATTTCTAGAAAGGAAAGGAAAAGTACGGGTTGCTCTGACAATATTTAAAATGAGGAACTTAATCAGGGAGGCCAAGGAAGTGTAATTAAAATAATTAGGTCAAATGATGATGGATGCCCTGTGGTGTGTGAAAATGCTGGTTTTATAAAGAAGAGGTAAGTAGTATTTGTGTATGTGTGTTCATTCGCCTATCAAACACGCACTGAATTACTACTAGGTGTGAAGCATTGTGGGAGAAACAGCAATGAATCATGTTAATGCTCCCCCTATAAATTCATTTAGCGCGTAATAGTTTACAAAATATTTTTGTAAGATGCTAATTTACTCCACAAAATGGCACTCCAAAGATAGATATTCTTAAATGTATCTTACATTGATGGTAATACCAGGACCCTCTTTTTCGGAGCCATGGCCTTTTAGGAACCTAACCAAAAAAACCAAACCCGTTGCCGTTGAGCGGGTTCCAACTCATAGCGACCTTAGGGGACAGAGTAGAACTGCCCAATATGGTGTCCAAGGAGCGCCTGGGGGATTCAAACTGCCGACCTTTTTTGGTTAGCAGCCGTAGCTCTTAACCACTGTGCTACCAGGGTGTCCTAGAGAGCAAATAATAAAGCTAGAGACCTCTCTGGATCACAGAGGCTGTTGTTGCTAGGTGCAGTCGACTCAATTTTGACTCAGAGTGACGCTATATGACAAAGTAGAACTTCCCCCAGAGGGTTTTCTTGACTATAATCTTTACGGGAGTGGATCGTCAGGTCTTTTTCCTGTGGAGTTGCTAGGTAGGTTTGAATTGCTTACCTTTCAGTTAATAGCTGAGCACTTAACTGCGCCACCAGGGCTCCATTCACAGAGGCTAAAAGGGTATTACTGACAGCCGGCTGAGCCATAGGAACTAAGTTCAACTAAGTTAAAGATTCCTCTTGCCCAGCACAAAAGTCTCAGTTGTGAACAAATTAAAACAATCACAAAACACAAGGGCAATAACCGCCTCTCTCATTGTAACATTTTTTGTTCTTCTCTGAGTTTTAGCTCTTTCCCATCACCATAATGACCAGAGATACTAAGACCATAGGCCTATCACTGGGGTTCTGCTATTAATTCAGAGACATTTCCTCCAGATATCTCCTTTTATATTCTCTATTTGGGGGCTCTTGGCATCTGGTAACCACTAGCATAAACCCCAGAGTACTAAGGAATCCAAGTTTTAATTGATATCTCCCCATAAATGTATAATTGGGGTTTCTTCCGTGTCCAGCAGCACTAGAAGAAATAAAGTTGATATCACAGACTACCTATGTTCTGCTGTTGTTGTTGGATGCCAATGAGTCAATTCCAACTCATAGCGACCCCATGTGACAGAGTAGAATTACCTCCTGAGGTTTTCTTGGCTGTAATCTTTATGGAAGCAGATTGCCAGGTCTTTGTCTTATGGAGCCACTGGGTGAGTTTGAACTGCCGACTTTTTTGTTAGCAGCTGAGCACTTAACCATTTTGTCACCAGGGCTCCTTAGTTTATATATACCAACTACAAAAACGGTTAAGGCAAGATATTATAATGAAAAGTGAATGCAAATGATCATTGGGTGGTTAGGGAGACCAGAGCACCTCCTCCAATTCTGACTAAAATGACCTGTAACAAAAATGGGATAAAGTGAGGCTCAGAGAGACACCATGATTTTCCAAAGGTCATGTAGCCAATACATTGTTCAGCAAACTCTTGAAAATGAGTCTCTTAAGCATAAGGCCAAAACTTATTTTTCCATCACTACCATTCACTTTAGGTGCCTGCCCCCAAAGGGAAAAGTGAAATTTAGCAGGGGGCGATGAGACGTGCATATAAATAACCATAAGATGCAGTGAGGGATATTCAGAGTGATATTAGAATGATAGAATGACTCCTTTTCCATAGATACTCATAAAGTTACAAGGGAAATGGAATTTGTGACATCGAGCTTCCATTCATGGTGAGGGAGCAATTTCTTTTGGCGAAAAGCATCTTTCAGTGTTTGAACCTCAGAGGAATTGGTACAAGCCAAATATGAGCCGAAGATGGCTTTGCTGTTTTTACTTTATTTTGAAAGATTTTATTGGCAGCTTAAGCTCAATTCTGAGACCTCTATTTGACAAAAGTACTAGTAACTTAGCTGCATCTGGGACAATTTACTATGTGATAAAAATTGTCATTTGTAGGTGTTTTTTGTGTCAACAGAGACTAAAGGTTTCATTACCACCAAAATGCCTGTCTCAGTGTAAAGGTCAGAGGCATATTGGAGAAAATCCTTATATATTCAACTGTCACAAAATTCTGTTCTCTTCCCACAAACTCCAGAACAGGTACTCTCTGAGGGTTGGCCGTTTATTGCACATAGAGTGAATATGGACGCTTAGTTATAGAAGATACTTAATGTTTTAAATTGGATGCATTTTTCACCGGCAGAAAGAGATGGAGAGAGAGTTGTAACTTGCACACTCTCAATGCTTATGGGCAAAAACAGTGGGCATGTGTGGGAAGTGAGAGGCAGGAATGGGACAAAATGTTTCTGCTCAGGTCATTTCCTGCCAACCTTTTTATTCAACCCAACTCGGGAGATGGCACTTTGTAGAAACTAAATGATTAATAAGGCTTCCCAACAGGACCACAAACCAACCTGAACCACTGCAAAATGTTACAGGTTACTGTCTAGAGTAAGAGTAAACATCCTCAGAAGGCTAAATGTAAAAGTAAACATCCTCAGAAGCAAGAAATATCATAGAGGGTTTGACAAGACAGCAGTAAGGTAGGGAAGAGAAGGAAACAAAAAATGAGTCAGCATGCGATTGTCAGGATATTCCCTTTGTGTTGTGATAGTCTGGGTTTTAGGTAATCAGAACAAATGGAAAATTTATTAAGTGCACAGATACTGCTGCAGAAGTAATGGAGCCCCTCCAACTCCCCCAGGGTTCCTTTTTCATGTATTATAGAAAACAATGGACCTAGCTCTGCACCTTCCCAGGCTGTGATACAGAGTACCATGAACCACTACGTATGAGAGAAAACTCCTAATTCTGGCTGGGAGGTATGAAAATCTTCACTGTAAGTGAGAACCCTGAAGGTGATAGGGTGGGGAAGGCAGAGGATGGATCCCAGAAGGAAGAACAAGTGAAGATGGAGACCTCCATGTCTTTCTTGATCCCGTTTGTTCTTTCTGGAATGCTCCTCTCCCCTCCCCCCTCATCCGATCCTTCTCTTTTCCCCGTTCACAGTGCATCTGTTGAATCTCTATTCCTGTTTCCTTGAGAAAAAAAAGATGAGAAAAGAATAAAATCTTAATACTTTAACAGGGAACTTAAGCTTCTATGCCTTTCCTTGCTTAAAAACTGTTGCCACTCTCTCACATAAACACTAAGTTCCAGGTACCCTAGGCTTAATTTTGTATCTCTTTTTTCGGAATCTATTGTGTAACAGAAAAGGTCTGGAAATCAGGGAGACAGTGTGAATCCCTGAGTGATCACTGACTACGCAAGTGACCTTGAAAGAATCGTTTGTTTTTAACCCTACTCAGCAAAGATGTTGTAATGTTAAAATAAGATAGCATGTAGCTGGTATATTCAGTGAACAAACACTGTGTGGTTCATTCGGGAAACTATTTTATTTTTCTGAAACAACTGCTTTCAAGCATGCTCTGTTGGACTTCTCTTACACCAACAACATCTATGGAAAACCCTATAGCTTTAGGTTACTTTAAAAACAAAATTCCATTTTTTCCATCAAGATTCAATTTCAAGTATTTCAAAGGTTTGTTCTGCATTTCAGTTTAAAATCTAAACTTGAATCTGAATTTCATTCCACTTGTATTGGAGAGGGAGCATGGCTTCGCCTTTTGCTATTCTTCACTGTTTTATTTTTCTTCTAGCTCCCAAGCTTCTCCAGGGTGAAGAAGGACAGAAGGAAAAAATTCAAAGTTATTTTCACTCACTTTCTCCTGCTTTAAGTTCTCCCTTGGCTCATAAAAAAAAAAAAAAAAATTTTTTTTTTTTTTTTTAAATACTGTCTGTTATTTCCTCTGTTTTAGCATGTGTTAAAATGCTCCTGTTTTTGTGAAGCACACGTGTGAGTTTGTTGAAAGCCCATCATAGATTTCCACACTGGGCACTTGCTGATACAAATGATGTATTCTACACTTGGCCTGTTAAATCTACTAATGAGCTTACCTGTTGTCTCAGGAGTTCACCCCATGACCTCTTACTGCTCCTCTTTGCCTCAGTCTAAGACTCAAGCTGGTATCTCCTGTGGAATCTAGCTGGCCCACATAGACTCATTCCTTTTTTACTCTAACAAATGTGGACGTGCATAATCAGGCTATTGCTGCCCTCTCCTTGTCTTGTGCTCCCAGGCATCTCTACTCATCCTCCCACCTTCAGAATGTCCTGGTGGAAAGCAGGTGCTGATCTTGATTTAGAACAAAACTCTAGAGCATATGTGTCGAGGTACTAAGACATTTCTCCCCACACCATACTGTACTGGCAGCACTGAGGTGGGCCTGTGGATTTCTCTAGGTCAGCAAGCATCCACCCCAGTAGAGAGATATCCATCTTTTCTTCTTTCAGGCATTTCAGATGTCTGTGAGTTTATCTTGGTGTTCTGCCTCTCTTGGCTTAATGGCAGTAGAAAAACACCTGCCTCTTCTCTCCCACCAGTTGGGAGATGTGGATACACTCCTTCCTAGGCTGGTAAATCTCCTTCCTCTGACCTTATATGAATCGCATAGGGTGATGAGCTGAATGAAGCTTGAAGGGCCAGTGTGGCTGCTTCAAGCACACAGGATGGCCATCAAATATGCCTCCTTTAATCGTTGTCTTTAGAATGCAGAGCTACTTATTTTCCATTGTTTGCAGCTGTGTGAGGTCAACCAAGATGCTCGAATAATTTAAAGCATCTCTTTTTACTTTTGGCTCATACATAAATTTCATAGCACAGTGCCTGGCACATCATAGGACTCAGAAATTTTAGTGGGCTTTTATTTTGTTTGTTTTTATACTTGCAGAGGATCACTTGGTCATCTCTCTAATAATGCACACATACCCAGTGGTTAAACATTTGGCTGCTAACCCAAAGGCCAGCAGTTCAAATCTACCAGCCAATCCTTGGAAACCCCTTGGGGCAGTTTTACTCTGTCCTTTAGGGTCATGATGAGTCAGAATCGATTGGATGACAACGGCTTTGGTATTTCAATCTACTTGTATTTTGGCTTTTTTTTTTTTTTTTTTAATGATTAAGAAAGCTAAAAGAGAAAAAAAATCTAAATTTTAAAATCACTTAGGGGAATGGAGAAAAAGAACACCTTCTGCATTCAAAATATACTTTTTTTCCAGTTCAGGGGACTGTGGGCCTCATTTACACTTACCTTTTCCAGAAGCTAATTTGTAGCTCAGCTCACCTGCTTTTAGACTAGGTTGATTCATTTTACCTTAGCATCCAGCTAGCGCATTTGAAATTGCTGATGAAAGGTACTGTCAAATCCCTGGACTATTTTGATAATGATTTGTATTCGTAAGGCAATCTGCCTATTAGTGTAGAGAAGGAGAATTGGGCCAACACCTCACGAAATGATCTCTAAAAGCAAATACGGCGGCCCCGGAGTCCGCTGGGCAGGAATTTATATCCTTATAGCATTTTGACTCAGCACACAAACGTGGGGTGTATGGGGGTGTTTGCATTTGGTGCCAGATTGTTTGCCTACACCAGAGACTGCCCTAAGAGATTTGTTGTATCTGTCTTTGCTTAGGAATTGGAATTTAGTAAGCCTTTGTTTTAATGCTAAGTTATAGCACAGAGTTTCTTAGCATTTTATCTATGGCTGTGCAGGTATAACGACCCTCCAGTGATCATGTGTGTATCCAGGTGCCTGTCAATTAAGTTAAATATAATCCGTCACTAGTTTGCTCTCAGGAGCCCTGATGGCACAGTGGTTAAGAGCTCAGGTGCTATCTAAAAGGTCTGCAGTTCAAATTTACCAGCTGCTCCTTGGAAACCCTATGGGGCAGTTCTACCCTGTCCTATAGGGTCGCTATGAGTTGGAACTGACGGGACAGCGCCTAACAACAACAAAGACAAGCCTGTTCTTGTTAGTGTACCCACCAACTGTACTACTAAAGCAAAGACTATTGGTGTACCATAAATATGCTGTGAAATTCTTCTCCATCCATGCTGCAAACTTGGCTACTCTACCCCATCTTACATCAAAAAATTCAGCATATTAAATATACATTTAATAATATATTTGACTCAATGGCACTGGGTACTGGCTTTAAATACTTATAGTCATGTATTATAAAATATTTTATATAAAAAAATTTATAGTTATATAAAAATATATAACTATAATTATAGTTTAATACATATAACTATAATCTGGTACAGCTTAGGCAGAAGTTTAAATTTTAGTTTCTATGAGTTTAAGTAAACATCTTATTTTTTATAATTCTTTTTCAAATAGCTACATTTTGGAATATTTACATCTGAGGTTGCAATAAGGAATACACGAGATAATCCATGCATGGTGTCTAGAACATTGCTTGGCATTTAGTAAGTGCTTAACCAGTTGCCACTGAGTCGATTCCGACTCATAGTGACCCTATAGGACAGAATAGAACTGCCCTATAGGGTTTCCAGGGAGAGGCTGGTGAATTTGAACTGCTGACCTTTTGGTTAGCAGCCAAGCTCTTAACCACTGTGCTACCAGGGCTTCAATGCTTCAAAACTATTAATTCTCTTTTACCTTTAATGGTAAGAACAGACTTACTTGCTACTCTCTTAGGTAGCACTGTCACTGGAGGATAGGAAAAAAAAAAAAAACCATGGCAATTATTCCACCTTTGCATTTTGAAGAACTGGTATTACCTTCACTGAGCAGTGCCTCAGGGAGAGAGTAGGAGGTGGCTCTGCTAGGTAGGAAATCACAGCAATGGTTTTCAGCTCTTCTGTAGTGTTCTTTTCAGATGTGTTGAAGGAAGCCCTTTTTTTCCTGTTTGGTTCTTTTCATCTTAGGAATTTGTGTTCATGAGGAAACAACATAAATTGCTGTTGTTTTCTTTTTACCTCTTTATATCTGATTTCGAAGGTGAAGATTTCTGTTGAGATTGAATGTCAAATACCTCATTATTTTTAGAAGGAAGATGCATTTGAGCACCCAGAGAGGTAGGACTATGGCCATTTTAAGCACTTTTCCTTACAGCTCTTTCACTTAGGAGCACACTGAGGGAAAAAGAGCATGACTGTGAGAGCCAAATAGGTTTGACTGTGACTTGCACGCTGGTGCTTATTGCATTGACTTCAGGCAAGTTACTCAGCCCATAGCCATCTTCTTCCAGTTCTTCGAACAGATTTTTTTTCTGTCTTAGTTCCCTCATGAGTTCAAGAAGGTGGCACAGCACCGGACAACATTTTGTTCTGTTATACATAAGGTTACAATGAGTGGGAGTCAACTTGTTGCCAACTAACAACAACAACAATCCATTACAGATGAGGAAATTGAAGAATAGAGAAGTTAAGTAATTTGTTCTGAATGATAAATTTCATAAGTTACAGAGCCAGGATTTAAAACAGGAAGTATGCCTCCAAAGCTGGTACTCCTAACCACTATATTTATAATGTCAGCCATAAGTGTGAATACCTGAGTTAGGTAGGTGGCTCCTGACGATTTATACCTCCTGATATTCAACTCTTGTGTGTTTTCCTCTCTTTGTGTGTAGGATGGATCTAATGACTTGCTCCTAACAAATAGAATGCAGCAAAAGTGATGAGATATCACTTCTGTGATTAGGTTTTAAAAGCTTGTGACTTCCTTCTTGTTCTCTCTTTCTGTTCCTTGCTTTTGATGAAGCAAGTTGCCAAGTCTAAAGTTACCCTATGGAGAAGCCCACCTGGCAAAGAACTAAGGGTAGCCTCCAGCCAAAAACTAGTGAAGAACTGAGGTCTTCAGTTCAAGATCTCTAGAGGAACTGAATCCTGCCACCAACCATGTGAGTGTGTGAAAATAGAGCTCTTCCCAGCATAGCCCTGAGAAGACTGCAGGCCTGGCCTGTATCCTGATTCCAGCTTTGTGAGAGAACTGGAGCCAGGGGACCCAGCTAAGCTGCACTTGGATTCCTGACCACAGAAACTATGCAATAATAAATGTTTTGGAATGATTTGTTATACAGCAATAGATAACTGATACAACACTTCAGAAGTTTTGCCATTTATCCTTTCCTTCCTTCCTCACTGTCTTCTTCATCTTTCCTTCTTTCTTTGCTCAAAGAGTTGAAAACAATAAAGCAGTATACAGAGGTATTTTTTAAAACCAGGATTCAAACCAAATGGTAGTTAGAAGTTAAAATCATGAGGTAGTCAGAAAACTCTTTAATCTAACTCCCACATTTCAGTAAGTTGAGTAATTATTATATTTTACCTTGGAGGTTCTCAATGAATTGTTTGTAATTGCTTCATAAGAATGAATGTAATTTTCTAAATTATCATCTTGATTAATTCATCCATTTAGTTAAAACAAACATTTAATGGATGCTTACTTAGGCCAGACACTATTTTCATAAACATTAATAACACAGAAATAAATGAAACATGGTCTCTGTACCTGGGGTCTCTCAGTAGAGTGAAGAATGTAGATGTGGATTCAAATAGTTGCAGTATCATCTAAGTACAGAAGTAGGTATGTATGTTAAAAACACAGAAAAGGGAGTTTCTCATCTCCGTGGTGGAAGGATATTAAAATAATATGTCCTATGGGTATATAAAACTTTAAGCCATTCACACAATTTCCATATGTGCTTCCAAATTCTCTGGAATTTTCTTTAAATGAGGAAATATAAACATAGAAACTATCAAATAAAGACAGACATGTTGAAAAGCTTTAACTCTCCTTTAACAAATTCCCAGCTGCTAATGAGTCACCTAGAAATATGGAACATTCAATGTTATATCTCTGTGCACTAACACTAGCACAGAATCATGCTGGGAATCTTTGTTGTTGTTGTTGCTAGTTGCTACTGAGTCAGTTCTAACTCATAGTGGCCCAATGTACCACAGAACGAAACACTGCCTGGTCCTGCGCCATGCTACAACCATTATGCTTGAGCCCATTGTTGCAGATGTCAATCAATCCATCTCATTGAGGGTCTTCCTCTCTTCTGCTGACCCTGTGCTTTACCAAGCATGATGTCCTTCTCCAAGGACTGATACTTCCTGACAACATGTCCAAAGTGTGTAAGACACAGTCTCACCATCCTTGCTTCTAAGGAGCATTCTGGTTGTTCTTCTTCCAAGACAGATTTGTTCATTCTTTTGGCAGTCCATGGTATATTCAATATTCTGCGCCAACACCACAATTCAAAGGCATCAATTCTTCTTTTGTCTTGCTTATTCATTTGTCCAGATTTCGCATGCATATGATGTGATTGAAAATACCATGGCTTGGGTCAGGCACACCTTAGTCTTCAAGGTGACATCTTTTCTTTTCAATGCTTTAAAGAGGTCCTTTGCAGCAGATTTGTCCAATGAAGTAAGTCTTTTAATTTCTCAGCTGTTGCTTCCATGGGTGTTGATTGTGGATCCAAGTAAAATGAAATCGTTGATAACTTCAATCTTTTCTCCATTTATCATGATGTTGCTTATTAGTCCCGTTGTGAGGATTTTTTGTTTCCTTTCTTTTCAGGTGTAATCCATACCAAAGCCTGTGGTTTTTGATCTTTGTCAATAAGTGCTTCCAGTTCTCTTCACTTTCAGCAAGCAAGGTTGTGTCATCTGCATAATGCAGGCCGTTAATGAGTCTTCCTCCAATCCTGATGCCCCATTCTTCTTCATATAGCCCAAGTTCTCAGATTATTTGCTCAGTATATAGATTGCATAGATATGGTGAAAGGGTACAACCCTGACACACACATTTCCTGACTCTAAACCATGTCGTTTCCCTTTGTTCTGTCAAAACAGCTGCTTCTTGATCTATGTATAGTTTCCTCATGAGCACTATTAAGTGTTCTGAAATTCCCATTTCTTGCAATGTTATCCATAAGTTGTTATGATCCACACAGTCAAATGTCTTTGCACAGTCAACAAAACACAGGTAAATATCTTTCTGGTATTCTCTGCTTTCAGCCAGGTTCCATTTGACATCAGCAATGCTATCCCTGTTTTCACATCCTCTTCTGAATCCAGCATGAACTCCTGGCAGTTCCCTGTCGATATAGTGCTACAGCAGCTTTTAAATGATCTTCAGCAAAATTTTACTTGCGTGTTATGATATTAATGATACTGTTCAAGGATTTCTGCATTCGGTTGGGTCACCTTTCTTGGAAAAGGGGTAAATATGGATCTCTTCCAGTCTGCTGGCTAGGTAGCTGTCTTCCAAATTTCTTGGCATAGATGAGTGAGCACTTCCAGCACTGTATCTATTTGTTGAAACATCTCAATTGATATTCCATCAATTCCTGGAGCTTTGTTTTTCACTGATGCCTTCAATGCAGCTTGGACTTCTTCCTTCAGTACCATCGGTTTCTGATCATATGCTACTTCTTGAAATGGTTGATCATTGACCAATTCTTGTTGGTATAATGGCTCTGTGTATTTCTTCTCTTTTCTTTTGATGCTTCCTGCATCATTTAATATTTTCCCCACAGAATTTTTCACTATTGCAACTTGAGGCTTCAATTTTTTCTTCAGTTCTTTCAGCTTGAGAAATGCCAAGCGAGTTCTTTGCACGTGTCATTATAGTACTAAGCATGTCTCAGCTTCAGAAACAACTGTGTTAAATAACTTTGCATATATGCACTATAAGGACTCAAAGATTTTATCTCTATTGGGGATATTCCATTGCCAGATATTTTTTATTAAGATTAGTTGGAAACCTGGCACCACACTAAGAAATATGAGATTTATGAAGCCCAAATAGAATGACCCTTATCCCTCAAGGAACTTCCAATCTAACAGGTTTATAAAACAGACAACTTACAGACTTACTGTTATTCAGAGAGATCCATTTATGTAGTAGAAATGTTATGTAAAAGTCACATGGAGACTACATTTCTAGAAAAACAAAATAATAACATTTTCTATTAAATTTGTTATGTAGAAAAATGCTATAATAATTCTGTGAAATAACAGAATCATTTTGTCAAATGAAGCAATAGCACTTATATCTATCATACAGACTACAATTCCTTCTTCCTCTCTATTTTGAAACTTATAATATTTGTACAACTCTTTCCCCCACATGTCTGTCATTTTGTCAGAGGAGACTCTGAAACTTGCTCTTGAACATTGAGTAGCGAAGGCAAATGGAAGAAATGATGGAGTGAAAGAGCTGAATGGAAGATTTCAAAGGGAAGATTGAGAAGACAAAGTAAAGTATTATGATGACATGTGCAAAGACCTGGAGTTAGAAAACCTAAAGGGAAGAACACAACTAACATTTATTAAGCTCAAAGAAATGAAGAAAAGAAATCAAGCCTTGAGTTGCAGTATTGAAGGATTCTACAGGGAAAATATTAAATGATGCCAGAAGCATCAAAAGAAGATGGAAGTAATATACAGAGCCACTGTATGAAAAAGAATTGGTCAATGTTCCACCATTTCAGGAGGTAGCACATGATTGTGAACTGATGGTATTGAAGGAAGAAGTCCGTCCAAGCTGCACTGAAGGCACTGGTGAAAAACAAGGCTCTGGGAATTGATAGAATACCAATTGAGATGTTTTGACAAGCAGATACAGCACTGGAAGTGCTCACTAGTCTATGCCAAGAAATTTGGAAGAGAGCTATCTGGCCAACCAACGGGAAGAAATCCATATTTTTGCCTATTCCCAAGAAAGATGATCCAACTGAATGCAGAAATTATTAAACAGCATCATTAATATCACACGCAACCAAATTTTGCTGAAGGTCATCCAAAAGCGTCTGCAGCAGTACATCAAAAGGGAATTGCCAGAAATTCAAGCCGGATTCAGAAGAGGACATGGAACCAGGAATATCATTGCTGATGGCAGGTGGATCCTGGCTGAAGGCAGAGAATACCAGAAAGATGTTCGCTTACCTGTGTTTTATTGACTATGCAAAGGCATTCAAAACAGATTATGGATAACATTAGGAAGAATGGGAATTCCAGAACACTTAATAATGCTCATGAGGAACCGTACATAGATCAAGTTGTTCGAACATAACAAGGCGATACTACGTGGTTTAGAGTCAGGAAAGGTGTGCATCCGGGTTGTATCCTCCCACCATACTTATTCAGTCTGTAGTCTGAGCAAATTATCCCAGAAGCTGGACTATATGAAGAAGAACAGGGCATCAGGATTGAAGGAAGTCTCATTAACAACCTGCGATATGCAGATGATACTACCTTGCTTGCTGAAAGTGAAGAAGACTTGAAGCACTTACTGATGTCAAAGACTACATCTTCAGTATGAATTACACTCTAACATAAAGAAAACAAAATCCTCACAACTGGACCAATCAGCAATATCATGATAAACAGAAAAAAAGATTGTTGTTGTCAAGGAGTTCATTTTACTTGGACCCACAATCAACACCCATGGAAGTAACAATCAAGAAATCAAAAGATGCAATTGCACTGGGCAAATCTGTTGCAAAGGACCTTTTTTAAGTGTTAAAAAGCATAGATTTCTCCTTGAAGACTAAGGTGCATCTGACACGTCATGGTGTTTTCAATTGCCTCGTATACATGTGAAAGCTGGACAATGAATAAGAAAGACAGACGAAGAATTGACGCTTTTGAATTGTCGTGTTGGCAAAGAATATTGAATATACCATGGTCTGGCAGAAGAATGAACAAATCTGTCTAAGAAGAAGTACAGCCAGAATGCTCCTTAGAAGCAAGAATGGCGAGGCTATGTCTCACATACTTTAGATATGTTATCAGGAGAGATCAGTCCCTGGAGATGGACATTAAACCCAAAACCAAACCCACTGCCGTCAAGTTGATTCCAACTCCTAGTGACCCTATAGGACAGAGTAGAACTGCCCGATAGAGTTTCTGAGAAGCACCTGGCAGATTTGAACTGCCGACCTCTTGGTTAGCAGCTGTAGCACTCAACTATGCTACCAGTGTTTCTGGAGAAGGACATTATGCTTGGTAAAGTAGAGCACCAGCAAAAAAGAGGAAGACCCTCAACCGGGTGGATTGACGCAGTGGCTGCAACAATGGGCTCAGGCATAACAATGATTGTGAGAATGGTGCAGGATCAGAAAGAGTTTCGTTCTATTTTACACAGGATCCCTGTGAGTTGGAATCGACTTGACGGCACCAACCAACAACAACAACACTATTCTTTATTCCTCATTATCACTGTCTTCTAGCCACTATTTTGTTGCTTGCCCTCTTTCTTTGAAGGCCTTTGTACTTGCTGCATAATATTCTTATTCCAAGTACTGTTCCATTCTAGTTAATTTACACATCTACATGAATAATATATCTAATGCTCTGAACTTGTTGAGAACCCGCTATTACTTCTGAAACATGCTATTTCTAAAATGCAACTCCAAACATGCTTCTTTTCCCTGTTCCACACATCAGTTTTCTCCCATTCAAACTCCAATCCCTGTGGAGGAAATATTCATGGTTGACTTAGATTCCTCTTCTTTGCACTGACTTTATTCTGTTATCTGAGCTCTGGTGGCCCAGTAGTTAAGTGTTTGCCTGCTAACCAAAATGTCAGCAGTTCACCAGCTCCTCCTTGGAAACCCTATGGGGCAGTTCTGCTTTGTCCTATAGGGAGGCTACGAGTTGGAATTGACTTGACAGACAACGGTTTATTCTATTACCAATTTTTCACAGATGTTTCTCTTTTCTCACTTTTTCTCTTCCTCTTTTGTAGCTGTGGTCACAAAGCTGTGTTTTGCTGATCTTTTGTACTCTAGTTTCTCTATCCTCAAACCCACCCCACATTCACACTTAGATGATCTTCCTGTGCCGTTGTTTCTGTTCGTCATTCATTTTTGGCGAACACACACCATCAATCACAGTTGTGCGTCTCATTCAGCCTATTTTTCTTCAGTGTGCTTATTATCTTTCTGTTACTATAAAAATTATATCTACTCCTTTTAGAAAAATTGGAAAATACTAAAATGTTAAAAAAGGGTAAAAATTCCATTTTCACTGTTTGCAATATTCAGTCTCGCACCAATAATATGAAATAACTACATTCCATATTTAAATTTAAAATATTTTCTCTGTCTCTGAAAAGTTTTATAGCCTTCTTTATAAAGATCTTACGTATTTCTTATTTTTGCTGTTTCCAAATTTTTTGTAGCTATTTCAACTCAAATTTTTTTTTCCATTATACTTTCTAACTGGTCATTACTGGTTTAAATGAAAGCTGTAGATATTTGTTAATTTTTAAATATTAATGCTTACTAAACTCTTACTGATCCTAGGAGTTTTCAGTTTATTTTATTGGTATTTCTGGGCACATAATATTACATTCTGCAAATAATGGTAATTTTTCCCACTTTTTTTTTTTCAACATTTTGTTACATTTGGATACAACTTCCAGGAAAATGCTAAATAATGGAAATCGTCCACATCAGTGTCTTGCTCTTGATGTCCTTGGGAATGACTCTAGTGCTTCATTATTAAGTATCACGTTAGATGTTTTATGACATTCTGTTGATAAGTGAGTATCCTATTTTTCTTTGCTTTCTAAAGGTTTTAACGAGGATCAGATGCTTAACTTTTATCAAATGCCTTTTTGCATTGCATTAGGGGAAAAAAAATGGGTTCTCTCCTTTAAATGCTTATGCAATGCAGTCTTTAAGATATTTCCTAAGTAAAATGAATGCTTCTCTTCTCCACCAGCTTGTGGGTATAGCTGAAGATATGTTAATAGTGATAATCTAAAAATTGATAGATCATTGATCAGGAACACTGCTCCACTAATAGTTGTAAATTTAATATTACCCAAACCCTCCAATTTTAGCAATTTCTTTGAGTTTCCAGAAGGTATTCAGTAGATGCTCAGAAAGAATAGATGTCTGCCTCCTGGTGATGTTCAAGCATTTTAAGGAAAGTCTGCAGCCACTCTCTCTCTGCTGGTGGTACCCTTTACCAGAAAGGTGCTTCCTTCTTGTGGATTCATGCCAGATTTTCCCACATATTAAGGCCCTCAGAAAACAAAATATCTCTGCAATTATTTCAAACCTCTCTGCACTACCAGTTCCTTACTGAGTTTCATGAAAAATAGGGGTCCTTCCCAACTCTCTCCCTGAGATGCTGTAGCAACATTGCATGTATTCTAACTATTTTAATTCATATCAAGTCAAATGGATGCCTGCAAGCCACCATTATACCATCTGGTCATATTCTTAACCCTAACTTAGGTTCAGCTCTGTCACTGTGATATACTAATGATATTAATTAACTGGTAATAAACCATTTCGTCAAATGTATCAAGCTGTCAATCCTGTTTTCTATTTCATGGAGCGCCTTCTAGCCTCCATTCCTTTCTAACCTCCAGTTTCCCAGATCTCAAGTCTTCTAATTTATTGAATTTGTCCTTAATTTTCTAGGAGCACGTCCTCAAGTATTTCACAGACAGGAAGAAGTTCAAATTTCTAAACCTTAAACGCTTGAAAATGTCATAACTGGGTCTTCCTTAAAAAAAACCCAAAATCCAAACCCATTGCTGTCAAGTTGATTCCTATTCATAGTGAACTTATTGGGTGATAATTTGACTTAATAGAAAATCCTAGGTTTCAAATACATTTCTCTCAGTCCTCGAAGGCATTGCTTCATTGTCTTCTAGCATTCAGTTCAGCTGATTTCTACTACTTTATAAGTGACCAACATCCTGTACCCCCTCTGTAGACTTTTACAACCTTACTTTATTTTTGGAAATCTAAAGATGTGTCTAGTACCTCATTCCCTGGGCACATTTGTTCTGGAGAATGGTACTTTAACACTTATAATTGTACTATTATCTTTGTTGTTGATGTTGTTTCCTCCCTTTTATTTTCTCTACTCTTTCTTGTTGGAATAACTAGCAGTAGGAAATTGGACTTCCTGAATGATCTTTTTTGTCTTTTATTTGCTTTATTGGCTCTATGATCAATATTATATTTTTAATTTTTTCTCTAGACCTTTTTTTTTTTTTGCAATTATTCTATTTATTTCCAGAAGACCTTTTTCTTTTCTAAGTGATCATTTTTCTCAGTCTTGTGTTTATGTTTTATCAGTGCCACAGTTTCCAAATCTCTTTTAGGACAATGATTAAAAATAATTCTTTTCAATTACATAAATTATCTATGTTTCCTCTGGGACCTATTGTTCTATGTATTTTTAAGTTTCTAGTATTCTTTCATGCTACCGGATTTTCTCATCAGTTCCATGATCATGAGTGTTTTTTCATATTTAAGAATGAAAGCCTTGTTTATAATTTTCAGTAGGTAGCATGAGTTTCTTATGCTGCTGTTTATGCAAGTCAGTTTCCACAATAGGCTTCTCCCCGAAGTGGGAAGATAGACTGAAAGCCCTGCGTATGTGGGCAGGGTTTATTGACAAGAACTCCTAGATGGAGGCTACGTGGGTAGGAAACTGGCTACTAATGCTGGAATGACAAATTCTCATTCTGGTGGCCCAACCTCAAGTCTTAGCTATCACAGGGCCTGTCCACCTTCCCTTCTCTGTCTCGCTCTTTCAGCCCTTTGATTCGAGCAGTAGATACTTTGTTGATAGTCCCTTCTTTGGCTGTGTCGGCCATGAGGTATGGATAGAGAGCTGACAAGCACTGCAGTTTGGTTCTGAGAACTTCAACAAATCCTGTTGTTTGACTTCTCTGTTCTCATGTCTACTCCTCCTATCCACTGACTCTATGACTAACGTTTTGTAGTTCCCAACATTGAACATATTCCCCTACGTGTTTACCCTGAAATGAAAATTCTTCAGCTATTTGTCAACTCACCTCAGTTACACTCTATTTTACAGAAATTTGTAGAAATCTCTCATATGCTATATATCTCCTTGACCTATTGATGACCCTGGCATGATTTTTCCTCTGTTTGAATTTATTCCTTTTCAGAGTTCTAGGCTTCCATTTACATGGAATCTTTGGAAGGAAAGGATCACATGGCTGTGTTCAATATACCATTATTTTTTAAATAGAAACCTTATTGTTTTTGTACAAATGATACACAATGATTATAAAAAGTTTCATACAATGCAAAAAGTATATAAAAATATGCCAAAAATCACAGAGAATTCCACAATCCAGAACATACCAGTGTTAATATTGGCTGAACCTGATTTCAGGTATTTTTTTTTATATACAGAAATTTAAAAATGGATGAGTTAAAGTTACACTGATTAAAAAAAAATCAAAAGATTGGATAGGAAGCTTGGGGGCAATGAGTTTATATTAATAGGTTAGGAATAATTAAGAAAAGGAGGGTGAGATTGGTTGTACAACTTGAAGAATGTAAGCAATGTCACTAAATTTTACATGTAGAAATTATTGAATTATTGTATGTTCTGCTGTGTATATATTATCAACAACAAAAAATAAAATAAATTATTAAAAGTAATTATAGAGAAATAATTATTTTTTTTTAATTAGGAAAAAGGTATTTTATTTTTTTGGAACCCCAATCTGAACATGTATCTCCATGCTCAAATTAATTTCAGTGTTTTCAGCCAATAGTCTCTGGCTGTGAATGATGTCACATAAGCACTGATCCTATTCTGAAGTCACACATTGTCTCCAAGTTGCAGTTTATTCACAGCTGTGATCTCTAGCCCTTCCTGAATATTTCTGGGAATCACCAAGAGATCTTTCCTATCGTAACACATGATCCTGGCCTATCACTGGCCCCTGGCCTTGGCTGCTCGTGGCTCACCTGCTATGTATTACACAGGCATCTAACTCTATAAAAGAACACATTCCGTCAATTTTCCCTGGCCACTTTCACTTTCAAACTTCTGGTGTTGTAACAGTTTGGAAGTCCTCTGTGGACTGTCAGAACAGTGTGTTTCCTTTATATCACATTCAGCTGAGGACACATGGAAACTAACTCAGAGATTTTATTGTTTTTTTGAAGGAGTTCCTTTAGTTCACACATACAATATTTTATTTTTCTCTTCAAAGCACATTCATATTCAAACAGCAGCAAACCTACTCTAAGTCAATACCAAACTTATCTGTTTATAACAGAACCGCAGAGCCTGATATTTTCACCCTTTACTTAGGGCCATATTGGTCACCATTAGACAAAACAATTTGATACCAATCAAGGAAAACAGATAACTGGTTACATCTGCCATTATATTCAAATTTATTTCCAGTTTGACCAGAACTTCTGCTACCTCTATAACCGTTGCTGTCGAGTTGATTATAGCGACCCTATGCTACCTCTATATTCCCTGAAAATCAGAAAACAGTGTAGTATACAATAGTTCTTTGTAAATTAAAAGCAATCTTTTATCTATAGTTATATCTTGTTCATTTTAAACGTTATTTTGTATTTTAATGCCTATGCTTAATTTAGGCATTTCTCTTATTTTAAGATAAACTTTTTAAATTATTTATTTATTTATTATTTTTTTTTTTTTAATAACTTTTATTAAGCTTCAAGTGAACGTTTACAAATCCAATCAGTCTGTCACATATAAGTTTACATACATCTCACTCCCTACTCCCACTTGCTCTCCCCCTCTTGAGTCAGCCCTTCCAGTCTCTCCTTTCTTGACAATTTTGCCGGCTTCCCTCTCTCTCTATCCTCCCATCCCCCCTCCAGACATGAGTTGCCAACACAATCTCAAGTGTCCACCTGATATAATTAGCTCACTCTTCATCAGCGTCTCTCTCCCACCCGCTGACCAGTCCCTTTCATGTCTGATGAGTTGTCTTCGGGGATGATTCCTGTCCTGTGTCAACTGAAGGTCTGGGGAGCATGGCCGCCGGGATTCCTCTAGTCTCAGTCAGACCATTAAGTTTGGTCTTTTTATGAGAATTTGGGGTCTGTATCCCACTGATCTCCTGCTCCCACAGGGGTCCTCTGCTGTGCTCCCTGTCAGGGCGGTCATCGATTGTGGCTGGGCACCAACTAGTTCTTCTGGTCTCAGGATGATGTAGGTCTCTGGTTCATGTGGCCCTTTCTGTCTCTTGGACTCTTAGTTGTCGTGTGGCCTTGGTGTTCTTCATTTTCCTTTGCTCCAGGTGGGTTGAGACCAATTGCTGCATCTTAGATGGCCGCTTGTTAGCATTTAAGACCCCAGACGCCACATTTCAAAGTGGGATGCAGAATGATTTCATAATAGAATTATTTTGCCAAATGACTTAGAAGTCCCCGCAAACCATGTTCCCCAGACCCCCACGCTTGCTCCACTGACCTTTGAAGCATTCATTTTATCCCGGAAACTTCTTTGCTTTTGGTCAAGTCCAATTGAGCTGACCTTCCATGTATTGAGTGTTGTCTTTCCGTTCACCTAAAGCAGTTCTTATCTACTGATTAATCAATAAAAAACCCTCTCCCACCCTCCCTCCCTCCCCTCCTCGTTACCACAAAAGTATGTGTTCTTCTCAGGTTTACTATTTCTCAAGATCTTATAATAGTGGTCTTATACAATATTTGTCCTTTTGCCTCTGACTAATTTCACTCAGCATAATGCCTTCCAGGTTCCTCCATGTTATGAAATGTTTCAGAGATTCGTCACTGTTCTTTATCGATGCGTAGTATTCCATTGTGTGAATATACCACAATTTATTTACCCATTCATCCGTTGATGGACACCTTGGTTGCTTCCAACTTTTTGCTATTGTAAACAGAGCTGCAATAAACATGGGTGTGCATATATCTGTTTGTATGAAGGCTCTTTTATCTCTAGGGTATATTCCTAGGAGTGGGATTTCTGGGTTGTATGGTAGTTCTATTTCTAACTGTTTAAGATAACGCCAGATGGATTTCCAAAGTGGTTGTACCATTTTACATTCCCACCAGCAGTGTATGAGAGTTCCAATCTCTCCGCAGCCTCTCCAACATTTATTATTTTGTGTTTTTTGGATTAATGCCAGTCTAGTTGGTGTGAGATGGAATCTCATCGTAGTTTTAATTTGCATTTCTCTAATGGCTAATGATCGAGAGCATTTTCTCATGTATCTGTTGGCTGCCTGAATATCTTCTTTAGTGAAATGTGTGTTCATATCCTTTGCCCACTTCTTGATTGGGTTGTTTGTCTTTTTGTGGTTGAGTTTTGACAGAATCATGTAGATTTTAGAGATCAGGCGCTGGTCGGAGATGTCATAGCTGAAAATTCTTTCCCAGTCTGTAGGTGGTCTTTTTACTCTTTTGGAGAAGTCTTTAGATGAGCATAGGTGTTTGATTTTTAGGAGCTCCCAGTTATCTGGTTTCTCTTCATCATTTTTGGTAATGTTTTGTATTCTGTTTATACCTTGTATTGGGGCTCCTAGGGTTGTCCCAATTTTTTCTTCCATGATCTTTATCGTTTTAGTCTTTATGTTTAGGTCTTTGATCCACTTGGAGTTAGTTTTTGTGCATGGTGTGAGGTATGGGTCCTGTTTCATTTTTTTGCAAATGGATATCCAGTTATGCCAGCACCATTTGTTAAAAAGGCTATCTTTTCCCCAGTTAATTGACACTGGTCCTTTGTCAAATATCAGCTGCTCATACGTGGATGGATCTATGTCTGGGTTCTCAATTCTGTTCCATTGGTCTATGTGTCTATTGTTGTACCAATACCAGGCTGTTTTGACTACTGTGGCTGTATAATAGGTTCTGAAGTCAGGTAGAGTGAGGCCTCCCACTTTTTTCTTCTTTTTCAGTAGTGCTTTGCTTATCCGGGGCTTCTTTCCCTTCCATATGAAATTGGTGATTTGTTTCTCTATCCCCTTAAAATATGACATTGGAATTTGGATTGGAAGTGCGTTAAATGTATAGATGGCTTTTGGTAGAATAGACATTTTTACTATGTTAAGTCTTCCTATCCATGAGCAGGGTATGTTTTTCCACTTAAGTATGTCCTTTTGAATTTCTTGTAGTAGAGCTTTGTAGTTTTCTTTGTATAGGTCTTTTACATCCTTGGTAAGATTTATTCCTAAGTATCTTATCTTCTTGGGGGCTACTGTGAATGGTATTGATTTGGTGATTTCCTCTTCGGTGTTCTTTTTGTTGATGTAGAGGAATCCAAGTGATTTTTGTATGTTTATTTTATAACCTGAGACTCTGCCAAACTCTTCTATTAGTTCCAGTAGTTTTCTGGAGGATTCCTTAGGGTTTTCTGTGTATATAATCATGTCATCTGCAAATAGTGATAACTTTACTTCTTCCTTGCCGATCCGGATACCTTTTATCTCTTTGTCTAGCCTAATTGCCCTGGCTAGGACTTCCAACACGATGTTGAATAAGAGCGGTGATAAAGGGCATCCTTGTCTGGTTCCCGTTCTCAAGGGAAATGCTTTCAGGTTCTCTCCATTTAGAGTGATATTGGCTGTTGGCTTTGCATAGATGCCCTTTATTATGTTGAGGAATTTTCCTTCAATTCCTATTTTGGTAAGAGTTTTTATCATGAATGGGTGTTGGACTTTGTCAAATGCCTTTTCTGCATCAATTGATAAGATCATGTGGTTTTTGTCTTTTGTTTTATTTATGTGATGGATTACATTAATGGTTTTTCTGATATTAAACCAGCCTTGCATACCTGGTATAAATCCCACTTGATCAGGGTGAATTATTTTTTTGATGTGTCGTTGGATTCTATTGGCTAGAATTTTGTTGAGGATTTTTGCATCAATGTTCATGAGGGATATAGGTCTATAATTTTCTTTTTTTGTAATGTCTTTACCTGGTTTTGGTATCAGAGAAATGGTGGCTTCAGAGAATGAGTTGGGTAGTATTCCGTCATTTTCTATACTTTGGAATACTTTTAGTAGTAGTGGTGTTAACTCTTCTCTGAAAGTTTGGTAGAACTCTGCAGTGAAGCCGTCCGGGCCAGGGCTTTTTTTTGTTGGGAGTTTTTTGATTACCGTTTCAATCTCTTTTTTTGTTATGGGTCTATTTAGTTGTTCTACTTCTGAATGTGTTAGTTTAGGTAGGTAGTGTTTTTCCAGGAATTCATCCATTTCTTCTAGGTTTTCAAATTTGTTAGAGTACAATTTTTCATAATAATCTGAAATGATTCTTTTAATTTCATTTGGTTCTGTTGTGATGTGGTACTTCTCATTTCTTAGTCGGGTTATTTGTTTCCTTTCCTGTATTTCTTTAGTCAGTCTAGCCAATGGTTTATCAATTTTGTTAATTTTTTCAAAGAACCAGCTTTTGGCTTTGTTAATTCTTTCAATTGTTTTTCTGTTCTCTAATTCGTTTAGTTCAGCTCTAATTTTTATTATTTGTTTTCTTCTGGTCCCTGATGGATTCTTTTGTTGCTCACTTTCTATTTGTTCAAGTTGTAGGGACAGTTCTCTGATTTTGGCTCTTTCTTCTTTTTGTATGTGTGCATTTATTGATATAAATTGGCCTCTGAGCACTGCTTTTGCTGTGTCCCAGAGGTTTTGATAGGAAGTATTTTCATTCTCGTTGCTTTCTATGAATTTCCTTATTCCCTCCTTAATGTCTTCTATAACCCAGTCTTTTTTCAGGAGGGTATTGTTCAGTTTCCAAGTATTTGATTTCTTTTCCCTAGTTTTTCTGTTATTGATCTCTAGTTTTATTGCCTTGTGGTCTGAGAAGATGCTTTGTAATATTTCGATGTTTTGGACTCTGCAAAGGTTTGTTTTATGACCTAATATGTGGTCTATTCTAGAGAATGTTCCATGTGCGCTAGAAAAAAAAGTATATTTTGCAGCAGTTGGGTGGAGAGTTCTGTATAAGTCAATGAGGTCAAGTTGGTTGATTGTTGTAATTAGATCTTCCATGTCTATGTTGAGCTTCTTACTGGATGTCCTGTCCTTCTCCGAAAGTGGTGTGTTGAAGTCTCCTACTATAATTGTGGAGGTATCTATCTTGCTTTTCAATTCTGTTAAAATTTGATTTATGTATCTTGCAGCCCTGTCATTGGGTGCATAAATATTTAATATGGTTATGTCTTCCTGATCAATTGTCCCTTTTATCATTATATAGTGTCCTTCTTTATCCTTTGTGGTGGATTTAAGTCTAAAGTCTATTTTGTCAGAAATTAATATTGCTACTCCTCTTCTTTTTTGCTTATTGTTTGCTTGATATACTTTTTTCCATCCTTTGAGTTTTAGTTTGTTTGTGTCTCTAAGTCTAAGGTGTGTCTCTTGTAGGCAGCATATAGATGGATCGTGTTTCTTTATCCAGTCTGTGACTCTCTGTCTCTTTATTGGTGCATTTAGTCCATTTACATTCAGGGTAATTATAGATAAATAAGTTTTTAGTGCTGTCATTTTGATGCCTTTTTATGTGTGTTGTTGGCAATTTCATTTTTCCACATACTTTTTTGTGCTGAGGAGTTTTTCTTAGTAAATTGTGAGATCCTCATTTTCATAGTGCTTGACTTTATGTTAGTTGAGTCGTTACGTTTTTCTTGGTTTTTATCTTGAGTTATAGAGTTGTTATACCTTTTTGTGGTTACCTTATTATTTACCCCTATTTTTCTAAGTAAAAACCTAACTTGTATTGTTCTATATCGCCTTGTATCACTCTTCATATGGCAGTTCAATGCCTCCTGTATTTAGTCCCTCTTTTTGATTATTGTGATCTTTTACCTATTGACTTCCATGATTCCCTGTTATGTGTATTTTTTTTGTTTTAATTAATCTTAATTTGTTTGTTTTTGTGATTTCCCTATTTGAGTTGATATCAGGATGCTCTGTTTTGTGACCTTGTGTTGTGCTGATATCTGATATTATTGGTTCTCTGACCAAACACTATCCTTTAGTATTTCTTGTAGCTTTGGTTTGGTTTTTGCAAATTCTCTAAACTTGTGTTTGTCTGTAAATATCTTAATTTCGCCTTCGTATTTCAGTGAGAGTTTTGCTGGATATATGATCCTTGGCTGGCAGTTTTTCTCCTTCAGTGTTCTGTATATGTCGTCCCATTCCCTTCTTGCCTGCATGGTTTCTGCTGAGTAGTCAGAACATATTCTTATTGATTCTCCCTTGAAGGAAACCTTTCTTTTCTCCCTGGCTGCTTTTAAAATTTTCTGTTTATCTTTGGTTTTGGTGAGTTTGATGATAATATGTCTTGGTGTTTTTCTTTTTGTATCAATCTTAAATGGGGTTCGATGAGCATCTTGGATAGATATCCTTTCGTCTTTCATGATGTCAGGGAAGTTTTGTGTCAGGAGTTCTTCAACTATTTTCTCTGTGTTTTCTGTCCCCCCTCCCTGTTCTGGGACTCCAATAACCCGCAGGTTATCCTTCTTGATAGAATCCCACATAATTCTTAGGGTTTCTTCATTTTTTTTAATTCTTTTATCTGATTTTTTTTCAGCTATGTTGGTGTTGATTTCCTGGTCCTCCAGATGTCCCAGTCTGCATTCTAATTGCTCGAGTCTGCTCCTCTGACTTCCTAGTGCGTTGTCTAATTCTGTAATTTTATTGTTAATCTTTTGGATTTCTACATGTTGTCTCTCTATGGATTCTTGCAACTTATTAATTTTTCCAGTATGTTCTTGAATGATCTTTTTGAGTTCTTCGACAGTTTTATCAGTGTGTTCCTTGGCTTTTTCTGCAGTTATCTTAATTTCATTTGTGATATCATTAAGCATTCTGTAAATTAGTTTTTTATATTCTGTATCTGATAATTCCAAGATTGTATCTTCATTTGGGAAAGATTTTGATTCTTTTGTTTGGGGGGTTGGAGAAGGTGTCATGGTCTGCTTCTTTAAGTGGTTTGATATGGATTGTTGTCTCTGAGCCATCACTGGGAAACTAGTTTTTCCAGAAAATCCGCTAAAAAAAAAAAATGCAGTCAGATCCCTATCAGAGTTCTCCCTCTGGCTCAGGCTATTCAGATGTTAATGAAGCCGCCTGGGGAGGGTGGGGGAGGGAACAGAGAGATAGGAGAGTAGCACCTCAGAATATAGCCAGAGTTGCTTGTCTTGCTTGGAATGACTATTATATCTGAGACTCCCAGGGGGCGCGTCGCCTATGTGTGCTGGCTGTGTGGAGATTGCTCCCGGGGGGTCTGGCCCGCTGCAGTCACGGTCAGATCCTCCGCTTCCAGCCCCACGCCCAGCGTCAAGGCTCCCCTACTGGGACGGTGCACTCTCGACTCCAAAATCGGTCGCTGCCTCCCGGGGACTTCTCGTCCCTCCAGCCGCGTGGCCGTGCCGCCTCCATGAACCAGGTGGGCCTCCTCCCGGGGTTAGTTCAGATGGGTGGAGCAGCTCCCCATGCTTGTGCCGTGACCGAGTGTCCCGGCTGGGACGCTGTTCTCCCCGCTCCAATACCAGTCGCTGCCTCCCGGGGACTTCTACCGGCTGCGTCCCACGCCGCCCGCGCGACCCGGCTGGTCCCCTTCCCGGGGTTAGTTCAGGGGGGTGGAGCCACTCTCCCTGTTTATGCCGTACCTGCGTCTAGTCCAAATCCCTGCGGGACGGTTCCCCAGCTTGGACGCTGCTCTTTCTGCTCCAAGACCAGTCACTGCCTCCCGGGGACTTCTCCTACCGGCTGCATCCCATGCTGCCCGCGGAACCAGCTGGTCCCCCTCCCGGGGTTAGTTCAGGGGGGTGGAGCCGCTCTCTGTGCTTGTGCCGTACCTGACTGGTACGCTGGCTCCAGGCTCTGGAAACAATCGCCGCTTCTCCGTATTAGTTCGTTCTCCATCTCTAAATCTGTGTTTGTTGTTCAGGGTTCGTAGATTGTTATGTATGTGATCGATTTACTTGTTTTTCCGTGTCTTTGTTGTAAGAGGGATCCGAGGTAGCGTCTGCCTAGTCTGCCATCTTGGCTCCGTCCCCCCTTTTTTAATTATTTTTTGTGCTTTTTTTAAATTCTATTATTTTATCTAGATTTTATTGTTCTTTTCATAACTTCTTGAGCTGTTAGTAATTTAGTGGTAGGACTTAGTTCAATAGTTAAGCTTTTCTCATACCTAAGATAGTTTTTAATTATTTAATTGAGTTTTAAATTATTTTCATTTACATTGTTAAATAATCTTAGCTTGTAGTTACAGTAGCTTTTTGTTTTTACAATGTTTATTTATTTTGAATTTTCTTTTTTTAGACTAAAAAAAAAAAAAAAATTGTAATGGCATGGCCAAAGAATTTATTCTGTTCTATTTCTGATGTAAGTGATCCATTAAAATTTATTTGAGGCACATTTTATTTTTCAAATTTTCCCCAAATAATTGTTCTTTATATTTAAGTTACAAAATTTTGTATCTTTAATTAACTTCTAACTTATTAATTTATCATTCAAGTTTTCTGGTACCTGATTGATTTTTCAAATATTTCCTCTCAAAAACTCTAGATAATTGTGTTAAATTCTCTGACAGAAATCATACTATTATTTTCTTCATGCATTTCAAGCAGTTTTTAATGTTATATTTTTTCCTTATAAAAGGCCATGTACTTATATTTTTATTTATAAATATGATTGATTCATATTAAATTTCAATTTTGTCTTTTGCTTTATATTCTAATGAATTTTAATGTAGATTATAATCCCTTTTTAACTTAGATTCTACTTATTTAGTGTAAATATTCCAACTCCTGATTGGCTTAATGTTTGTCAGAAATGTATTTAGTCATTCTTTTATTTTTAACTTTTCTGTATCATATGGTTTAGCTGTGCCCCTTCCAGTTATTTATTGTTTTGACTTACCTAAAAGCTTTGGTCTTGGAGTTTAAGCCATTAATATCATAACAGTGTCTATCTTTTTAAAAAAATATTCTGGTAATTTAGAATGTATATCTTATAGTAGTAAATATGTGTGTAGGTGGTTTCCTTAGTTTTCAAAAATTTTCTTAAATACTATAGTCAAAAGTTCAATGCCCTATTTTATTTCTTCTTTACAGAAAGCAAAAAAATTAATAAAACTTTCTTTGCTCCATGTCTTACCTTTGTAAATATATTCTTAGTTTGCAGCCATATATTATTATAATTGATTTTTAATATATGTTCCTTTTTTATCTTAATTTTATTACATTTAAATTCAATGTTTTATTAAATTAATAATTTCTTAGCCTCAACTCTGTACTTCACTAGTTTCATGGCTCACTTGCATTTCCCTCATTCCACAATTTTCTGTTTTCTAATTCTTAATTTTGATTGATCTTTGGGTCATCTGAAGTCTATCCTCAAAGAGGGTAAATGTGGAGCATCTTGCCTATGCTTCGTATTTATGGATCACAAAATTTTTCTTTCATACTGTGTTATGAAATAGAGATAAGTAGCTCAATTCTCATACATCAGAGAAAGATCTGAGAAAAATTCCCAATTTTATTATGTAGACATTCTCTTTATTTTTTGCCCTAATATTATTCAATTTTCTTATGTTCTGTTTTTTTCTAAATCTGTGTATAGTAATTCAATTCTTTAATTTTCTCATTATTTTTCCTTATCTAACCAATTCTGTTTTCATTTCATGCTATTGTATTTTCTTCTTAGCATTTTCTACTTTCGTGACTTTCTGATGCCGTTTCAAAAGGTCGTGTTCTCTTGCCCCATATTGGTGGATCTATTATCTAGACCAAGTTTAGGCCAGCAACCAGATGTAGAAATTGTTCTTGGTTCACTCCACCCAGGTAATGGGTGACTCTCCTAAAGCTACAGTTCTTGTAGCGAGACACTTGTGTGGCCCTAGACCACATCTGTCTTTCTTCTGCCCCACACTTTGATGTTCTGGAACTTTGAAAAAGATGGAGCATGTGAACAAAAAGATTAGAATTCTAAGTATATACATGCTTCTCAGGGCTTCTTATTCAATCCTTTACTTGTAGCTTCCATACCTTCAAGAGTGCCTTGTGCTATAAACTATTACTCCTCTATGTTGAGATCAATAGCTTTCTTGGAGTTGAAATCTCCATCTGTATGTAGAAAGTAAGGTACTGTGACAGATGGGCTATGGTGACTTTCCCTGATACACAGCTAATGTTTTGAGCCATTGGTGAAGAAGGTAGAGACAGAATGGGATTTTCTTGCCTATTTCTTGTAGGATGAGTGCACTATTGATTGTACTTTTCAGTACTAGTTTCCATTCTCAGAGTTTTTAGAAATTTTCTTAGACTTTGACAGTAGTTGAATGAGCAGTCTCCAGTTTTGCTATGAGGTTTGTCTTTATTTTACTGTGTGTATATATATATATATATATATTGTTTTGTTTTGTTTTAATGAGAAATTGAGAGTGATTCTGACATGGGGAACTAGTCTCTTACTTTTACTCCTTTCTCACAATCCTATAATTGTTTTGAATTTCAAGGTCTTCCATATAGTAAACTCACTTGATCTTATCAAGTAATGTTTCTCATTGTTCCCCAGTAAAAATCTTAATGCACCAGTGAGGAGAAAAACTTATGGTGTGTTGTTTGCTATATTGCCTGTAGCCTTTTTTTTTTTTTTAAATCTACATCCTACTAATCTATTGTGGGTCAAATAACATATCATCGTGATAGTTCCTTCGCTGAACTCTCAAAAATGTATTCTTGATACCATAAAATGAATATGCAAAGCTACTATTTTTTTTGTCTTCTGACTGTTTCTTATGTCTAATATTAATCCCCTGATTAGAATTCTTTGGGAATAGAACATGTGTATCATGCTATATCTACTTACCAAGTGTTATTTGAATACTTACAGTATGTTTTGCTAGACTCTGTGAGAATATTGAAGATGAAAAAGTCCCAGATCCAGAGGCTTTGAAATATCTAGCAAAGAAAACTCTTTGTTGATATGTCTAAAAATACTCAGACCACTGCTTTACTGAGTAAGAAATTACACATTCTGTATGAGGTTATAGAATCTAGAACTTAGACATGGGTTTATGCGATATTATTCTGGTAGCGGCCTTAATGATGTATAAGGGAGGCAAAAGGATTCAGAAGTATTTATGTACTGATTAATCTGGCGAGAAAGCACCTTATTCAGTTGAATTCTAGGTGTGTGCATGGGTGAGTAAAAAGGAAATAAAAAAAGTCTCTGAAAATTATTAAAGAAAATATTAAAAAAAATAAGTAGGATTTGGAAATTTACAAGATTTATGAAGGACAGAATTGATAGTGTTCCTTTGACTAATATATTTTCGATGTAAAGACAAGCCAATTGCTAGCAGCAATATATTTCCTTCAAAACTAGCTTTGCCTGCTTACTAAAACTGTATAATGACGCTGTCCTATTAAAGGAATCAAATGATGCTAAGTCACGTTCGAAACCTGCGTGTTGCTCAGCGGATATCAGAGTTTCACCCAAATTATAAATTCGTAACTGAATTCCATCTTTTCTTTCATTGCAGTCTGTTTCTTGCCTGCCTAAGCAACACATAACATTGTGATAAACTACCCTAATTTGTCTTCAGTAAATCTTAGTTTCATAGTTTCAGAAAGTATAGATCATCACCTTCTAGTAAAGAGACATCTAGATAATAAGCACATCTGACACATGGACATTGACTGGAACAGAATAATCCACGCGATGAGATTAAAGTGTAGCAAATTAACACCCATGGATTCAAATAGTAGTAGCAAACCCTAAGAATGGTGCTTATCTTTTAGAGTCCTTTGGACTGACAGCAATTGCGTTTTAACTGTTAGATAAAATGTCATCATCTCATTTATGTATTAATTCCATGGCTCTTTATAGTTCACTTATAGGTCTTATCTCTGTTTTCATTTTTGAGATAAGAATTAGATAAAATGTTGTTTAACAACACATTTAATGACACTAATAGAACCAGTATTTCCTTTTTTTTTCTGTCCTTGATGAACAGCATTTAGCAGCTTCACAGGCTTTGAGGGTTAGCATCTTGGAATGTTAGAGCTGGCATTCACTGCTGTACTTCCACCATTTTTCAGCCTGGGGAATCAAGTACAGAGTTGTTAAAAGATCTATCCATATTCATGTTTGTGTTTCTTACAGATTCCATGTTGACACCCACATGTTCATTTTTAATGTTTTATTGATTGATTGTGGTAAGCGTATAGGTAACAAAACATTTGCTACTTCAACGATCTTCACATGTATAGTTCGATGATATTAACTACGTTCGTCATACAGTTAAACCATCACCATGCCTTAATTTTTCCATCACTCTTAACATTACATGTTTTTTCAGTGATGTGCTCCAGGGGGTTGCCAGGAGTCAATGATGTGTTGTCTGATAAGGTAGATTCTAACATTCACTATTGTTAGACACTAGGAAAAAATTTTCATGAACCCAATCATTTGGGTCTTGTAAATCTCTAATTGTGGCCTTGAAATAATTTATTTCCACATTTACCAGCCTGAAACATAATCTTTTCGGTCCAGGGCAGTGAGACTCATTGGGTTTCTTCTATCTTCCTATATAGTTTGGGCAACAGTTAACTTTTAATGTCTTTATTTTACTCTTTACAATCACAAGGTTCTGGATGGGGCGGGGGGGAATAGAAGCCAAATAAGCAGAAAGTTGTTTTGTCTCTCATGGTTCAACTTCATTTTCTTATTGCAAGAATTGCTTGCGTATAGTTTCTTGTTGTCTCTTCTTTTGTGTGGGTGTTTGTGGGTCTTTATTTGCTTGTCTGTTTCTTTTTGTTCAAGCTTTAGATCATTCTACCATTTTACTCTTCTGAAATTATTCTTAGAGGTAAATACGTGTTCTACTTATGTGGCTCTCCTGCCATTTCTGAATATTTTTGGAAATCTGAGCTTCTAAGGGAGATCTATTTACAATCACATAGTATGTTGTTGACGTATTGCCTGTTTATTTGTCTTCAGTTTAATCCCTTTAAGACTATTTGTGATACTTGAAAACTGTATTGTTAAAAAATTTTAGACTCTCATCCTTTAAACCACACTTTCTTTGAGCCTTGAGTTCATGCCTACCTTTTTTCAAACCTTCGAAATCTATTTCCTTAAAATCTATGGCATATGACTAAATAGATCCCAGGTTGCTTTTCTTCAGTATTACAGAATCCTGATCAAAACAGTCAATGTTTTTCACTGCCAACATCTAGTAACAACAGGAGTTATTTTATTTATTATTTGTTTGTTTATTCTACTAATATCAGTAAAAAAATTTGAAGAATTTTGAAGATATTGATAAGCAGACACTCTAATTTCATATTTGTGACATTATAAATTGGTACAACTTTTTTGTTTAGATTTTGACAATGCTTATATTTATATAAATGTATGCCTTTGGGGCCAGAAATTTCATTTTCTAAGATTTTTCCTACAGAAGTACTTTTGAGGGTACATATGCTCTATTAGCAAGGATGTTCTTCCATCTTATAACGTGGAAAGTAAATAAATAAATAAATAAATGTCACTCAACAGGGAATTGCTTGAAAGATTAGGACACCGTCATATGCTAGAATACCATTGCACTGTTAGAAGGAATGATAACCCTGTACAAACTCAAAATAGTCAAAGCCACACAAATGTTTGTAACTTTAATCAAATAATTTCGCTAAGGAATATTTCCTGAGGAATTCATCAGAAAAACAAATAAAAATATGTGCAAATTTTGCTTGTGCAAATCAACATAAAAGAACAGTAAGGAATTAGTTTAAATATCTGATAACTTGAAAAATATTGTTTACTATAATTTATCAATTAATGTGATATACTGTAGCTAATAAAATAATATAGATTATTAAATCAAAAAAGGAAAATATGTTTTAATTGTTAAATCAAGCAGAATGGAAAATTGCAAATATACTACAATAATCATGTATAAGAAATATATAGTGTGGATAACTGCATGAAAGGGACACACAGAAAAATATAACACTAAATCAGCTAATGAGTTTTTTTCAGAAAGTTATTAAATATTATAAATATTTTTAAAAGACAAACACAGTAGGTGATAATATATAGAAACAATGTGTTAAAGAGAATTCTAGGACAGCCAAAGCTACCTATCACACCTTGTACCATCTTGTTAGTATACTATAGTTAGACTATTTCTCTCTCATCTCATCCATATCCAAATGTCTCTCTGCTTCTTATGTCTTATGCACTAATTTCCATATGAGTATATTTATTATTGACTTATTAGTCTCTTTTCCTTCTTTTAATGTCCAACATCAATTTTAAACATCAAATGCACACTTTAGTTATGAAAATCTTTCCTCACCAAGACTCAATGAAATGTATGTATCTGCTTTTAGCTTTTTAAGGTAATATTTCCTTTCAATTCCCAATTTTTGATTTTCAGTATATTAGCCAGTCCCTGGAGAAGGACATCATGCTTGATAAAGCAGAGGGTCAGCAAAAAAGAGGACAATCTTCAATGAGATGGGGCCCTGGTTGCCTAGTAGTTAAGAGCTCAGGCTGCTAACCAAAAGGTCAGCAGCTCGAATCACCAGCTATTTCTTGAAAACCATGTGGGTCAGTTCTACTCTGTCCTATATGGTCACTGAGTCGGAATCAACTCCATGGTGATGGGTTTGTTTTTGTTTTGTAAGAGCTAACTCATATTGAGAACTCACTGTAAATCAGTAAATTGTTCTAAGTTCTTTATGTACATTCAATTATTTAATCCTAACAATGGCCCTATGAAATAATTACTATCATTTTCTCCATTTAATAGATAAGGTACTTAAGTCAAAAAGAGGTTAAGCAACTTGCCAAAAGTCACAAAGTAAATAAGTAGTAGAGTAAGAATTCAACCTCAGGCATCTAAGTCCACAGTGTGTGCTTTTTACCCTCACACTCTCCCATACTGCCTTAGTCCCTTGACAGTAAAATGAAGATAATAATTGATCCTATCTCATTGGATTGCCATAAAGATTGAATTAGATAGTACATGTTGCATTTATAGAAAAAAAAACTACGTACACACTCAATAATTATTGTCCTCCTTCTCTCCCCCTGCCCCTTCTTCCTTTTCTGCCTCTTTTATTCCTTCCCTTTATCATTTAGAATACTGGTTAGAGCTAAGTAAAACAGAAACAATCACAAGGTAATTGCTTAAAGTTGATGTAATTTTTGCTGTTGTTTTTGTTAGTACCTCATACATTACAAATTTAAGCAAGGTTCCTCTATAACTCTTCTCCCCTCATTAGATAATTTTCTAACTTTCCATGTGTAGGCATTCCCCATATGGCGTTAGGTACTGTCTGCGAAAGAACATAGGAAGCTGTCTTAGTTATCCAGTGCTGCTATAACAGAAATACCAAAAGCAGACGGCTTTAACAACCAAAAAAAAAAAAACAAAAATAAACCCAAACCCATGGCCATAGAGCCAATTGCGACTCATAGGACCCTATAAGACAGAGTAGAAACTGCCTCATAGGATTTTCAGGGAGCTCCTGGTGGATTTGAACTGCCAACCTTTTGGTTAGCAGCAGTAGCATTTAACCACTATGCCCCCAGGGTTTCCAGCTTTAACAAAGAAGTTTATTTCCTCACTGTAAAGTAGGCTACAAGTCCAGATTCAGGGTGTCAGCTCCAGGGGAAGGCTTCCACTGTAGGCCTTCTCATCAATCTTCCCTGGACTAGGAACTTCTTTGCACAGGGACCCCAGGTCGAAAGGATGGGCTCTGCTCCTGGCACTGCTTTCTTGGTAGTATGAGTTCTACAGCTTTCTGCTTGCTTCCCTTTCCTTTAATCTAGAGATAAAAAGTGGTGCAGGCCATGCCCCAGGGAAAATCCCTTTACATTGGGTCAGGGATGTGAACTGATCAGGGTGTTACAATCCCACCCTAATCCTCTTGAACATAAAACTATGATCACAAAATGAAGGACAACCACAGAATACTGGGAATTGTGTCCTAACCAGGTTGATACACATATTTTGGGGGGACATAATTCAACCTATGACAGAGCTATCCTATTAGAATGTGAAAAGTGAAAAAAGAAATTGTAATGTTTATCCTTTTGTGGCCCATGAAACAAGAAAATAAGGTATGATATTACACTTTAGAATGAAAAAGCACATCATAGTGAAAGGACTGGGGTACAAAACTTGGTTTCTCAGCAGAAGTACAGCTTTGATTATTTGGTCTTGAAAATTATTAGGAAGACATGGTGAAGTTTTGATAAGATGACTAGCATCATCATACACATGTTTGTGAGATACCTACCGTTCAACACTATGATTCATTTTCTTGGAATGCATGGTAAGAGAAGACTATTGGAAATTCCTCTGAAATAAGTTGAAATACAGAGCAAAGATGATTTAGATTGTATTGATTGATGCCTTCTGGCTCTCTTGACTGATTTGTAAATAACCACAAATTCTTGTTAATTCAATCAACATCTGCTCAATGAAATGAAAAAAAAAATCAAATATTTGGATCATGAAAACAGTTTCTGTGGGTGCAAAGTGGTCTGATTGATTTTTTTTTTCTACTTTTTAGCTAGATCAGTTGGCTGCCTAAGGAGAAGACTCTTGTGGCTCGGAGGTTGGGGTAGTTACTTGGTTATCAAGGGTTTAGACATTTCCTTCACAATATTTTAATAGAAAATGGGATCTGAATATGGTGGGAAATTAGAAATATAATGCCTGAATAGAATGTAATTTTAGCTTAGGATGGACTAAAAATAATCACCCACAACAAATTAAAAACATTTTGAAACAAGAAATTTAAGAGAAATAAAACTGAACCCAGAAACCCGGAAGAGTCAAAGGCAATAAGCAATGGTGAGAAAATAAATAAATAAATCCATGGTTAGTATATGAAAGCATTGACTGCATAAAACTATCAAAATTAAAATGACAATTACTGTAATTATAAAATAGATAGTTACTAAAAGTATTAGAAAAAATCATTTATAAGATTGGAGGGTACCTGTACATGCACAGGTACCAGGGTCTAGGATGTCAACATACCTTTTTTGGGAATACAATACAATCCATAAGAGGGCCCAACTTCATTATTTACATGTGGCTAACCAGTTGCCCCAGTATAATTTGTTGA